>NC_141689.1:202929050-203559256 GCF_964263255.1 Lissotriton vulgaris
GCTATTGAGAATGAACTACCTACCTCATGGGGTCAATCCATTTTGGTGCCTCTTTTTAAAAAAGGTTCAAGGGCTGAAGCACGCAATTATCGCCCAATTTCTCTTTTGGACTCGTCATTAAAAATACTGAGTCGCGTGCTTCTGGGAAGATTAGAGTCCTGGGTTGAGGACAATAATGTCCTATCACCCATTCAGTACGGGTTCCGTAGGGGTATAGGAACCATGGAGCAGTGTGTGAACCTTGAGCTTATCATCGACAAGTACACAAGAGCAAAGGAAGGGCATTTGTTCATGTGTTTTGCCGATCTAAGCTCGGCGTTCGACCTAGTGGAACACACACTGCTCTGGCCAACATTACTCGCTATGGGCGCACCCCCCGAAATCATTCACTTGCTGGCCAGAATGTACAGTAGCCTATCAAGCAAAGTTAGATTTGGACCAAATGGAGAGTGTACCCCCTTTTTTAAAATAGGTAGAGGGATTAGGCAAGGGTGCGTTCTCGCACCCTTGCTGTTTTCTCTTTTTATAAACCAGGTCGATCAGTCCCTACAAGAGTCCTATGCAGATGCCCCTATGATAAATGGCAAACAAATACCCGTCCTCTTATACGCGGACGATGCGGTCCTGATTTCCAGGACCGCGAATGGGCTCCAAAAGTTAATTGACAAATTTAATGTTTTTATTAAAGGCAGAATGCTCAAAATTAATAAGGGTAAGACTATGACTATGACCTGTGGGAAGAAACTAAAGAAAAGTAAGTCATTTTTCCTTGATGGGGATAAACTTGAGTCTGTGAAACATTTCTGTTACTTAGGCATTACTTTCTCTGGGGACGGGAGATGGGCAAACGAGCAATCTTGCATAGGCATGAAGATGATTAGAAACACAAATTGCATCTTCAGATTCGCCTCCAAACTAGGGGGGCGTAGAATAAGGGAGATGATTTCCATTTATAACTCCAGGTGCATGTCCTCTGCCCTTTATGGAGCAGGGATATGGGGATATAATTCCCAGATCGCCCTCTCCATTCAGCAGGAAGAAAATAGGTACCTTAAACGCCTATTATGTCTTCCTGCTTCAGCCTCCAACGAAATTACACATAGGGAGCTGGGCATACACCATGCCACAGACTTGATTGCATTACGTCCCCTCTCCCTTTGGCGTTCTATCTGGGCCAAAGATGAAACCAAGTTTACCCAGGAATTAATTTTAGACTGTATTAAACTGGACCAGCACTTAAAAATCCCCTGGCTAAAACACATTTTTCACTGGTATAATTCCCTTTTTGGACAGGATATTTTTAAAGATACCCCAACAGAATTAGTTTTAACGAAGCGTGACCTTAAAACCACCTACATTAATCATGCTGAAGGGATTAGAATGAAGGGGTATGCCACACAAAGTACTTTTAAACTGTACCTGGAATACAATTTAAATACAGGATTCCCATCATACCTTACATTCGTCAGTATTAACTCCCATCGTTTCGTTTTGGCACGCCTAAGGCTGGGTATAGCCCACCATTTGGTGGCCTTCCCTATTATAAAGAAGCCGGGGTCTTGCCCGTGCCCATGCGATGGGAAATCGAAACAGAGTATCTGCCACTTTTTACTATTTTGCAACTTTTATACTGGTTTTAGAAAATTTTATCTAAAACAATTATTTTTAGAATACAGTACGTATGATATAAGAGCTGCAATGCAACTATTGTTTGACCTGTCGTCCCCTAACATATGTTATTGTGTAGCCACTTATGTTCTTAAATGTATTAGGCACAGGAAATCAATTATCATATGATCTCCGTTGGAAAAGACACCTATTGCTCAATTGTGAGCTACTGTCAAACCTTATGCATTTCTCTTATACGTGAACTCCGGTTTTATCATGATTTTAGACCCTGTATCGACTGTTCCTTTGACTTGTACCCCTCTGGACTCATACCTTTTTAAATTTCTTGTATATTTGTTGATAAATATGTAACAGATTTTTACAGTTAATGCACTTTAGTTACCCTGGCATATTATTGCACATATTATTGCACTTTATGCCCAGTTCAGGCCTTTCTTTGATTGTATACAATTGCTGCTAAAATACGTGAGAGAAGTTGTAGACATTGCACCTTAGTTATCCCTTGCATAATTTGCACACACTATTGCACTTTATGCTCAGTCTAAGCCTCTCCTTGACTGGTACTACCTCACTTAGCAAGTTTTGCACTACACTTTAAAAATTGTTGCTAAATATAAACGTCCCCCTTTCTTTTGCATATTTTGCACATATTATCGCACTTTAGACCTGGAATAGGTCTCTTGTCTAAATACCACCTATTTGCATGTTGTATCAAACGTTAAAAATGGCTGCTATCTACAAGTGATTATCCCATGGTACATTGATGTGATATGTTTTGCATTAATTTGCTGATTGCTGCTAAATGCTATGTCCAATCCCTGCCTATTTTGCACACATTACTGCACTTTTCGCCCTGTATAGGCCTCTTATTTAGTATTAATCCTCCCGGCATGCCTTGCACCAAACGTGTAAACTGACGCTGTATTTAGTGATTATTTTCTCCTTCAGATTTTATCTTGATTGCCTGTACCAATGCAATTGTTTTAGCAAGTTTCATCATTCTTTATAAAAGTGACTTCAATGGTATTTATGGATGTTGCTATATGGTTGTATTTATACAAACCGAATAAAGCATTTTGAAACGAAACGAATAGATCAGATTTCTACTTACTAGAAATTCTCAAAGTATCTCGGCGTCCTCAGCGGGAAGGCAAGCGTCCGCGCACCCTCAGCTCTCGGCGTCCTCAGCGGGAAGGCAAGCGTCCGCGCACTCTCAACTCTCGGCGTCCTCAGCGGGAAGGCAAGCGTCCGCGCACTCTCAACTCGGAAGGCTAGGTCCATACATGATCAAGAAACCGGAAGGATTGACAAGCAACCTGTAATGAGACGGAAGTGTTTTTATACCCTCTCCGAGGGCGTGGACTGTTTCGTCAGGCCCCAGAGCTTTCTGGGAGATGTAGTGCTGCAGTGGTATTTCTTTACACTAGCTCTCCAGCTCTGGATAATCGCTACAGAACCCCCTCTCGAGGATCGCCGACCCGGCGGTCGACCCGGCTTCCCTGGATACTGCTGATAAAATTGTGAGACCAATTCGGGGCAGTGGAGATTCTGCTCTGGTTCCCAAGTTCTCTCCTCGACCCCAAATCCCTTCCAACCAACCAAATACTGCACTCTGCCCCGATGGATCCGTGAATCCAACAACTCCTCTACCTCGTATTCCTCCAGTCCTTCTACCAACACCGGTGCAGGATGAACGGGCAATCTGGTGTCTACGGGACAAGGTAGGAGCAGAGAGACGTGAAAAACAGGATGAATTCTCCAGTTCTGGGGAATGGATAATTTTAAGGCCACAGGGTTGATGACTTCCTCAACACTATAGGGACCTATGTATCTAGGTTTGAGTTTGTTGATACCCCGGAGATGAATGTTTTTAGTGGAAAGCCATACCTTATCCCCCACCTGGTAGACCGGTTCAGGAGTGCGTTTCTTGTCGGCGTAGCGTTTCTGTGACGCCTGAGCTTCCGCCAAGTGACGTTTCGCATCTATCTGTACAGCCTGTAAATGAACATGATGTTCCTGAATACTGGGCAGGTTGGTCGTTACAGGCCACTCGAAGGGAAGAATGTTCGGATGGGACCCAAGGAGGCAAAAGAAGGGGGAACACCCCAGGGTGGAGTGGTCAGAGTTATTATACGTGAATTCTGCTAGCCATAATAGGGTGACCCAATCCGTCGAGTTCTGCAATGTGAAGCAACGCAGATATTGTTCGATAGTTTGGTTGAGCCTCTCTGTTTTGCCATCTGTCTGCGGGTGGTAGCTCGTAGAGAGTCTAGCATCAATAGCTAATGATTCACAAAGGGCTTTCCAAAAGCGGGATGTAAATTGAGTCCCTCTGTCTGTAATGAATACTCGGGGAATGCCATGGGCTCTGATGAGATGCTGCAAAATAATCATGGCCAGTTCGGCGGAAGTAGGTAGGCCTTCCAAAGGTACAAAATGTCCCATTTTTGTCAAGTGATCTACAATCACCAGTACCGTAGTTTTTCCTTGACATAAAGGCATCTCCACTAGGAAATCCATCGAGACCGTATGCCACGGTGCAGGAGGGATAGGAATTGAGCGTTGCAGACCCGAGGGTTTGGAGTGTTTTGCTTTTCCTTGGGTGCACACTGAACAGTTCCGTACGTATTTTTTGACATCATTTCGTAAAGTCGGCCACCAAAATGAACGCTCAATGGTAGCTATAGTTTTATACACTCCCCAATGTCCGCCCAACACGGAGTCATGTGCCCAATTGAGTACCTGCATTTGCAACCCAGGGTCCGGCACATACAAGGCCTGGCGGTAGTACAGGAGTTCGTCTTTTTGTGCCCTCCATTGGGGTTCTTCATGTAGCCAAGCCTGGACATCGATATCTGTTAAAGCCACTCTTGTATCTTCGAGGAAATCAATGGAGGTGAGTAAGGCAATAGTGTTTTCAGGGAAGGATTTTTCAGGAAGGATGGATGATGGTTCTACAGGACTTTCGGAATGGGTTTCATGAGTGTCTTGATTCCTCGAGAGGGCATCGGCTTTTCCATTTTAAGAGCCTGGTCGATACTTGATGACAAAATCGTAATCAGAGAAAAAGAGAGTCCATCTCAACTGCCTGGGGGTTAGAGCCTTTGCAGTTTTTAAGAACAGCAAGTTCCGATGGTCCGTATAGATCTCAATGGTATGTCGTGCCCCCAGCAGGTAATGTCTTCATTCCTCACAACCTCTCTTGATGGCCAGCAACTCCTTGTCCGTGATCGAATAATTGACTTCGCTGGGACTGAGCTTCTTTGAGTAGAAGGCCACTGGGTGGATTTGTCCTGTTTCTGGGTGGCGTTGTGAGAGCACCCCTCCCAAGGCATACTGTGAGGCGTCGGTTTCTAAAATGAATGGAAGTTGAGCATCAGGATGTCTCAAGATAGGGGCCTTGGTGAATCGGTCTTTCAGAATGCGGAAAGATTGTTCTGCCTCCTCTCCCCACTTGAAAGGAACATTTTTCCGTAATAGATTGGAAATGGGGTGGATGATTTTAGAGAAGTCTTTGATAAAACGTCGGTAATAGTTCGCAAAGCCGAGGAAGCTTTGCACCGATTTCACGTCTTGAGGGGTTTTCCAATGTGTGATGGCCTCCACCTTGCCACTTTCCATCTGAAAGCCATTGACGTTGATCACATATCCCAGAAAGGAGACTTCTGTTGCGTGGAAGAGGCACTTTTCCAGTTTGGCGAACAGCTGGTGTTGTTGCAGACGACTCAGTACTTCCTTGACATGTTGTTCATGTTCCTGGAGAGTACTGGAGTATACAAGGATATCGTCAATGTACACCATACATATGGTATCCAGAAGGCCCCTGAGCACTTCGTCCATAAAGAATTGGAATGCCGTAGGGGCGTTGCATAAACCAAAGGGCATGACATTATACTCGAATAGGCCGAACTTAGTACGGAACGCGGTTTTCCATTCGTCGCCTTTTTTCACTCTGACCAGATGATAAGCCCCCCTGAGATCTAACTTGGTGAAGTAACGAGCGCCCTTTATCTGGTCCATCATGACTGGAATCAATGGAAGGGGGTATCTATTCTTCACCGTGATGTTGTTCAAGGCTCTGTAGTCTATGCAGGGTCTTAATTCTGCACAGTCCTTCTTCGGGATGAAGAATAGGGGCGAAGAAGCAGGTGACGTGGAATGGCTGATGAATCCCGTAGCAAGATTCTCCTCAATGTAGTTTTGTAAATAGAGGTTCTCATGTTCAGTCAGGGCATACACACGACTACACGGAATAGTTGCACCCGGGAGGAGTTCGATGCAACAATCATAGACCCTGTGTGGGGGCAAACCGGTGGCAATATTCGTTATATATTTCAGGTAGACTCGAAGTACTGCATAGGTGTTTTTCTGAGCAAGCCACAGCCAGGTGTCGAATACTAGGACGTTCTTCATTGTCGTCTTCAGACACGGAGAAGAGGTTGTAACAATGTTCCATGCAATAGGGTGAGGTTAAGGCGACTGTGCGAGCTGACCAACTCACTACTGGATCATGTAACGTGAGCCATGGCATGCCTAAGATCAGACGAAACTGAGGAGCAGCAATCAAATCAAATTGTATATACTCTGTGTGTTCTCCATGCTGCATTCGCAAAGGGATCGTATGTTTAACCACAGGCCCGGATGACAAAACGGATCCATCCACGGCCTTTACCTGTTCAGGTTCTTTCCTCTGTTCCCACGATATCCCAAGGGAGTCTGCGTAGTCAATATCCATGTAATTTCCCGTGGCTCCTGAATCTAACAACGCATCCATCTGTGTGTAGTTATCCCGGGTTGTCCACAGGGATATTGGCAAATTCATGTGTGCCACAGCAGGCATCATCGTATTGGCAAGTAATGTGGAGATCTTTGTTGGTTGCCGGTCCATCCCAGAGATCTCAATCTGGGTTGGACGTTCTAGTTTTCCGACGTCTCTCGTGGTCCAAGAGCAGCAGTCTTTCTTGGTATGGTAGTCTTCTCCGATTGGGGGAGTCTTGCTCTGCACTCTTGTATAAAGTGCCCCCCTTTTCCACAATACATGCAGAGTTTCATTTTTCTCCGTCGCTCTCATTCCTCCGACGTCAGAGGACCTCGAATACCCCCAATTTGCATGGGCTCAGTACCATCAGAACTCTTGGTGCTGTCTTCCTGTGGGAGTTTGAATTTGGGATACCATCCACGGCCATCACCCCTGCTCCGATCTCCTCTTCTCTCCAACGGTCTATGATCTAATTGCACGGTGAGGTCGATGAGTTCTTCACAAGTTGCAGGTAATTGGACTACCTGAGACAAGACGTCCTTCAATTCACTCCGCAGGCCTTGATAGAACAACGAGGTCCTCTTTTCCTGTGGCCAATCAGTCTCGGCTAAGAGCCGATTAAAAGAGGTGATGTACGCTAGTAAGTCCTGTGACCCTTGTCGCAATGTCAGGAGTTCTTTATCTAAGGATAACATGTGAGTCTTGCGATCGAAAAGTTTCCTTAAGGCAGTACAGAAGTCTGGGAATCGGTGTAGAACGGGATCATTCTTTTCCATCAAAGGGATAGTCCAGCTCGCAGCGTTTCCTCCCATATATGACATCATAAATGCGGTCTTTGCCGCATCATCCTGAAACACGGAAGGTTTACATAAAAAGTGGAGACGGCACTGGTTTAAGAAAGTCTCAAACTTCTTGGGATCTCCGTAGAACCTCCCCGGGGTGGCCAAAGGTATTCCAGTGTTCTGAATGACGTGCACTGTCGGAGTGTGGTCTGTGGAGGATGAAGGTACGGCTGTGGGGGTAAAGAACCCACCCCCTGTTGCCATTGGGGTCGCGGGCTGGGATATGGATTGTCCGGGAGGAGGAAGCGTGGCTTCTCTAATATAAGACCCACCCCCGGGATTTCTTCGTGACATACCAGCGACTTCTCTACGCATGGTGTTCATATCTTTTCTAAGCTCTTGGTTCTCAACTCGGGAAGCATGAACTTCTTGTTGTAGTAAGCTAAATCCCTCAAGTAACGAGGCCAAGGTCGCACTAGTATCCATGGCCCAGGCTAGTCTTTTTCCTTGGGCTTGTCAATCTGTCAAGGTTAGCAGCAGACAAGTAACCCAAGAGAAGAATACACAAGCCACTAACCTTAGGTGTCTAGCCAGCGGGGACCACGGAGAGAAGATAGTCTTCCCTATACCCGATAACACTGACCCTCTCCGGGTGATGTACACACGGAGACAGGTAGTCCTCCAGGTAAGGGGAAGGGTAGTTGCTCGGGGAAGGTTGTTGTGAAGACACCCTCAAGGTCTGGTCTAAGGCTTCGGATGACTTCAAGTCACAACAATGTCTGTAATTACAAGAACACTTGTTTAGTACGGTTATGAGGCAAAGCTTACAGGGGAAATATATACACATATAAACAAGTGGTCACTTACGAATAATCACCGCTTGAAACGGCCTGCAGTCTGGAAACATGGAGACTCTAGTTCAAGCGGGAGGGGGGCTGTTAATTCAGAGCTTGATTCACAAGAAGGAAATTCAAGTTAACTTTCTCCTCGAGTAGTTCTAATCACTAACGGGAGGGAAAGATGTTTTAGTACGAGTTAGGTTCGGTAATCTCCACTGGAAAATATCCGATGGAAAATAGACACCTACTCTCGGATAGCACGGCCATGCTAAAATGAATAGATCAGATTTCTACTTAATAGAAATTCTCAAAGTATCTCGGGGTCCTCAGCGGGAAGGCAAGCGTCCGCGCACCCTCAGCTCTCGGCGTCCTCAGCGGGAAGGCAAGCGTCCGTGCACTCTCAACTCTCGGCGTCCTCAGCGGGAAGGCAAGCGTCCGCGCACTCTCAACTCGGAAGGCTAGGTCCATACACGATCAAGAAACCGGAAGGATTGACAAGCAACCTGTAATGGGACGGAAGTGTTTTTATACCCTCTCCGAGGGCGTGGACTGTTTCTTCAGGCCCCAGAGCTTTCTGGGAGATGTAGTGCTGCAGTGGTATTTCTTTACACTAGCTCTCCAGCTCTGGATAATCGCTACAGTGATGAAGAGACTTCTTGTACTACCGGCGGGACTGCGAGGACCAGGAGCCCGTGCGGCAACGTTCCGTCCTCTTCCCGCCCCACCACACTTGGGAGCTTAAGTCAGCGCCTCGCGGCCCCCGCTTTGCGGTATCCGCTCGGAGGCTGATTCGGTGAAGAGACTTCTTTGGGGAATTGTGGACTACCGGAGGGACTGCGAGGACCGTCAGCCCGCGCGGCAATGTTACGTCCTCTTCCCGCCCCCACCGCACTTGGGAGCTTAAGGCAGCGCCTCGCAGCCCCCACTTCGCGGGACCCGCTCGGAGGCTGATTCGGTGAAGAGACTTCTTTGAGGCATTGTGTACTACCGGCGGGATTGCGAGGACCGGCAGCCCGCGCGGCAACGTTCCGTCCTCTTCCTGCCCCCACTGCTACTTCCTTTATCATTGGGTCTGCATCCCACGTCGCGGGATGCCCGCCCTCACGGGCGTGCACCGGGCCAAGGGCGGACCCGTTGTAGCCCGTTTAAGACCGTGAGAGGCCGGGCCGGGCCATGCCTCTTTCACCCGCATTCCTGGTGAGTTAAGGTAAAACATATTATTTGGGAGTGTAAGGCCTGCGCTAGTAACAAGTGGTGGTCGGGCAGTGTAAAGATACTTAAGTATGGCAACCAGGGAACTGAGAAATACAGCCATGGCTGCCAGGGGCCAGCTCACAGGCACCCTTGATAACTTTATCATAAGGGCAAACTCGGTGATTGATCAGGGCATCATTTTATTGGAGAGACGTGTATCGCAAGATCTTGCCATGGCAAAACGCTCCTCTATGGGTCAATTCGCAAATGCTTGCACGCCGGACCTGGAGCAACCAATGGGCACAATGCTGGTTTCAGCTTCTGTTCATACTCCATATGTTCCCCAGGTAGAAGAGCACAACCTATCACCTACCCCACAGCAACCCCTGGACACCTCACTGACTGTGGATATTTCAAGCCGTATAGACCCCCGAAAAATTACCTTTCTTTTATGATCGAGGCTGCACGAAGGGGGGCAAGTCTAAAAGGAAACATGCAGTAACATCCATGGCCGGTAGAAGAAAATCGAAGCGCACAAGAATTGTGACCGATAGTGTTATATCTCCTAGGAATGAGGCAAGCTGTGACGGAAATGCACCTGTTGATCAGGGGACTGACCCATGGAATCAACAGGGAAGTGGCCAAAGCTTTGGGGGTTGGACCAGCCTGTTACAGGCACTAGTGTGGGCAATGACTATCTAATAACTAAACTTGGAGATTTATTTAAGATATTGCTTGGGCCACTAGAAGATAGATTAGGGCGCTTTGAGAATAGGCTCACTCAACTGGAGCAGGCTACCAGGGATCAGGCTTCTAGGGTTTCTATGCCAACAAGTAGATCCAAGGTATTAGAACAGGGAAATGCAGCAGCAAACACTAGGTGTGAGGGGTTCTTGGTGCACAAATCTGCTGCAACTATAAACGCTGACGTTAGTAATGTCAACAACACGCCCCTGGTTCGAATCCCAGACCCTGTACCACCAAACAGGAAAAACTAGGCAAATCTGGCCCACTGGGCGGGGGAAATTCCAACGGGAGTGGCCAGACCTTATCCCAAGAAGCACCTAGGGTGGTCCCCAGCATTGACTTACCACCGGAAACTAGTCCTGATCTGGTGGTTTTAACTGGTATTCCTGAACTAAGTAATATGGAAAAGGAATCGTACTGGTCTCTAAAAAATTAAGTGACCCATTGGTTGAACATGAATAGGCCCCTGCCTCCTCATGTCACTAGTGAACTACTGATGGTGCGAAGGGAGTGACCCATTGGTTGAACATGAATAGGCCCCTGCCTCCTCATGTCACTAGTGAACTACTGATGGTGCGAAGGGCCCCATGGGTGGGACGAGGGCCCAAGACTATAGTAGGTGATTGCGTCCTGGTCAATTTTAGGGACCCACGCACTGTTGAACATATTTGCAAATGGAGTCACAGCAGTACTAGCTCAACAATTCGACCCTACCCCCTATCCTTTTTTTATCCACCCGCTAATCCACAAGATAGGGTAGATGGATGGTCCCTAGTGCATAACCGCTTTGGGTCCAGACAGGAAAGGGCCAGGTCCGACCAGACACTAGTATTGAGCTATCCAGCCCTGCAGAACAGGTTTAGTTGCTTGGATGCGGTAGACTGACTGCACTGTAGTGAGCAGGTCGAAGAGATGAGTACTCACTCAGGGCATTTAATGGTGGAAGGTAGGGCCAAAGAGATGCAAAAGAGTGATTTTCCAACTTTGCAGTCAGACTCTGCTATAGCCACCACCAGGGCATCTGTTCAGGTAATGGATTCTGAGGACCTGGCAGAACTAGATTCTCTGGATGAGGAGCTCTCCACCCAATCACACTGTGAGGAGGGAGCTCAGGGGGGGGTGCACGGACGTTCAAGAGCCAAAGAGGCTAACCATACTATCATGGAATGTGGCAGGCCTAGCAAACAAGTTTAATTCCACAGAATGGGGTTCCTTAGTGGATAATAACGACATCTGTATTTTTAAGGAGACATGGGCCAGGCGGGACTTCCATAGGGAGTGCTTTGCAACATTTTATGTTCCTGCTAGGTGGGGAGGAAAAGGACGCCCGTCAGGTGGCCTTGCAATCTGGGTGGCCACCAACTTGGGCTGTACTGCAGAGAACATGCCTACGCACTCGATTGATGTATAGTGCGTTCTCCTTAAATAGCCATATGCTTACAAACTAGCAGTGGTGAATGTTTATTCACGCCTAGTTAGTTTGACCATGGAATCCCCTACCATAGATGAATTATCATATTTTTAGAATCACTGCCAAGAGATTATAAGCTTCTTGTAGCAGGTGATGTTAACTGTCAGTTCGAGCCACTTCTGGGTCCAAAGGAGGGCGCTCTCATGGGCGAGGACGATTATTGGGAGATTCTACTGTCAATCGCCAAATCCTTAAGATTATGTCTCTCACCCTAAACAATGCATTGAGGGCCTGCAATGGGCGTACACCATCAGATAGCCCTTCAATGTGTACTTTTAACAAGAAGGGTCATGAATCACGCATAGACTACATCTTAGTGGAGACAAGTATGTGGTCCAAGGTCCTGGACTTTAATGTAATGGCGAGGGCTGACAGTGATCATAATAACCTTCACTGGAAATGGTCTTCCCAGGGCTCACGGAAAGGCCCATCCCTGAAACAAATGATCCGGCCGCAGGGAAGCTAATACTATCAAATAACAGACGCAGGGTAAAGTGGCGGAAAATAGTGGACTCTTTAGAGAATGTTGGGAAAATTTATGATCTGGCCCTTCCAAGATTTGTTGAGGGGGTCATTCTGATTAATCAACCCATATCCGCCGATTATAATGAGAAACTAACCCGTATTTATGCAGATTTAGTCTGTGGGTTGGGAGATGTTTTTAACCCAGTATCCACCTTAAGGAAAAAGAGGACACCAACCTCAGGCTGGTACAACTCTGCATGTAGAAAGGCCAAGGCTGAGTTGATCGCAGCGGTTAAATCTGGCACTAACAAGCATAAAGGATAATCGCTACAGAACCCCCTCTCGAAGATCGCCGACCCGGCGGTTGACCCGGCTTCCCTGGATACTGCTGATGAAATTGTGAGACCAATTCGGGGCAGTGGAGATTCTGCTCTGGTTCCCAAGTTCTCTCCTCGACCCCAAATCCCTTCCAACCAACCAAATACTGCACTCTGCCCCGATGGATCCGTGAATCCAACAACTCCTCTACCTCGTATTCCTCCAGTCCTTCTACCAACACCGGTGCAGGATGAACGGGCAATCTGGTGTCTACGGGACAAGGTAGGAGCAGAGAGACGTGAAAAACAGGATGAATTCTCCAGTTCTGGGGAATGGATAATTTTAAGGCCACAGGGTTGATGACTTCCTCAACACTATAGGGACCTATGTATCTAGGTTTGAGTTTGTTGATACCCCGGAGATGAATGTTTTTAGTGGAAAGCCATACCTTATCCCCCACCTGGTAGACCGGTTCAGGAGTGCGTTTCTTGTCGGCGTAGCGCTTCTGTGACGCCTGAGCTTCCGCCAAGTGACGTTTCGCGTCTATCTGTACAGCCTGTAAATGAGCATGATCTTCCTGAATACTGGGCAGGTTGGTTGTTACAGGCCACTCGAAGGGAAGAATGTTCGGATGGTACCCAAGGAGGCAAAAGAAGGTGGAACACCCCAGGGTGGAGTGGTCAGAGTTATTATACGTGAATTCTGCTAGCCATAATAGGGTGACCCAATCCGTCGAGTTCTGCAATGTGAAGCAACGCAGATATTGTTCGATAGTTTGGTTGAGCCTCTCTGTTTTGCCATCTGTCTGCGGGTGGTAGCTCGTAGAGAGTCTAGCATCAATAGCTAATGATTCACAAAGGGCTTTCCAAAAGCGGGATGTAAATTGAGTCCCTCTGTCTGTAATGAATACTCGGGGAATGCCATGGGCTCTGATGAGATGCTGCAAAATAATCATGGCCAGTTCGGCGGAAGTAGGTAGGCCTTCCAAAAGTACAAAATGTCCCATTTTTGTCAAGTGATCTACAATCACCAGTACCGTAGTTTTTCCTTGACATAAAGGCATCTCCACTATGAAATCCATCGAGACCGTATGCCACGGTGCAGGAGGGATAGGAATTGAGCGTAGCAGACCCGAGGGTTTGGAGTGTTTTGCTTTTCCTTGGGTGCACACTGAACAGTTCCATACGTATTTTTTGACATCATTTCGTAAAGTCGGCCACCAAAATGAACGCTCAATGGTAGCTATAGTTTTATACACTCCCCGATGTCCGCCCAACACGGAGTCATGTGCCCAACTGAGTACCTGCATTTGCAACCCAGGGTCCGGCACATACAAGGCCTGGCGGTAGTACAGGAGTTCGTCTTTTTGTGTCCTCCATTGGGGTTCTTCATGTAGCCAAGCCTGGACATCGATATCTGTTAAAGCCACTCTTGTATCTTCGAGGAAATCAATGGAGGTGAGTAAGGCAATAGTGTTTTCAGGGAAGGATTTTTCAGGAAGGATGGATGATGGTTCTACAGGAATTTCGGAATGGGTTTCATGAGTGTCTTGATTCCTCGAGAGGGCATCGGCTTTTCCGTTTTGAGAGCCTGGTCGATACTTGATGACAAAATCGTAATCAGAGAAAAAGAGAGTCCATCTCAACTGCCTGGGGGTTAGAGCTTTTGCAGTTTTTAAGAACAGCAAGTTCCGATGGTCCGTATAGATCTCAATGGTATGTCGTGCCCCCAGCAGGTAATGTCTTCATTCCTCACAACCTCTCTTGATGGCCAGCAACTCCTTGTCCGTGATTGAATAATTGACTTCGCTGGGACTGAGCTTCTTTGAGTAGAAGGCCACTGAGTGGATTTGTCCTGTTTCTGGGTGGCGTTGTGAGAGCACCCCTCCCAAGGCATACTGTGAGGCGTCGGTTTCTAAAATGAATGGAAGTTGAGCATCAGGATGTCTCAAGATAGGGGCCTTGGTGAATCGGTCTTTCAGAATGCGGAAAGATTGTTCTGCCTCCTCTCCCCACTTGAAAGGAACATTTTTTCGTAATAGATTGGAAATGGGGTGGATGATTTTAGAGAAGTCTTTGATAAAACGTCGGTAATAGTTCGCAAAGCCGAGGAAGCTTTGCACCGATTTCACGTCTTGAGGGGTTTTCCAATGTGTGATGGCCTCCACCTTGCCACTTTCCATCTGAAAGCCATTGATGTTGATCACATATCCCAGAAAGGAGACTTCTGTTGCGTGGAAGAGGCACTTTTCCAGTTTGGCGAACAGCTGGTGTTGTTGCAGACGACTCAGTACTTCCTTGACATGTTGTTCATGTTCCTGGAGAGTACTGGAGTATACAAGGATATCGTCAATGTACACCATACATATGGTATCCAGAAGGCCCCTGAGCACTTCGTCCATAAAGAATTGGAATGCCGTAGGGGCGTTGCATAAACCAAAGGGCATGACATTATACTCGAATAGGCCGAACTTAGTACGGAACGCGGTTTTCCATTCGTCGCCTTTTTTCACTCTGACCAGATGATAAGCCCCCCTGAGATCTAACTTGGTGAAGTAACGAGCGCCCTTTATCTGGTCCATCATGACTGGAATCAATGGAAGGGGGTATCTATTCTTCACCGTGATGTTGTTCAAGGCTCTGTAGTCTATGCAGGGTCTTAATTCTGCACAGTCCTTCTTCGGGATGTAAATAGAGGTTCTCATGTTCAGTCAGGGCATACACACGACTACACGGAATGGTTGCACCCGGGAGGAGTTCGATGCAACAATCATAGACCCTGTGTGGGGGCAAACCGGTGGCCTTCTGTTTGTCGAACAGGGAACAATATTCGTTATATATTTCAGGTAGACTCGAAGTACTGCATAGGTGTTTTTCTGAGCAAGCCACAGCCAGGTGTCGAATACTAGGACGTTCTTCATTGTCTTCTTCAGACACGGAGAAGAGGTTGTAACAATGTTCCATGCAATAGGGTGAGGTTAAGGCGACTGTGCGAGCTGACCAACTCACTACTGGATCATGTAACGTGAGCCATGGCATGCCTAAGATCAGACGAAACTGAGGAGCAGCAATCAAATCAAATTGTATATACTCCGTGTGTTCTCCATGCTGCATTCGCAAAGGGATCGTATGTTTAACCACAGGCCCGGATGACAAAACGGATCCATCCACGGCCTTTACCTGTTCAGGTTCTTTCTTCTGTTCCCACGATATCCCAAGGGAGTCTGCGTAGTCAATATCCATGTAATTTCCCGTGGATCCTGAATCTAACTGAGGAAATATAAATTTTATGGTCAAGTAATGTTCCCTAACGTGTACCCCACCGTCTCCATGTACCAGCTTAAAGTGCATGTAACTTCCCTCCTGTGCCAGCTATGAAGACGCAAATACATTTGCGTCCAACGTTAACATGTCCTCTTTCAGACCCACCCTGAATGGGTTGAATGCTCCGTTCCTAAGTATGCTATGCCAACGTCTTTTTGTGGTGTACTTTACACGTTTTTCAGCTCTGGCGAAGTAGGCCCTGAATTCTGCCATCGAGCCTTTTTTCCTGCTGTCCGACTCCGAAAGCCTCAGCCCAGGCTGTCTCTGTACCCGTGACCTCTGCCTTACTCCCTGTGCGGCTCACTGCGCTTAGCTCAGCCTGCTGCCTGCCAAGACTGTATTCAACCTTCGAATTATCTGTTCCGCTCCTCGAAAATGCATTCCTGCCTACTAGTTTAAGTAAACATCCCCCCAGCTGCAGAGCAAAGGGCCCGGCCTCACTGTCTCTGTGCAAGTAATTCATAGCCTCTGTTACCATGGTAGGCCCATGCCCCTCGCATTCTCATGTAGACACTTAGGCGCTTATACACGCACTCACAGTCAGTATAGAATAGCTTCTGCCCCAGAGACCTTTTCCGTTTAGATAATATGGTTCCCAAACATCAGATATCAGACTCCATTGTCCAGGAGTCCCTGCGTGACCTGCAAGACCTTCCGGTCCGCTCTCCCCGTGGCCCGCCCACCGCCCACAGGAGGGTACTTTACCTCCTCTTCCTGCACTGCTCCTTGGGACGCTTTTGCCTGCCGTAGCGCTGTTGCTGGCGCTACAGTCGGATTTCTTGTTGCCTGCTGGACCTGTGGCCACTACTCGCCGCACCCGCTCCGCGGGTGCCGCTTCGCCCTGTTGGCTGGGGGCTGTTTGGACACCTTCCTGAGAGCTTGAGGCTGGTGGTGGGAGCGAGGCGCAGCGGGGCTGCGAGCGTGTGCAGGGACTCCATTGTCCAGGAGTCCCTGCGTGACCTGCAAGACCTTCCGGTCCGCTCTCCCCGTGGCCCGCCCACCGCCCACAGGAGGGTACTTTACCTCCTCTTCCTGCACTGCTCCTTGGGACGCTTTTGCCTGCCGTAGCGCTGTTGCTGGCGCTACAGTCGGATTTCTTGTTGCCTGCTGGACCTGTGGCCACTACTCGCCGCACCCGCTCCGCGGGTGCCGCTTCGCCCTGTTGGCTGGGGGCTGTTTGGACACCTTCCTGAGAGCTTGAGGCTGGTGGTGGGAGCGAGGCGCAGCGGGGCTGCGAGCGTGTGCAGGGACTCCATTGTCCAGGAGTCCCTGCGTGACCTGCAAGACCTTCCGGTCCGCTCTCCCCGTGGCCCGCCCACCGCCCACAGGAGGGTACTTTACCTCCTCTTCCTGCACTGCTCCTTGGGACGCTTTTGCCTGCCGTAGCGCTGTTGCTGGCGCTACAGTCGGATTTCTTGTTGCCTGCTGGACCTGTGGCCACTACTCGCCGCACCCGCTCCGCGGGTGCCGCTTCGCCCTGTTGGCTGGGGGCTGTTTGGACACCTTCCTGAGAGCTTGAGGCTGGTGGTGGGAGCGAGGCGCAGCGGGGCTGCGAGCGTGTGCAGGGACTCCATTGTCCAGGAGTCCCTGCGTGACCTGCAAGACCTTCCGGTCCGCTCTCCCCGTGGCCCGCCCACCGCTTACAAACGGCCCATATATCCTACTCTGAGGCTTCCGCGACGCGGGACGCGCGCGGGTCTAAGCGCGGGGCGAAGACCGGGCAAAGAGCGGGCCGTTCGAGGTCTGAGCGGTCTGGTCTGGGCCCCCTCTCTTGCACTTTTGCCTCGCACTCTGTGTTTGCCCATTTTGCTGCCCGGGCTGTTAGATACAGTTAGTCCATATGTGTACCCGTGTCACACGCAATAGGGCGGCCAAGGGGGGGCTGGCACCTAACGGGCCCATGGACGATTTTATCACGCGGACAAGCAAGGCGATAGACCTTGAAATTGACAAACTGCAAACCAGAGTGTCCCTTGACCTGGAAGCGGCCAGGAAGTTGTCACTCGATTTTGCCTCACGTAAGAAATCCTCTCTTGGTCATATAGCTACTGCTATTTCCCCTAATCATATCGGTAAGCGGGAGGGTGTTATAGCGGTGGTTGATGTCCACGATATGCCTGCTCTGCCCACTCCCTCCCTCCCACTCCCATTTTTAGGTCTACCTGCTTTGCCCGACGGCCCGCTTATTGTTGAGGATAGCCCTCTTGTTTCCCTTACTTCTTCCATACAATCACTTGATATATCCCTGGCCTCTACCTCATATGGCGGTCTCGATAACATCCCGGGGAATCCCAATAAGAGAAAACGTTCCCCCAGCCCAACTTCCCCTCGGAAGAAACTGCCAATGCAGGGTGCTAATTTGCCCATCAGTGACAATACAATAGCCGCTACCAGTCCGGCCATGCCTCTCCTCTCCCCACTGGCTCCTGGCGGTGAAAATATTGTGGGGCAAGGCCCTTTAGATTCTGGAGGCACCTCACAACCTGAAAGATTAGATACGGGCTGTACAAATCAGGACGGGAGGGAGAGGGAGTTTATAGGAGTGGTCTGGGAGTCCCTAAAAAATCTTTTATCTCCCCTGGATCTAAGGCTTTCCCGCATAGAGAACAATCTCCTCGAAATGGAGAAAAGCATCATCGCCTTGGCCACTCTTGGCCTAAGAGGCCTTGAACGCCAGGGGGTGATTGATAGTAACTCGCTTACAGAGGTTCCTACCCCACCCCCTACAGCTATCCCTGGTTTGCCCCTAATCCCACTTTGCCCTGTCCTACCCACCCTATTCCCAAACCCCGCACCAGGAATCTCATTACTGCAAACCCGCCCCCTCAGGCCAGGGCTAATACCTCAAATGCTCCAGCTACACAAACTCACACTGGCTCTACATCAGCTGCATCGAGAGCCCGGAACCCAATTAGCTCTAGCTCCGGCCCTGCCCAGGCACCTCGTAACAACACTACAACAGCAACACCAAGAGCCCAGAATCCAGCTAATAATAGTTCACGTCCCGCCAAGGCCCCCCGGAATAAACCCTCAACTCATTCTGCTAGGGGTCCCCACACCAGGAGCAACTTTCGAGGAGGATATATTGACCTTCCTCCCGAAGCAAATGATTATATGGTGGTTTTGACGGGTGTCCCGGAACTGGAGAATGGCCAATATGAAGACCAGCACTCGCTACGTAACAAAGTTATGCACTGGCTTAACACTTATAGGCCTATTCCCAATGGAAGGAGGAGTAGAGTCTTAACGACTCGAAGAGTTCCCTGGGTGGGTACCACGAGGAAATCGACCCCCGGTGACTGTATAGTCGTAACTTTTGACGACGTGTATACAGCCAGGCACATCTGGTCTCCTGGGAACCAAGATTGGGGTTCCTCTATTGCCCCGAGGCCTTTATCATTCTTTTATCCTCCCCGTGCTGTATGCCCGCAGGGGGGCTTTTGGCCCACAGTTCCCCAACAGCCTAGTTGGGGATTCCTTCCCACTGTGCTTAACCCAAACAGTTGTTGGCCTGGAAATGTAACTGCTGATGGGTTTGGCAGCCTGGAGGATGTCGATTGACTCCTAACGCCCCCAACCAGAGCACTACCAAGTAATCACAATGGTTCCCCTTTGGGGAAGGGGAGACTATCCTTGACGGCTAGTGTGGGTGTGACTAGTATTTTCTCCCCTATCCAGCCCCTAATACAGGCCCCCCACACACTGGATCTGGTGCACCCTTCCTCCGTTGTTTGTCCTCCCACTACTCACTTAGCTGCAAACTTGATTGTCCCCGAAATCCCGCCACCTGCAGCTTCTTTCCATCCTGCCAGGGTCACTGATATCCACGCCATCTCTCCAGTCTCTGAGCCACAGCCTGGCAAGACCTTGACAGGTGTTCCCCAGCTTAAAATATTAAGCTGGAATGTGGCAGGGCTTGCCCGGAACTTTAATAAACCTGATTGGATTTCCTTTATGGAGCCCTTCGGGATCTGCCTTTTACAAGAAACTTGGTGCTTGGAGCCTGTGCACAGGGTCGGCTTCACCACCTACTCTGTGCCGGCCTCCAGGTCCAAAGGCAGTAAAGGCCGTCCTTCTGGTGGCCTTCTCATCTGGGTAAGTGTAGCACTGGGACTAGTAGTAAAACATACAAACTCACCATCCCCAGACCTCTTGAGACTTACTATGCAGTGCCCGGGGGGTAATACCCTAGAGCTCTTCAACATATACCTAAGGGGGGCTAGGGCAGGGAACTTGAGCCCTCTGTCCCTAACTGGAGTCGAAGAGGAGCTAACTGGCTGCAACATTGACTCCCTTACCATTCTGGGCGGGGACTTCAATTGCTGCTTTGAGCCTTTGGCCTGCGATGATATCTTGGATACATGGGGGATGATGCCAAGAGAGGCATTCCCTTGCTTGCACTCAACCCCATCAGGAAATGGACTCAGAATGCCATTGATATAAACGCACTTTGCTTGGAATACTCTCTCAGAGCCACTAATGGTCGTTGCAAGTCAGACGCTGGAGGTGCACACACATACAACAGGATTGGACACACCTCCAGAATCGACTACGTGCTGTTAAACTTTAACCTGTGGGAATACGCCCTTGATATGGTTGTTCAACAATCCACGGATAGTGACCACAACCCGTTGATCCTTTCGCTCGCTCTCCCGTGGGACCAAGCGGCCACAGTAGTATCACCTCGGCCAACCTGGAAATCATCCCACGAAGTTGTTCCATCAAACTGCGGGAGGCGACTAAAGTGGGCTAAGGTTGCTTCGGATGTCACAAGAATTGCCCAAGTTCAATCCATAATGATGGAAGCCAAGTGTATTGTAAGCACGTTGGACTGTGACTCTCCTATCCTTGTGCCATTTGTGGAGACAATTGTATCACTTAGCAATCTTTTCCTGGTTCCTGAGGGGAGGGGGGGCCCAAGCGGAGAAATGTGACCAAGGGCAGAGATCAATGGTATTCCCACGCTTGCCGCCAAGCAAAAAGTGAATTAATTATGGCGGTCAGCGCTAAAGACCAGGCTTTGATTTCCCAAGCTAGGAAAAATTACAAGAAGACTCAAGTTGCGGCAAAGATCACTCACGAAACCAACTTCTGGAGTGATCTAATGGAGGCTGGTTCTAGAAAGGACTCAAGGGCTTTCTGGGCTCTGATTAGAGGTAGGGACAGGCCTGTTGACTCCCTGATTACATGTAATATTACAGGGAAGGTTTGGCGGGCCCACTTTGCCAAATTATACTCCAACTCCCCGGGGGTACTGGGTCCTAATAGGAGTCCTAGTGACTTAGTACCAGCTAATAGCTCCCACCTTGGCCCCACTTTTTCACCTAGGGAGGTGGAGATAGCAATCAGGTGCATCGTTCCCAACAAGGCGGCAGGCCCAGATGGAGTCCCTGGAGACTTGCTTCGTAGCAATGTCGATGTTTGGAGCCTATACATTGCTAAACTCCTGAATGAGGCAATGGTGGGTGGTGGTTTCCCGGATTCGTGGAGGGGTGCGGAAGTTGTCCCCATTTTCAAAAAGGGCTGCAGGGACGATCCGGCCAACTACCGACCCATAAGTCTACTTGATTCCACCCAGAAGGCAGCAGGGAAGGTAGTTTTGGGTAGGATCCTGCAGTGGGCCGAGGAAATGAAGGTTTTGTCTGACTTTCAGGCCGGCTTCAGATCTGGAACCGGCACGATTGAGCAGACATTCCGATTCCTAATGCTTTATTGGAAAGTGGTCAAACTGGGCAAGGGCAGTCTGTATCTCGCCTTCATCGACTTGCGGACTGCCTTTGACCTTGTTCCACGTAACCAACTTTGGGCCACACTTGAGGGCATGGGCATGCCCGCGTACTTGTTAGCCTTAACCATCAAATTCCACGAAAGCAATTTTGCCCAAATTAGATGGGGTCAGCAAGGCCAAAAAACATCTCGGATTCCTGTTGACAGGGGCGTCCGCCAGGGGTGTGTGCTAGCTCCCACTCTGTTTTCCCTATATCTAAACGGAGTGGTAGAGCACCTTCTCCAACTATCAGCAGATGCTCCTTCCCTGGCGGGCAGAAAGATACCAACGCTCCTGTTCGCAGACGATACCCTGCTGATTTCGAAATCCCCGAAGGGCCTCCAAACCCTGCTAACGAGGTTTCAGGGCTTCTGCGACACAAGGGGCTTGGCTATTAACATCAACAAAACCAAGTTCCTTGTGTTGAACCCCCCCAGGAAGACAGTTTACCCGCCATCAATTGATGCAGTACCTTTAGAAAGGGTCAGGGAATTTGACTACCTAGGAATCAGACTTTGTGACACCATGTCTTGGAAGGCGCACCACCAAAAATCCACCTTGACATACAGGAGGGTCACGGGTGCCCTCTTAAAAGAGCATCGTGCCTCACCCCTCAAACCCATCGGGGTGATACTCGACATATACAAGGCAAAGGCTGTGAGTGCGGCTCTTTACGGGGCCGAATTGTGGGGTACCCAGAAACCTGATACTCTATCTCATCTGGAGAATAAGTTTCACAAAGATCTAATGCGGCTCCCTCACAGCTCTCCCACCCTACCCCTGCTACTCGACACAGGTACACGATCCATAGCTGACCAGGCCAAGCTACGTCCCCTCCTTCTGTGGGCCCGTATATGGAATGTCCCTGAGCTTTCAAGCTATGCCGATGCACTAAGTGAGCTTCTTTCAACCCCGGGCTGGCATAAGATCGGTTGGCTCCTTGGTGTAAAGCGCCTCCTTTGCGACTTAGGCCTCGGTGATGCTTGGGCTAACAGATCCTCGCCACCCAAACAGCTGCTTAAGAAAATATTCTGGCTGTGGGTGGATAATGAGAGAGTCTCCCAACCGATTATGTGTAGATCAGCTAAGGAGTTCTTGATTATCAAATCTCGTCCCTCTAGAGAACCCTACCTCGATGTGATCTTGAATCCAACAGATAGGGCGTTGTATTTCAAATTCAGGGCCGGGGTTTTGCCCTTAGGCTTAAGGACAGCTAAATGGAAACCACCATGGCAAACTGTGGAAACTTGCCCCTTCTGCACAACCAGGGTGGAATCCATCCCCCATCTGTTATTTGAATGCCCAGCCTACGCTGCTCCCCGTCGCAGATGGTTGAAACCGCTCTGCGCAAGGCTGGGCACTCGGTCACATTTGGAGGCCTTACAGCTGTTAAAATCCGACCCTCACCCACTGCTTGCTTGTGGTCTGGCAAAATTCCTGGGGTGGGTTTGGAGGATAAGAACCGCGAGGAGGAAGCTCCTCCAGTAAGGATGCCAACTTATATTGTAGTGCCTCGGTAATTTCCTGTATGTGCCCCTTTGTCCATTCAGAAATGAATAATTGTATATTTGCACAAATGTCTTCAGAAATGATGCTTCTTACTAGGTTGTATATTTTTAAGATTCTTGTTGTAATTCTTTTTAGTCTCGATGTATAACTGCGTTTTACCCCTATATTGATTTTACTGTAATGCTTTTATGAAATGAAATATTTCGAATTAAAGCTATACAACCAAAAAGATATGATAGAAGTACGAGTTGATCTGACATGCCAGACTTCTGTCTCTTTCCGCCAGTGTAAATGTCAAGTCCTCTGCACCCTCCAGTTTCACGTCAATCACACGTCATGCAGCTGCGCGCGCATCCAGGCCTCAGATTTCTGCTGACATTACAAGATTCTGCTTAGTTGCCACCCACTTGTGACACCTACCTGTGACGTTTTTAGCACACACCTCTATGTTCACGCCTAGTTCACGCCTTCCAATTACGTATCACTACCACGTGGATGCTGTTATCTTGTTTCTCTCAGCTGTTACGCCTACTGTATTGGTTTCTATAATGTAACTTAAGTATATAAGCTATGTATTGTCAATAAAATATTGCTCTATCCCTTCCTGCACCCCAGTGGTGGCAGGAACAAGATATCCGGTCTTGACCATTCCTTTTTAAGGAATAAAACACCTAAGAACTCTAACACCACGGACTCTGCCTCTTTCTTTCCGATTGAGTTATTATTGATTAAGTACTTACCTGCATAGAAATTAGGACGGTAAATCAAATATTTACCACATTATTTTGGCGCCCGAATAGGGACCCCTCCCCCACCCCACGCGCCGGTTGGTGCGTTGCAAGCTCTGTCCCCTGCCATCAGTTAGACGGGACTACGCGTACTGGCAGGATTTCCTGTATCTCCCTCTGGCCCACGGAGGTGATGAAGACTGCGATCAGCACCCAGACGAGGCGGTGAGGAGTGCGGAGGATCCCGACCAGAGCCTAGCCGAAAGAAGCAAGGTCCGAGGTGTCAAGAGGCCCACCAGTTTCCGAAGTATCCACGTGTCGAGTCGAGTCGAGTCCGGTCCAGTCCAGTCGAGTTTTCCGAGGCCTTCTGTTTCCGTGCTTCCCGGTGAGTACCATTGCTGGGACGTATCTAGACGGGTTTGGGTACACAAATTCGGTCTGCACTGTTTTAGACAGTGTATCTGTACTGTTTAGCAGTATATCCGTTATCCTAGTTCTTGCACTGCTCTCAGCAGTGTATCTGTGCTGTTTAGCAGTACATCCAGTATAGGGGGGTAGTCATATATGTCTCAAATGTCTTTCATGTGATTAATGTCGTGGTATGAGTGATTGTTTTTAATGTGCATTATTGTGTTCTTGTGTAACTAGTTGTGTTCAGAATTAAGTAGCAAGGATTGAGCATTCAGTACAAAGTAAACAAGATGCCGTTTTTCAATAAGTTAAAGCAGATAGGAACTAGGAAAGGGATACTAGAGGAAGAAATTCCTATCCCCCCTAGGGACACTCCTGGAAATTTCATGTATCAGAAACATGGCATAGACGCCATATTGTATCTAGATTTATGGGCCGATTATACTAAGCATCTAGACGAGAGAAACAGATGGCCTGTTACCGGAACATGGGATGCCGAGTGCATCATGAAGGTAGAAGAAGCACTATGGAAAAAGAAAGCCAGACAATCTCAGAAAGACGCCATAGAATTTTGGCGTAAGGAATCACATAAACGTGCTGAAAAAGCACTCCGTAGAGAAGACAGACTTAGAGAAGCACCGGATAAAGTCAGAGAAAACGAATTAGTTACTGAAGGGATCCGAGTAAAATCAGAACAAGTAGACCGCGCACGAAACAATCTCGTAAATGGCATGTATCTTGTGGCCGAGGGTTCGCCTGAAGCCACTTCAGAAATACCGAAAAATCTGCCACCACCATTGGTCCCAACTAAAGTAACTCACAAGACTACTAAAGACATATTTCTGAATTCCTATCTAAACGATGTAGCACCCGCTTACACCAATCCACAGGCCCACGTCCCGCCTACTGACGGTGACGGAGGTGGCAACCCGCCCCAAGATCGCATTCCGCCATTACCGCAACAAGGTTCCCCCGTCCGACAGCCTGCCCCTCCACCCCCACCACTTCCCTCACCTAAGGTTAAGATACTAAATCCGTTCACGCCTGATCCTACTAAAAGACAAGTTCAAGTACAGATACAGACTCCACAGAGAGATAATGCCCAAGCCTCTGCCTCAGGAGGTGCGACCGGGGGTGACCAGACCCCGCCAGCAACACACAGATTACACCTTAGGGATATGCAGAAGCATTTTACACTCCAATCACCCCGTCTCGACATACTCAAAGAACCGCTTCAAGTTTGCAGATACGATCCAGTACCCGGCAAAGATGATAGGATGTTTTTAGCATCACTACGCTTACGACAAGCTACAGATTACCTACTGTTTTTCTCAGGAATGAAAGAGCACCTAGATAGAATATATCATTTTGTCCAGACTGGGGAAGACCCTGACAGTATTAAGGAGGCCATGGCACACCAGAAAGTTGACACTCAAGCATATATACTACGTTTTTTCATAAATTGTTTAATAAGAGAACGAGACAGGCCTGAGACAGAACAGGATGAACTAGAGGGACTAAACAAGTGGGGTCAAAATATATCCGAAGGAAAACATGATAAAGGGGGTTGCATAGCCAATATGTACAGGAAAATAAGAAAAGCAGTAATAGAAATACACGAAAAAGAGAAAGAAAAAGCTTCCTCCGAGGAGGATGAAGAACCCGAAGGACCAGAAAAGACCACTGATACGAAAGCGTATGTAGGTAAGGGAACTTACCTTAGGAAAGGCATTCATCCAGAAAGCAAGAGAGTTTTTCTCTCTGGCATATCAAAACCGAATTCTCCTGAACATCAGTTCCAAGAGACTGATAAAATGCTTCGAGAACGAATGGGGTACCATGTACTCAATTCTATGGATGAACAAGAACTAGCCCGGTCAGCAGTACTATGGGCTGACAATCCGAACATATACAATGATGACACAGTAGCGCAGACATTCCTGAACCTATCCCCAGACGAACAGAAATTAGCAGGTGTATACATGATTCAGCACCTCCTCACGTTATACAGAAACAAACATTCTGATCCAGGTCCTTTACACGATACATTAGAAGCACTACTCATGGATAGATGGAGAGGTCTAAGTACCAAGTTAATACAAATAATTCTAGAACAACGGAATAGATACAATACTTTCTTAAGCTCCGAATATGTTCCCACTCCGCCCCCAGAAAGAAAAATGTACCATATGGAGCGTCTGCATGGCATTGAAAGTCAGAACCCCTTACGAGAAGTACATCCAGTTATGGGTACCGATAATGCCTTGAAACGTGTGTATGTACACACACCTCTGACCAAGTTAGAACTATTGGAAATGAAGAAACTAGTACCCTGTCATGATAAAGACCCTGCAGGTTTTCACAGAGAACTTAAAGACATGTTACTGATGGGAGATTACACATATAAAGATATCATGAAAATGTTAAAGGTACTGCTGCCCACCGGCATCTACGAGAAACTTAAGGAACGAGAATGGGAGGTAGGAGACAAAAAGATTGCCTGGACAGAAATAGAAGACGAGGAAAAACTTCGTACCCCAGGGCTAGGCCTTGGGGAGAAAACTAAAGCATTACCAGGTTTGATAGTACAGGTTCTGCCAAGATTACTCACAACTAGAAAGGAAGACTGGGACGCTATCTCAGCCTGTAAACAGAAACACGATGAAGATACTAGTGATTTCTATTCAAGATTCGAGAAATGTTTCCTTATTAATAGCAGCCTTAAACCAAGTAGCGAATCGTACCCGCACCTTTTTGTATCAAAATTAGTCGAGAATTCCCTGCCAGCAGTTAAAAGTCGTGTATACAAGGTTGAGAGTACATGGCAAGCAAATACGCCATCCCAGATGTTACAAATGTTACAATACCATCAGAACAGAATTAGAGAAGAACAGGATCATGAACAGAAACGTATGAAAGACACGAAAATGAAAATGTTAGTGGCCCAGTCGGTTCCAGCCGACGGCCAGAGAAAGGGTACGACCCAGACCCAGAATTCAGCAGCTCCCGTTAAGGGGACATGCAACTATTGCAAGCAGCCAGGTCACTACGTGCATGAATGCCCAGTCTTGAAACATAATATATCAACAGGTAAAACTAAAGAAAGGCCGCGTCCACCTAGACAAGACCAGGTCCAGCAACAGACTTCACAGAATATACAGCCTATGCAGAATACACAGCCTACGCATGCTTCATCACATACAGCACAGACGGTAGCGGTACCACAGCCACAGCCCATTGCCGCGACTCAGCAAGTTTCACAACAGATGTACCAGTATGCCCAATCTGCTTACACCGATTATCCACGATAAACATGAAACAGCCTAGAGAGGGAGTTTGGCTTGGCTCTTATTGAGATTCCTGTAGATCAAGAGGGTCCTTATGTACACAGTCAAGTATTGGGAAAAGACAGAAAGTTTTTAATTGACACAGGGGCAAGCCGCACCACAATCAGCCATGACGAAGTCCCAGGGGCACCCCTCTCAGGCTCACAGAATGTTTCTCTTGGTTTTTCAGGACAGCCTATTGTAAATGAGGTATCAGAACCAGTCCCCCTGGCTGTGGGTCCATTATCACGTGTTACAGACTTGTTACTTACAAAATCATGTCCAGAAAATCTGTTAGGTATCAAAACATTGAAGGCTCTAGGAGCAGTGATATGTTGTTCTCCGGAGGGAGTTAGATTGTTTTTGCGAGATTTCAAGGGTCACTATGTATTACGAGAGTTTGATGTCAGATTGAAGAATGTACTGGATCACCTGTGGGCACAAGGCCCAACCGATGTAGGCTGCATGCACATTACACCATACCGTGTTACACTGAAACCAGGTGTTGTTTTACCCCGAATCAGACAATACAAGTTACCACCCGATGCTGTAGTGGCTTTACTGGAAATCATTGAAGAGCTCATTGCCCAAGGAGTGGTCGTAGAGACCGACTCCAATATCTGTAATTCCCCTATCATTCCGATTCTTAAACGTACTGATCCCAATGCACCGCCAGTATATCGGCTGGTGATTGATTTACGAGAACTGAATAAATGCATTGTACCACAGTACCCTGTGGTTCCCGACATCAATCAATCAATCAGTGACACTTATAAAGCGCGCTACATACCCGTGGGGTCTCAAGGCGCTGGGGGGGGTGGGGGAGCCGCTACTGCTCGAACAGCCAGGTCTTCAGCTTCTTCCTGAAGGAGAGGTGGTCTTGGGTCAGGCGCAGGTCGGTCGGGAGGGAGTTCCAGGTCTTGGCGGCCAGGTGGGAGAAGGACCTTCCTCCTGTAGTCGCTCTTCGGATGCGGGGGACGGCGGCGAGGGCGTGGTTGGCTGATCGGAGGTGGCGTTTGGGAGCGTAGAAGTTGACTCGGCTGTTGAGGTAGCTCGGGCCTTGGTCGTGTAGGGCTTTGTGTGCGTGGGTGAGGAGGCGGAAGGTGATTCTTTTGTTGACGGGGAGCCAGTGAAGGTCTCGCAGATGTCCGGAGATGTGGCTGGTTCGTGGGATGTCGAGGATGAGTCTGGCTGAGGCGTTCTGGATCCGCTGGAGTCTCTTCTGGAGCTTGGCGGTGGTCCCGGCGTAGAGGGCGTTGCCGTAGTCCAGTCGGCTGGTGACGAGGGCCTGGGTGACGGTCTTCCTGGTCTCGGTGGGGATCCACCAGAAGATCTTCCGTAGCATGCGTAGGATGTTGAAGCATGCCGAGGAGACGTTGTTGACTTGCCTGGTCATGGAGAGGGAGGAGTCCAGGATGAAGCCCAGGTTGCGTGCATGGTCTGTCGGTTTGGGTGCGGTGCCCAGGGCGGGAGGCCACCAGGAGTCGTCCCAGGCGGAGGGAGAGGAGCCCAGGATGAGGACCTCCGTCTTGTCCGAGTTCAGTTTCAGGCGGCTGGTCGTCATCCACTCGGCTACCTCTTTCATCCCTTCGTGCAGGTTGGCTCTGGCGGCGGCGGGGTCGTTGGTCAGGGAGAGGATCAGCTGGGTGTCGTCGGCGTAGGAGATTATGCTGAGGTTGTGTTTGCGTACGATGGCCGCGAGGGGGCTCATGTAGACGTTGAAGAGGGTGGGGCTCAAAGATGATCCTTGGGGGACGCCGCAGATGACTTCGGTGGCCTCTGACTTGTACGGTGGTAGGCGGACTCTCTGTGTTCTCCCGTCGAGGAAGGAGGTGATCCACTCCAGCGCCTTGTCCTGGATTCCGACGTTGCTGAGGCGCCGTACTAGGGTGCGGTGGCAGACCGTGTCGAATGCCGCGGAGAGGTCTAGGAGGATGAGGGCCGCTGTTTCTCCATTGTCCATCAGGGCTCGGATGTCGTCGGTGGCGGCGATGAGGGCGGTCTCGGTGCTGTGGTTGGCTCGGAAGCCGGACTGTGAGGGGTCGAGGGATCCGTTCGTCTCGAGGAAAGCGGCCATCTGCTTGTTGACGGTCTTCTCGATGACTTTGGCTGGAAACGGGAGGAGCGAGATGGGGCGGTAATTCTTGAGGTCGGTGGGGTCCGCTGTTGGTTTCTTGAGTAGGGCGCTGAGTTCGGCGTGTTTCCAGCTCTCGGGGAAGATGGTGGTGTCGAGGGATGTGTTGATGATGTCTCGCAGGTGGGGTGCGATGACAGCGTCGGCTTTGTTGAAGACGTGGTGAGGGCAGGGGTCGGTCGGTGATCCGGAGTGGATGGAGTTCATCGTGCGGATGGTGTCTTCAGTGCTGATCGGGGTCCAGGCGCGGAGGGTGGTGGTGGGGGGTGGTTGTTCGGTCATGGTGTGCGTTGGTTGGTTGTTGAAGCTGTTGTGTATGTCCGCGATCTTGTTGTGGAAGTATGAAGCCAGGGAGTTGCAGAGGTCTTGCGATGGGGTGATGTCGTTGTTTCCTGCGCTGGGGTTGGAAAGCTCTTTGACGATGTTGAAGAGTTCCTTGCAGTTGTGTGCGTTGTTGTCCAACCGGTCCTTGAATGCTGTTTTCTTGGCGGCGCGGATCAGCTGGTGGTGTTTCCGGGTGGCAAGTTTGAAGGAGGTCCTGTTGTCCGGTGTCGGTTCCCTTCTCCAGACTTTCTCGAGGGCTCGGCAGTTCTTCTTGGAGCTCTTGAGTTCGTCGGTGAACCATGGGGCTTTCTTGCTGCCGGGTCTGCTGGGCGGGGTCCTCAGTGGGGCGAGTTCGTCCGCGCAGTTGCTGATCCACTTCGTGAGGTTGTCGGCGGCCTGGCTGGGGTTCGCTGAGCTGGCAGGAGGGTGCTGGCTCAGGGAGGTGGCGAGCTGGTCTGCTGTGATCTTGTTCCAGCTTCTGCGGGCGGTCTGTTGCTGGTGGTGGTGGGTCGTTGTTTTCTTGAAGGTGAAGTGGACGCAGCTGTGGTCCGTCCATTGAAGCTCTGTGGTGTGGCTGAAGTTGATGTCCTTGCTGGATGAGTAGACAGCGTCGAGTGTGTGTCCGGCGAGGTGGGTGGGGGTGGACACCAGTTGCTTGAGTCCCAGGTTGGTGAGGTTGTCGAGCAGGGTGCTGGTGTTGCGGTCGTTGTTGTTCTCCAGATGGAAGTTGAGGTCTCCCAGGAGGATGTAGTCAGCGGAGGGGAGGGCATGTGGGCTGACGAAGTCGGCGATGTCCTCGCTGAATTGTGTGCGTGGTCCAGGGGGTCGGTAGATCAGGGTGCCTCTGAGGGTGGTGTTCGGGTTGGTGTGGATCTGGAAATGCAGGTGTTCGGCGGTGGTCAGGGAGTTGTCGGTGCTGGACGTGAGACGGATGGTGCTCCTGTGGATGATGGCGATGCCTCCTCCCATCTGGTTGGCGTTTCGGTCCCTCCGGACGATCTTGTAGCCCTCTGGGATGGCGATGGCGATGTCGGGAGCAGAAGAGGCGTTCATCCAGGTCTCCGTGAGGAAGGCAACGTCTGGAGCTGTGGTGTCGAGGAGGTTCCAGAGTTCGATGGCATGTCTGTGGATGGAGCGGGTGTTGAGCAGGATGCACTTGAGGTGGGTACTGCTGGTGTTCGGCTTGGTGGGTGCTGGTGCGAGGCAGGTCCGGATGCAGGTGAACTTGCAGGCGTGGCAGCTGAAGGGTCCGTGGGTACGTCGTGGAGAGGCTTGATGGCATTCTGGGAGTCGGCCGGTGTTGAGAGCGGTGAGGGTGGCGGCGGAGTACGTCAGGCGGGTCGGTCGGGGTCTTCGTGGGCCAGGGGTCCTGGCGCTGGTCGCGATCCGGTCGCGGACGGGCGTAGACGGGCTTACCTTTGGCGCGCCTTCGGCGCACAATCGGCGCGCCCGCTGCGCGTGACCGCTGCGCGTCCGCACGGTCGCCATTTAAGGCGAAGTGCGCGGGTGGGCGGAGCAGCTGGGAGGCGGGAGCGGGGACATCTCTTCCCTATTGACTGCTATTGATTCTGAAGCAACGTTCTTTACTGTAATTGATCTCAAGAACGCCTTCTTCAGTGTGCCTATTGACCCAGAGAGCCAATACCTTTTCGGATTCAGTTTAAATGGACGAAGTTTCAAATTTTCACGCGCACCTCAAGGATTCACAGAAAGCCCCAGCATCTACAGTCAAGCACTGAAAAGACAACTAGATTGTATTCAAATGCCAGTTAACACCGCTTTACTGCAATACGTCGATGATCTGCTGATCACCGCACGAAGTGAGCCCGAATGTGAACAAGCATCACTGACAGTTTTACATTTTCTGGCCGACAAGGGACACAAGGTGTCTCCTTCGAAGCTACAATTCTGTGTTCAGCAAGTTGTGTACTTGGGTCACTTGCTGTCCAAAGTGGGGAGACAGCTCACTCCTGATCGCATCCAGTTAATTGTAAATATGCCGCAACCCCAGACACAAAAGGAAGTGCGGGCCTTTATAGGCCTCACCTCGTACTGCAGACAATGGATTCCTCAGTATGCATTTCTAGCTAAACCACTCATTCAGTTGACAACACAGGAGGCAGCGACTTCGACTGCCCTTCCTTGGACTCAGGAACACACACAAGCCTTTGAAGAATTAAAGAAAGCTTTATGCCAAGCACCAGTTTTAGCGACACCATGTTACAGCAAACCTTTTACACTTTTTGTTACAGAACGTGAAGGTACAGCGTTGTCTGTCCTCACTCAAGACCAAGCAGGTTCACATAAGCCTTGCGCTTATTTTTCAAGTACATTGGATTCAGTAGCCCAGGCACTCCCTGCGTGCTTAAAGTCAGTAGCAGCAACAGCACTAGCAATCAGACAGAGCGACTCAATTGTTTTAGGACATCAATTAACAGTACAAGTTCCACATTCTGTAGAGGTTCTTTTAAACAGAACTCAGACTCAACACTTGACTATAGCACGACTGACAGGTTATGAATTAACGCTATTCCAGCCACACATAGAAATCAGACGCTGCAGCATTCTAAACCCCGCTACATTGTTACCTTCAATTATGACAGATCCAGCTCCGCATGATTGTATAGAGATCATTAATGCAGTAACAAAGCCCCGACGAGACTTAACCGATGTTCCATTGACAAATCCAGACCTGACACTTTATGTGGATGGTTCATGTATGAGAACAAGTACAGGAGAATTAGTGGCCGCATATGCAGTGACCACTGAAACTGAAGTTAAAGAAACATATCGTATTGATACACTGTCCGCTCAAGCGGCAGAGCTTATTGCTCTGACCCGAGCCTGTATACTAGCCAAGAACAGAAATGTTAACATATACACTGATTCCCGTTATGCGTTCGGAGTTGTACACGACTTCGGAATGTTATGGCAAGAACGAGGTTTCTTGACCTCTCACGGTGCCAAGATCCAACACGGTCCCCTCATTCAAGCGCTGTTAGAAGCAATACATCTGCCTTCAGGCATATCCGTCATGAAGTGTAAAGCACATACTAAATTTACAGATTCTGTTTCCCAGGGTAACGACCTGGCAGACCAGACAGCAAAACATACAGCATTGACTCACACTCAGACAACTGACGTGACAAATACAATAGTACCGACACATTGTATGACAGTCAGGGATCCCACACTAGATGTAATCGATATTCAGACACATGCTACTACAGATGAAATAAAGAAATGGACTGAACTAGGAGGGATCCAGACAGATCAAGGTTGGATGACGAAGGGAAAATCTACATGGTTTCTCCCCGACTCTATGGTTCAAGTCATAATCAATACAGCACATAGTCCAGCACATCTAGGAGAGAAAGCGATGTTAGACAGTATACAGAATCTCTGGTATAACAAACACTTACGAGCAGCAGCAAAACAGAAAGTGCGTACTTGCATGATCTGTTGTCAGTTCAATCCAGGTAAAAGCGTCCCTGTAGAGCAAGGTGGATTTCATCCTCCCGATCACCCTTTTGAAGTCCTCCAGATGGATTATATCCAGATGGACCGTTGTCGAGGATTCAAATATGTCCTCGTAATTGTTTGTGCACTTTCCCGTTGGACCGAAGCATATCCAGTCCCAGATTACACTGCTCCGACCACTGCCAGGCAGCTGGTTCGAGAATTCTTCCCACGATACGGCTTGCCTCGTGTCGTGTACTCAGATAACGGACAGCCATTCTCATCCGAACTCATGAAACAGGTTTCCTTGCTGCTAGGATATCAGTGGAGATTCCATTGTGTCCGACATCCCGAAGCTGCTGGCCTTGTAGAGAGGCATAACCAGACACTAAAGACCCGCCTTGCTAAAGTTTGTAAAGAGAAAGGGGTCGACTGGATAGTCGCCCTGCCAGTTGCATTGTTCTATATGAGGATGGTCGCCCACTCGAGATCAGGACTATCCCCGTATGAAGTGGTCTTTGGCAGACCGCCGAATATGTGGGGGACGCCCATACCTAAGAAAATTACCGATGTTGATTGTAATATGCTGACAGATTACCTTGCCTCCTTGATGTCTGCACTCCAATCATGTCGTTCACAGGTTGCCGCAGCCTTCCCTGACAACACTGATGTAAAGCCGCATGATGTCCGTCCCGGTGACACGGTCCTAATTAGGAACTTCGACAGGAAAAGTCCGCTGGAGCCCCGCTGGAAAGAGCCGAAGACCGTCCTTCTTACAACGCGGACCGCTATCAAAGTGGAGGGCCGAAAGGGGTGGATCCATACGAGCCATATAAAAAAGTGTAACGAACTGATGCCAGAAAAAGACTCGTCCACCCCTTCCAAAGACTGCATCGAACCTAGTGACTTTAAAGTTCCGAAACAAGAGAAAACTCCCCAAGAGGAGTACAGATTGAAACTTCGATCTAGCAAGTCAGACAGTTTAATTGTTTAAGTCCTCCCCTAGGTGAATCGGTTAAATAGTTTCTGACATGTATCCCCTAGATCGAGATAGAGAGAGAGAGACAACTCAAGAAACGTACATATTGCAAATCACTCCGTAGTCACTGTATAGTGACATTATTGATTATGTTTTTTCTAAGTCTTCTGATTATTGTTGCTAGTATATTGCTTCCCATATACTACCCTATTTTCAAGCGTGAACAATCTGCTTACAATGTTTCTGCTGAACATTCTTTTAGTGAATTACCTCCCCACGAACTTTCTTACAGACTTGCGCTGCGCAACAACACATTCATTAGTATGTTACATCACTCCCATCAGACTAATAATGCTACAAACTGCTGGATATGTGGCCGACTCCCTCCCTACCAGAAATACAAGGGAGTTCTGCCCCTCTTTCCGTACCCGTTCACTCACAATGGCTCCTGTGGTGCATGGTTTAGAATAATCAATTCCTTAGATCCTGATGTCGCTGTTTTTAAAGGGAGCTGGGTTTGGGGAAACTTTAACTTAGTTCTGCTTAAAGCCTGTTACCCTGACAAGAAGGGACTCCCCACTAGAATAGGAACTGATCTAGAAAATGAAGTATATGGATTAGGTAATTATACAATTAACCTTATGATTCTTACTGTTGAATCCGAAGCCGCACCAGTTCTCCCTGCTATGTCAGTATTACCAGTCACTGGTGATTTATGTGTCAGTAAGAAGGGTTCAGTACACTTAGGTCATAGCAAATGTACTACTGTGGTCGAATTCAGTGACCAAGGCAAATCTTCCTTTAGAGCTACTCGTCATTCCTACTTTGTTTGTGGCCATACCGCATACATACGCTTGCCTCCAGATTGGGATGGTACCTGTTACATTGCATTCCTTCTGCCCCCTGTTTTTCTAGCCCCTCCTGATTATCACAGATATTCAAATCTAGTAAAGAATAGACTCCGAAGAGATCTCCCGATTGTCGACTACACTGAAACGGCATGGGAGCAATACACAGATTTCAATAAAGGATTCTTTTTCTTCACAGGTCCCGTCTAAAATAGTAAACTAATACGCAGATTAACCAGAACACTTGAAGCAGTAGTGAATGAAACTGCCTCCGCCCTAGGTAACTTAACAGAGGAGCAGTCCGCCATGCGGGTTGTTGTTCTTCAGAATCGTCTTGTTATTGACGTCATCTTGGCAGATAGAGGCGGAGCTTGTAAGGTCATCGGGTCAAGTTGCTGTGTTTTCATTCCAGAAAACGCGCCAACGGTATACCAAGCTATTACACGTCTTCATAAAATTGCAAATCAGATACATCAGAATCCAGGCACCTGGACTTGGTCCGGTTGGTTCTGGACAACGTTAACCGCTTGGGGATGGAAGATCCTATCCTTCCTAGGCATTGCCCTTGTCATAGTATTCAGTTGCTGCCTGTGCCTACAGTGTGGGCCAGCGATTTGTGGACTGTGTGCCACATCGTGCATTGAACATTCCAGTTTTCTCTCAAAACGTGAAAGAAAGAAAGAAGAACAAATGATGTTACAAGAACAGACTGATCGATTCATGAGGATCGATATATCATGAAGGGTCCGTAGGGAACAAGGAGGGAATGAGGAAATATAAATTTTATGGTCAAGTAATGTTCCCTAACGTGTACCCCACCGTCTCCATGTACCAGCTTAAAGTGCATGTAACTTCCCTCCTGTGCCAGCTATGAAGACGCAAATACATTTGCGTCCAACGTTAACATGTCCTCTTTCAGACCCACCCTGAATGGGTTGAATGCTCCGTTCCTAAGTATGCTATGCCAACGTCTTTTTGTGGTGTACTTTACACGTTTTTCAGCTCTGGCGAAGTAGGCCCTGAATTCTGCCATCGAGCCTTTTTTCCTGCTGTCCGACTCCGAAAGCCTCAGCCCAGGCTGTCTCTGTACCCGTGACCTCTGCCTTACTCCCTGTGCGGCTCACGGCGCTTAGCTCAGCCTGCTGCCTGCCAAGACTGTATTCAACCTTCGAATTATCTGTTCCGCTCCTCGAAAATGCATTCCTGCCTACTAGTTTAAGTAAACATCCCCCCAGCTGCAGAGCAAAGGGCCCGGCCTCACTGTCTCCGTGCAAGTAATTCATAGCCTCTGTTACCATGGTAGGCCCATGCCCCTCGCATTCTCATGTAGACACTTAGGCGCTTATACACGCACTCACAGTCAGTATAGAATAGCTTCTGCCCCAGAGACCTTTTCCGTTTAGATAATATGGTTCCCAAACATCAGATATCAGATATGATAGAAGTACGAGTTGATCTGACATGCCAGACTTCTGTCTCTTTCCGCCAGTGTAAATGTCAAGGCCTCTGCACCCTCCAGTTTCACGTCAATCACACGTCATGCAGCTGCGCGCGCATCCAGGCCTCAGATTTCTGCTGACATTACAAGATTCTGCTTAGTTGCCACCCACTTGTGACACCTACCTGTGACGTTTTTAGCACACACCTCTATGTTCACGCCTAGTTCACGCCTTCCAATTACGTATCACTACCACGTGGATGCTGTTATCTTGTTTCTCTCAGCTGTTACGCCTACTGTATTGGTTTCTATAATGTAACTTAAGTATATAAGCTATGTATTGTCAATAAAATATTGCTCTATCCCTTCCTGCACCCCAGTGGTGGCAGGAACAAGATATCCGGTCTTGACCATTCCTTTTTAAGGAATAAAACCCCTAAGAACTCTAACACCACGGACTCTGCCTCTTTCTTTCCGATTGAGTTATTATTGATTAAGTACTTACCTGCATAGAAATTAGGACGGTAAATCAAATATTTACCACGCATCCATCTGTGTGTAGTTATCCCGGGTTGTCCACAGGGATATTGGCAAATTCATGTGTGCCACAGCAGGCATCATCGTATTGGCAAGTATTGTGGAGATCATTGTTGGTTGCCGGTCCATCCCAGAGATCTCAATCTGGGTTGGACGTTCTAGTTTTCCGACGTCTCTCGTGGTCCAAGAGCAGCAGTCTTTCTTGATATGGTAGTCTTCTCCGATTGGGGGAGTCTTGCTCTGCACTCTCGTATACAGTGCCCCCCTTTTCCACAATACATGCAGAGTTTCATTTTTCTCCGTCGCTCTCGTTCCTCCGACGTCAGAGGACCTCGAATACCCCCAATTTGCATGGGCTCAGTACCATCAGAACTCTTCGTGCTGTCTTCCTGTGGGAGTTTGAATTTGGGATACCATCCACGGCCATCACCCCTGCTCCGATCTCCTCTTCTCTCCAACGGTCTATGATCTAATTGCACGGTGAGGTCGATGAGTTCTTCACAAGTTGCAGGTAATTGGACTACCTGAGACAAGACGTCCTTCAATTCACTCCGCAGGCCTTGATAGAACAACGAGGTCCTCTTTTCCTGTGGCCAATCAGTCTCGGCTAAGAGCCGATTAAAAGAGGTGATGTACGCTAGTAAGTCCTGTGACCCTTGTCGCAATGTCAGGAGTTCTTTATCTAAGGATAACATGTGAGTCTTGCGATCAAAAAGTTTCCTTAAGGCAGTACAGAAGTCTGGGAATCGGTATAGAACGGGATCATTCTTTTCCATCAAAGGGATAGTCCAGCTCGCAGCGTTTCCTCCCATATATGACATCATAAATGCGGTCTTTGCCGCATCATCCTGAAACACGGAAGGTTTACATAAAAAGTGGAGACGGCACTGGTTTAAGAAAGTCTCAAACTTCTTGGGATCTCCGTAGAACCTCCCCGGGGCGGCCAAAGGTATTCCAGTGTTCTGAATGACGTGCACTGTCGGAGTGTGGTCTGTGGAGGATGAAGGTACGGCTGTGGGGGTAAATAACCCACCCCCTGTTGCCATTGGGGTCGCGGGTTGGGATATGGATTGTCCGGGAGGAGGAAGCGTGGCTTCTCTAATATAAGACCCACCCCCGGGATTTCTTCGTGACATACCAGCGACTTCTCTACGCATGGTGTTCATATCTTTTCTAAGCTCTTGGTTCTCAACTCGGGAAGCATGAACTTCTTGTTGTAGTAAGCTAAATCCCTCAAGTAACGAGGCCAAGGTCGCACTAGTATCCATGGCCCAGGCTAGTCTTTTTCCTTGGGCTTGTCAATCTGTCAAGGTTAGCAGCAGACAAGTAACCCAAGAGAAGAATACACAAGCCACTAACCTTAGGTGTCTAGCCAGCGGGGACCACGGAGAGAAGATAGTCTTCCCTATACCCGATAACACTGACCCTCTCCGGGTGATGTACACACGGAGACAGGTAGTCCACCAGGTAAGGGGAAGGGTAGTTGCTCGGGGAAGGTTGTTGTGAAGACACCCTCAAGGTCTGGTCTAAGGCTTCGGATGACTTCAAGTCACAACAATGTCTGTAATTACAAGAACACTTGTTTAGTACGGTTATGAGGCAAAGCTTACAGGGGAAATATATACACATATAAACAAGTGGTCACTTACGAATAATCACCGCTTGAAACGGCCTGCAGTCTGGAAACATGGAGACTCTAGTTCAAGCGGGAGGGGGGCTGTTAATTCAGAGCTTGATTCACAAGAAGGAAATTCAAGTTAACTTTCTCCTCGAGTAGTTCTAATCACTAACGGGAGGGAAAGATATTTTAGTACGAGTTAGGTTCGGTAATCTCCACTGGAAAATATCCGATGGAAAATAGACACCTACTCTCGGATAGCACGGCCATGCTAAAATGAATAGATCAGATTTCTACTTACTAGAAATTCTCAAAGTATCTCGGCGTCCTCAGCGGGAAGGCAAGCGTCCGCGCACCCTCAGCTCTCGGCGTCCTCAGCGGGAAGGCAAGCGTCCGTGCACTCTCAACTCTCGGCGTCCTCAGCGGGAAGGCAAGCGTCCGCGCACTCTCAACTCGGAAGGCTAGGTCCATACACGATCAAGAAACCGGAAGGATTGACAAGCAACCTGTAATGGGACGGAAGTGTTTTTATACCCTCTCCGAGGGCGTAGACTGTTTCGTCAGGCCCCAGAGCTTTCTGGGAGATGTAGTGCTGCAGTGGTATTTCTTTACACTAGCTCTCCAGCTCTGGATAATCGCTACAGTGATGAAGAGGCTTCTTGTACTACCGGCGGGACTGCGAGGACCAGGAGCCCGTGCGGCAACGTTCCGTCCTCTTCCCGCCCCACCACACTTGGGAGCTTAAGTCAACGCCTCGCGGCCCCCGCTTTGCGGTATCCGCTCGAAGGCTGATTCGGTGAAGAGACTTCTTTGGGGAATTGTGGACTACCGGAGGGACTGCGAGGACCGTCAGCCCGCGCGGCAATGTTACGTCCTCTTCCCGCCCCCACCGCACTTGGGAGCTTAAGGCAGCGCCTCGCAGCCCCCACTTCGCGGGAGCCGCTCGGAGGCTGATTCGGTGAAGAGACTTCTTTGAGGCATTGTGTACTACCGGCGGGATTGCGAGGACCGGCAACCCGCGCGGCAACGTTCCGTCCTCTTCCTGCCCCCACTGCTACTTCCTTTATCATTGGGACTGCATCCCACGTCGCGGGACGCCCGCCCTCACGGGCGTGCACCGGGCCAAACCCGGGCCAAGGGCGGACCCGTTGTAGCCCGTTTGAGACCGTGAGAGGCCGGGCCGGGCCATGCCTCTTTCACCCGCATTCCTGGTGAGTTCCGGTAAAACATATTATTTGGGAGTGTAAGGCCTGCGCTAGTAACAAGTGGTGGTCGGGCAGTGTAAAGATACTTAAGTATGGCAACCAGGGAACTGAGAAATACAGCCATGGCTGCCAGGGGCCAGCTCACAGGCTCCCTTGATAACTTTATCATAAGGGCAAACTCGGTGATTGATCAGGGCATCATTTTATTGGAGAGACGTGTATCGCAAGATCTTGCCATGGCAAAACGCTCCTCTATGGGTCAATTCGCAAATGCTTGCACGCCGGACCTGGAGCAACCAATGGGCACAATGCTGGTTTCAGCTTCTGTTCATACTCCATATGTTCCCCAGGTAGAAGAGCACAACCTATCACCTACCCCACAGCAACCCCTGGACACCTCCCTGACTGTGGATATTTCAAGCCGTATAGACCCCCGAAAAATCACCTTTCTTTTATGATCGAGGCTGCACGAAGGGGGGCAAGTCTAAAAGGAAACATGCAGTAACATCCATGGCCGGTAGAAGAAAATCGAAGCGCACAAGAATTGTGACCGATAGTGTTATATCTCCTAGGAATGAGGCAAGCTGTGACGGAAATGCACCTGTTGATCAGGGGACTGACCCATGGAATCAACAGGGAAGTGGCCAAAGCTTTGGGGGTTGGACCAGCCTGTTACAGGCACTAGTGTGGGCAATGACTATCTAATAACTAAACTTGGAGATTTATTTAAGATATTGCTTGGGCCACTAGAAGATAGATTAGGGCGCTTTGAGAATAGGCTCACTCAACTGGAGCAGGCTACCAGGGATCAGGCTTCTAGGGTTTCTATGCCAACAAGTAGATCCAAGGTATTAGAACAGGGAAATGCAGCAGCAAACACTAGGTGTGAGGGGTTCTTGGTGCACAAATCTGCTGCAACTATAAACGCTGACGTTAGTAATGTCAACAACACGCCCCTGGTTCGTATCCCAGACCCTGTACCACCAAACAGGAAAAACTAGGCAAATCTGGCCCACTGGGCGGGGGAAATTCCAACGGGAGTGGCCAGACCTTATCCCAAGAAGCACCTAGGGTGGTCCCCAGCATTGACTTACCACCGGAAACTAGTCCTTATCTGGTGGTTTTAACTGGTATTCCTGAACTAAGTAATATGGAGAAGGAATCGTACTGGTCTCTAAAAAATTAAGTGACCCATTGGTTGAACATGAATAGGCCCCTGCCTCCTCATGTCACTAGTGAACTACTGATGGTGCGAAGGGAGTGACCCATTGGTTGAACATGAATAGGCCCCTGCCTCCTCATGTCACTAGTGAACTACTGATGGTGCGAAGGGCCCCATGGGTGGGACGAGGGCCCAAGACTATAGTAGGTGATTGCGTCCTGGTCAATTTTAGGGACCCACGCACTGTTGAGCATATTTGCAAATGGAGTCACAGCAGTACTAGCTCAACAATTCGACCCTACCCCCTATCCTTTTTTTATCCACCCGCTAATCCACAAGATAGGGTAGATGGATGGTCCCTAGTGCATAACCGCTTTGGGTCAAGACAGGAAAGGGCCAGGTCCGACCAGACACTAGTATTGAGCTATCCAGCCCTGCAGAACAGGTTTAGTTGCTTGGATGCGGTAGACTGACTGCACTGTAGTGAGCAGGTCGAAGAGATGAGTACTCACTCAGGGCATTTAATGGTGGAAGGTAGGGCCAAAGAGATGCAAAAGAGTGATTTTCCAACTTTGCAGTCAGACTCTGCTATAGCCACCACCAGGGGATCTGTTCAAGTAATGGATTCTGAGGACCTGGCAGAACTAGATTCTCTGGATGAGGAGCTCTCCACCCAATCACACTGTGAGGAGGGAGCTCAGGAGGGGTGCACGGACGTTCAAGAGCCAAAGAGGCTAACCATACTATCATGGAATGTGGCAGGCCTAGCAAACAAGTTTAATTCCACAGAATGGGGTTCCTTAGTGGATAATAACGACATCTGTATTTTTAAGGAGACATGGGCCAGGCGGGACTTCCATAGGGAGTGCTTTGCAACATTTTATGTTCCTGCTAGGTGGGGAGGAAAAGGACGCCCGTCAGGTGGCCTTGCAATCTGGGTGGCCACCAACTTGGGCTGTACTGCAGAGAACATGCCTACGCACTCGATTGATGTATAGTGCGTTCTCCTTAAATAGCCATATGCTTACAAACTAGCAGTGGTGAATGTTTATTCACGCCTAGTTAGTTTGACCATGGAATCCCCTACCATAGATGAATTATCATATTTTTAGAATCACTGCCAAGAGATTATAAGCTTCTTGTAGCAGGTGATGTTAACTGTCAGTTCGAGCCACTTCTGGGTCCAAAGGAGGGCGCTCTCATGGGCGAGGACGATTATTGGGAGATTCCACTGTCAATCGCCAAATCCTTAAGATTATGTCTCTCACCCTAAACAATGCATTGAGGGCCTGCAATGGGCGTACACCATCAGATAGCCCTTCAATGTGTACTTTTAACAAGAAGGGTCATGAATCACGCATAGACTACATCTTAGTGGAGACAAGTATGTGGTCCAAGGTCCTGGACTTTAATGTAATGGCGAGGGCTGACAGTGATCATAATAACCTTCACTGGAAATGGTCTTCCCAGGGCTCACGGAAAGGCCCATCCCTGAAACAAATGATCCGGCCGCAGGGAAGCTAATACTATCAAATAACAGGCGCAGGGTAAAGTGGCGGAAAATAGTGGACTCTTTAGAGAATGTTGGGAAAATTTATGATCTGGCCCTTCCAAGATTTGTTGAGGGGGACATTCTGATTAATCAACCGATATCCGCTGATTATAATGAGAAACTAAGCCGTATTTATGCAGATTTAGTCTGTGGGTTGGGAGATGTTTTTAACCCAGTATCCACCTTAAGGAAAAAGAGGACACCAACCTCAGGCTGGTACAACTCTGCATGTAGAAAGGCCAAGGCTGAGTTGATCGCAGCGGTTAAATCTGGCACTAACAAGCATAAAATGCATGAACTGAGACGCCACTATAAAAAAGGAACAGCACTCGCAAAGAATGAATGGGACTGGGACAGATGGCATAATTTACATCGGCCCTTGAAGCTAGAGATGCACGAAGGTTCTGGTCCCATGTAAATACAGGTTTAGGGGACCCGAGAGTAGCTGTAGAACCAAACATTGCAGTTTCAGTATGGGAAGCCCACTTTAAAGCATTATAATGTGATGGATCTATCCTGTCTATTGAGGCTGGCTCTCCAACTCTAGTTGAACAACTTGACCCACTTGAGTTTACACTGGGGGAAGTCAATAATGCAATAGGGAGGCTTGCACTGGGGAAGGCTCCAGGTCTTGACAAGCTTCCTGGAGACCTATTCAGGCACCTACCCGAGATATAGGCCCCTTATTTGCTTATCATTTTCAATGCAATTTTAAGGGGCATGGTGATCCCCTGCATCTGGCTGGGAGCAGAGATAGTTCTGATTTTTAAAAAGGGCTCTCCTCTGCTCCCAGCCAACTACAGGCCGATCAGTCTCATTGATGTCCCCCAGAAACTTTTTGCTTGTCTCATACTGGACCATCTCCAGGGTTGGATGGAGGACCATGAGATCCTGAGCCCTTTTCAGGCGGGTTTTAGAAGGAACACATCCACCATGGACCAGATCTTTCGCCTTATCCTCCTTTACTGGAAGACGGCAAAGATTGAGGGTGGCAGCCTCTACATGGTGTTTGTGGACCTCAGGTCCACATTCGATCTGGTACTGAGGAAGAAATTGTGGGGAGTTCTTGAGAATTTGGGTGTTCCGTCCCAAATTCTGCACGTACTGATGAGGCTCGTTGAGGGGAACTTCGCGCAGGTTAGATGCGGAAGGGACGGGGCACTGTCATCCAGGTTCCCAGTTTGCAGAGGGGTGAGACAGGGTTGTGTCCTCTATGTAAACGGTGTAATTTCACATCTTGACAGTGTTCCTAACAATGATGCCCCAATGTTGGCAGGTAGGAGGGTGCCGGCAATTATGTTTGCCGATTGACACCTTCCTGCTTTCCAAATCCCCAATGGGAATTCAAAGGATACCGGATGGGTTTGGAGACTTCTGCAAAAACCATGACCTTGAGATAAATTCAGATAAAATGAAGTTCATGATATTTAATCCCATGGCATCTACCGGACCAAATCCGACTCTTGGATCGGAAAGGTTGGAAAGGGTTATGACCTTTAAATATCTTGGGGTGACTCTGCACTAAAACCTCTCCTGGCGACCACAGCAAGCAAAATCCCGCTTAAAACTATTGCAATTCCTCAACCTTCAAGCAGTAAGTCCGGCACTGGAAATGTATAAAACCCAGGCCAGAGCAGCAGCCCTCTATGGCGGAGAGCTGTGGGGGCACTGCGGTGCCCGTGAACTCACCAAAGTGGAAACAAACTTTAGCAGACGCCTGCTGTCGGTACCACAAGGCACCCCATTTCTTCCCCTGAGATTAGATCTGGGACTACCATCCATAGAAGAGGAGCTAGCTCTGAAGCCACTTAGGTTCTGGCACAGGCTATGGTCAACTCCGGAACTGTTACACTATAGGCAAGAATTAAAGCATGTGCTGAGCCTTAACACTTCTAACAAAATACCCTGGCTAACCTTTGTCAAGCGGGAGTTTTTGCGTTTGGGCCTGGTTGATATGTGGGAGGACCCCGAACGGGGTTGTTCTGAGGTCCCACGACTAGGATCTTCAAGGATCTTCAAGGATAAAAGCCTAAGTACCGCTGTGTGTGCTTTGAACGCTGGCACTCTAACCCAACAATTTCTTGCCGCAAAAAGTTCCCATAGGTTTGAGGACTTTATGGACATTGTTTTTCCTACAATTGCAAGAAAGCTTTTTATTCAATGGAGGTATGGTACCTTGCCCCTTAAAGCTTTTACATGTAAATGGTCTGCTTAAGATGATAAATCTTGCCCTGGTTGTAGTGGAAGTGCGGAGGATAAAATCCGCCTGCTTTTCTTTTGCCCCACATATAGCAGATGTAGGAAGTATTGGTTCGTACCACTATGCAAAAACCTAGGCTTCAAAAAATGTTTACAGTCCTTTAGAATCCTAAAAACTAGCACTTCAAGCTCTATTGTTTTTGCAGTCTCCAAGTACCGGCTAGCTATGTGGACGTTAAGACGAAAATTCTTGCCTAGCTAGGGTGAAACTTGGGGAGGTATTTTTATTATCTAGTATTTTATAAATGTGGATTTCAACTATATAATGTAAATCGCTGTGTTTTATGGGCTGTGTATATTTCCTTGTAAAAATCTCTTTGTATCTGTGAAATGATGGAATGATTTTTAAATGTCTTTGTATCTTTTATGGCCTTGACGGCCGAAAAAAAGAACTTTGGATTGGAATAGATTGTGTTCTTAAATTCCCTTTGTGGCTATCTGTTTAACAGTTGGTCTGGAATTCATGAAGGACAACAAGGAGGGTCACTTACAAGAAGTACAATGTTCTGTATTTTGCGGCCTATAAAAGTAAATACACACAGAAAAATCTGTAATAAACCAGAAAACTAGACTCCTTAGTTCTAATGTGTTTGTGAAACTTTCAGAACAACTAAATTAAAGATTGTTGTGGCAATAACATGAACCAGGCCTTGAGAACTATAGACTGAGTGCAGGAAACCTTCCTGCAGTCACAAATATTATTTTTTTTGACATTTAAGATTACACAAAAAGTTTCCAAATGTACACAATCCATTTGAATATCGCTTGAGTATCAGATGTATCAATGGTTTGTCACCCGAAGTCCTTTCTCAATTTCATAATAAGTTACCCACTCCCAATTTAGGGTACTAAATTGTTTGCAAAATCAAAGGGATCCCCAGTCGATGCACACTATAGAGCCTACTTAATGATCCTAAATTAGGTAGTTCCGATTGGGACCCAGACCAATGCCTTATTTTGTGAACCAAGATATTATTACACAGGTCAGTTCGCAAAAGTATCTTCTGGTCGCAAAAATAGGTTACAGGTCGCAAAATGTAGAGTTGCAAATTGCAACCTCTTTTTATGACCAGAAAGTCATACATCTGATTAAATATTACAAGAGCAAGGGCCAGGCATAATATTCTCAAATTGCCTGATTAGGAGAGTTTTAAATCAGATATATTAATTATATCATCTGATAAAAATCTGAATGTGAGGTGTGAAGAATTTATCATACGTAAGAATCATCACATATTCCAAGTATTGGGGAATTTGCATGTGGGGTTTAGTGATTAGTGTACGAAAGTCTACATGTTATGGTAATTGCGTTTCACTTTTTTCCTTTTAAATTCCAACCTGCTGCAATGTAATGAAGGGTGGGGTGTTTAACGCAGTCGGTTATTACCACTGTCATGTATACCACACACTTTGGAATTTGCTCCTCTCAGATGCAGAAGTTTGTGCGTGGGTGATAGATCAAAAATAGACCTTCTCACAATCAGGACCCAAGAAAAGAAGTTAGAGAAAGATGGTGGAGTAAGGGAGACGTGGCCTTGTTAATCACTTAAGACTTGGATAAGTGAACAGAACCAGCAGGTGTAGGAGAGATCAGAACTGGGTGAGTGCCGGAGTGAAGTAGTGAAGAGCAGCAGCACGAATAGACCGAGCATGAACCGTACGAATGAACCGAAGGATGCTGGCAGTGATGAGAGCAAAGAATGATTTGACTGCGAATTAAAATGCCTATTCCAGTAGTTTTTGTGTCTGCGCTTCTGTTTTTAATTAAAAGAGTTTTGTTTTCCTTTCCCGTTAAATGCAGTATTATAATTACATGTCTATTGCAACTCCAGCTACAGATTTGAGTAGTTTAATGTGGAAGCAAGGCCGAATCATTGAGCTTTTTCCAACTGCAGTTGAAATTGAGACTGGAAAAATGCACGCCGTGTGCCAGTGCACGCTTCTGCCAGTGTGAAAAGGGAGTAAATGCATCTGTGTGCAAAAGGCGCATACAAGCACATGCATTCATGTGTATACTGCACACATGATTAGGTGTTCATTGAGAATGTGATTGTGTCAGGGTATGAAAGTCATGCTGTTGGATAACTGGAACACTGTCAAAATGTCCCTCACGGGTTGAAAAAATGTTCAGCATATCACCGAGGGGGGACCCGGGAAGAGCCCTGCGCTAGCCGGTCTCTCCCCGGGTATGTTCGCGCGGGTCAGTGGCCACGGCAGGTGGGGTGCTGATTGGTGAGGGCCAGGTGGGGGAATTTGGGCCAGCGCAGGGCAACGGAGCATTGCGCACTAGGGAGGCGGGCGGCAAGGTTCGTTTTTGTCCCACCCACCCTCCCCCTTTTTTCTAGGCCTTTTTGTTTTTCCAGTGCTTACGTGCTGTTTTAGTTGGGTTTTTTATTTTGCCACTTTAAGACTGGTTGTTTTTCTTTTTAGGCGGTTTTTAGTGGGGGGTGGGCAGCCTGGAGCGGGTTGGTCCATCCTCAATAGGCAGTTGTAGGAAAGGAAGGGGTATACGTAAGAGTTAGGGGCTTCTGGTTTGGTTAGGGTTAACTTGGTGGGGGGGTTTATTAGTGGGTAGAAATGATATGTTAGGCTGAGAGCAGTTTGAATTAGTAAATAAATAAATAAATAATGAAGTGGTTTGATGTGTTGTTTATAACCTGTCTTAATAAAGTGGCCTTTCTTGCTGACTAAGGAGTTGTGGACAGTGACTTTATTGCGCGACAAATATTTTTCCTTTTTAGTTAGCAAACCTGGTCGGTTCTTTAGAAAAACAAAAACGAACATGCAGATCCAGCCGCCAGGGCACGACAATCCTGCATGTATTGCATTGGTTAAGAGAGTGCTCTCACTGCTCGCTATTGGACTGGCCGCCATCTTTGCCTCACGTGTATCGCTGGGAGTGTCGTCACAGGAGAGATCACGTAAAACAATGCAAATGAGAACAAACAGCTACGGTTGTATATTTGCTTGCATTCCCAAACAAGCTGCAACGCATAAACATAATGGATAGAATATATGTGGAGTAGGACGGATAAAAAAAATAAAATGTACTCATATTTGAAGCTTTCAGTTTTGTAGTTGAAGGAACGCATATCAAAATCATAAGGAAAATGTAGCATTGCATAAATTCCAAAAGCTTCAGGGAGCAAGAAAGAAATGATTACGTGTATTATCTCAGTCATTATTGTACTAATGTATGTAATTTCTAATGGCGTAGGAATGGGGGTGCGGTGGGTGAGGGCCGCCCGGGTGTCATCACTGAGAGGGGTGACAAAATTACAAAAATATGTGTTTTAAACACAGATTGTTGCCATTTTGTGAAACCGGGGGTGACAAGTGTCATCAGTGGGTGGGGTGACAGAATGGCAAAATGATGTGTTTTAAAAACATGTTTTTTCCATTTTGTCAAGCCGAAGGTGAAAAGAAATGTTTCGCACTTGCTACGTGACTGGTAATTTCTCCCAAAATGTGGCTATAAAAACAATCCTTGTAGAACGTACGACATACAAGAGGAGCCAGAACTAAACATCTGACCTAAGAATATGCATGTTTACATTTTACCCTTATAATTATATGAAGAAATATACACATGCAAGTGCTTGTAGTTGCAACTGTGAATATGAAATGCAATATGTAATAATGTATTTATCCAAACACAGATACTCAAACTAGTGTCCTGGCGCTATTAACAACAGTGGGAAGGAGTGATAAAGAGCCCGATTAAAGACTGAAGAGCGCACGTTTCCAGGTTCTTCTAGAAGGACAGAAGATTTGTATTTGATCTCATGGCTTTAGGGAGGCTGTTCCACAGCTTAGCACCCAGATAGACAAAGGATCTGCCTCCTGTGCGAGCAAGACTTATCTTGGGGATGCAGGCCAGGTTGGCAATTGAAGACAGAAGAGGCCTCGAGGGAAAGTAGTGAGAGATCCGTTTAGTTAAATAACCAGCACCTACTTTATGGAATGCCTTGAAGAAGATGGTAAGGGCTTTGAAATCAATCCGTGCTTTTATAGGGAGCCAGTGAATGGATGCAAGAATCGGAGTCATCCTGGCTCTTGGATAAGGCTAGGTAATAGCTCTGGCTGCTGCGTTCTGAATCACCTGCAATGGCTGGGTCAGAGATTTGGGGAGGCCCAGATACAGGCAATTGACATAATCAAGTTTTGTGGTTTTCAGTGCCTGCACCATAATCTTCCTGCTCTCCAATGAGAGTAGTGGCAGGAATTTTCTGAGCATGCAAAGTATTACAAAAGCAGGTACCAGTAAGATTCTGGATCTGAGACTCCATTGAAAATGCTTTATCTGTAATGACTTCCAGATTTTTTGCTTTCTCCTTTTTAGCTGAGGGTTGTGGAAAATCATTTGGCCACCAGGCGGTCCATTTCAGAATAATGGGGCAACCAAAGAACACCACCTCAGTTTTATCTGGGTTGCACTTTAGCTGATTAATCTTCAGCCCGTTGAATACTTTTGTTAAGCAAGTCCTAATCTTTGCCCCGTCTAAGTCTGAACCTGTCTCACAGGTAAAAATCAGGAGAATGTCAGCAGCTTAAGAGATGATCTTGACAACCTCTTCCTCTACCATGTATGCCAGGGGGGATAGGTAGATATTGAAAAGGGTGGGGCTAAGAATGGAACCCTGGGGGACACCCACATCCAAGGATGGTATCAGTGATGAAAACGGAGGGAGCCAGATGGTCTGAGATTTCTCTCCCTGGAAGGAGGACATCCATGACAGGGTCAGTCCACCTAGACGGATGTCCTTGAGCCCATCTAGGAGCCTGACATGTGGGACCATGTCAAAGGTCGCTGACAGGTCGAGAAGAATCATAAAGGCCTTGCCTTCTTGATCCAAGCAGTCCCTGATGATCTTCGTCACCTCGAGCAAAGCTGACTCGGTACTAAAACTGGCTCTGAAGCTGGACTGGGATGCGTGGAGAATATTGCCATCTTCGATGTGTCTTTGTAGGGCCTTATTAACATGCTTCTCTAATGCTTTGGAGAAGGCTGGAAGCAGGGATTTATTGGCCTATAATTGTCCAGATCCATCCGATTACCGTTGGCTTTTTTTTATCAGTGGAGGATCATAGCATGTTCCCAGAAGAGAGAGAGAGACATTGAAGAGCTGATGTACTATGGGATTCGTGGAAGGGGCTAGAGAGGCCAGAATGTTTGTTGGGCAGGGGCCGGACGGAGAGCCTGATTTAATACTTTGCATGAGGGACAATGATTCTTTCAGCTGGAGTTCCGGAAAAGAATGTAATGGGGGAAGATGCTTGATTTGAAATGTATTATTGGTGCTAAGATAGAAGGCCAGCTCAGCTTCTGTGATGTTATGGAAGGCTTGTTGGATCAACACAGTCTTTTTATGGAAGAATTGGGCAATGAGACTTGACCATTCTTCTTTGTGTGGCCCCTTGACTAAGCCGGCTCTAGGTGCAGTGAAAGATTTCACTATCCTAAAGATATCTTTGCTTTTATTCTGGGAAGTATTAATCTTTATTTGGAGAAATTCATGTTGGCTACTTTTACCTTGGAGTGGTGTATTGTAAGGATTTCCTTATAGTCCTTTTTATCTTCTGGTGTATAATATTTTCGCCATTTATGTTCCATTTTCTGACAGCTCTTTTTACTGGTTCTGAGGAGGTCACTAAACCAAGGGGCCGAGGCGACTAGCCTCTTGGAGGGGCGGGTGATGACTGGAGCCGCTGACTCAATGTTTGTGTGATGCCAAGAGTCAAGTTGGGAGGCACCTACATTCGGGGTGATAGCTCCAGTAGGGAACCTCCTAGTCTATCAGCTAGTTTAGGTATGGATATCTTATGAAAGGCTCTTTAGGTGGAAGTCTTTTTTACTAAAGTTGTAGAGGAGATAAAACTAGACTGAGGGACGACAAATTTGGGAAGAAAGTTGTCCGACCAGGTAATGGGCAAAGGCGGATCAGCATTTAAGGTGAAATTATGGAAAATTCGAACAAGGACATGGCCCTACTCATGGGTGGCCAAGAATGTGGCAGTGGTCATCTCAAAGGTCTGTAAGGTTTCAATCAATATAGTAGCTTCGGGATCTTTCGCTTTATAAATATATAGATATTGAAATACCCTAGCATCAAACAGTCTTTATATTTTAGGGCCAAGGCGGCTGTGGCTGAGTTGAGTGAGGTAAGGAAGTTTCCAATGGCCCCAGGACGTCTATAAATCAAAAAACCTGCAATGCTTTGGTGGGGAGAGATTATACAGTGGAAACCTAAGAACTCAGTATTTTCTATAGGATATGACATAATAGAGGAACATTCCAGGTTGTCCTTATAAACTATAGCTACACCCCCACCCTTACCCCCAAGGCAGTCTTTCCTGAGAATTCTTTGGCCTGTGGGGATGGCCACAGGGATAGTGGGGTTAGAGGAATCAGACAACTATGTCTCCATAAGAAATTGGAGATCAGGCTTCTCTTCTAAAAGTAGATCCTCGATATGTGACGCGTGCTATTGCATGAAGTGACAGTTTAAGCTGGCTTTATAGTATTGCTTGTGGGGTTTTTATGAGTGGGTGCTCTCATCTGAGGGAAATGCTCTCTGCAATTGCTGCATTGAAAATCAGTTTTTGAGCATGGGTCCACAATGTTCCACAGCAGTGGCGGCAAACGCCTGGGAGAAAGTAATTTCCCCCTTGTAAAGTAGGTGGAGGAGGGCTCGCCTATGGCTGTAGGGACAGCATGGCCAGCGCCGGACGCCTTCCCGCCGCTGACAGGCGCAGATGGGGTTGCCTTTGGGGAGCCGACGCAGCGCCTGCAGTGTGCATCGGTTAGAATCCCAATTATATAGTCGGGGCAGACTAGACCACGCACGCAGCAGAAAAAGTGAGTACGGGCTAGGGCGAAAGTGAGGCACCAGCCACTAATATGCCAATTAGCCCTCTGCACAATCAGCAAAAACCAGGTCAGACCGTGGCTGATTAACGAAATGCACCGGAGAAATGCTTGAAAAAGTGCAAGTGCCAGGTAAGGAGGGAAATGTCAAAAAGTTCAAAAGAAGGACTCACAGAGAAGTTCAAATTCGTGCAGGAATAGCCTAAAATATAGTTCAAAATGATCCATGTGAAATGTAATAACTAAGGTTAAAAAGTTGGAGTGTTTGGACAGACAAACCTACCACTGTTGATCGATAGGCTTGCATAGGAAACCACATGCATTCATAAAGTTCAGGGGGCACAACAGACTATTGTGCCCATTTTGCACACCCAGGGGCACTTACAGAAGGGGCTGCAAATGCTTGTGCATCCCCTTCTGTGATACTTAAAGTGCTGCCGCACAAACAGCACAAGTGATTCCTTAAGAGGGTGTTGCATTTTTTACATAGAGGGGTGGCCCCATACAAATAAAGGAATCCCTTTGCCTCTTTGCCCGCACCATATTACATACGTGGGCGCAGAGGCAAAGAAGCTCTCCAGAGGCACACTGACAGTGCACTACCTGATTGCAGCCCTCTGGTGGGATGGGAAAAGGGTACCATGGACCCCCCAGACATCCCTTGCAGGATGATGCAGTCACTCACTGCAGCGGCCTGCAAGGGGATCTATAATCCTCTTTAATAGTGCAGGTGGTTTGCCGCCTGCACTGTGAAAACAAGGAGCGGCTTCAAAGCAGCTGCTCTGTTTTTCGCTTGAATGCACTGCCCTAGGGAAACGCATGTTTGCGGCTGCACTGGAGGCAACATACTTGCATAATACTGCACATTTTCCTTGATTGCGCCAGGCGCACCTTTGAAATGGTGCACCCAGTGCAATTAAGGCAACTGCGCCGTATGTGAAATACAGCCCCTGATGTTCGAAATGCATGTGATTTCAACCCTTGCACAGTCGCACAATATGGATAGTGGACATTTGTTTTTGAAATTCTACAAGAGATGTTCTGCTCACTGACTCCATCAACACCCAAATACGCAATCCTCCAACACACGTAATTCACAGAGCGCCCCAGAAATATTGTTCGTCCTCTTTAAATGCCGTTGACAGAGTGATTGAGCCCCTTAATGTTTTGGGGGTGTAGAAGTAATTCAACAGAAATTACTGAATATTATAGCAGTTCCACAGTGTGGCCAACTTAACACAAGTGTAGCTAATACACTGTTTTCTGAAAGAAATGCACCAGCAGTGTGTATAGGCAAGGTGGAAGAGGCAACTAGGAAGGGTCTTTGCTTGAATTTGATCTAGGGGAAGGTCAACGAGGATGTAACTTGGGATTATCCCTTGTTCTCTGATAAAAGAGCAAGAAGCATAAGAGGCACATTGGTACGCGTGAGACCCAAACTGAATCCTAAACCGCCTAACGGCATGCACAATGCATGAGGTCTATCCGAGATTGCAGGACATTATCTGTGTTGCCAATACAGTGTATGCCACTTTGCTTCATCCGCAAAAGAGAATTATAATTGGGTCTGCATTTCCTGTGGCAATTAAGGAAACATACAAACTGCAACACCAAGCAGGTAATGTATATGGTGAATTGTCCCAGCAACTTAAAATATATAGGGATGATAACCAGGAAAGCAAAACAAGAATAGGTGAACAAAGGAGCAACGTTCGCTGGAGGCGCAGAACCACCTAAATGGCAGAACATTACGTAACCATGAGACACACAGGGAAAGATCTAAAATGGGTCATTCTTGAACATGTGATAGCAGAATCCAGAACTCTGGAGAAAATTCTATTTGATAAAGAACAAAGGTAGATTTATAGATTATCCACTAATACCAAGGGTTTGAATTATAATATTCCATGGTGGAACATCTTATAGTTCACAGACACCTATATGCTAAATACCTCCTCAGAGAAAAGTCTTTGATTCCCATAAACCTATCAGTTACCCCATGCGCAATGATGCACTGGCCAGACAGCAAATTAGCCCCTCGAAATGTTTGATGGTTATATAGTTTCCATATTTCAAGTCTCATTCACAGCGACCCATTAGTGCTAATTAGCGACACGTCTCCCTATGGATCATACCTTTTTTAATCATAAATCAAGCGAATAAAAGTATTTTCAAAAATCAAGGGAGATTCCCCAAGATGAGAGAATAGACTGCAGCTCCCAGCCTCCCTTGTGGGCCTGCTTTACTGAACTTTATATGAATGTATATCGTCTGATTTGCTTTGATGACTTGGGGGTTCATGTTGGCCTTTCTACTCTTTATTTACCCTGGGATTCTCCCAGGCTGCAGAGCTTATTAACAGTCTGACCAGAGAGTAGTCTTCAGCCTCCAAAGAGCAGTTTGTTTTATTCTGCGTCTTTAGTGAGTGTTCATTTTTGCTTTCTTCAAAGTTGTTTGTTGGATTAAGTTAGGGCTCATGGACTGAGTACTTCTGCTTCCTGTTTCGCCATACTGCTCCGTGGACCTTGCACCACACCTCGGCAGAAGCCACATTAGAAAGCCACTGTGGGCATGGTGCCTGGAGTTTTCAGGTGCTGCGAGGAGGAGGGGAGCCCGGGTTGGGTTCGCTCGCAGCCACATAGGAGCCTGACCCGACCCTCGCGGTGTGTGCAGCCTGTCTCAGTAGGATCGGGGAAGACGCTGCTACAGCTGCCGCTGCTGAGGCCGGAGGGAAGACACTGAAAGTGTGGCCTTCTATCTCTTCCTATAGGCAAGTGCTTCCCAGCCTGGAGAGTGACTGAGTCAAGAGAGCCAGATGAAATTCTGTTCTCCTAGGGGCACAGGTGTTACTGATTTTAGGGGCTGAGGTTTCTTGCATGACCTTCTCAGCTTCATCAGAGAGACGCGTGAGACGTGAGCTGTTCGAGCTCTGTTCTGAAAGCCACGTAAGGGTTTGTAGTTACCACACTCAGGACCAGAGCCCAATAGAATAGACTGGACCTCTTGGATTTTATTTGTGGACTTTGGGGACTCTGATTTGTGTTCCTGGCTGCAGAGTGCTTATTATGAAGGCCTACTTTTTCCGGCAAGTTGAGTTTAACGCTGAGAGCTGCATCTGAATCCTGAGCAGGGTTTTTTCTCCTAGCACTCCAGGACTATCTTGCGTCATTCAGCCAAGTGAGTGCAGCAGCTGTATTTATCGGCTGCAAAGAAGAAGCCCCAGGGTACCCCAGAAGCGGCCCAGCTAGGACTGGGTGCGGCTTGTGGTACTCCTGGTGAGACCCACTCACCTGGTTGACACAATAACCCTGCGGCTATGAGCAAGGAGTTGGATTTGATTTTGTTTTGCATCGAAAAATTGGTGCTAAACTAATTACCTTAGGTTTTCCTGCACCCTTGTTATAACTAGACTAAGAAGTGATCTTGCTCTGGTTCAAGTTAGAAAATATGGCAACTACAGGGGAGCCAGAGTGTTGTTTCGTTCTAAGGTGAATACCTACTTGATATTGTCAAATACTGATAGATAACGATGCTGTGGTATTTACTTTGTTGTTCCCAAAGAGAAGATAGCTCCTAAAAAAGTGACTTATAATAGGCAGTCCCCCTCTCTTTTAGGTCTCTCTCCTTTATATATTTCACAATTAGAGACCGAATGTACCCTGCAGGTCTCCCTCGGTAAAGGTGGTAGGAGTTTCTCCCTCTCCGCTGCGAAAAAGAGCAATCCATCCCTGATTGCAGATGAGGACAATATGAAATGGAGTTGGGTAGCAGGGGCTCTTAACACAAACAGATCTTTAGGTCTAAGACACAGGACCTTTTCCTAGGATGGGTGTTAAATTGTTCTCTTGGAAAGCAGCCGGCTTATGCACGAATAAAGACAAACCGCTATTCTTGAAATACCAGACTACGGACATAATTTGTATAATAAAGTCTTGGATTTAAAGAACTGGTCCATTAAAGATTATATTGTGCTAAGCCGTTCTGCTGGCCTAGTGAACAGAGGACATGTGAAAGCAGGTATTGCTATATTGCTCAAGACAAGTTTGAAATGGAGATGAAATGCAATCCTTCACACCTCTGACTTAATTCAGGTGGTTAAGCTAGATTTTAAGGAAGATCAAGATAGCTCAGATGCTTTTCTTATTGTAAATGCATATATACCTCCTGACACATCTAACACACATTTACTAAAAGACTTGTTTGTCTTTATCTCTTTGATTATAGAGAAAGAAGATTGTAGGCACTTAATACTGGTCTGCGACTTGAACTGCAAAGTATCTAACCACAGTATGAGGTTATTTACGTTTGCCTCAAAAGACAAGGCTCTAAACATCCCCCCTGCTCAGTTTCCGAAAAATAGTCGGATGGATAAAAGAGGTGCGATTTTACTAGAAGACCTAAGACATTTAGGCCTACTAATGGCAAATGGGAGATTAGAAATTGATATTCTAGCTAAAATTACGCACAAGGCGCCAACGGGAGGTTCTATTATAGATGTTTTAATTGTTTCTATAGACTTCTTCAGTAACTTCCCCAGTTTGGAAATTCTAGAAAGTGCACTTAGTGACCATTTGGTAATCTGCATGAAAATAGAGTTAACTTGTGCCAAGGTGGGCTGTTGGAATTTTAAGGATAAAATAGTAGGTTTTATTAAAGTAAATGGCAGACTCTACTGGAACAATTTAACCGCCCCAAAACTCAACGATACTTTAACAGTTTTAATAGGAGATCTGCAGTATACGGTAGTGAGAGACCAACATCCTCCCCAAACTGATCCTTTGGCAATAATATAAATTCCATTGTTATGTCATGTAAATCCATCCATTTTCTAACTAAACAGAGACCACCTTTCAATCCTCTGCTTCATTTACATAGGGAAATAAATAAATTGGTGAGGGCTCAGTTCCTGTATTTTTCATTTGAACGAAGTACACTAATACATTTATTAAACTGGAAAAGAGAAAGGAAAAACGCTCTTTAAGATGAAAAAAAAGGAGGATTATGAATAGGTCCAGTTAGAAGAGGCTGCTTCCAAATCAATCCTAAAAGGTAATGGGAAATAAATGCAGATTGCTGATTGCTGTGGCACAAGAGAGAAGAAGAATGGAAAACACATCTTTTAGATCTTTTGCAGGAGCTATGGTCCCACACAAAAAGGTAAGGAAAATATGATTTCTTTTAACTAAATTTGAGTTATGTAGAGGATTCTGGACAGGAAAACCTTTAGGTATCCATGAACTTCCCCTAGTGTCTAATTTTTAGTAATGTCTAGATTTGGTAGGTTTCCCCAGATGGCCACTGAGCGCAGGACCAAAAACGCAGGTTCCTGCCTTGCAAAACCAGATTGTTAGCTGATAAATAGGGGGCATTTGCATTTTTGGTCCCGGAGTCGTCAGCCATCTAGGGAAACCCACAAAACCCACACATTTATGAAAACTAGACATCCGGGAGGATCCAGGGAGGTATGGCTTGTGTGGATCCCCCAACCTTTCCCTACACAGAATACCCTGCAAACCTCAAACATAGCTGAAAAAATCACTTTTGTATCATATTTCTGTGTGGAAAAGTTGTGGGATCACTGGGCTGATACACATTTCCTATCACCCAGCATTCCCCCAGAACTCCCAATAAAAATTGTATCTCACTCGTGTGGGTGGCCCAAGTACCCATGACAGACAAAGGCGCAAAAGGTATTTAGGATACATCAAAATGACCGATTACAAATCAACCTGGTTTTGCAAGGGGGGGTCCCATGCGTTTTTGCTCCCGGACTTGGCGGCCATCTAGGGAAACCTACCAAACCAACACATTTCTGAAAACTAGACACCCGGGGGAGCTCAGGAAGGTATGGCTTGCATAGATCGACAAATGTTTTCCTACCCAGAATAGCCTGCAAACCTCAAATTTAGCTGTCAAAATCACAATTTTCTCAAAATTCTGTGTGGGATCACCGAGCGGACACAAATTTCCTACCACCCCGCTTTCTCCAGGTCTTCCAATAAAAATGGTACTTTCCTCATGTGGGTGGACCAAGTACCCAAGGCAGGCAAGGGCCCAACACATATTGAGGAGACATCAAAATTATCTATCACAAAATTACCTGGTTTTGCAAGGGGGGTCACCTGGGTTTTTGGCCCCGGGCTCGGAAGTCATCTAGGGACCCCTACCAAACCCACACATTTATGAAATCTAGACATCCGGGGGAGTCCAAGGAGGTATGGCTTGTGTGGACCCCCAACATTTTTTTACCCAGAATACCCTGCAAAACTCAAACGTAGCTGAAAAAAAAACACTTTTTTCTCACATTTCTGTGTGGGAAAGTTGTGGGATCATTGGGCTGACACAAATTTCCTACAACCCAGCATTCCCTTAAGTCTCCCAATAAAAGCAATACCTCACTCATGTGGGTGGTCCAAGTACCCTCGATATAAAAGGGCCCAAAAGTTATTGAAAAGACATCAAAATTATCAATTACAAAATAAACTGCTTTTGAAAAGGGGGGGGGGTAACCTGGGTTTTTGGCCCCGGGCTCGGCGGTCATCTAGGGAAACCTACCAAACCCACATGTTTCTGAAAACTATACACACACTGAGGAGTGCAGGGTGGTATGGCTTGTGTGGATCCCCCAATGTTTTCCTACCCAGAATTCCCTCTAAACCTAACATTTTGCATTTCTGCCTTCCAAATGTAAGACAATGTGTAAAAAAGGAATTCACTTTGAAAAATGGCCTATAACTCACATGCTAGTATGTATACCCACAATGTCGGAGATGTGCAAATAGCTACTATTTTCAAACTTTATATTTCATAAATACATACTTGTCTTTCATACCAATTTTTTACTATTTATAGCTTCCCAAATGAGTTGCTATATACCTGTTAGGCAATAAAAAACCATTGCAAGACACTGCTTAGTTATTGGCTCTGCGTTCCTCGGGTTCTTGGTGAGCTTACAAGTCCTATATATCCCCACAACCAGAAGGTCCAGCAGCTGTAATGTTATATTGCTTACAAAAAGCTGTCATACTTAGAAGATGTTACAGGTGAAAACGTTGGCACAAATGGCTTTTTTTTCAACTCATTTTCAATATTTCCTATTTTCAACTTTTAGTTTCTACAAGAAAACTTAGAAGGATCTAAACAAATGACCCCTTGATATATTCAAAACATGATCTATTTTTCATAAATGTATAGCTTTCCAGGATTCAATATTGCTTTCTTAACCATTTCTACCATTAACTGGAAGGAGCTTGAAAGCACAAACACAGCAAAAATGGGATATGTCCCAGTAAAATGCCAAAACAGTGGACAACATTTTGATTTTCTGACAAACGTCTGTCAGTCCCTGAAAGCTGGGAAGATGGTGATATTAGCACCACAAACCCTTTGTTGATACCATTTGCAGAGAACAAACAGACACTTTCATCTGCAGTACTTTTTTTTCACCAGGCCCCAAAAACATGTAGCTGTATTTTGGCTCATTTCTAGGTCCCCCCAGTGAAATCAACAAACCCTGGGTACCTTTAAAATCTGCATAATGTTGGAAGAAGAGAACACAAATTTGGTGTGGATACCTTATGTGCTCAAAACGTTACAGGGGCTTAAGCACGAACTACCCCAAATAGCCAAAAAAGGCTTAACACAGTGGGCGGGGGATGGCCTTGCAGCTATGGGTTAAAGCCAAAATTCCATCTACTTTTTTATATCCTATATTATCTATTCTAGTAAGAGATTGGAGTTTCCTTGATAAGATTGAAGACCAGATTTTATGTAAATTATGTAATTTTAATACTCAGGCATTTTGGTTCCTCCATGATTTGACTTTATGCCCATGAGATACTTGGCCCCTTTATAATTTTGCCCTTAAGTTCTGGGCTTTTGTCAATTTCAAGGCTAATGGAGTCTATTACACTTTGCCCTAAATGTTGCACTTGATATTGCTGATATTTATTTGCTTTTTGCACAAAATTTGGGATGTATACATGCTTTTTATCATTGCTGCTAAAGGGAAGATGAATTTGTTACTTTTATGCGTGTTAATTGTTTTTAGAAGTTCTCGTTTGACTATAACCTTGCTGCCACATGATGCACTTTATTTAAAATAGGATATAATATGCAGCTGCCATTGTATGTTTTTTTTTCTCCAAACTACAAAAGTATTGAACTGGATTTACTTGATGTGGTAAGGTTTTAACTATGTTATTGCAATTCTGTATGTTGTGATAATGATGAACACTCTTACCTACACTACGCTTATTCTGTGCCTTTGTACATTCCTCTTTGCTATCTAAGGGAGATTGTGGACCTGGTTTTGAAGTATTTTGATTCTATTAGGATGTACTATCTTGTACACAAACTGCCTTATGATAATAGCTACAACAGTTTTTTACAATTAACTTTTCCTGCTAATTAACATATTCATCATATTGCCTGCTTTTGTATTTCAACCTATCTATTGAGGATTTGAATTGTGGTTGTATTTTCATATGTTCATTATGCAATAATTGTTTGTATTCTTTATGTGGACCTCATTGGAGATCCAAATTCTTAAAAAATTATTTGGCTTGAATTGAGTCGAAAATCTACATGTGATGTAATGTACTGTGATGTAACAATGGGGTCTTTGTAACAACCGTGTTGTAATTGCATGAGTTGAAAACGCATGCGATGTAAAGTGTCCTTTTCGTACTAGTTGAGGGGTGCCAGAGCTCAGCCTTAGCAATTTTTGGCAACTTGCAACGGGAATAGGTTTCTATAGGCCGAAACCTCAGCCTCATAAATGGCAGCCGCTTTTGCTTTTTGTTTGCAAATTTGAAGTGTGGTGCTAATGCTTTGTATACCTGCCATGTGTCTAAATTTTAATACAGTACCGAGAGTGTGTAAAAACAGTTCTTGCCTTCAGTTTCTGGTCCTTCCAACTTAGTTGTTCTAAAAACCGTGTCCCAACGTAGTGAGATTGTTTGACACACTTGATATTGATAAACTTTCTTGAATCTTGGGGATTGTGTTAACCCCATACTGTTTATCGTATTACAATTGACAATGGTCAAGTCCTTCCTATGACAGCAGTCTGTTATTCTTTTTAGCAGACTATGCACTTCTGTTTGGACCACCAGAACTTTGCATCTTCGACGAACAGCAGAATTGGGACCTTTCTTAAGCAGTAATAAGGACATCAATGGATTCTATCAGAAAGTAAGCAACAAATCATTTAAAAGGAGGCTGAAAAGTAAAGGGGTCAGTACACGGCCCTGCTCTACACCGTTTTAAACAGCGAATGTTGTTCTATAGTTCCGCCCCTTAATCTGGGTAAAATGTTCCCCTTGTCCACCAACATTGCTGTTTATTTAGTAAACTGTACCAATAATTTTACTGACTCCATCCAAGAGAGAGTTGGCCGGTAGTTGAAGGCACAGCCAGGGTCAGCTTTCTTATATAGGAGTATTAGAATAACTGAATGCCACGAGGGAGGGAGGCTATTATTGGTTAGGGATGAGTTGAATACTTTTGTATACTTTTACAAAGCCCCTCGGCGAATGGAGCATCACTTTTTTGTACACTCTGGAAGTGCACAATGCTGATCCATATTTACAAGGCCATGCAAAGCATCCTGCGTGGCTTTTCATGGCCTTGTTAATAAAGCTCTGTAACGCACAATACTTTGCATGAAAGCGGCAATCTATGGGTGTTGATGTGGGTGTTCCCACGCAACACCCATGGATTCTGAAGCATTTCCAGATTTACAAGGTTTCTTAAACCTGGGAATGCATCAGATTCTATTGCCTCCCCAGGAGAGGCTTTAAAGTAGTGCAACAAGGAGAAATACCTTCATTTCTCCCCATATTTTGCTCTTTCTTTGTGTGCTGCAACCAGTTTCACTCATAGAAAGAGAAAAACGCCATCACTGATTGCTTTTGTTCAGGAAGGTGTCCCTTTCTGCACAAGAACATTCATTCCTTCAATGCAGGCACCCTTGCCACATTCTGCAGGGGTATCTGCTTCGGCGTTGTGCACAATTAGAAATTAATTTACTGCCAAAATGAAAAAATTCTAATCTGGATTGTAATTACTTTAATGTATTTTGAGGTTGAAATTGTGCACACTTCTCCAGAAGATGAGGTGCAAGACTCTTCCCTTCTTGTGTAAGTTCATATTCTAGAAAGGGGACACTCAGAAAAGCTACATCAGATATCTTACAGTTGAATGTATATCCTGTGCAACAAATCCCAATATAATGCGATCTACTCTCATCATATGTGGGGTCAAGTCATCGTCCATAAGGTAGATATCATCTACATAGGACCACGCATCTCTTGGTCAATATCATGTAGAATTGGCACTATGCATGCAGCAAATAGGCCATGGCTATTTTTCTAGCCCATAGGGAGTCTTGTAAATCTCATTTGAAATCCAAGTGTGGAGAAGGCTGTCCCAACATTGCTTTAAAGCTCTGGATTGCGAATGAAAAATCCATTGCAGATATCCAAGGTTGTTTGTATTTTTTTTATGAACTATATTGTTAACAAGTGCCACACTGTGTGTTATTCCTGTATTTTGAAAGTGCGCATATGACTGTCCAAATTTGGATAATCTAAGACTATTCTATATGAATGATCCAATTTCTGAAGAGGAAGAAGGAGATCATTCATTTGAGAGACACAAGGTTAAAGTACTCCCTGATACTCCAATTGTTTGATTATCTCAGTAACAGGTGTTTTAGCATCCCATTTAATTAGGGTATCATAATTGCACTTGTGGGGCGGATGTTATAGGTATAAAATGATAAGGAGAATTCTTATTCCAGCTGACATGGCTGCAATATAATGCAGGGACCAGTGCAAGAGCCCATTCAGCTGCATAAGCTTGCTGAACTTGATCAGTGATAAGCACTGAAAAACAAGGAATTATTATATCCTTACCTTTTGGGGCTGTCTGTACAAACTGCCCGGGCCAATTAATCTCCAACAAAAGGATATCATAAGGCAAGGTTACATTTTTCCAGACAATTACATAAATGGTGCACTATATGGCACACTCGATTTGGATAGTTGGACCATATGATCTATCTGGAGGGGCTATGCACCTATCTTTGGTAAACTGTAATAAAAGTGTCAGCTGATTTCGCTACCAGAACTTCCTTGAGATTCTGACGCAATGATGACTTTTGCTGTGCTGTCGAGGAGAGTCGCTTCCCAACTCCTATTCAGTGTCTGCTGCATTTTAAGCAATTATGGCCAATACTTTTTCTGAAAAGGTTTTTTTTTTATTGAGGAGGACATTCCTCCTTTTTTATCTTCAGATCAGGCAAGAGATATGTACCCTTCTTCAGTCTCACATACTCTTCTTGTCTGTGTTCAGATTGCTCTCGTCTGTCATAATGCTTGTCAGATGATTCTTGAAAGGAATATGGAAAATGTGTATCAGGAACCTGATACCTGTGTGAAGTCTTGAATTTTGAGGTATCACTAAAATCATAATTCCTCTCAGAGGTTTCTGGAGGGGGAGCACCTCCATAAGGTTTACCTTTTTGCAGTTATATCGATTCATCCCCTGGTTTTCTAACAAACTCACAGGTCTGTTTCGCTTCCTTGTCTGGACTGGGCTTGCCAAGTGATGGTTTAATATGTCTGGTTCACAAACTATTGCATCCTAAAGCTGCGTAAACGTCAGCAAAAATAATAGGCATTCACAACTGCTGTGAGTAGCTGGTGTATAGCCAGAGACAGCCATGGTCAGTGCAGGCAACAGCAGTGGGGCCGCGTGGGGGTATTTTGAGGGACAATGCAGAGATAAAATAAATTATTTATATAATTTACCCTCTGCATAGTCCCTCGAAATCCCCCCCACAAGTCCTCACTGCCCCACCGCTCTTACCTGCACTGATCGCGGCTGGCCAGGGATGCTGCTTCACATTTTATGTCCGACTGAATCTTTGTGAATACCACAGGAAAATTCCCAATTCATTTTATCCCCAAATTCAGGCCCCATATTCGTTCTGCACTCTTTTTAATATGTCTGTAAAGACTGACTTTGAGGGGGTGCCATGACTGATTGTATAGACAGCAGCAAACACTGTCACCCAGGTGTTGCAGTCTCCTATCGCGAGAATCATCCAAGAGGGTAAGCACATAGTTAAAATAAGGTGCTTATGTTGTGCTCCTGTAAAAGGAAACACTGCTTGAAGTTGGTCTACTTTTTGGGCAATCCAAAATTGAATTTCTTTATGATTATTGGGTATTCTGCCATAACTGAATGAACAATTAGAGGGCTAATTTTTGGCACTGCGGGCACCTGAGCTTGCTCTGCCAGACCAATTCTTGCTGGCTGCACAAAAGGGGTGCACAAAATGAAATTAGTTAACCTAGAACAAGGTCCAATTCCTATGGCTGTATAAGATTTTGGTTAGCTAAATCGGGATAAGGTGTATATCCAGCTAAGGCCAGCCAGGTTGCCTCATCATTACTAAGGGAACCCATGCATACAGGTGGAGCTATGTGTGGGGGGTGCCAAGGAACGAAGTATGGTGCTCCCAATATGACAGGGCAATTTCCATAAGCTCATAAGGTCTATATAGATTTTGGGCTGGAGGTGTGTGTATGTAATGTGTTAGTATTCGTATCCACAGCTGAAAAATCGACCCAAGAATAAAAAATGGCATCCGCTTCCACTACAAAGATAAAAGCACAACCCACATTAGTAAGCCCATGTTGCGTTATGTATGCATGGATTGCAGGTCTGCAATTTACATGAATTACCACAGGCTGTGGCACAGCCTCAAAACAGCAGTATAGAAAGAAAGTGTTACACAAAAATGGGTGTAGTCCTTTTAAACTTTCAAGCTTGAAAAACTGCAGAAGATTAATACCAAATACCACAGAAGTCTCTGATAAAAGGTGTAAGGTTATTGTGGACACACACAAGCACTACTCAGGAGCCCCATGAATAAGTGCAAGACCAAACGTTGGTGGAACCATTTTGCAGGGATCATGCAACATCAGCGTGTAGGAACTCAGTCACCTTACCACATCAGTCCCTATGAGCTCAAATCCAGACAAACTCATAGTGATTTACCTGCCCTCCTAACCTTCCAGAGGGACAGTTATCTTAGCACCCTAGAAAACAACTCTCTGAACTCTCTCAGTAGTCATAGTAACAGGTCATCACCTTTTGTTCTCTCACTCACATGTGTACACAATAAAGGGAAAGAGATACGAAGAAAGCTTACAATATTTATTGATACAAACATGCCCTATCATGAAAAAAACTGTGCTACAATTAGGGGACATGCACATCAATAATGAGATTAGCACAATTAGTAAACTGTACACAATTAAAAGCCCTGTAATAGCGAATGACTAAAAGCCTACCCTTACCGTGTAAATACTATATAATTCTTAAGATCTCAGGGATTAGTGCCAGACCCCAAAGCTGAGAGTCAGAATCTGTTGGTTTCCAACTCAGGCACACCACTCTTTGATCTCAGGACCTTTTCTCTGCAAGCCTCGTTCCACTCTCCTTTTAGAATGGCAAGTCTCTGCTTATATGAAAAGACTTGTTCTGCTCCAAAAACACAGCTGCATCTTTCCTTTATGTCTAGGCATGAGTGGCCGCCCACAGAGAAAAACATGGCAAAATGTTGTTTGACCTTGCACGGTGTACATACAGAATACCAGAAGAAAAGCAAAATAACAAAACCTGTGCATCACATTTCACAAATAACAGTGTGGCACAAAAACAAGCATGCTATAGTGTAACGTGTGAAAAGCAAAAGTGGCTTATGTTGTTAAGCTAACATTAGTCCTGGCACCAAAAAACTCTTACATTTATTTATGAGTACTACAATTTCTACCTCTCCCATAGGATAAACGTGGAGTCGCCTCATTAAATTTTATAGGTGTAATTTCCTTCTTTTGAATTGTAACGTGTTTTATTTATTTTTGTACAAGAACACATTAGTAATTCTGTTACAGGGCTAGTCAATCTCAGTTTATACAACAGTGTCCTGAAACATTATGACACATTTGTTTAGCTAACCCAACATGACAGTATTTACTGAAAGTGAGAGAAAGGCAGACAGAATAAGGCAGGAAAGAAAGGGGTGAAGGAAGAGGCAGGGGACAGGCTCTGAGAGTTGCATATCTTATTAATTATATCTGACATACCTCTGACATTTTGTGAAGAAGTTGGAACACATGGCTGCACACATGCAGGCCAGTGAGGGCTATATTGGTTGCGTCCGGTTAAAAACCCTTGTCTGTACATAGGGGGTACCTGGATGTGTTTCGCCGGCATATCTTGTTTTTATGGGGGTTCATAAGAGTATAGGTACGTGTCGAGAGATTTCCACATCCTTCTGGAGGCCGGTCTCCCGGATGAATTCTGTAGTGCAATGTTGTCCGCATCTCTAAGATGCCTGATTCAGTTGAACCATCCTTTGTGAGATGTTGTACTCATGTCTTTCCAATTGGTGAAGACCATTTTCACTGCTGCTGTCAATAGCAGATCTAGTAGGTACTTATTGTGATCCAATCTCAATTCTGTGCTCATAAATACCGTGGTGAGGGTGGAAAGTTCTTTTGTTAGTGTACAGTCCAACAGTCCATTCACAAAACCGGAGATTTTCTCCCAGAATGTTTGGAGTGTTGGGCATTGAAAGATAAGATATGCTAGATCCCCCTTTTCCTTGTTACAGTTCCAGCATAATGCATCCTCCCTGATTCCTAATGAGAATAAACGTGCAGGGGTCCAAAAAGTCTTGCGGAGCAGTCAAAATGTTGTTTGTGAGAGAACTGGGGAGATCTTATTGCGTGAGGCCGAGGACAATAGGGTGGCCCATTCTTGTTCTTTATGTGTGGTTTTAGTTTGATTATCCCAAAAGGCAACTGCCTTGTCATTCAGTTTAGAGGATTTTGGGCGGAAGATTTTGTAGGGCTTCGAGACCTGGTGCCCTAATTTATTACTGTTTAACACATACCACGAGATTGATGGTTGTGAGGTGAATAATTTGGTTTTAGACAAGGCTGATCTGATTTTCAAAAAGTTATAGAATAAATGTCAGTTAGGTTATGTCTTGACTTGAGGTCTGTGAATATAATGGGGTATGCTTAGTTTTATAGTTGGTAAATAAAATTACAAACCTGAGACTAGCACAGCTTGAGCAGGAGACCAAAAGGTTAGAAACGGCCCATGCTCAGGCCATGCAAGATAGCAAGCTCCTAGCAAAACTAATGCAAAAAATTATGAATTCAAGTTCAAGTTCAAGTTAAAAAATTTGTATAGCGCACTACTCACCCATAGGGTCTCAAGGCGCTTGTGGGAGGGGGTGTATTATTTATCGAATAGCCAGGTTTTAAGTTCCTTTCTGAAGGAAATGTGGTTCTGTGTGAGGCGGAGGTGAGTGGGGAGAGAGTTCCAGGTCTTGGCTGCCAGGTAGGAGAAGGATCTTCCTTCCATGGTGGATCTGTGGATGCGCGGAACTGTGGCAAGCGCTTGGTTGGAGGATCTTAGTTGGCGGGTGGGTGTGTAGAAGGACAGTCGTGTGTTGAGGCATTCGGGTCCTACTTTGTAGAGGGCCTTGTGAGCATGGGTGAGGAGACGGAACGTTATTCTCTTGTTGATGGGAAGCCAGTGGAGGTCTTTCAGGTGGCCGGTAATGTGAGCTTGGCGTGGGATGTCCAATATGAGTCTGGCAGATGCGTTTTGGATGCGTTGGAGTTTTTCTGTAATTTGGCTGTGGTTCCGGCGTAGAGGGTGTTTCCATAGTCCAGTCGGCTAGTGACCAGTGCGTGGGTGACCGTCTTTCTTGTTTCGGTGGGGATCCAACTGAAGATTTTTTTGAGCATGCGGAGTACGTTGAAGCAAGAGGATGAGACGGCGTTAGCTTGTCTGGTCATCGAGAGGGAGGAGTCTAGGATGAAGCCCAGGTGGCGTGCGTGGTTTGTGGGTATGGGTGCAGTGCCCAGGGCCGATGGCCACCAAGAGTCGTCCCAGGCAGAAGGTGAAGATCCTAGGATGAGAACTTCCGTTTTGTCTGAGTTAGGTTTTAGGTGGCTGTTTTTCATCCATTCGGCTACTTCTTTCATGCCTTCTTGAAGATTGGTTTTGGCGGTGTTAGGGTCTTTGGTGAGGGAAAGGATCAGGTGGGTGTCGTCGGCGTAGGAGATGATGTTGAGGTTGTGTTGTCGCGCGATGGATGCGAGGGGACTCATGTAAACGTTGAAGAGGGTGGGACTGAGTGATGATCCTTGTGGGACTCCGCAGATGACTTCGGTGGCCTCTGATTTGAATGGGGGGAGTCGGACTCTCTGGGTTCTCCGGGCGAGGAACGAGATGATCCAGTCCAAGGCTTTTCCTTGTATTCCGACGTTGCTGAGGCGTTGTATGAGGGTGCTATGACAGACTGTGTCGAAGGCGGCGGAGAGGTCAAGTAGGATGAGGGCAACTGTTTCTCCGTTGTCCAGAAGCGTTCGGATGTCATCTGTCACTGCAATGAGGGCGGTTTCGGTGCTGTGTTTGGCTCGAAAGCCGGATTGTGAGGGGTCGAGGGAGTTGTTGGATTCAAGGAAGGTGGCGAGCTGGCTATTAACGGCTTTCTCAATGACTTTGGCAGGGAATGGGAGGAGGGAGATGGGGCGGTAGTTCTTAAGTTCAGAGGGGTCAGCTGTGGGTTTCTTCAGGAGGGCACTGAGTTCGGCGTGTTTCCAGCTTTCTGGGAAGGTAGCGGAGTTGAAGGAGCAGTTGATGACATCACGGAGATGGGGTGCGATGATGGAGTCTGCTTTGTTGAAGATGTGGTGGGGACAGGGGTCGGTTGGCGAACCTGAATGGATGGAGTTCATTAGGTGGATGGTGTCTTCAGTGGTGATTGGGTTCCAGGCGCTAAGGTTGTTAGAGAGCGGTTCGGGTTTGGAAGTGGGTGGGGTGGGCTGTTCTTTTGAAATGTTCTTAAAGCTGTTATGTATGTCGGCGATTTTGTTGTAGAAGAAAGAGGATAAAGAGTCGCAGAGGTCTTGGGAGGGAGTAATGTCCTTAGGGGCTGCGGTGGGGTTGGTAAATTCTTTGACGATGTTGAATAGTTCCTTGCTGTTGTGGGCGTTGTTGTTGAGTCGATCCTTGAATGCTGATTTCTTGGTGGATCGGATCAATTGGTGGTGTTTGCGGGTGGCTGCCTTGAAGGTGGTCAGGTTGTCAGTGGTTGGGTTTTTTCTCCATGTTTTTTCGAGAGTACGGCATAGTTTCTTGGAAATCTTAAGGTCATCGTTGAAACAGGGGGCCTTTTTGCTAACTTGTTCGATCTGGTGTTTTTTTTGGGGTGCTAATTCGTCAGCGCTGTGAGTGATCCATTGTTTGAGTTTGGTGGCAGCTTCGTTTGGGTCCGATGAGAGGGCTGGAGGGTTTTGGTTGAGTGATGTGAGGAATTGGTCGGTGGTGATTTTGTTCCAGTTTCTTCGAGGAGCAGGTTGCGGGGGGTTGTGAGTCGTAATGGTTTTGTAGCTGAAGTGAACACAGCTGTGGTCCGTCCAATGGAGAGCTGTGGTATGATTGAAGAAGATGTGTTTGCTGGAGGTGAAGATAGGGTCGAGCGTGTGTCCGGCTAAGTGGGTGGGGGTGTCAACAAGTTGTTTGAGTCCGAGAGTGGCCAGGATGTCCAGAAGGGTGGTGGTGTTGCAGTCGTTTTTCTTTTCTAAGTGGAAGTTGAAGTCTCCCAGTAGAATGTAGTTCTCTGAGGGGAGGGCATGTGGGCTGATGAAGTCGGTGATGTCTTCGCTGAATTGTTTACGGGTTCCTGGTGGTCTGTAGATGAGGGTGCCGTTAAGTGTGGTCCTGAGGTCGGTGTGGATCTGGAAGTGGAGGTGTTCGGCGGTTGCAAGGTTATCGTCGAAGCTGGTTGTGATTCTGATGGTGTTTTTATGGACGATGGCGATGCCGCCTCCTGTTTGGTTTGGTCTTTTCGGATGATCTTGTAAGCGTCTGGGATGGCTATGGCGATGTCGGGTGCTGATGATGCGTTCATCCAGGTTTCTGTAAGAAAGACGATGTCCGGCGACGCAGTGTTGAGTAGGTCCCAGAGTTCTGTGGCGTGTTTGTGGATAGAGCGGGTGTTTAGTAGGATGCATTTCAGGTGGTTAGAGTCAGAGCTGTGTTTGTGGTCGTGGGTTTGGTGTGGGTATTGATGCAGGCGAACTTGCAGGAGTGGCAGGCGAAGGGACCGTGGGTGCGTCCTGGGGCAGCCTCGTAGCATTGTGGTGTGCGTCCAGGGTTAAGGGCTAGGAGGGTGGCGGTGTCAAACGTTATGCGGGAGGAGTGTGGTTTGCGGGGGACAGGGGGTCTGGCGCTGGGCGCGGTCCAGGCTAGACGGGCGTAGACGGGCTTACCTTTGGCGCACCTTCGGCGTGCATTGGGCACGTCCGCTGCGCGTGACCGCTGCGCGCGTAGGCATTTGTCATATGTGGATGGTAGAGGGGGGAGGGGCGAGGGAGGAGCAGCTGGGAGGCGGGTGCGTGGTGGAGAGGGCAGGCTCCGGGCACAACAACAACAAAAATGGTGGCAGAAACGAAACCGCAAACCGGTTGGGGGAAATAATTAAATAAGTTACGCTGTGGAATTAAGTTGCGCTTAAGGAATGGGTCAAAAGATAAAAATACGATCGCATGAATCCAGGCAATAAAGGCAATTAATATAAATAATGCGAGCAGGCACAGTCAAGCGCTATTGAATGCAGTGCAGCAGAGCAGCGCTACGATGAATCCAGGCAATAAAGGCACTTTGCAGCAGAGCAGCGCTACGATACCCAGCCAGAGTAGGCACAGGAGACCAGGGGCTGTAGGGAGCGACCGCTTCTGACGAAGTCAGGATGGTCACAGCGCTACAATCGGCGGGGAGAGCCTTGCCACTCAGTGGGAGGGAGGAGCAGCTGGGAGGCGGGTGCGTGGTGGAGAGGGCGGGCTCCGGGCACAACAACAACAACAATGGCGGCAGAAACGAAACCGCAAACCGGTTGGGGGAAATAATTAATTAAGTTACGCTGTGGAATTAAGTTGCGCTTAAGGAATGGGGCAAAAGATAAAAATACGATCGCGTGAATCCAGGCAATAAAGCCAATTAATATAAATAATGCGAGCAGGCACAGTCAAGCGCTATTGAATGCAGTGCAGCAGAGCAGCGCTACGATGAATCCAGGCAATAAAGGCACTTTGCAGCAGAGCAGCGCTACGATACCCAGCCAGAGTAGGCACAGGAGACCAGGGGCTGTAGGGAGCGACTGCTTCTGACGAAGTCAGGACGGTCACAGCGCACAACAAAATCCTGAGTGAGACAGTGGGACTATGGTTTAATAAATACAAAGCCCTTAACCTATGTGAAGCCAAAAAAGCAGGGACATTGCTTGCCTCCTACCTAACACACAAACGCAACCAGTTTGCCATATCATCCATCACAAACTCAAACAACAAAACCCACACAAGACACAAATACATCCTCAAAACCTTTCAGGAGTTCTACCAAGAACTCTACAAAAACTATCAGAGCCATGACTTAGAGGAATGTACAAAATACCTCAATAGGCCCGGGTTACCACAGCTAAGCACCGATGATACACTCAGATTAAGTCAAGAAATTAACTATACCGAAATAGAAATGGCGGTCAAATCATTGAAAGAAAATAAAGCCCCCAGGCCAGACGGGTTTACAGCCGCTTTCTACAAGACCTTCTTAAATTAGCTGAAACCTACCATGAAACAGGTCCTTAACCACTCTGCATCTAGAGGGGCTGTGTCACAATCTATGTCAGAAGCCACCATAATAGTTATTCCAAAGGAAGGTAAAGACCACCTGTCACCAAAAAACTACAGACCCATATCCCTTATTAACGTGGACTGAAAAATGTATGCTAAGATATTGGCAGTCAGACTCAATTCTGCTCTCCCCAAACTAATAAGCAACTCCCAAGTGTGATTTACACACAATACCTGACTTCTCTGCCACATATTGGAGCATGCGGCCACTAAATCAGAACCAGCAGTAGCTATCACCCCAGATGCCGAGAAGGCCTTTGATAGATGCTCCTGGACTTTCCTGGAGCGCTGCATGCAATCGTTCAACTAAGGGGAGGAATGTATATGGATGGTTATGGCCCTGTATGGCGAACCACCAGCCTGTATTGTCGTTAATGGGTCACTCTCTGAACCCTTTACACTGCGTCGGGATGCCTCTTCGCTGAGGAAGCTGTGCACTATATAAGAATACTTAACATAACATAACATAACATAACTGTGACAAGGTAAAAGAGAGGGATGCCCACTGTCCCCCTCTTTATTCTTACTGACACCGGAACCCCTTATCCAGGACATTAAGTTAAACACGAAAATAAAAGATGTCAATATTAATGGCATTGAAATAAAACTAGCCGCCTATGCGGATGACATATTAATAGTAACGCAACAGCCAAAGTCTTCAATCAAGGCCCTGATGGATACGATAGCAGAATACTCCGGGCTCCCAGGATATAAGCTAAACAAGGACAAATCAGAATGCAAACCACTAAATATTCACTGCATGAGGATATACTGGGGGAGGGGGAGGGGGCTTAGCCTGGCAAGCAGGGTTTATCAAATATCTAGGTATACATTTTGGGAGCAACCTAATTGACACGCTACATCACAATGAGAAATACCTACTAGAAAAGATTTAGAAACTTCTTGACTCCTGGTCTCCAAAAGTCATAACGTAGTGGGTAGTGGGGCAGAATTGAAATGATGATCACCCCAATGATTAACTATCTGATCAGTATGCTCCCGCTCCTCCTTACAGATGATTTCCACTGCAAAGTGGATATCCTGATCTCTAAATTTCTTTGGCGAGGGAAGAAAGCACTGATAAGCATAACAAAGATAGGACTAGATAAAAACCAAGGAGGGGTAAATCTAGCAGACTTCAGAATATTCCAGTTAGCTTGTCTGGCAAAACAAGGCTCATTCTAGATATCACCCCCTACCGACTACTCAACAGCTTGGCTTCCGGTAGAGAGGGCCGTCCTGAACAATCTAAACCCACTGGCTCTACTAATGGCAAATAGATACCACCACACCTCCAAGTCTTTCTTTAAAAACACATAAATTTTGCTACTAAAGGTAGATAAGAAGCTGGAGAATAGCATCAAAGGCTCTAAAATGGAATCACTCTGGGCCAATAGTAAGATTCTATATAAAGGAAAAAGCCTAGCCTTCGATACATGGATTGAGATAGGTGTAATTTCCAAATGAGAAGAAATAACTAGTTCATGTTTGGTGTCCGTGGAATCCAAATTTAAATTTCAAATTTATAGTGAAGTCAGATTTTAAATAATAAATCTGAACATTTCACTTTTAGAAAGTTGGTATTTTTCTGGCTTAGCCATTTTGCCCCTGCAGCCTGTCTCTGGTCACATGAGTGGATGTAGTTGGCAGTTGGGCTTTGTGTACTCCTCTTAGACAACCACACACAATGGGGCTTTAGGAGTGACTGGATAGGATATTACTGTCAGCATGGTAGGGAGGAGCTGGGCCCAACCGTACTTGCACCTGAATAGGCTTTGTCCTGTCCTCACTCAAAAGGGCTGCATTCCCCCTGCAGTTAGTCTGGAGCCAGGGCAGGATAGGCAAGGAATATGTACACTTTAAAGGCATGCCTCAGGGAAGCTTCTCCCCCTTCAAAGGCACAACTGTGTATAAAAGGGATGTATGACGGTACAACGCGTACCGTTACAACGCGTCCCTTTACGACGCAGATTCAACAACGCAAGTCGTTACAACGACTTGCGGTGGGGGGGCGCTGATAGTGAATAGTTTAACTTACTATTCCAACACCAGTCCCTGTGGATAGTAGGGAAGGTGTTGGATAGTAAATTAAACTATCCCCTATCCTAGAGCGCTGTTAGAACTGGGGGTCTCTAGTTGGCAGAGGTAGGTACCACTGTCCAAATAGGGACCCTTGCTTCTAGTCAGGACAAGGAGATAACCCTCTCAGATAACCCCTGCTCGCCCTCAAGGTAGCTTGGCCTGAGCAGTCTAGGCTAACCAGAGGCAATGCGTTAAGTATTTGTACCAACACTCACAGTAACACAGTGAAAACACCACAAACTGATTCCACAACAGTTTAGGAAAATAAAGATATTTATTCTAAACTACACAAGACCAAAAACGGCAAAAATCCAACATACACAGTTCAAGGATATGGTTTCAAAAATGAGTTCTTCAGGTTGTAATCAAAGTTCTTTAAGTTGCGTTAAAATAATCCACAGATGCGTGAAAAGTTCACAGTTGCGTCACGTTTACTCACAGTACCTTTTAGATGCAACAAAGTTCCACAAGCAGGAAGCTGGTGCGGTGGAAACAAGCGATGCGTTACTCCTGAGACCCTGGGGAGGCGATGCGACAGCCCCGCTGCAGCAGCGGGCGTGTTGCGACGAATCCGGTCTGTATGGGGAGGAAGGCAGCTTGCGTAGATTCCGGTGCGTAGGTTCCGTGGGAAGTCTGTTCTCGCAAAGGCACGATGCGATGATCTCGTAGGGGCTGCGACGATCTCCGGGGCGACGATGCGCGGTCCAGCGGTGATCCTCTCTCTCGCAGCTCCTCGATGCGATGGTTCTGCGACGATGCTCGCAGCGATGTGATGCGGTCCGCAAGCAAGCGGTGCGGCGATCTCACCCAGCGACGACAGGCTCTGCGACGACACACGCAGCGATGTTCGATTCTCCCGCACCGGTCTGGTGCGTTCCGCAAATGAAGGGTGCGACGGCTCCGGCAGCGATGTCAGGCGCTGCGCCGATCTCGACCTTCGTAGCGGCGGGAAACTTCTCGCACTGTCGGGGATGCGCTCCGCAAGCGAGCGATGCGACACTTTTCAGCTTCACAAGTTCTCAGCTTAGTCTCAAGCTTCCCAGCTCAGATTCAACCTCCAGAGGCCCCACAACTGGATCAAGCACTCTAGGAAGGACAGAACTCTCTCAGCAGAGTTCAGGGAGACTGGGGGTGAAGTCCTTTTGTTCCTGGGACTTCGGAAACAGGGAGCCAGCTCTTCTCAGGCCCTTGGAGATTCCTTACAAGACAGGGGACACAGCTCACAGCAAAGTCCTTCCCCTCTCCTTGGCAGCAAAGCAACAGCAGGTCAGTCCAGCAGAGCAACAGCAGGACAGTCTTCCTTCTTCAGAGTCAGCTTTCTCCTTGGCAGAGGTTCCTTCTTGATTTCCAGGATGATCTAATTTTCTGTTGTCAGGGGTCCTGTACTTATACCCCTAAAGTCTTTGTTCTTTCAGTGCATGTGGGCCCTGAGCCCGGTCTGAACCAGTTCTGGGTGGATCCTGAGCACCTTGATGTGCTGGCTGCATCTTTCCTTTAAGAGTGAGGGGCAGAGTCCTCAGCCGCCCAGCAGGAGGTGGAGCCAGCATTGTGGCAGGCAGGCACAGCCCTATTCAGCCCAGGTGCTAACTCCTCCCACCACTCAGGTTGCAATTGCTTCATTCAGCCTAGTGCTGACTCATCCAGCCTCTGGGGGAATTCCCCAGCCCCTGTCACTCACAAACCAGACAGTCAATACACAAACAGGCCCAGGCACACAGAAGGGTCAGACAAGAGAACAGCAACTTTCTAAAAGTGCTGTTCTCAAACACAGGATTTAAAAACCACCTTTCCTAAAAGATGTATTATTAAATTCTGAGTTCAGGGATACTAGATACTTATGTCCTATCTTGTTCCTATGGGAAGAAATGCTGTTAACCACTGTAGCCAGCATCCCCCATGTTAACCTATGGAGCAAGATAGCCTTACAATAGTGAAAAACGAAAATGGCTGTGATTCACTACCAGAGCATGGTACCTGCACTAGTACATGCTCTACCTTTCACATACACTGCACCCTGCCCAGGGGGGTACCTTGGGCCTTCCATAGGGGTGACTGATGTGCACGAAAAGGGAAGGGTTAGGCCTGGTCAGTGGGGACACTGACCAGGAGGACATGGCAGTTCTAAACTGCCCATAGGCGCTGCAGTGGCAGGCCTGAGACACCATTTTAGAGCTACTCCTGTGGGTGGCACAATCAGTGCTGCAGGCCCACTAGTAGCATTTGTCATCACCAGCCCTGGCACACCCAGTGCACTTTACTAGGGACTTCATGGTAATACAAATATGCCAAACATGTATACCCAATCAGAATAACAATTTACATAGGGAGCACTTACACTCTGGCACTGATCAGCAGTGGCAGAGTGTCCAAAGCATCTAAACCAGCAAAAACGAAATCCAGCACAGCATCAAAAATACAGGAGGCAGAGGCAAAAAGATGGGGGTAATCACGCCAAAGATGCCAGGTCTAACACGTGTCCCCTCCAGCTGAAAGTGGGGAGAACTACCCACCCTCTTGGGAGTTCTCTTCACTAAGGCGGAAAAACCTGGACAGACCATCAGCGTTGGCGTGTTCTGTACCAGGGCGGTGTTCCACCGTAAAGTCCATTCCCTGTAGGGAGATGGACCACCTCAACAGTTTTGGATTTTCACCCCTCATGTGCATTAACCACCTGAGGGGCCTGTGGTCGGTCTGAACACGAAAGTGAGTCCCAAACAGGTAGGGCCTCAACTTTTTCAGAGCCCAGACCACAGCAAAAGCCTCCCTTTCAATCGCACTCCACTTCTGTTCCCTGGGGAGTAGCCTCCGACTAATGAAAGCTACCGGCTGGTCTCCATTCTCCTCAGTGGCTTGTGAGAGTACTGCTCCCACACCATGCTCTGAAGCGTCCGTCTGAACTATGAACTCACTGGAAAAGTCAGGTGCCTTGAGCACCGGTGCTGTGCACATGGCAGTCTTCAGGGCCTCAAAAGCAGTTTGGCAGGCGTCAGTCCAGTCAACTCTTTTGGGCAACTTCTTGGAAGTGAGTTCTGTCAAGGGGGCGACAATGGTGCCATATCCCTTGACAAACCGTCTGTAATACCCGGTGAGTCCTAAAAAGGCTCTCACCTCTGTCTGGGTCTTGGGGGGCTCCCAAGCCAGAATGGTATCAATCTTTGCTTGTAGGGGCGCCACCTGGCCGCTCCCCACCTGGTGTCCCAAATACACCACAGATCCCTGCCCTATCTGGCACTTACTGGCCTTGATAGTGAGGCCTGCCTTCTGCAGAGCCTTCAACACTTCGCAGAGGTGTTGCAAGTGTTCCTCCCACGTGGAGCTGAACACAGCAATGTCATCCAGGTATGCGGCGCTGAATTCCTCCAGCCCGGACAGTACCTGGTTAACCAGTCTCTGGAACGTGGCAGGGGCATTCTTCAACCCAAAGGGCATGACACGGAACTGGAAGTGCCCCTCTGGCGTTGAAAATGCCGACCTCTCTTTGGCCCCATCAGTTAAGGCAATCTGCCAGTACCCCGAAGTCAAATCGAACGTACTGAGGTACTTGGCAGCTCCCAACCGATCCACGAGCTCATCAGCTCTGGGGATAGGGTGTGCGTCAGTCTTCGTGACCGCATTGAGCCCACGGTAGTCCACGCAAAACCGGAGTTCTGGCGGGCCACCGGGGGTAGCAGCTTTCTTGGGGACCAAGACCACTGGGCTAGCCCAGGGGCTGCTGGAGGGCTCAATCACCCCTAGCGCCAACATCTTGGAAACTTCTTCCTTGATGCTGGCCCTGACCTTGTCAGCTACCCTGTAAAATTTTTGCTTCACAGGCAGACTGTCTCCAGTGTCCACGTCATGGACGCACCAGTTGGTGACTCCTGGGGTCAGGGAGAACAGAGAGGAGAACTGACCCAACACTTGGCGACAGTCATTCTGCTGTTCTGGGGTCAGGGTGGGCGAGAGGACCACACCATCCACTGACCCATCTTGCTCTTTGACTGCCAGGAGGTCAGGGAGAGGATCACTATCCTCTTCCATTCCTGCATCTGTAGCCATGAGCATGGTTACTTCAGACCTCTCAAAGTGTGGTTTGAGGCGGTTCACGTGCAAAACTCTCAGGGGCTGCCTGGGAGTCTTCAGGTTAACCAGGTAGGTTACCTCACTCTTCCTTTCTACCACCTCGTATGGCCCAGACCACTTGTCTTGGAGCGCGCAAGGCTCCACTGGCGCCATCACCCACACTTTCTGCCCAGGTTGAAATTCGACCAGAGTGGTATTCTGGTCGTACCATCTTTTCATTTCTTCCTGGCTTGCTTCCAGGTTCGCCTGAGCGAGTTTCCTGAAGCGTTGTGTCTGGTTGCGGATGGCCAGCACATAGCTGAACACATCCTGGGGGGTTTTCCCACGGGACTTTTCCCAACCCTCCTTTACCAGCGAGAGAGGTCCTCTGACAGGGTGGCCATACAGGAGTTCGAAGGGACTGAACCCTAAGGACTTCTGAGGCACCTCCCTGTAGGCAAACAAAAGGCATGGCAACAAGACGTCCCACTTACGTCTCATGGGCTCCGCTAGGCCCATAATCATACCTTTCAGGGTCCGGTTGAACCTTTCAACCAACCCATTTCCTTGAGGATGGTAAGGAGTGGTGAACTTATAAGTTACCCCACACTCCTCCCACAGAGACTTCATGTACCTAGAGATGAAGTTGGTACCCCGGTCGGAGACCACCTCTCTGGGGAACCCCACACGGGAAAAGATCCCCATCAATGCACGGCCCACCACGGGTGCTGTGATTGTCCTGAGAGGGACTGCTTCCGGGTACCGGGTGGCATGGTCCACCAAGACCAGGATGAACCTGTTGCCTAAGGCTGTCTTGGGGTCCAGGGGCCCTACGATATCTATGCCCACCCGCTCGAAAGGGGTGCTCACCACTGGGAAGGGTTGAAGGGGGGCCTTCAACTTCATTCCAGTCTTGCCACTAGCTTGACAGGTTTGGCAAGATCTGCAAAAGGAACCGACGTGCTTCCTCATCTGGGGCCAGTGGAAGTGGGTGACAAGCCGGTTTAGGGTCTTGTCTTGCCCCAGATGTCCTGCGAGAGGCACGTCATGAGCCAGACCCATTAGGAAGTTTCTGAAGCGCTCGGGTACCACCAGCACACGGGCTGCACCGGGCTCAGCAAACTTAGGCTCGCTATAAAGTAGGTCACCTTCCCAGTAGACATAGTGATCTTTGACTGCTCCACCTGCTGCCTGATCTACAGCCTGTTGCCGCAGACCAATGAGGGAGGGGCATTCCTTCTGCTCCCGGCAGAACTCCTCCCTGGAGGGACCACCTTCTTGCTGCCAATGGGTCAGCTCAGGTAGGTCTCCCAGTTCGGCCACCTGTTCCCCTGTAGGTTCCAGGGCATCCCCCTCAGGTTCTGCTTCCTCCTGGACCGTGGGAACGGCTGGGGCTGGTTTCCCGCGCCCTCTGCCTCTTCCTCTCCTGGCAGGTCTCTGGGCCACTGTTTCAGGCTCCAGTTCTGCTGATTCACCCTTACTGGCTGCCATAGCACGCGTGGTCACGCAGATCCACGCAGGCAGACCCAACATCTCCAAGTGAGTTCGGTGTTCTATGTCTTTCCATGGAGAACTCTCCAGGTCGTTGCCTAACAGACAGTCCACAGGCAAGGCATCACTGACAACCACCTCCAAAAGACCAGAGACTCCTCCCCATTCAAAGGAAACCTCCGCTAGCTTGCAGAGGCGCACTGAGCTGTCAGCGGCCACTACGGGGCGGAGTACACCAGGGATGATTTGCTCGTCAGACACCCACTGACACCTCACGGATGTCACACTGGCTCCGGTGTCTCTCAGAGCCTCAACCTCCCTCCCATTGATGGTCACCTTCTGCCCATATTTCTTAGTGTTAGAGGGCAGTAAGGTTTCCTGGACCACCTCTTGGTCTCCTAGCGAGACAAGGGTCATAACTGCTAGCTCTCCCCAGTCACTAGAAACCAAATCCCCACCCAAAGCTACACTAGCTAACGCTGGGGCGGGAGCACCAGTGGGTGCGGGCTTCTTCTTGGGACATTTCGGAGCAATATGGCCCACCTCGTTGCAGTGATAGCAGGTAGGGGGGCCCTGGTTATTTCTCTTGTCCCGCCTACCCTTAGAGGGCCATGGCTGTTTAGGCTTGGGGGGTTGGGAATCCTTTTCCTGGGAACTACTTTGGGGCCCTTGCGAGAACTCCTTTTGGTTACCCTTGTCCCCCCCACTCTTCTGCTGGGGACCCTGCCCACCTTTGGCTGTGGTACCCACAATTCCTTTGTGGACCCTGGTACTGGTCCAGCGGTCCGCCTCCTTAGCAAGCTCAATGGGATCTGTCAGCTTGCTGTCTACAAGATGCTGGCGCAGCTCTGGAACACAAAGACTACTCAAGTGCTCCCAACTGATTAAATGCAACAACCCCTTCAAATCAGTTACTTTACTGCCCTTCATCCAACCTTCCAGTGCACGCGAGTACCCATTCACACACTCCATCCAAGTCTCAGACTCTTTCTTCTTGGAGTTTCTAAACTGCAGTCTGTACTGCTCTGGAGTAAGGCCATACCTGAGACATAAGGCCTCCTTCATATTGGGGTAGGTCATGGCACCTGTCAACTCTAAAGGCTCTAGAGCACTCCTCCCAGACGCCTCAAAATGTTTCCACAGGCCCGCCCCCCAATACTTGTCAGGCACATCATTCATCTTCAATGCAATTTCATACGAAGTGAACCAGGCATAAATATCCTCACTCCTATGGTAATTCTGTACCAGGTCTTTGGGAATATATACTTTACCCCCATGCACTGGCTGCGCGCTGCCACCATTAGAACTGGCATCCACCTCCTTGTTTTTCAGATCCAGCTCTTTTATTCTCAATTCATGATCCAAAAGCAATTTCTTTTCCTCTAAGGCGCGGGCCTCTCTCTTGTCTTCCGCTGCCCTTTCTTTCTCCAACTCCAATTGCCTCAGTTTCATTTTCATGACTTCCAAGTCATATTCTCTTATTCTTTGATTTTCCTGTAACTCTTCTGGGGTGAGGCCCCTACTGGAGTGGTTGCTGCCAGCTCCTGAGCCTACTCTGCCCACTGGCAAATCTTTGCTTTGAAAACCATTTTCTACATCCACATCATCTTCCTCTTGCGCCTCCCAATGGGCTCTCAAGATTCTCTGTAGCTCCTCCTTTCTGTAGGCGCTTTTTATGGGGCACTCAAACTGCTGGCAGAAGTACCTCAGTTGCTCAACTTTGTATGAACACAAATCTTCAATGCAAAACTCTAATTCTGCTTCTTCTGCCCTCTCACTGGGTGCCTTCCCATTCTGAGACATGATGCTTTTCGAAGAGTTACTCAACAACAGGATTCAAAAACTCAAAAACCAGTAGTATGCGGTGGCGTAATGGTCTGCACTCACTAGTGATGTACACCAATTACTGTGGGTCAAGTACAAATACAAGTTCCAATCCCACCGCTGCCACCAATGTTAGAACTGGGGGTCTCTAGTTGGCAGAGGTAGGTACCACTGTCCAAATAGGGACCCTTGCTTCTAGTCAGGACAAGGAGATAACCCTCTCAGATAACCCCTGCTCGCCCTCAAGGTAGCTTGGCCTGAGCAGTCTAGGCTAACCAGAGGCAATGCGTTAAGTATTTGTACCAACACTCACAGTAACACAGTGAAAACACCACAAACTGATTCCACAACAGTTTAGGAAAATAAAGATATTTATTCTAAACTACACAAGACCAAAAACGGCAAAAATCCAACATACACAGTTCAAGGATATGGTTTCAAAAATGAGTTCTTCAGGTTGTAATCAAAGTTCTTTAAGTTGCGTTAAAATAATCCACAGATGCGTGAAAAGTTCACAGTTGCGTCACGTTTACTCACAGTACCTTTTAGATGCAACAAAGTTCCACAAGCAGGAAGCTGGTGCGGTGGAAACAAGCGATGCGTTACTCCTGAGACCCTGGGGAGGCGATGCGACAGCCCCGCTGCAGCAGCGGGCGTGTTGCGACGAATCCGGTCTGTATGGGGAGGAAGGCAGCTTGCGTAGATTCCGGTGCGTAGGTTCCGTGGGAAGTCTGTTCTCGCAAAGGCACGATGCGATGATCTCGTAGGGGCTGCGACGATCTCCGGGGCGACGATGCGCGGTGATCCTCTCTCTCGCAGCTCCTCGATGCGATGGTTCTGCGACGATGCTCGCAGCGACGTGATGCGGTCCGCAAGCAAGCGGTGCGGCGATCTCACCCAGCGACGACAGGCTCTGCGACGACACACGCAGCGATGTTCGATTCTCCCGCACCGGTCTGGTGCGTTCCGCAAACGAAGGGTGCGACGGCTCTGGCAGCGATGTCAGGCGCTGCGCCGATCTCGACCTTCGTAGCGGCGGGAAACTTCTCGCACTGTCGGGGATGCGCTCCGCAAGCGAGCGATGCGACACTTTTCAGCTTCACAAGTTCTCAGCTTAGTCTCAAGCTTCCCAGCTCAGATTCAACCTCCAGAGGCCCCACAACTGGATCAAGCACTCTAGGAAGGACAGAACTCTCTCAGCAGAGTTCAGGGAGACTGGGGGTGAAGTCCTTTTGTTCCTGGGACTTCGGAAACAGGGAGCCAGCTCTTCTCAGGCCCTTGGAGATTCCTTACAAGACAGGGGACACAGCTCACAGCAAAGTCCTTCCCCTCTCCTTGGCAGCAAAGCAACAGCAGGTCAGTCCAGCAGAGCAACATCAGGACAGTCTTCCTTCTTCAGAGTCAGCTTTCTCCTTGGCAGAGGTTCCTTCTTGATTTCCAGGATGATCTAATTTTCTGTTGTCAGGGGTCCTGTACTTATACCCCTAAAGTCTTTGTTCTTTCAGTGCATGTGGGCCCTGAGCCCGGTCTGAACCAGTTCTGGGTGGATCCTGAGCACCTTGATGTGCTGGCTGCATCTTTCCTTTCAGAGTGAGGGGCAGAGTCCTCAGCCGCCCAGCAGGAGGTGGAGCCAGCATTGTGGCAGGCAGGCACAGCCCTATTCAGCCCAGGTGCTAACTCCTCCCACCACTCAGGTTGCAATTGCTTCATTCAGCCTAGTGCTGACTCATCCAGCCTCTGGGGGAATTCCCCAGCCCCTGTCACTCACAAACCAGACAGTCAATACACAAACAGGCCCAGGCACACAGAAGGGTCAGACAAGAGAACAGCAACTTTCTAAAAGTGCTGTTCTCAAACACAGGATTTAAAAACCACCTTTCCTAAAAGATGTATTATTAAATTCTGAGTTCAGGGATACTAGATACTTATGTCCTATCTTGTTCCTATGGGAAGAAATGCTGTTAACCACTGTAGCCAGCATCCCCCATGTTAACCTATGGAGCAAGATAGCCTTACAATAGTGAAAAACGAAAATGGCTGTGATTCACTACCAGAGCATGGTACCTGCACTAGTACATGCTCTACCTTTCACATACACTGCACCCTGCCCAGGGGGGTACCTTGGGCCTTCCATAGGGGTGACTGATGTGCACGAAAAGGGAAGGGTTAGGCCTGGTCAGTGGGGACACTGACCAGGAGGACATGGCAGTTCTAAACTGCCCATAGGCGCTGCAGTGGCAGGCCTGAGACACCATTTTAGAGCTACTCCTGTGGGTGGCACAATCAGTGCTGCAGGCCCACTAGTAGCATTTGTCATCACCAGCCCTGGCACACCCAGTGCACTTTACTAGGGACTTCATGGTAATACAAATATGCCAAACATGTATACCCAATCAGAATAACAATTTACATAGGGAGCACTTACACTCTGGCACTGATCAGCAGTGGCAGAGTGTCCAAAGCATCTAAACCAGCAAAAACGAAATCCAGCACAGCATCAAAAATACAGGAGGCAGAGGCAAAAAGATGGGGGTAATCACGCCAAAGATGCCAGGTCTAACAAGCGCCCTCCAGCGAAAGTCGTTGTAACGACTTTCGTTGTTAAAGCTGCGTCGTAACGGTACAGCGTTGTACCAATTACGTTGTAAAGGATGTTTCCCGTATAAAAGAAGAACCTGTGATCCTATAACTTGAATACACTGCTCAATCTGTGGACACTGCAAGGACGAAGGACTGCTGTGCTGTTACAAGGACTGCCACTCTGCTGAACTGCTGCTCTGAACAAGCTAATGCTCTGCTATGCTGACAGGCTGCCCTCTTGTATTGGGTGCAACCCATCTTGAGCCCTGGACCCTAGATTGACTCAAAGTGTAGTCTGCTGGCCTCCTAATCTGTGCCTCAGGGCCCTGAAAGTATCCCCTAAACCTGCTGGACCCATATTCAGTAAGTTGTGCCCCTCAGGTCATGGACCCTTGGTGTGGCTCAGCAAGCCATTAAGCCAAGCTTTTGAGCTCTTCACAATCCGACCAGGGCCATTTGCACTGGATCCATGCTGACCGCACTTGTGCTGAAAATCAGCATGACTGCCAATGTGAAGTTCCAGCCTGCCTGTCTGTGACACCTGCTTGCTCTTCTTGTCATTCCCACCATTACCAACAATGCTCTCATTGTTCCAGAGACCCTCTTCAATGGGAACAGGAGTTTGGTACAAAACTTGAGCAGGCAAAAATTCAGTGGGACTAATCTGGGACGGTATCTGACCTGCGCATCATTTGGGTCAGACTGACCTTTTCACTTCGACCTGTCTAGTGCAACCAGAAATCCCCGGGTGGCACTTAATGCTTTTATGCACTATTTTACAATGTATTCTTTACAAATTCATAACTTCAGTTCTACTGATTGAATATTTGATATTTTGTTTTGTTGTATTTATTCAATTAAGCTCTATATGTCTAACCTGGTGGGGAATATCTGTATGTGCTGACTTCACTGTCTTACTTTTTGAAGTGTTGCACAGATACTTTACACATTGCCTCTAAGTTGAGCCTTACTGATCTCTGGCATGCTACCGGGGGCTGTGCACAGGTTAATTTGGGTTTGCTTGTGCCTTACTTTTACTAGGATTGTGGTTGCTGCTTGAAAAGAGCTCACTCCCCAGTTATGCAATTTCTAACAAGTGTTGTAATAAATGTTGTCATTTCATACACCATCAGTGATGTTATTAAAGCATGTCATGTTTGATGTAATACATGTGTGTGTAAGCAGGATTGGAGCTCTCATATACTCAGCAGTCAATGTGAGAGATCTGAACATAGCAATGCTATCTTAGCTGCAGTTCTGAGAAGTTACAACTAATATGTTTTACTGATCTAAAATGTTTTTCTGAGAAGAACATTGCACATCCCTTGGCTGATGAGGTAATATATTTTATTTTAGAGATAAGTATCACTGGGTTCTCCTGTTTCTATAGTGGAGGTCCCCAAAAGATGTTTCTTCTAATGATAAAAATATTGCTTGTCCATAATGCAGTGGTTGTAATAGCCAGGCCTAAATTGTAAGGTGTAATTCTATGAAAATCTATCTCCTAGTTACTGATACTGCGAAATCACCACTGTCGGCACAATTGGTCCAAAAGTCAAGGCAAGTAGTTAAATTCACTTCAAATTTATTGCTTGCTACATTTCTATTCCAAACCATTTAACTTCTAGGCACCAACAGATTCTGCATCATGTTGTATAGGACGACTCTAGAAATGAGAGCCTTCAGTGGCACTGGTAATGATGGGGAGGTCGAATAACTTACTGTAGGAAGCTGGCTCTGTATTTACTACTAGCAGCCCGCCCCAGCGTTGCCTGTGGCAGAAAGGGGCTGGGGGCAGCATTTGATGCTTGCGTGCACTAAGGGCTTCCGCCCGTCCCTCTGTGCACACCCGCTCCCGCCCCCCTCCCGCCCCGACTCCCTCCCGCCGTGACTCCAATGTGCCTTTAACTCACCTGGCTCCCGCCCATCCCTTTGTGCACACCCGCTCCCGCTCCGACCCCCTCCCGCCCGACTCCTCCCGCCCGTCCCTCTGTGCACACCCGCTCCCGCCCCCCTCCCGCCCCGACTCCCTCCCGCCGTGACTCCAATGTGCTTTTAACTCACCTGAGCTGCCGCTCCTTCCCGCGCTCCTCACTTCACCGCCGCTCCATGTCCGCCGCTTCATGACGCACCTGAGCCGCTGGTTCTCCCCGCGCTCCTCACTTCACTGCCGCTCCATGTCCACCGCTCCTCCTCGTCATCATGCACGTCGCGGCCAGCACAGCGTCGCGGCCGGCGCTACTTTCGGGGCACTACTTTTTTTTAAAGTTATATTTTTAAATTGACGTTTATTTTTTATTTTTTTTAGCCTATGTCTATCTGCACACCCTGACAATTTCTACAATGTATCGGGTGTGTGGATTGGTGCTGTGGTTCCCGAGTTTACCTGGCTCAAAGGTGTGTGTTCTCTCTTTATAATAGTAGTATAGATAACAAAGTAAGGTATAGTGTGCACAGAGTCCAGTGAATCCCCCAAGGTAGGCAACGTAGATAGTACCTTACTCTCTCTTTGTGGTAGTGTGGATGAGCAGTATGGCCTTAAAAGAGGCTAGTGATAAGCATTTATAGTACACACTCAAGCAAGTAATGATTAAACACACTCAAAGGCTGAACTCTGACTTTGTGTTGTAATAAATTATTATATAGTTATATTTATTTTCTAGAACCAAGCCAGGACTGATACAAGTAAGTATAAAAATACTTTGCAAGAATGTGCAGGTTAAACACAGTTTCAATGCAATGAATTGGTTACAAAAAGTATTACATTATATTTCGCAATTAGTTTAGAATTACTTTTTGGTTACTTTTCTTAGGCAGCCAGGTGTCTCTAGACACTGGCTGGTGCATTTCCTGAGGGAAGGAAAAAGGAGATAATACGTTTCATAAGCCCAGTTAAGGTTTACAAGTATACTCACCAGCCAAGCTTAGTCCTGAGGAAGCAGAACTGGATTCAAATGAGCAATCGAATCGCACCACCAGCAGTACACAGGCGGCCGGGTGCATAGTGCAGGGACCACATGTTAGCCAACGGGCCAGCATGGTCGTGGTTTTGGAGACTGCGGCAAGTGGGCCACCAGAAAGAAAAGCAAAAGCTCCTAGGGTCACAGTCAGCACAGTAAGGTCCAATGGGCAAAACAAGAACTACACCGCCGGCAGCACAGAGGAGGCTTGGTGTAGGATGCGATATTGGCTGAAGCTGCAGATTTGGTCAAGAAACCCTCTGAGTTGGTCAGCAGCTGAGGAGGAAAATGGGGTATCTGGGAGTCATTGTTTGTGACTGTAACTGTTGGGGGACTGAGGCGGTCAGGTGGACGGTACAGTGGGACCTTTCAGTTGTTGGTTGCAGGTTTGGTCTTGGACCTTGTAGAGGTCCAGGGGACACTGGGATCCAGGCTAGGATCATCAGAATGACCTACAGCTGTTATTAAAGGGGGTGGTGATGGACGGAGCATCAGAATCAATCAAACACTCACACCCAGTCAAAAGATCTGGGTTTAATCCATCACTGTTCTTTAGCCCACTCTGCCACCCCAGTTCAGACATGGCTATATGCAAATCAGTCTGACCCTGTGCTTCATGGGAACAGTCCAGCCAGAACTGCCAAGCCATATCTTCCATGGACCGGAATCAAGCTTCCGGGGACCGGTTTCTGGCATTCCAGCCGTCTTCAGCCCGCTTGCTTGAAACCAGTGGCAAAGTGAGCAAGGTACTCACGTCTGAGCATACCCTGCCACACTTATGGCGGCCAAAAGCGGTACAAAAGGGGGTGGTGATGGACGGAGCATCTGAATCAATCAAACACTCACACCCAGTCAAAAGATCTGGGTTTAATCCATCACCGTTCTTTAGCCCACTCTGCCACCGCAGTTCAGACATGGCTATATGCAAATCAGTCTGACCCTGTGCCTCATGGGAACAGTCCAGCCAGAACTGCCAAGCCATATCTTCCCTGGACCGGAATCAAGCTTCCGGGGACCAGTTTCTGGCATTCCAGCCGTCTTCAGCCCGGCTTGCTTGAATCCAGTGGCACAGTGAGCAAGGCACTCACCTCTGAGCATACGGGGACCGGTTTCTGGCATTCCAGCCATCTTCAGCCCGGCTTGCTTGAATCCAGTGGCAAAGTGAGCAAGGGACTCACGTCTGAGCATACCCTGCCACACTTATGGCGGCCAAAAGCGGTACAAAAGGGGGTGGTGATGGACATGGCTTGGCAGTTCGGGCTGGACTGTTCCCATGAGGCTCAGAGTCAGACTGATTTGCATATATCAATGTCTGAACTGGGGTGGCAGAGTGGGCTAAAGAACGGTGATGGATATAACCCAGATCTTTTGACTGGGTGTGAGTGTTTGATTGATTCAGATGCTCCGTACATCACCACCCCCTTTTGTACCGCTTTTGGCCGCCATAAGTGCGCAGGGTATGCTCAGACGTGAGTCCCTTGCTCACTTTGCCACTGGATTCAAGCAAGCCGGGCTGAAGACGGCTGGAATGCCAGAAACCGGTCCTCGGAAGCTTGTTTCCGGTCCAGGGAAGACATGGCTTGGCAGTTCGGGCTGGACTGTTCCCATGAGGCACAGGGTCAGACTGATTTGCATATAGCCATGTCTGAACTGGGGTGGCAGAGTGGGCTAAAGAACGGTGATGGATATTACCCAGATCTTTTGACTGGGTGTGAGTGTTTGATTGATTCAGATGCTCCGTCCATCACCACCCCCTTTTGTACCACTTTTGGCCGCCATAAGTGTGGCAGGGTATGCTCAGACGTGAGTCCATTGCTCACTTTGCCACTGGATTCAAGCAAGCCGGGCTGAAGACGGCTGGAATGCCAGAAACCGGTCCTCGGAAGCTTGTTTCCGGTCCAGGGAAGACATGGCTTTGCAGTTCGGGCTGGACTGTTCCCATGAGGCACAGGGTCAGACTGATTTGCATATAGCCATGTCTGAACTGGGGTGGCAGAGTGGGCTAAAGAACGGTGATGGATATAACCCCGATCTTTTGACTGGGTGTGAGTGTTTGATTGATTCAGATGCTCTGTCCATCACCACCCCCTTTTGTACCGCTTTTGGCCGCCATAAGTGTGGCAGGGTATGCTCAGACGTGAGTCCCTTGCTTACTTTGCCACTGGATTCAAGCAAGCCGGGCTGAAGATGGCTGGAATGCCAGAAACCGGTCCTCGGAAGCTTGTTTCCGGTCCAGGGAAGACATGGCTTGGCAGTTCGGGCTGGACTGTTCCCATGAGGCAAAGGGTCAGACTGATTTGCATATAGCCATGTCTGAACTGGGGTGGCAGAGTGGGCTAAAGAACCGTGATGGATATAACCCAGATCTTTTGACTGGGTGTGAGTGTATGATTGATTCAGATGCTCCGTCCATCACCACCCCCTTTTCTACAGCTGTTATTGTCACTCAGGATCGGGCTCGGATCACCGGGAGTGGAGGGTTGGCGACTCACTGAATCAGCTGGAGTTACAGTTGGTTGGTTTTGTGCAAGTCCTGTGCTCACGGGAGACAAGGTCCTTTTTAGTTGCAAAAACGAGGGCATGTTCTCACGGTTTTTGAGGACTGCTGACTGCAGGACACAATGAGGTTCTGTTGGAGGACTCTGAAATTGTGACAGGTCGGTAGGCCTTTTGCCAAGTCAGTTGATGTCCTCCTTTTCTACTCTCAGAACAGCCGTTTGGTTCTTCTTCTTCTTGCTCCTTCTTTTTGGCACTGGTCTGAGGAGTCAAGGTTCAGGGTTGCCCCTAAATACTAAATGTAGGGGGTTTCAGGTATGTACAGGTAGGCACCAATAGGTCCCTTCCTTGGGGTGGATACACCCCCTATTATGCCACCCTCCAGTTGGATGGGGCATAGGCCTCACTCTGGTTGGCTTGGTTCCCAATCTGCAAGATGGCAGGGGCTGAGAGTTGTGCTTCACCGCGCCTCCCACACAGAGGGGTAGGGTTGGCAAAGGTAGGCCCACTTCTCTTCCTAACTTGGTTTTCCTGCTGATTCTCCCACCCAAAGTGGGGGGTCAGAACCAGTGGGGGCCAGTTGCTGGGAGCAGTAAATGGCTGGGGTAGTTCACAAAGGGGTTAGCCCTTTAAAGCTTCCCTTTCATGGACCCTGCGCATCCTGAGGAGGAGGCTTGGCACCTTGTCCCAGGATGTGCTTTGTTTCAGGACCGCAAGAGCAGCAGGCTCTTGACTGAGGGGTCCAGAAACATGTCTTGTTATGTCAGCTGGCAAGCAGACACTCAGCCAGGACACAAGATGTAAGACGTTTTTCAGGGGGCCTCTCTAAGTTGCCCTCTGAGCACATTTTTCAATGATTCCCACCCTGGCATCAGTGCAGGTTTAATGTGCTGAGAAGTTTGATATCAAACTTCCCAGTTTCCATTAAAGTCATTATGGTACCGTGAAGCTTGTAATGACAAACTCCCCACCATATACTTTTTCTGTCACTACTGCACTTACAACATCTAAGAATTGACTTAGACACTGTAATGGTACAGGGCTAATACACCTGTACCCTCATCACTGGTACAGTGCACGCAAATAGAGGGGTGACCTACCTATGTCAGGCAAATGGGTTGTAGGCAGGGCACACAGGGAGGTACGCCATGTCGACTCTTCACTTTGTTCTGCACCAAAACACACATCCTGTAATAGCAGTATGTGTGTGCAAAGGTAATGGGCCTCTAAGGGTGGCACAATAAATGCTGCAGCCCTTACAGGCCTTCCTGGGTTACAGTGCCCTTGGTACCTAGGGTACCTTTTACAAGGGGCTTACATGTGTTCAGAGAGTTGCCAATTGGGTTTTGCAACTGTACAGTTTTAGGGAAAGTGTATATTATTATTGTTACACTTATAGAGCGTGCAGCTACCCAACTGTGTCTCCCGGTGCTGAACATGTGGAGGCAGAGACAACTAGATAAAAGGTGAAAGAAGAACAGAGGTCAAACTGAGTCCCTAAACAGCAGCATCTTTAAGCTCTTACGGAAGTCTAGAAGGGAGTGAAAATTCCTGAAGTCAATTCGAAGAGCATTTCAGAGCCTGGAGCCAAGACAGAAACAGGAACGACCCTTCATATGGACGAGTCGAAACCTGGGAACTGAAAACAATGAAAGGCTGGAATATCGCAGTGGTCGAGCCGGAACGTAAGATGTGACCAGACTTTTAATATAGGAGGGGGCAAGGCCCCATTTGGCACGAAAAATATAACACAGGGCCTTAAACTCAATACGTTTATTGACTTTAAGCAAATGGAGTTGGTGAAGCAAAGGAGACACATGGGCATATCTTGGAAGGTGGAAAAGAAGATGAGCAGCAGCATGCTGAATGACCTGTAGACAATATAATGAAGCTTTATCAGCACCTAAATACAGGACATTGCAGTAGTCTTGCCTGGCTATCACCAGAGCCTGCAAAACCGTTCTCTGAGCTGCATGTGGAATTAAACAGAGGATTTTTTTGACCCATCTGAGAGCTGCAAAGCAGGAAGATACTACCCTGGAAATAATATTACCCAGGTTTTTTACTTTGGGGACAGAGGCAGGCACAGGTCCCAGAGTGTCAGGCCAGTGTTTGATTCCCCAAAGCTCAGAGTTAGTAACCAGAATAAGTACCTCAGTTATGGTTCTGTTTAGCTTCAGAGCGTTACTGGTCAGCCACAATGAAACATTCCTCAGGCCAAGTTGCAGCAATAAAGGATCTTGGTGCTGAGTGGCGGAGAGGCAGAACATGATCTGAGTATAATGGGCATAGGAAAAGATAGTCAGACCCAACTTCTCAGCAATGTCGGCCAAGGGGCGAACATATAAATTAAAAAGTAAAGGGCTCAGAATAGATCGCTGAGGAACTCCAGAGGTTATCTCTAAAGTGTTTGATCTCACATCATTCTAAAAGACGTGAAAGGTACGGTCTTTTTCAAAACAGAGAACACCCAACTTAGAGCCGAACCCACAATGCCAGAGGCTTCGAGATGGTCTATCAGAATGGAGTGAGCCACCATTGCGAACACCAAGCTCAAATCCAACAGAATGAGAGCAGAAGTACCACCAGAGTCAAGTTGCAGTCTGAGATGCTCAGTAACCCGTAGGAGAGTACTATGGCCATGTCTAAAGCCGGACTGAGAGGGGTGTAGCAAATTGCATGTAGTGACAAAAGCAGAAAGTAAAGTATTGTTCAAAAATTTTAGAAAACAGAGGAAGAATAGAAATAGGGTGAAAATTGGACCAGCAAAGAGGGTCAAGATCTTCCTCAGCTTTGTTTGTTTGGCCGCAGGCTAATCTGACTGGGCATAGACCCACATGAGGCAGTGACATAATGATGAGAAAATGTGCAGACTGCCCAGAATTTTAATGTCATAGAATTCTAGTCAAGACAATGTACACATACAACCAATTTACAAAGAACAATGTACACTTTCCAGGTACATACTGATGACTTTCTTTTCAAAAGGTCTATTCACAAAAAAAAGTTAAGGGAGTGTGACTTTAAATGAGTTTGCAGGGGATCATGCCAGGTCAATAGGCCAGACACCACAACAGAGGGCACATGCCAGGGTGCCCAAAATCACTAGTATTTAGGATCACCATGCTGAAGGATGCCCAAAGATAGTTAGTCCAATTTACCTTAAATTACATATAATTCAATCAATCAATCAATCAAAACATGGGGGTGTCAAGGCGCTGAAGGGGGCGGGGGGTGCTGCTACTGCTCGAAGAGCCAGGTCTTGAGGTGTTTCCTGAAGGTGAGATGGTCCTGGGTCGTTAGTAGGTGTGAGGGGATGGAGTTCCATGTTTTGGCTGCTAGGTAGGATAATGATCTTCCTCCGGTGGTGGTTCTATGAATCCGTGGGATGGTGGCGAGGGCGAGGCTGGCGGAGTGGAGTTGCCTTGTGGGAGTGTAGAACGAGAGGCGGTTGTTGAGATATTTGGGGCCCATGTCGTGGAGTGCTTTGTGTGGGTGGGTGAGGAGCCTGAACATGATCCTCTTGTTGACGGGGAGCCAGTGCAGGATTCTCAGGTGGGCGGATATGTGGCTGTGGCAAGGGATGTTGAGGATGAGTCCTGCGGAAGCGTTTTGTATGCGCTGTAGTCGATTCTGAAGTTTGGCGGTGGTTCCTGCGTGTAGGGCGTTTCTGTAGCTGGTGACGAGGGCCTGGGTGACGGTCTTTCTGGTTTCGGTAGGGATCCACCTGAAGATTTTTCGGAGCATGCGTAGGGTGTTGAAGCAGGAGGACGAGACGGCGTTGACATGCTTGGTCATCCTAAGGGATATGTCCAGGATGAATCCCAGGTTGGGTGCATGGTCCGCGGGTGTTGGCGCGGAGCCCAGTGCTGTGGGCCACCAGGAGTCGTCCCAGGCGGAAGGTGATTGTCCGAGGATGAGGACCTCCATCTTGTCTGAGTTCAACTTTAGGCGACTGAGTTTCTTCCATTCTGCGATGTCTTTCATACCTTCCTGGAGGTTGGTTTTGGCGGTGGCTGGGTCTTTGTTGAGGGAGAGCATCAGCTGGGTGTCGTCGGCTTAGGAGATGATGTTGATGTTGTGTTTGCGTGCGATGGCTGCGAAGGGATTTGTGTGGATGTTGCAGAGGGTTGGGCTGAGCGAGGAGCCCTGGGGTACGCCGCAGATGATCTCGGTGGCCTCTGAACGGAAGGGCGGGAGGCGGACTCTCTGGGTTCTGTCGGAGAGGAACGAGGTGATCCAGTCCAGGGCCTTTCCTTGGATCCCAGTGTTGAAGAGGCGGGTTATTAGAGTGCAATGGCATACGGTATCGAAGGCTGCCCAGAGGTCCAGTAGGATGAGGGCGGCTGTTTCTCCGTTGTCCATCAGGGTCCTGATGTCATCAGTGGCTGCGATGAGGGCAATCTCGGTGCTGTGCTTGGCTCGAAATTCAGACTAGGACGGGTAGAGCGAGTTGTTTGCCTTGAGGAAAGCAGTCAGCGGTTTATTTACGGACTTCTCGATAACTTTGGCCGGGAAGGGATAAAGAGAGATGGGGCGGAAGTTCTTGAGGTCTTTGGGGTCTGCCGTGGGTTTCTTCAGAAGGGCGATGATTTCTGCGTGCTTCCAGCTCTCGGGGAAAGCGACTGACGTGAACAAGATGTTTATGAGTTTCCAGAGATGGGATGCGATAATGGTGTCGGCTTTGTTGAAGAATTGATGGGGGCATGGGTCAGAGGGGGAGCCGGAGTGGATGGAGTTCATGACGTTGGTGGTGTCTTCAGTGCGGATGGGGTTCCAGGCGCTGAGGGTGGAGGTGGGGGCCGCTGGTTCGATGAGTGGAGGCAGAGTCTGGGGTTCAAAGCTGTAGTGTATATCTGCGATCTTGTGGTGGAAGAACGTGGTAAGGGAGTTGCAGAGTTCTTGTGACGGTGTGACGTTGTTGTTGGTGGTGCTGGGGTTGGAGAGCTCTTTGACGATGTTGAACTGTATTGGCATTTATATATAGCGCACTACTTACCCGTAGGGTCCCAAGGCGCTTCGACCGCTGCGAAACCCTTCCTGGCTTCCCTGAGAGATGGTCCCTTAATGGGTATCTCCAGGGTGAGACCAGGCATCCCCGGCGGTCTGGTGGGGCCGTTAGTGAAGATGAGGCAAGCTAATGCCCAGAGTTGCCGAGTGTGATCGCTGATCAGAGTGGGCACCGAGGCGAGAGAATTATCGAGTCCGCTGACCCTGGTCCAGAAACCTGCCGCGCCGGGAATCGAACCCTGGTCCCGGGCCGTCCTCTGCTCTTGGGTCTGCCGCCTCTAACCAGTGAGCCACAAGAGTTCCTTGCTGTTGCGGGTGTTGTTGTCTAGTCGCTCTTTGAATGATGTCCTTTTGGTGGTGTGGATCAGCTGGTGGTGTTCGCGGGTGGCGTTCTTGAGGGCTGTCATGTTCTCTGTAGTTCATTCATGGCACCAGTTTTTTTCAAGGGTTCGGCAGGATTTCTTGGAATCTTTGTAAATGTATGTAAATGTATTGCGACTTATATAGCGCACGTATCCCCCGAAGGCATCAAGGCGCTTTGAGGGCGTCTGTGAACCATGGGGTTTTCCTGTTGCCGGTCAGGCCTGGGGGGTTCTTCAGTGGTGCGAGGTCGTCGGCGTAGTTGGTGATCCACTGTGCGAGGTTGTGGGCTGCGTCGTTGGTGTCAGTGGTGTTGGCTGGCGGGTTCTGGTTCAGCGATGAGAGGAGTTGGTCTGTGGTGATTTTGCTCCAGTATCTGCAGGGGATCCGTCGCGTGCGGTGGTGGGATGTGTTCTTTTTGAAGGTGAAGTGGATACATCTGTGGTCGGTCCAGTGTAGTCCGGTTGTGTGGCAGAAGGAGACGCGGTTGTTGGCGGAGAAGATGGGGTCGAGCATGTGGCCGGCGAGCTGGGTGGGAGTGTTCACTAGTTGCTTGAGTCCGAGGTTGTCGATGTTGTCGAGCAGGGTGGTGGTGTTGTTGTCGCTGTTTTTCTCCAGGTGGAAGTTCAGGTCCCCTAGGAGAATGTATCCTGGTGAGGCATGGGCATGCGGGCTGATGAAGACGGCGATGGTTTCACTGAATTGTGTGCGTGGTCCCGGGGGTCTGTAGATGAGCGTTCCTCTAAGGGTGGTCTTGGGGTCGGTGTGAATCTGGAAGTGTAGGTGTTCAGCGGCGGGGAGTGTGTCTTCGATGATGGTCATGATGTCGATGGTGTTCCTGTGGACAATGGCGATTCCTCCTCTGGTTTGGTTGACGCGGTCCTTCCGGGTGATTTTGTAGCCATCCGAGATGGCTATGGCGATGTCGGGGGCCGAGGAGGTTTCCCTGAGGAAGGCAATGTCTGGTGCTGTTGTGTCGATGAGGTCCCACAGTTTGACCGCATGCTTGTGGACAGAGCGGGTGTTGAGGAGGATGCACTTGAGGTGGTTGTTGTTGTTGCGTAGTTTGGAGGGTGGGGGCGGGTTCGGAGGCAGGGGAATTTGCAGGCTCGACAGGTGAAAGGTCCGTGGGTGCGCTTCGGGGTGGCTCGGTAGCAGGCGGGTGGACGTCCGGTGTTGAGTGCGTGGAGGGCCGCAAAGTCGTATCTCAGACGAGTCCTCTGGATCCGGCGGGGGCCAGGGTTTCTGGTGCTGGGCGCGGTCCAGGCGTGGACAGGCGTAAATGGACTTGCCTTTGGCGCGCCTTCGGCGAGCAGTCAGTGCGCCTGCTGCGCGTCCGCTGCACTTCCACGCGGTCTTCTCCATATATGGCGAAGTGGGAGGGAGGAGCAGCTGGGAAGCGGGAGCTGGGTGGGGAATGGGCATCGGGAATCGGGAACAGTAGGAAAAAGGGGCGGGCCACTGGGGAGCAGCGGCGGGGAGCGGGGGCGGCACAAGCGTGAAAAAACGATCACAGGCAGAGCAACAATAGATGAGGATACAGGCAGGACAACCACTGCAAAGGGGCACAGCAGAACAGCAAAACACAGCGGGAAAAAAACTATCACAGGCAGGACAACGAATGCAAAGGGGCACAGCAGAACAGCAAAACACAAGATACGAAATACTTAGGTTGCAGGATCAGCGGCAAACATGTGGCAGCAGCGGTGGAAACACATGGGGGCCGTGCGGTGCGTGGAGCGACCGGCCCTGCGAGCAAGGTCTACGTATGTAACTGCAAGTAATTCACAATGATTGGAAACTTTCTGCTGGTTACCTATCAGTATTCCCATTCACATAGTGAAGCATATCTAAAGTTAGGAAAATTATACACTCACAGTTATTTAGCTTTAAAAGTCTCTTTATTTAGTAAAAAATTAATTTCCCGATATGTTACCTCTTTTTACACAAATCCTCTAAAACAAGTTGAATCCAATTTACTTCTATTGTAGGGTTCATTAGGTTGTAATTTAATGATCAGATACATGCAGTAAATTCATGTCGGAAGTGACAAAGAAGGAGGATTTGCACATATTTTCGTTGAACATTGTGTGTCAATCTTCTTACCGTGTGTCAATCTTCATCAATGGCCAAAGGGTGGAGGCTCTGAGAGACACCGAAGCCAGTGTGACAGCTGTCAGTAGTTGGCTGGTGCCTGAAGAGCACGTGATCCCCAATGCATTTTACCCTGTAGTTGCTGCTGATGAATCAGAGAGCCACTGTAAGGTGGCCAAGGTTCCCTTTGAGTGGGGGGAGGCAGGTACCTTTCAAATAGCTGTGAGGCGAGCCATGCATGTTGACTGTCTGCTAGGCAATGATTTGTAGCTCCCCTTGGGCTAAGGTGGAGCGAAGGGCTTATCTAGAGATGTTGGTTCTGCCTGAGTGGGCGTGTGTGACGACTCAGTCCATGGCAGCCAGTAAGGGTGTTCAAGAGGACCTGGAGCATGAGAGGGTAGCCCAGGTGCCTACCTTAAGAGAAGAGGTAGGGGGCACAAGAAACAGGCCCCCGAAGTTCCCACAGTCCAGAGGAGGTAGACCTTCAGGGGGACACCCTGGAACCTGCAGGGGAACAGGCAGCTGAACTGGGGGACCTGCCTGACCTGACCCATTGGCAGCAGGAAGGAGGACCCTCCAGGGAAGAGTTCTGTGGGGAGCAGCAGAAGTGCCCTTCTCTTGTGGGTTTGTAGCAACAGGCCACACACCGGGCAGCAGGTGATCAGTCTGGATCACATTGGATCCACTGGGAGAATGGTATCCTGTATAGCGAGCCTAAGGTTGATGAGCCTGGGTCAGCCCGTGTGCTGATGATACCCCAGCGGTGCAGATTCTTCCTACTGAGTTTGGCTCATGATGTACCTTTAGCAGGACATTTTGGGCAGGACAAGACCTTTGAAAGGCTTGTCACCCACTTTTATTGGCCCTGAATGCGTAAGAGTTCTGATACTCATTGCAGGATCTGTCAGACTTAATAGGCAAGTGGTAAGAGTGGGAGGAAGCAAAAGGGTCCGCTCCAACTTTTCCCTGTGGTCAGCCCCCCCTTTGTAAGGGTGTGCATTGACATTGTGGGGCCTCTGGATCCCAAGACAGCCATGGGCAAACGATTCATCCTGGTCTTGGTGGACCATGCCACCCGGTACTGTGACTGTACTGTGGTGGGTCGTGCATTGATGGTGCTTTTCTCCCAAGTGTGGTTCCTCAGAGAGGCGGTGTTAGACCGAGATACCAACTTCATTTCCAAGTATATGAATTCCCTGTGGCAGGAGTGTGGTGTAACCTACAAGTTCACCACTCCTTACAATTCCCAAGGTAATGGGCTGATTGAGAGATTCACCCGGACCCTAATAGGCATGATTATTGGTCTTGAGGAACCTATGAGGCATAAGTGGGACATCCTCTTGCCATGCCTTCTGTTTGCTTAAAGAGAGGTGTCACAGAAGTCCTTAGGGTACAGCCCGTTTGAACTGCTGTAATTTATCCTGTAAGAGGACCTCTGAGTTTGGTAAAAGAAGGCTGGGAGAAAGCTCCTAGTAAACCTCCCCAGGATGTATATAGCTACATGCTTGTCTTCAGAATCCAAACCAGACGTTTCAGACAACTCGCTCAGGTGAATCTGGAAGCCAGCCAGGAAGAGATGAAACGGTGGTATGATCAGAATGCCACTCCGATCGAGTTTCAGCCTGGTCAGAAAGTTTGTGTCATGGCCCCAGTGGAGCCTTGTGTGCTCCAGGATAAGTGGACCGGAGCATTTGAAGTGGTGGAGCGCAATTGTGAAGTCACCTACTAGGTGGACTTGCGGTCTCTTAGGAACCCTTTGCGGGTCCTGCATGTAAACTGCCTGAAGCCCCACTTAGAGTGGGCATGCTCCTAGCAACAGATGATGGAATGGAGGTGAATATTGAGCCTCTTCCTGACCTCCTGTCTGCAACAGAGCAAGATGGGCCAGTGGAGGTGGTAAACCTCTCTACCTCCCTGACCCCCGAGCAGCAGGATGACTGTGGCCAACTGTTGGGACAGTTTCCTGATCTGTTCTCCCTGACTCCTAGTGTCACTGATTGGTGCCTCCAAGATGTGGATACTGGGGGCAGTCCTCCTGTCAAGCGCAAACTTACAGAGTGACTGACAGTGTGAGAGTTTGCATCAAGGAGGAGGTTTCCAAGATGTTTGCATTAGGTGTGATTGAGTCCTCAAACAGTCCTTGGGCCAGCCCAGTGGATTTTTTGTCCCAAAGGCTGCTGCACCGGGTGCCACACCAGCACTCTGGTTCTGTGTGGATTACCGGGGCTCAATTCAGTCTCCAGGACTGACGCGCAGCCCATATGCAGAGCTTATGAGCTCATTGATTGTTTGGGGGCTGCACGGTACCTCAGTAGGTTTGATTTAACGTCTGGGTACTGGCAGGTTGCCTTAACAGATGGGGCAAAGAAGAGGTCAGCGTTCTCCACACCAAATGGGCAATACCAATTCCGGGTTATGCCCTTTGGGATAAAAAATCCCCCTGCCACCTTTTCAGAGGTTGGGCAACCAGGTGTTGGCTGGACTGGAAGATTTCAGTGCCGCCTACCTGGATGGCATCGCGTTGTTCAGCACCAGTTGGGAAGAACATCTGCGACACCTCTGGGAAGCTTTGATGGCACTGACGAATACAGGCCTCATGATCAAGGTGAGTAAGTGCCAGATCGTGCAGGGTTCCCTGGTGTACTTGGGACACCAGGTTGGAAGTGGCCAGGTGGCTCCCCTACAGCCCAAGATTCATACTATCCTGGCTTGGGAACGCCCCAAGACCCAGACAGAAGTGAGAGCCTTTTTAGGACTCACAGGGTACTACAGGAGGTTTGTCATGGGGTATGGCAGTATTGTTGCACCCTTGACAGAGCTGACTTCCAGGAGCAGCCCAAGAAAGTGAACTGGACTGACACCTGCCAGAAAGCTATTGAAGCCCTGAAGACTGCCATGTGCACGGCGCCCATGCTTCAGGCGCCCAACTTCTCTAAAGAATTCATTGTGCAGACAGACACTTCAGAGCATTGTGTTGGGGCTATACTTTCACAGATGATTGAGGAGGGCCTAGACCAACCTGTAGCCTTCATCAGTAGGAGGTTATTTCCACAGGAACAGAGGTGGAGTGCAATTGAGCGAGTTATTTGATGTGGTCTGGGCACTGAAAGAATTAAGACCATACTTGTTTGGGACTCACGTCTGGGTTCAGACAGACCACAGGCCCCTCAGAAGGTTGATGCAGATGAGGGATGAGAATACAAAGCTGTTGAGGTGGTCCATTGCTCTACAGGGGATGGACTTTACATTGGAAAACTGCCCTGGTACAGAGCACGCATATGCAGATGGCCTGTCCAGATTTTTCTGCCTTAGTGAAGAGAACTCCCAAGGGGTAGGTACCTCGCCTCACATTTCAGCTGGAGGGGACACCTGTTAGACCTGGCACCATTGCTGTGGATCTCCCTTCCATTTTTGCTGTTGCCTCCTGTGTTTTTGCTATGTTTTTGCTTGTCTAGATGCTTTGGGCACTTTGCCACTGCTATTCAGTGGTAAAGCGCAAGTGCTCCCTATTGTAAATTATTGTAATGGATTAGTGCCTCCATGATTGGCTATTTGATTTACTTGTCAGACCCTAGTGCAGTGCACCATGTGTGCCCACGGCCTGTAAATCAAAGGCTGCTGGTGGGCTTGCAGCGCTAGTTGTGCCACTTACAAAAACATGTTGTAAAATATGGCTTGGGCCTGCCATTGCAGAGCCCGTGTGCAGTCTGGGACTGCCATGTAGAATTGGCAAGTGCACCCACTTGCCAGTCCCAAATCCTTCCCTTCTCTACATGTTAGTCACCCCTAAGAAAGACCCAAGGTACCCCCATCGCAGGGTGCATTGTGTAGCACACCATCCTTCCACTGCTCAAACCCTATTTAGAGCAGAGCAGGGAGCGGACGAGCGCAGCGGCGCCTCTGATTGAGGTAGACGCTGTTTTCTTTGTACTTACAGCCACGATCCTTTCTGGGGGGCAAATTGCGACATTATTGTGGAAACCTTGTTTTAAATAACATTTCTGTGCTAGCAATAGTATTTTAAAATGACTTACTGTGTTATCGTGTTGTGATTTTAAAACGCCGTAATCCAGTGCCTACTGCCACCTGACCCCGGTCCGTCAAGGCTTGTGCCGCTTGAACGAAGGGTCGTATCTAGGCATTTTTAGTCCACTTCCAGTGGGACCACCGGAAGTGTAGTGTAGCACACCAGCCTTCCACTGCTCAAACCCTATTTAGAGCAGAGCAGGGAGCGGACGCGCCAAAGGCAAGCCCGTCTGCGCCCGTTCGCGCCTGATCGTCGCCAGGTGCCCAAAATTCTGGTCCTTTAAACAGGTATTGCTTTTATTATTCTGACCCAACTTCGGTTATTATGTCCCTGTTTAGGTATTCAAGTAGTCAATTAAGGGATCTAAATAACATACAACTCAAACCTACTGATACCCTATTAGCCGACTTAGCTAGTTGTCCACAAATTGCCGGGGTCAGGTACTCCACGGACCAGACAGAGATTCCCTCTTTTTCCGTTTCCTGTCTCCATGGCACAGATATATCTGCAAATAAACTTAGGCTATATATTTTAATGCCCGCTCAATTTCTAAACATGCTGTAGAAATCTGGGCTCTACTTGATTCAGAAGCCCCTGATATATGTTTCATTACTGAGACCTGGTTACATGAGCATACTACCCCCGATCTACATATTGCCTTTCCCTCAGAATATAAATTAATTCACCTGGATAGGAAAGAAACTAAAGGAGGGGAATTACTGATTGCCGCAAAAAATAATCTGAATATACTCTATCTGGAAGGCTTTATGACTAGTTATTTAGAAATCATCATATTCCAGATCGAGGATACATCAAGCAATATTTGGAAAGGAGCATTAATATATCGCCCTCCTGGCACGAAAGGAGATTTTTCCAATATTTTGCTTGAAACTATTGCTCCCAATGTCCTTGCATCAGACACATTTTTTGTAGTAGGGGACTTCAACCACCATGCTGACATATTAACTGACCCTGACACAGGAAAACTGATGTTGAGCATGAGTGCTATAGGTCTTGACCAGAAGATTATGGGCCCTACACACCAAGCTGGCCATACACTTGATCTTCTTTTCACTAACTCTTTCGACCTGGAAGTAGCCACTCCCATCCCATTGTTTTGGTCTGATCATTATATGGTGCATTTTTCCTTTCCAATGGCCAAAACTAAAATAGCACCAGTAAATGGTGTAAAGCTGCAAAGACAAATGAAAAAGATCACTCTACCCCTTTTTCATAAAAACTTTCAGCTCCCGCCACATACTCCTTCCTCAAGTGCTAGTACTATAGCAATGCAATTTGATCTAGCACTAGAAACAGCACTCAATAAAATCGCTCCTATGAGCAGAATTAAACAGAAAATCAGAACGGCGCCTTGGTTTACAGCAGAACTAAGAATTGCAAAATCAAAATGTAGAACCGCAGAAAAGAAATGGCGAAGGAGTAAAGACCAGAAAGACAGGAAAACATTTAAACTTCTGCACTCTAGCTATATGCTGGAAATAAAATTGAGGAAAAGAGCATTCCTCACGGAGCGAATAGATAAAGCCCAAAACGTCTCCAAGGAACTCTTCCAAATAGTGAAAGAATTTACAGCCCCTAGTGATGCATTAGAAATCCCTAATACTCTGGAATGGACTAATGCAGTGTCTCAGTTCTTTGAAGACAAAATTACCACCATTCATCTCTCCTTTCCTGATCACCACGACCAACTGCAGTTGGCTTCTCCAGTCACACCGTATCTAGACCCCCCCACATCTTGGAAGAATTCATTAAATGTGACCATGAGATGGTGATATCAGCTAGTTTAAAAATTAAGTCAGGGACCCCTACCGATCTCATTCCCCCTAAATTATTTTCTACACTTGCACCGGTGTTGGTCGGACATCTTACTGATCTTTTTAATAAGTCTCTTACAGACGCTGACTTTCCGATAATATGGAAAGCCGCTAAAGTTAGGCCCATTTTGAAAAAACCCACAGCTGACCCTAACGTCCTAATAAATTATAGGCCTATATCCCTGCTCTCATACTTTGGGAAAATACTTGAATCACTCGTGAACAAGCAACTTGTGAGCCACCTCGAAAGCCATGGACTTTTGGATCCTTCACAATCTGGTTTTAGGGCTCAGCATAGTACTGAAACCGCACTGGTTGAAGTGGTTGATAACATCAGGCTGGCGCTAGATAAGCGCCGATCAGCCATCCTCGCGCTGCTGGATTTATCGGTAGCATTTGACACCATCTCCCATTGTATTCTAATTCACCGGCTGTCCAAATCGGAGAACATAGTGCACATGAAAGATCTGTCAAAATGGGTGTCCCTCAGGGCTCTATATTGAGCCCAACACTTTTTAATATCTATATGACCTCCTTGGCCAATATTATCAGAGATCATGGTTTTGATGTTCTATCGTATGCCGATGATACGCAGATTCTTGTCACACTAGATTCTGACTATAATGAAACCAAACAACGTTTCAAAAACTGCCTGGTACAAGTTGAAGAGTGGATGACTATCAATCACCTTCAACTAAACGGCAGTAAGTCTGAGGTTATGATCTTCGGCAAAGCAGCTGAGTATTGGACAGATGACTGGTGGCCTACTAAGTTGGGCGTATGCCCAGTACCAAAGGATCACACCCACAATTTGGGTTTCTTATTAGATAACAAACTGTCCATGAACAGCCAAATAAACAGGATAGTTGGCACCTGCTTTGGACTAATGCGGAGCCTGAGAAAAATCTTTAAGTGGATCCCCATTAAGGCCCGCAAACCTTTGGTCCAGGGCCTAATAATAAGCAGAATGGATTACTGAAATGCTCTCCTGCTTTCTATAAATGAACACCATATGAAGAGGCTCCAGGTTCTTCAAAACACAGCAGCCCGGCTGGTTCTTAACCTCCAGAGAAAAACATCCTCTGCTGCTTGTTTAAAGAGCCTACATTGGCTGCCAGTAAAAAAGCGTATCCTTTTCAAAACACTATGTCTGGTGCATAGACAACTGTACGGAAGGGGTCCAAAATACTGGTCCAAAAAACTCAAACGGTATCAGCCATCAAGAAATCTCAGGTCCAAGAATGATTTTTTACTAACACCTCTGAGAGTACGTACTTCCAGGAATGGTGGCCGAGCATTCTCGTATTTGGCCCCAGCTGCATGGAACAAAATTCCACTCCATCTCCGTAACTCCCCTGATCATGGCCATTTCCGCCAAGGACTAAAGACCTGGTTATTTACAAATTAGTGCCGTTTTCTGATGTCAGAGTCTGCTGCAGGCACCATAAGACTTCCTGGAAGTGATTTGCGCGCCATATAAATATGACTTGACTTGACATGTGCAAGGTAGGACATGCCCTGATATGTGTGGTATGTCCTGATTGTGAATTACAGCAATTTCTGTTTTTCACTATTGCAAGGCTACATGTTTCCATAGGCCAGAATGGGCAGTATGATTATAACATCTTATAATCCTTACTGACCCTGGTAGAAGTTCGAGGTCAGTATGCCTGAACTCAGAATGTTAAAATACAACTTTTAGTGAGGCTGATATTTTCATTCTGTGTTTTAAAATACCACTTTTAGGGCCATATGTATCAAGATACCAATTAGCGATTCTGTAATAGCGATTTTTAAGAAATCGCTATTTCAGAATCGCTAATTGGTATGTATCAAAAAAAATCGCAATTTTTTTGTGATTTCTTGATATTCCTTAATTGCGAATTCGCAATTAAGGAATACTTTCCCATTCCTTTCTATGGGCCTCCTGGCCCATAGGAAGGAATGGGATTTTTTTCTCAATTTGCGATTCGCAATTTGCTAATCGCAATTGAGAATAATTTTAAGGGTGCAAGGGTGTCCAAAGGACACCCTGTTTCACCCCTGAAATAAGTATGGGTGCACATGTGGTGCACATACATGCCCTAAGGGCATGTATGTGCGTCACATGGCACTTTGAAAAATGTTGAATGTGCATTTTTGAAGGAAATCGTAACTTACCACCAACTAGAAGTTGGTAGTAATTTGCGATTCCTTAAGGGTATTTTGGATGTTTTTTTTTGCTTAATACATTCCATTTAAGGAATCACAAAATTTGCGATTCCTTAAATGTAATCGCAAAACAGGGAATCGACAATTTTGCGATTCCTTATTTTGCACCCAAATTCCTTCATACATACCATTTTCCGAAAAAGAGTTTGCAAACACCGAAATTCTGAGAATTTCGGCGTTTAAAAACCCATTTGTCCTTGATACATATGGCCCTTAGAGAGTAGGTATTTTCTTGCCTAACCATCCAGTATGTCTCTGCTAGGTTTGTGTATACCATGTCTGGTTTGTGAGTGACAACGGGCTGGAGAGGGGCTTGGCTCCAACAGTCATTTGTCGCATTGCACTGGATCATAGCATAACAGCGCCATTTTGGTGCATCGTAACCAGAAGGCAGTGAGAAACCGACACATCACCTCCTCTCCTGTAAGGAACAGATGCATCACCTCCCCTGCGCTGCAGTAAGGAAACAACGCATCACCTCTCCCGAAGCAAAGAACTGACGCATCACCTTCCTTGCTACCCTTTTGTGTGTTTTTGCATGAGGCATCCGAGGTACTTTGAGAGTAAAGTGTTGCATTCACCATCGACATTGAAATAAGCTATTTCTACCATTTTTAAGTAATATTCTTGATAGTATTTTATGGATTTTTGTTGTTTGGTCTTGTGTTAAGTCTAGTAAAGATTAGTTATTTTTCTAAACTGGTGTTGTGTCCATTTGTAGTGTTTTCACTGTATTACTCTATGTGTTCAAAAATGCTTTACACACTGCCTCTGAGATAAGCCTGTCTGCTCATGCCAAGCTACCAAGGGGGTGAGCAGGGGTTATTCAGGAGTGTATCCCCCTTTCCCTGACTAGAAGCAAGGGTCCCTATTTGGACAAAGGTGTGTACTATTGCCAAGTGCAGACCCCCATTTGAAATACTAACCAACACACCCCAACTATCCCAAGAAAAAATTGAGCCGTTTGGAATAGTTTCTGACCACTGTCTGAAGGGGAAATTCAGAAAAACCTGCAATCTATTAAACTTACCACACATTTCGAAGATCCAATTCCCTCCCACCTACTGAAAGATTTCCACCAATCCATTGCTGCCTTATGGATGAAAATTGTGAACCCCAGAAGGATTCCTTACAGAATGCTTGAAGATGGACCAAGTATCCCCCCTACTAACAAACAACTTCCGACTGGTAACTAGTCTGCTTTTCCTGGGGAAATTGATAGAAAAAATGCACCCACAATCAGCGGTCTGAACAGATCAAGAATTCTGACCTATTGGACAAACACCAATCTAGACACAAGACTGAGGTCACCATGCTTAACATGCTATATGATGTACACTCATCACAAGGCCAAAATTAATCCTGTCTCCTCAAACTTCTCGATTTATCAGCGGCATTCAACACGAGGAGTCACAAATGCCTCAGAGAAACTCTAGAAATCAGAATGGGCCTATCAGGAGCTGCCCTTACTGGTACACCTCCTTCTTGCAGAAGCGAAACCAAAGAGTCAAAATCAGCAGCATTCTATTTGATTTAGCAGACATTGACCAGGTACTTGCAGAAGGATGTACAATTTCACCAATGCTCTTCAATCTTTAGAGGGAACAACTCACTGAAATCCTGATACAATCAAAAATCTCACATCACATGTATATGGATGATTCTCAACTATACATCAAACTCTCTTCTGAAGCGGATAATCAGAGAATAGATGATACGCTTAGGAAAACACAAGTCTGACTGGCACACAACCATTTGAAATTAAAAAAACACGAAAAAAAACAATTTCATTCATTTCTCTGCACCCCCTGATTCTAACAACCTCAACTATTTTTCAGAAAATCAACTCAATAAACTACACATGACCATCTGGGACTCCATAAAATCACTAGGCATCATACTAGACTCAAATTTGAACATACAAGCTCACATACAAGCTGCAACCAGAAGCGCCAGCCTACATCTGCACATTCTCAGAAAACTAAAACCCTTCATAACGCTAGGTGACCTCAAAACAGTGGTTCAATCTCTACTGCTCTCTTGACTGAATTGTGGGAATGCTACGCTCAAAGGTCTACCAAATGCCAACCTAGCCTAAATTAAATGCATGAAGCTGCAAGACTTTTAACAGGCACAAGTTGTTATTATCGCATTATCCCAACAATCAGAGCCCTAAACTGTCTCCCATTTGTAGCTAAGATTCAACTTAAATTTGCATGCATAAGACACAAAGCTCTACACAATTCTGGTCCAAAATTCATGAAAATAGGATCAAGCTAACAGGAGGCGGTAGAAGCTCTATAAGTGCTAAATCCCTCATACTAGAACCAGCCAGATTAAAAAAAGGAAAACTCAAGGTCGCACTTTCACTGGTATTGGTCCAAAATTGTGGAACTCCATTCCACCCTCAATGAGAAGAATACCTCATTCAGGCTGTTCCAGGAGGAAGTTAAAGCCTTACTACTAGAAAAACATGTAGCATAAAGAGTACTCATCTGAAGCAGGCATTCACACGATTTGATATTGTATACTATTGGTTTTGCTTTGCTCTTCGAACTCTATACAGGAAAACTCTTTTGAAACTGTTACGCACCCTATTCGATATTGTATACGATTGTGATATACCTTACTCTTCGAAGTCTATGTAAAGCATTCCTTAACTGACTAGGGTCTTCACTGTACCGCAACCTTCATTAGATCTCCTTGTACAGTGCTCTGATAACCTGATGGTCATGTTTGTGCTTTATAAAACACTACAATTAAATGAATACAAAATAAATAAATGTTCTGTGTAGGAGGGCAAAGTTTGTCATGTATTTCCTCGAGAAACAAATGTGTGCGTACCATGCAAATCCGAATGGCCGTGTAAAAATCGGGACATTTGCAATGCTTTTTATCACAAGATTCTCCCCTTCACCCTCAGTTTGCTGGTGTAAAAGCCCTAATGTACCTTTCCCTCAACCCTGCAGTTAGCTTTAAGGCTAAAATATGTGAGGTATGCATTCATGTTTTTAAAGGCTTGTGTAATACTTGCACCAAGGTAGGTTCATTTTATTTACCCATCCGAGCCCAGATTTACAAGGAGCTTGCATTGCTTTCTAACACTACCCTCACAAACCACTATCTACTAAATTACCTCCCCGTTAGTCTTCCTCGCCACATGACTTACATAGTGAGCTTCAGCTCCAAAACAGAACCCTCCAAAGTAAAAAAAGCCTCCCATCCCCTACCAATATGGCCGACCAGATCACCCCTGACCTCTATAAGAGGCGGGCCGGCCCAACCAACAGCCTGTTTTTTTAGTTCTGCGCGATTCTCTCCAGAGGCGCTGTACAGGTAATGGGACCTGCTCTAGCAGGTTCTTGGGTCTTTAGTTGGAGGTCCTGCCTTAGCGGACCCTAGGACTTGGACTTTCTATTACCCCCCCCTCTTCCTTCCCCCGGTCCTTGGGGCCGGTTAGGTGCTGCCTCAGCGTCCCATGGGTCTACAGGGGGGGGGGAGGGGCGGCCGGGGACATGGGGTAATTTCACCGTGCCTTGTTTCCGGTCGTTTGTTGTGGTCCCAGCCCGTTTGCAGGCTCTGTTGGACCGGCGCTTTCTACTGGGCACTTGTTTAAGTTTGCTCATGTGGCGCATGTTTCACTTGTGAATTGCCTGGTGCTATGCGCCCGCCGTTTTTCTTTTACTGCGGACGGCCGCTGGATCTGCTTCGCTTGTGAGGGGGCCGCTGCGGTGTGTTTAGATGTCTACACACCCTTCCCTACATGTCTTACCTTTCGGCGAGACGGATCTCCGAGGCCTCCATGTCTCGTTTTTTCCTGGACGCGGCGCTGGGTGGTTTCCACTCTCCCCTTAGACGGGGTTTCCAGTGCTTCTTCCCATGGCTCTGTGCTGCGCTGGGATTGGTCTGAGCTCACCCGCCCTTCGGGGGCGGGGTTTCGCCGCTCCAGGTGCAGCTGTTTGTTTTTTGACGTGCCTCAGCTGTTTTTTAGCCTATTTATGTTCATTCCGGCTGCGGTACCTCTGGGTTCCTCCACTTTCATTCTGTTTGGTGGTTTTCACTCGAGGGTTATGGAGCGGATTCTGTCTCGGTTGAGACGGTAGCTGACTCCCCGTCTGCTAATGTGCCTCTTTCTGCGCAGTCCATCCAGATGATGATCCGGTCTGCGGTGGCTGAGGCCCTTGCACAGCGTGATGATGGTCAGGGCCCTTCCTCTCCAAAGCGTCTGCGCAGGGACCCCCCCCCTGTCTGATGCTGAGGGGGAGGAGGAGGATCTTCATGGCCGTTACATCCAGGGTCAGGAACCTCGTGATGTTCTTTCGCACATCAAGGGTAACTTGGCTTTCCCTCCTCCGGCGGCAGAGGTTATATCCGAGGATTTCTTCATCCAGTATCATCGCAAGGCTCAGGATTCCCTTCCTATGCATGCGTCGATCAAGAAGTTCATCGAGGGGGAATGGTTGGTTGTTGATAAACAATCTTTTCCCCGTTATCTGTATAAGCGTTACGCTATTGATGACTTCACTACAGATTTCTCTACGGCAGTGAAGGTGGACTCTCTGGTAGTGGGCCTGGCTTCTCAGGGTTCTATCATCTCTGAGGACGCTTTGCCTTCTGACCCCATGGACAGGCGTGTAGAGGCGGCGGCTAAACGTTCATATGCGGCTGCAAATTTCACCATCAGGGCTTCGGCGTATTTGTCTTGCACGGTGCAATCCTTGTTAAAGGGTTTCCAGTCCCTGGGCGAGCTCCTCGATCAGGGGTCTGATGTTGTTCAGACCCTAGCTTTGATGGAGCAGCAGACGTGCTTTCTCTCGAACATCTCCTTTGACACCCTGTGTCCGACAGCTGCCGCAGAGGGGGCTGCCATCCAGGCTCGGCATCAGATTTGGCTGCGCCATTGGAAGTCGGAGGCGGCCCAGAAGGCATTACTCATGAAGATCCCTTTTTCTGGGGCAAAGTTGTTTGGTCCTCCACTGGAGGAGATGTTCAAGAAATCTGCTGAGGACTGCAAGCTGCTGGCTCCCATCAGGTCCTCTGGGGGCCGTTTCCCTGGGCGCGGCGGATTTTCTCCACTTCATCCAGGGGTAAGTGCAGCACGCCCTTTCGAGGAAGGGGTCGCCGCCGGGGCACCCCGTTTTTCACCAAATCTCGGCCGCAACCTGCTGCTTCCACTTCCTCTTTCGCCCCAAAATCCTGACTGTCTGCTATCACCCCCGGGGTGTTTCCTGTGGGGGGCGTCTCCGCCATTTCATCCCGGCTTGGGAGGAGTCTGTCTCAGATCTTTGGGGTCTTCGGATTGTGAGGAAGGGGTGTTCCATCACCTTCTCCTCCCCATCTCCGGATTTTTTCCTCGCTACGCCCCTGCCTTCTTCCCTGGTCAAGAGAAGGGCCTTGCTGTCCGGCATCCGGGACTTACTCGTCAAGAGGGCCAGCCGGCCGGTTACGCCTTCTCAAAGGGGTTCAGGCGTCTACTCCATCCTGTTTCTTTTTACGAAAGTTTCTGGGGATTTTCGGCCGGTGAATTAAAGTGGTTGAATTCTTACATTCCCCATACTAAATTCAAGATGTTCTCTCTTCAGGAAATTCTGCTGCTTCTGGCCCAGGGAGAGGTGGTTGCATCTCTGGATCTTCTGGACGCCTACCTGCATGTGCCAGTCCATCCGATTTTTCAGTCCTTCCTCCGGTTCTGCGTTGGGGGCTCCCACTATCAGTTCCAGGTACTTCCTTTTGGCTTGTAATCTGCCCCAAGGGTGTTTACTAAGATCCTCGCTCCCCTGGTGGGTCTTCTTCACCGAAAAGCCTTGGACTGGATCATCTCGTTCCTCGCCCGGAGAACCCAGAGAGTCCGACTCCCCCCATTCAAATCAGAGGCCACCGAAGTCATCTGCGGAGTACCACAAGGATCATCACTCAGTCCCACCCTCTTCAACGTTTACATGAGTCCCCTTGCATCCATCGCGCTACAACACAACCTCAACATCATCTCCTACGCTGACGACACCCAGCTGATCCTTTCCCTCACCAAAGACCCTAACACCGCCAAAACCAATCTTCATGAAGGCATGAAAGAAGTAGCTGAATGGATGAAAAACAGCCGCCTAAAACTTAACTCAAACAAAACGGAAGTCCTCATCCTAGGGTCATCCCCCTCTGCCTGGGACGACTCATGGTGGCCATCAGCCCTGGGCACAGCACCCATACCCACAGACCACGCACGTAACCTAGGCTTCATCCTAGACTCCTCCCTCTCGATGACCAGACAAGTCAACGCCGTCTCATCCTCTTGCTTCAACGTCCTTCGTATGCTCAAAAAAATCTTCCGTTGGATCTCCACCGAAACAAGAAAGACTGTCACCCACGCACTGGTCACTAGCCGACTGGACCATGGAAACACCCTCTATGCCGTAACCACAGCCAAATTACAGAAAAAACTCCAACGCATCAACAAAATGCATCAGCCAGACTCATATTGGACATCCCTCGCCAAGCTCACATTACCGGCCACCTGAAAGACCTCCACTGGCTCCCCGTCAACAAGAGAATAACGTTCCGTCTCCTCACCCACGCACACAAAGCCCTTTACAAACTAGGACCCGAATGCCTCAACACACGACTGTCCTTCTACACACCCACCCGCCAACTAAGATCCTCCAATCAAGCAATCGCCGCAGTTCTGCGCATCCACAGATCCACCATGGGAGGAAGATCCTTCTCCTACCTGGCGGCCAAGACCTGAAAATCTCTCCCCACTCACCTCCGCCTCACACAGAACCACATTTCCTTCAGAAAGGAACTTAAAACCTGGCTATTCGATAAATAATGCACTCCCTCCCACAAGCGCCTTGAGACCCTCTGGGTGAGTAGTGCGCTATACAAATTCCTGAACTTGAACTTGAACTTGGAGGGGATCAGGGTGTTTCCATACCTGGACGATTGGCTAATTTCTGCCTCTTCTTTCTCCAAGGGGATGCTGCACGTCAGGAGGGTCTGCGAAGTTATCTCTGCCCACGGCTTCCTGATCAACAAATGAAAATCTCATCTGTCTCCCACTCAGGACTTGGTCTTCATTGGCGGTCAGTTGGACATGGTTCAGGGGAAGGTGTTCTTGCCTCTGGGTCGCCGAGACTCCTTGTGGCAGAATCTGGGGTCCCTTCTGGCTCGGGATTACGCTCCTGTCCGCCTTTGGTTGAGGGTTCAGGGTCTGAGGCCGGCTACCATCAATGTTCTCCCCTGGGCTCGCCTCCACCTGTATCCCTTGGTCAATCATCTGCTCTCCCTCTGGGATCCCCGCTCGGAGGATTAAAAGTTCCTGGTCCTTGTCTCCCCTCAGATTTGTTCGGATCTGGGTTGGTGGTTGATGGAGTCTCACCTCTCCGGGGGTCTTCCCTTTCTGGTTTCCTCGTCCAGGGTGGTCACGACCGATGCCAGTCACCTCGGATGGGGGGCGACCTTGGGTTCGGGTCCGTTCAGGGTCGTTGGGATCTCCTCCAGTCCCGCTGCTTTCGGGAGTTGAAAGCTGTCTTCCTGGCCTGCCTGCACTTTGCTCCTTCTCTCCAGGGTCACCATGTCTTAGCCAGGACGGACAACCAGGTTGTGAGGAGTTATGTCAACCATCAAGGGGGGTGCCGGGTTCGCTCCCTTTGGTTGCTGACTCAGGAACTGATGTCTTGGGCGGAGTCGACGGTCCTGTCTTTCCGGGCTGTCTATCTCCCGGGGCCCGAAAATGTGGAGGCGGATCGTCTTAATCGGGTTTTCCCGTCGTTGTCCGGTCTCTCCCAATCTCCGGTGGTTTTTCACCACCTGGTGTCACACTTCGGTCTGCCTCTGGTGGATCTGTTCACAGACAGGGAGTCTGCCCTCCTGCCCCATTTCTGTTCTCTCCTCCTGGTTCCGGGGGTGTGGCGTGTGGATGCCCTGTTGTTCCATTGGCCTTCCGGTCTCCTGTATGCTTCCCCCCCATCCCCTTGATCCCTCAGGTCTTCTGCAAGATTCACATGGACAAGGCCCTGGTGCTCCTGGTGGTTTCCGGCTGGGTTCCTGTGCGAGCTGGCGGTTCAGGCCTGCTGGCCGATCCCGGATCTTCCGTTTCCATTGCGGGCCCTCCGCTCCCCGAATCGGTATTGCGCCGGATCCATCTTCAGGCCTGGCTCTTGAGCGGGTGACCTTGCTGTCTCAAGGTTGTTCTTCGGGGGTGGTGGACTTGCTGCAGGGCTCTCGCCGGTCTTCCACCTTGTCATCCTATTCTTGTCACTGGTCTTCATTCTCCCGTTGGTGCGGGCTCCAGTGTGGTGAGCCTTCCTCGGTGGATCCCTTGCGGGTCTTGGACTTCCTTGCTGAGGGGCTTTCCTTGGGTTTGGCCCCCTCTACCTTGCGGGCCTAGTGGGCGGCCTTGCGGGTCTTCCGCAGTCCGGGTTTCGACAGCTCGATTCCCTGGTGGCTCGTTTGCTCCGGAGTTGTTTTCTCCGTCGCCCTCGGGCGTTTTGTTTGTCTCCTCCTTGGGATCTCCCCCTTGTGTTGTGGGCCCTCCAGGGTCCCTGTGAGGCCCTGGCCTCAGTTGCCCTGAAGTTTCTCACTTTTAAGGTGATTTTTCTGGTGGCCATTGTGTCTGCCGGCCGGATGTGCGAGCTGGGGTCGTTCCTTCGCTCCCCCCCTTCTTGCGGGTTTTGCCTGATCGGCTGGTTCTTCATCATGACCCTCGTTTCCTTCCCAAGGTTCCCTCTCTGGTGAACCGGTCTAGGGAGTTGTTGTTACCTTCTTTTCCTCCCGACACGGAGTCTTCCCTGTCCTTGCTGGATGTCCGGCGTGCTGTTGTGGTTTACCTTGAGCGCACGTCTTCCTCTTCTTGGTGTGATAGTCTGTTCGTGACCTTTGGTCCCGTTCATTCTGGTCACAAGCCCTCATTTTCCACGTTGAGTCCCTGGCTTATGCAGGCTATCCTCCTTGCCTACGCTTCGCTGGTTTCAGATGTTCCAGTGGGGGTCCAGGGTCGTTCCACTAGGTGTATGTCTGTGTCCTGGGCCTCGTTCAAGGGTGTCTCCACAGAGAAGATTTGTAGGGCGGCGACTTGGTCGACCCTCACATGTTCACAGCTTGAATTGTTTAAGGGGATACAGACATTGTTGGGCTGATCGTACTAACCCCTTGCAGTGTCCCGGTCCGTCCCCGTTCCGCCACGGCTTTTGTGTGCCGATTGAGCGGAGGGACGCGACTCCTCCCCCAGCTAGCATTCAGATTTAAAAGCCACACCTGATCCCGCCGCGCTTGGTGAGAGCAACGCGAGTAAGGCGCTGGGCGGTGTGATTGAGAAACGTGCAATTTTAAAAACTGTTTTGGGTTATTTTATCTTTGTAGAAGCGTGTCACTATTTTTAAAATTTACTGCTGGTGGGAGCTTGAATTGTTTAAGGGGATACAGACATTGTTGGGCTGATCGTACTAACCCCTTGCAGTGTACCCGTCCGTCCCCGTTCCGCCACGGCTTTTTTGTGCCGATTGAGCGGAGGGACGCGACTCCTCCCCCAGCTAGTATCACTTCCGGGCCAGTCCCCCACTAGAGGCGATGTGCATCCGGCCGCGCAGCGGACGAGCGCAGCGGGCGCAACGACGGCGCGCCGAAGTCGCGCCTAAGTCCAGCCTGTCTGCGCCCGTCTGCGGCCGGACTAAGGCCAAGGCCAAGCATGCTGCCCTAGCGGGGTCGGATCCCGATAGGACTGTCTGGTCGAGGCAAGATCTAATGGCCATTAACCGAAGGGGGCCTTGCAAAACTTACTCCCTTGTGGAGGCCACGGTCCCACTTACTTGCTCAGAATGTGGTATCGCGTGGGCCAGGGCCGTTTCTCCTTCTAAGCCGACTCCAGGGGCTGCTTCGGCCCAAGTAGCTAGAGGTCTCAGAGCGGGACTTGTGAATTGTAGATCATTGCCTCAACACAGTACCGACATCTAGCTGCTCTTGGAGAGCCAGGCCTGGGACTTGTTGTTTTTAACTGAAACTTGGTTAAATAGGCATAATGTGACAGCCATTTGTTTAGCTGTACCGGCGGGCTTTTCCATGTGCATCTCGAATCGCGAGGATGGCAGGCGCGGGGGTGGGGTGGCAGTAATTTTTAAAGACTGCTTCTCCTTATCTTCCGCAGCATCAGTTGCAATCCCAGGAATGGAATGCTTATACTTCTGCCTTCTCCTAAACCCTCAACTAGCCATTGCTGGGATGGTGGTTTATCACCCCCCGGACTGCGCTGAGAGCAGCACTGCTCGACTTATAGATGCGATTACACTGAATGCGCTGAAGCACGAGCACTTCCTGGTTGTGGGAGATTTTAATGTCCACATTGATAGGGATGGCAACCCCGTGGCAGAGCACCTGATGGCAGCAATGAGTGCTGTAAACTTGATGCTCCATAATAAAGGTCCCACACACAGATCTGGACGCACGCTTGATTTAATTTTCTCCACATTAGAAAGCATAGTAGTGGATGATGCACTTCCAGTAGCATGGTCAGATCATTGGCTTATACCATTCACACTAGCATTAAATGGTGTAGAGCCTAGAAAAAGCAAACACTCTTATATGAAGAGGCAATGGAAAAATCTCACTCCGGCCATTATGAGCCCGTTTTTGTCCCATGATCCGCCTAAGCGTACTATGAATGCCAGCGTGGATGCCCAGGCACTAAGTAACTGGATTAGCAACATGGTAGAGGCTGTAGCGCCAGCAAAAAGGGTGACAGAGCAGAGAACCTCTCCCACTGCCCCATGGTTCTCCGCTGATCTACGACTGGAAAAAAGAGCCTGTAAGAAACTCGAAAGACAATGGAGATTAAACTACTGCCCCCTAGCAAAAAAACAATTTAAAGAAGCCACCAAGCTGTTTCATAAGCAGATTAGGAAAGAAAAAAAGAGCTACTATGCCTCCGTTGTTCAACAGGCAGAGAACCCCAGCAAAGAAGTGTTTAAACTGGTTCAATCCTTTTTGAAGCCTCACTGTATTGAAAGGGATATTCCTTCATCCGTAGCACTCTGTGACAAGATCTCTATCTATTTTGACAATAAAATACAGATGGTCTATGACTCCTTTGGCCCGCATAAACCTACGGCCAAGGAGGATAGAGAGAGTGGGGGCCGGTCCCCAGTCTCCTTGAGGAAATTTCAACCAATCCCGCTAGATGAGGCAAGGCAAGAGATAACCCGGTTTAAGTCAGGCTCCCCAGAGGACCCATGACCACCTAAACTGTGGGAACCTTTAGTGGACGCTATTGCACATATGCTTCAACACATCTGGAACACATCCATAGACACTGGGGAATTTCCGGAGAGTTGAAAGCATGCGACGCTCCTTCCACTGAAGAAGAAGCCAAACGGGGATGCGGAGGATTTAACTAACCTCCGTCCTATCTCTCTGCTGGCAGCTCCCGGGAAAATGCTGGAAAAACTAATTCAGCGCCAGCTGAATGCTCATGTCAAATCTAATAACATCCTTCATGAGACTCAGTCCGGGTTCAGACCCGGCTTCAGGACGGAGACAGCGCTGATTGAGTTGGCTGATTCTTTGAGGTGGTCGTTAGATTCAGGAGGCTCGGCTATGCTGATGCTCCTGGATCTCTCAGCCGTGTTTGATACGGTGGATCATGCTAGGATGGTCCAACGTTTGGCAGAAATTGGTCTGGATGCAGTCATACTTGACAAACCGAACGCAGAGGGTCACTCTAGGCACATGTGCCTCAAAGCGTAAGCCGCTGAGATGCGGGGTCCCGCAAGGATCTGCCCTAAGCCCCCTTATGTTTAATGTTTATCTTGCCCCTCTTTTCTCCCTCATTGCCAACTGGGGAGTCACCGCAATATCTTATGCCGATGACACCCAGTTGGTTTTTCCCTACTCAGAGGTTTCAGAAGCGGCATTTGCAAACTTTAACGGGTGGCTTCAGGATGTGGCATCCTGGATGAATACTAATAAGCTGAAACTGAATCCGGGAAAAACGGAAGTGATCTTCTTTGGCAAAGGCAGTCACCCTCCAGCTGAGCTCTGGTGGCCGATTGAGATGGGTACCCCACCTCTTCCCTCCCAGTGGGCAAAAAATCTGGGGGTCAAGTGGGACGAAAATCTCTCTTTTGTGCCCCAGATCCATCAGGTCACAGGGTGCTGCCTGAGCAAAATGAGGAATCTCCGCCCAGTCCTGAAACTTTTGCCTGAGTCATGCCGGAAAACCGTGATCCATGCCACCATCACATCGAGACTGGATTATGCTAACGGCCTGTATAGCGGTCTCCTGAAATACTTGGTCCAAAGGCTGCAGACGGTGCAAAATGCGGCAGCCAGGCTGCTTAAGCATTTCCCCTTCAAAGAGCACATTTCCCCCCATCTTCGGGCCTTGCATTGGCTCCCGATTGCCAGTAGAATACAATTTAAAACTCTTACTCTGGCCTACAGGTCCCTCTACAGTACTTGCCCTAATTATCTGAGAGCCCGTCTGCCCAGATACACACAGACCCGCTCCCTTCGCTCAAACGATCAGGTGCTACTGAGTGTGCCGCGAGTCAAAAGGGCTAGATTGGGCGGCCAGACCTTTTCAGCCAACGTGGCCCGTCTCTGGACCTCCCTACCTCCTGAGCTGCAAAAGGTCCAATCAGAAACAAGCTTTAGGAGACAGCTTAAGTCGTGGCTGTTCTCGGAGCCTCTCTAAGCCGCAGACTCCCAGCTAGCTTTCTTGCCATGCCCTCACAGCGCCGGGACGCCTCCTAGTTGAGGCAGCTGTTCGCGCTTTATAAATACCAGTATTATTATTATTATTGTTCATGGAGCATTATCGGGTTGTCCTGGGTCGTTCTGATCCTGGGGACTTTGCTGGGACCGTGCTGAGTGCTGGGGCGGACGCTCCTTGATGGCCTTTTCTTTCTTCTTTGAATCAGGTTTCTTGTCTTCCTGTTTCTTTATTTTGTACTGAATAAACCTTGTGTTGGTTTTTCTATTCACTGTGTGGTGTTTTTTTCTTGTGGTCAATGAAGCCTTTTGGCTTGGGTATTTGCTCACTATGTAAGTCATGTGGTGAGGAAGACTAACGAGGAGGTAATGCCCCGGTTACTTACCGGTAATCTTCATTACTCCGAGTATAGTCTTCCTCGCCCCATGAGTTCCCTCCCTCCCTCCCTGTCTGGCTATCGGCTTCATGGCTGGCTTGGTTGTTCAGGCTGTTGGTTGGGCCTGCCTGCTTCTTATAGAGGTCAGGGGTGATCTAGTCGGCCATATTGGGAGGGAATGGGAGGCTTTTTTTTACTTTGGATGGTTCTGGTTTGGAGCTGAAGCTCACTATGTAAGTCATGTGGCGAGGAAGACTATACTCGGAGTAATGAAGATTACCGGTAAGTAACGGGGGCATTCTGTGCCTCCTTGATGTTGATGTAATGAAGAAAAATGTGTTCCTTAATCTTTGTTTTTTTCCAATGTGCAGCACCCATGCAAACAGGGAAACGCCTTAAAGCATAGATTTTGTGTATAAGGAGACTCCTTCCTACTCAAAGAATGCTAAGTACAACTTAGACACCCTTACACTATGGTGCAGTGGAGCCTGCGTTGGTGCATGGAAGCCACAAGTGCGCAAGCACAGGTAGAAAGCAGAACTTCCAAGTATTTGTGATGCAGTTCGACTCTCACCCATTCACATAACACAGCACAGCAACTTTTACTTGCTATGATGCATCGCAATATGCCCCCCAGTTTCTATACGTCATTCAGTGAGTGTTGCAAGCATAATCCATCCGTTTTACTGGAAACAAACCATATTGTTGGGGAATGCCTAAGAAAAACAGGAAATTAGGTGAGCTGCATTTAGCCCAATAAACTGGATCCACAGGCGAATACACGTATATAATACAATTTTCACACAGTCCTATAGGGGATATGTATTCTGGGTGTAGTTTGCAAGAGAAAAACAATTAACACAGTCAATCAGACACTGATAGGCACTTCTGCTCATTTTACAAAAATATGTAATAACAAAAGGCGGTAACACTGCTTTCTCTATTTCTGAAGAGTGTTTCTCTATTTCATAAATATAGAACGGAAGCTCTGCTGCCTTAACTTGAAAGTGGAGCCAAGCCTCACGTGCATTAGTCCTCTTAACAAGAAGAATGACCCCTGCTCCAACAGGCCAAGGTCTTCCTTGAAATTGCAGGGCCCTGTGTATTCATGAGTCCTGTATCCCTAATTTTGCTTCTCACACAGCAATCCAAACTCACCTGATTGTGTATTGCTGAGGGTTGCCAGGCAATGTGACAAGCAGCGAAGAAAGCTGGGAAGTGTGTTGCATTTTCTAATTCATTTCTCTGCGTTAGTTTATTCAGCTGAATTGCTGGGTATAATAGACTTGCCATCTCTCAGTCTATTGGAGTGAAAACCATTTATGTGTTGCCTCAGATTTGAAATGCCTTCCTCTGAGTGCATGAATACTCTCCATGGACTTAATGGGACATTTAACAATTCATTCATTCCCTTCAAATGTTCCAATATGTATTCCAGAAGTCTGCGGCTGGCAGCTTTAATATAGAGCGGAGGAAATTATAAAGGCATTATGTATCACAAAAATATAAATGACAGAAAAAAATGCACACCATATTTCAGGTTGCATACATTAACTGGCATCATTTTTCTTTAGTTTGTTAGGGCTTTGTTAGTCTACTTTAGTGTAATGTGTTCCTTGCGAATGACAATGCTGCTTTTATACAAAAGCTTTCACAATTACTAGTAGCAGGCGTCCCAGCTTCTCTGAGCTAGAAGATCAATCTACAGAAAGGAAAGCAGAGGTTCTATGGCACCACTAAAGGTTAAGTCTGGGCTGTACTTCTGAAATGCTATTTAAATATATGCACAGCTCCAATTAAGGATATTTAGATATATTTAGATATTTAGAATATTAGGAGTCCTATTGAAAAATGGCAAAAGATAAATAATTGTTGGCATATGTAATATCCCTCAGCTTTCCAATGCTTGTCTTTCTGTTTCTCTTGTGTGAAATGTACAACCTTTTACTGTCAGTGGGTGGAATGTTTTAATAGATTTGTAGACCATATGTCTTAGATCATACCGGTCTTTAAAGGCCCTCTCCTTGGTTATAGTCCCTCGCCTGTGGCTCAGGCTGATCACGAATCAGAGAGTCTTTCTAACGAATATATAACGTTGCAACGCAAACGCATGCTTTTACAATGCGATTTTCACATCGCAACTACCATTACATAATAGGATTTTACTACGCATGCCATTACAACGCATTTCTAAAAACTACCATTACAACGCATACCATTTCAATGTATAATACTTTTAGGGCAACAGTAGGGTAGGTGTTGGATAGTGTAGGGGTAAAAATTACAATTCCCATCTACCCAAAACCTATGCCCACCCTAATACAAAGAAATCTCTATTACTTACCTTATAATGCATTGTAATTGCATGCGTTGTAATGGCATGCGTTGTAGTGACATGCGTTGTAATGGCATGTGTTCTAATGGCATGCGATGTAAAGGCAGTTGCGTTGTAAAAGCTACGTTGTTAAAGCAGTGTGATGTAATGACTGCGTTGTAATGAATGTTTCCCCTTTCTAACTGGCGTATCCCTCAGCTGCACACAGCACTGTCACAAGAAGAGAACATCTGGTACTCTTTGCTGCAGGCAGACATGATTTTAAATATTAAAATCAAAGCCTCAGCCATTTCCCTCTTGATGTAACTAATGTGGCTGCAATCATAGGTGGCACCAAACACGTCTTCTTAAATGAGACATTCTCCCTCAATCAGACAAAAGAGGCTGCACAAATATTTTTGCCCTGGCCATACAAAAGCTTCCGGCATGCTTGTATAAAGGCTATAACGCTATATGAAAACAATCTATCACCAGATCACCTTGCATGCAGGGCAGCACTGCAGAATTTGCATAGTCACACCACATTCAATTCCTAAATATCACAGTGCAATTCAAACAATCTCTCAGAGGTGTCCTCCATAGGCACAGAAGTGTTCCAATGCTGCTTGTGCCATTATCAACCACGCATGTGGAAAGGCCTTTCTTATGAAGTAGCTTGCCCTTTAATGAGGACCTATTGAAGGTGAACCTGTAGGGTCCTGTAGATCCTCTGAGCACCTCTCCAAACGCAGTACAGTTAAGTATTACAATCTCTGAAGGCAAATTTCGGGTGCTTACTGTGTTCCTGACTAAAGCAGCAGGGGCTTAGGCGTCATTATTTGAGATACCACATCTTTGTCCAACTCGCAACACAGCTTCCTCACTCATACTCCAATCCTTCAAGCACAAGCACCCAGATATTCTAAATCTAGAGCGAGGATGCAACAACTTACGGTATGAGGCAAACACATTATATAAAACAAGCATACAGAGAAAGAAACATTCTCCATGTAAAAAAGAGCTGGCAGAGTCAGCAGTAGACATAGCTAGAGCTGTCAGAGTATCATTTGAGACTCTGTACTGGTCTCAGAGCCAGGTTTCCAAAGCCGATTTGTGAGAGATGTCCCTACTCTATTGCTACATAATGAAGTTAGAGTTTTACTTGTTATGTTATGTTATACGGTTGCTTGTAACGCGCACTGTTAGTCAAGACTGTCCTGGCGCGAGAAAGGATTCAGATGTCAGCTAGAATAAAAGCAGATGGTCTACACGGGTTGCCTAAATACGTTCGTTTTTAGGTGTTTTTTGAAATATGTGAGGTTTGTCGTGTGTCTGAGGGGGTCAGGGAGATTGTTCCACAGCTGAGCAGCTCTTGAGGCCCCTATTGAAGCAGGGGAGATTCTAAAAGCGATTATCCATATTCAGAGTTGGAGGACTCCTAGACCTAATGGCTTTCCCCTTGAATTATTTAGATGTGTGCAGTGTAAAGTGAGGGAACATGTAAGGAACATGCTCTACGAGGCTAGAATGGTAGGAAGTCTCCTGTGGGCTCTCAGGTCAGCTGCAAGAGTTCCCATTCACAAAAAAGCAATGTGTGTCCCACCAAGCCATCTTGCTTCTGAACATTAAGGCCAAAATGCTGGCAAAAACATTAGTGCCCAAACTCGGGTGGGTGACCAAAACCTTGATTGCCTCTCATCAGTCTGGCTTTATTCCCCACATAGCCACTTGGCCAATCTCCGGTAACTGTTTGCATGTCTGGCATGGAGAGACAGGATGGCAAATCTGAGTGTACTGCTGTCACTGGGCATGCAAAAAGCATTCAACTCCCTTGAATGGCCATAACTACATGCTATGTTTGGCCCTGAATTTCTTTCCTGAGTTCGCCCTTTATATTCTAACAGGATTTCCAAAATTAGAGTCAATGGGGTGTACTCAGATGATTTTTTTATCATTGCACAGGGGAATGAGGTAGGGATGCCCACTGTCCCCGCTGTTGTTTTTCTAGTGGCGGAGCCACTGGCCCATGGGGTGAGGAGAGATGTCCAAATATGAGAAACATGATAGGGCTCGGATTGGGAGGATAGAATCTTCCTCTATGCTGATGATCTCCTGTTATACCTGACTTGCCCGTAATGCTGGGTACCAAAAATCTTAGAAATCCTTAAAATCTTTGCGAGATATTTGGGCATAGGTAATAATTAGCTCAAATTGATACTCTATACAATCCTCCGGTGGGCACCACTGAGGGACTTAGGAATTCTCTTAAAATGGTTCCTGAAGGGCTTCACATAACTGGGAACTTACATAATACAGGACCCAATAGTGTTCCACTGGATAAACCTGGGTAGAATTCTTAAGGGGAAAAGGAGGGATATGGGACACTGGAGGTACCTCCCCATTAATATACTCAGGAAGGCTTTAACCCTGCTAAAAGTAACCTATGTGCTACATAACACACTGTTCACTGTGCTTGATTTCACAGTAGATGGGGTGATCTGCCAACTCCTGTGGGATTGGGATAAGAAAGGATGGCACTCTAGTCGCTCAAAAGAATTCTTTACAATGAAGGCATAGCCCTTCCCAATTTACAACTATATGATTAGGCAGCCCATCGACTTACATTCTAGCCCCAGCTGGAGCCAGCCCTTATAACAGACAGGTAGGTGATGGGGAAAGAGCGTGCCCTGCGAGGCTCTACAGCTGATGGGGAATGCCTGCCCTTCCCACACCCACAGCAACAGTGATAGGGGTATGGAAGAAAGCCACAGAGAAACAGGGTTGGGAGGGGAAATTAATGTGCGAGATGCCGCTGTGGAACTCAGCACTACTTGTGGATCTGGGAACACTGGACTGTCACGGGGAGTGGGACCTGCTGGGCATCTCCAAACGGGAAGATATCTGGGGGAGGGAAAATACCACCCTTCAAAAAATTGCAACAGGAGTAGGGCCTCACTGATAAACAGCAGCTTAAATTCTAATAGGTTAGGTTCTGAACGGTCGCCGTGAAATCCGGATAGAAGGATAAGGCATTACCTTGGAAAGTGATGGAGCCCTTCTTTCTGGTGATGGGAAGAACTGTGTCCCGATCTCTAAAGTTCAGCAGCCGCGCAATTATGGGTCTTGGGGGTGTCCCAGGCGGCGGACGCGTTGCAAGTGATGCTGTGCGCGTGTTCTATTGCGAATAGGGGGTGAGTTCGTCCTTTCCACAGATGTCACAGAGCATCCCTTCTACCTATTCCTTCAGGCGCCCCACGTTTGTGGATTCTGGTAGGCCCAAAATACGTATATTATTCTGGCTCGAGCATGCTTCGATGTCCTCGTTTTTGGCCTGAATCACCACCAATAAATTGGTAATGTCTGTGGTTTTCTCTGCCACCTGTTGCAGCCCTTCCTCCACATCCGATATGCGCTGTTTGGCCTCTCCAATCCGCGCCGCTTGCTTGTCAAGTTTATTTGAAAATTGGTTCATTCTGCCGTTCAGCGCTTCTATTTTGCCATCTATGGCCTGCAGACTCGCCTGAATGGCCGCCAGAGATTTCTCAAGGGCCGTGGGAGGGTTTTCCAGCTAATCCAATTCAGAATTTGATGCTGCTGTTTGGCCAGGCTTAGAACCCTTCCTCAGTTCAAATGTCAGCCTGGGCTGTGACTTATCGGGCTTGCCCATGGCCTCGGAGATGAATGACACAGTCCTCAATAGCTTATGTCTGCAATGTATGCTGTAAAAGTTTCCGCGCAAGGCCAAGCACTGGGGGCAGTGGTCTCTGGCGCTGTCTCGTGTGCCAACGGTGTCGCGCTATCTCAAATAGCGTCGGCTAAGGCGCTGGTGTCTGTGGCTGCGGGTAAGTGGCGCGCGTCGGCCTGCTCCTCACCTCACAGCCGGGTGCTGCCGTAGTTCGCGCACCCGGCGGGCGCGTTCCGACGTCCCCCGCAGTCGCCTCAAGGCCGCTTCGATATATGCCCCCGCCGTTGTAAGTGCTGCAGGCACGCCCTACCGCCTCTCGCCGTTCTCCGCATGTATGATCTTGCTTCTTGTGAGCCGGGAGCCTCCCCAGAGCAAAGTTTCGCCACAGTCTTCAGGCGTGGGCCGCCATTAGCCGATGTCACTCCGCGGTCCCGCTCTGCACGGCAGTTGGATCTCCAGCACAGCCACCACTTCGTTGCACCTCGTCAGATAGCCCCTTGAGTCAGGAGTGCAGTCCCATCTGGAAAACACTGAGTTCTTAAAGCTGGGAAAGGATAATTACAGGATTTCTTAAAGGGGCAGGCAGAGCTGCACTACAGTGCGGGCATTTTTGCTGAGCCTCAAGCCACGCCCCCAACCCATTGCAAATTAACTGAAATTATTCTACAAGTGGATTACTGCGTACATTGTGAGTACTTTCTCTGTATAATCGTCTGGCTTTGGAACCTGTCTGCTGTATGCTGTTACCCTACAATTCAAGAATGCAAACTTCACGTCTTTCTGAATGTTTACCTTGACTGTAATGATCCAATTTTCAACCTGCAATCTATTTTGGGAATCACGCTAGCGTGTCACATATTACAAAATTTGTGTATCGCATGACTAAGTATTACTCAAAGATCACTGTGTCTGTGTCATAAATTTGGATCACTCAGAGTTACTGTGACTTAATCTGAGCCTGCTGTCACTTAAACTGGACCTGCTGTGCGAGTGATATCTGTGGAGAGTTTACTTCCAGTGTTATGAAGCTTGAACTGTATCCAGCGGCTCGAGTGTTGTTGAGCTTGGTAGCAGCCCGATCAACTGTTTGATTTGCCGCGAGGGGCTGAGTTATTGGAAACAGTGATTTGTTGAAACCAGACTTCAGTAATAAAAAGCTGAGTTTTGCTATTACAGACGTCTAGAAAACATTGTGGAGTTAAGCTGTTTTTACACGATGTGTTGGAAACATTGAAGATTGCTGAATTAAGGGTGCCAAACAAAAACATTTTGAAAATAAATATTAATGTCTCGGAACGCTTATGGAGTCACTAAGCTGCATCGAGACTCTGCTCCAATTCCATTCCTCACTCGCGCTGTCTTCTTGCACTGCCTCCTCCTCTACGTTCATGCGCATGCCCATACAAGCTCTAATTCCTTCTGAAATTGACGCAAACCTCACGTTTGGGCAGCCATTTTTAACGATTGGGAAGTATTCATTGGTTTTGCTTTAGAACACAACGTTTTCATCGCAGCGAGTCGAGAATTGCAGTTACTTCATATTTTTACTATTTACACAGAAATTATTCCTGCATTCCTGCATAACTTCAAATGGAGTATTGAGTACTAGGAACTGAACTGGACTTTCTGTGACAACAAGCTGGTTTGTTATTTTTCAATTGTTATTCTATTTTTTTATATTTGCTTGTTATTTCATTAACTATGTTTTCTTGCAGGTGGGACTGATTATAATTGGTAGTTAAATGTAACACTTGTTATGACTGATCAGGGTTTATTTGCATCTCCAACTTTTCTCCCTACTCCAGGTGACCCGGCTATCCTTTGGAAGGATTGGATTTTTTTTTAACATATATCCTCGTTACTGGAGCAGATAAGTATGGTACTGTACATAGACAAGCAATTTTACTTCACCAGTTGGATGTTGAAGGACGCTGTTTGTATGAAGATCTACCTGAGATTGCCCTAGGCATGGTATATGGTCAACCAAACAATGTCTGTGATATGACCATGCAGATGTTAGAATTACGATTCACCACTAAGGTTAATGTTGTGTTAGAAAGGCACACGTTTTTTTGTTGTAAACAAAAGACATATGAGCATATTTGAAAAATCAAATTAGTTTGGTATGTTGTACTAACATCATGTATTACTGTAGACATAACAGGTTCATCTGCATTAGGGTCAAGAATTATATTTAAGCCCTTTTGATGGCACCAACCCAGTAAATTGGGCCCCTGCTTAGTCAAATATACAAAACCATACACCTTTTTTCCCTTAAATGAAATTATCATCCATTTGAGTCACAAAATGTCAATAGTTTTTGCACCATACCCCACAGCCTTGTTATCAGGTTTGGTCCAGGACTCAACATCACTTTCATTCTTCCATACCTTCAAGTACATGTCCATAGATAATAGCGTATACAAACTCCCTGAGTCAACTAGCATTGTATCATCATACTTATCCAAATTTATGACACAGTGAGGTTTGACCAATAAACAACATCACATTCTAAAATAGAATTATTACAATCTGGTTCCACCTGGACATGGCATGCTTTGGCAGGTACATGAAAATCATTACAATCATCAATACATAACATGAATTCTTGAACATTTCCACACATATCGTCTACTTGTATCTGACCAAACTGAGTTTTGGTCCTGCAAGCTTTGGCGATATGGCTATGCCTGGGCAAACACTACGCTACTCTTGCGTAGTTTGTGAAGTTTGCGCTACTTCGCACTACGCAAATTGCACATAACACAGTCCAAACACACATAGCGTAGCGTAATGCAGCGGTCATCTTTTGCTTGCTCGCGGTCCTCAACATCAAGTTGGTGACTGCAAGCAAGCAAAATTACATCCCGCTGAGACTTTGACCTCGTTCGCGATCAGCAACATCAAGTTGCCAATTGCGAGCGTGGAAAATAAACCTCCCGGCGAGCTTCTCAACACGGGGAAGTCAGGTTTCTCATTGCGAGTGGTCGCGTATGCTTGCGATGAGAAACTACCAGTCCACATTGAGAAAGCTGCCGCTCGAGTAGAAATCTACTCAAGCGATAAAAAACGACCGCTTGCGCTGACCAAGATGCAGTTTGCATTGATTGCACAGTGCGGACAAGCATCCGACACTGTGCAATCAGTCCGAGCTTCTCAACACGGGGAAGTCAGGTTTCTCATTGCGAGTGGTCGCGTATGCTTGCGATGAGAAACTACCAGTCCACATTGAGAAAGCTGCCGCTCGAGTAGAAATCTACTCAAGCGGTAAAAAACGACCGCTTGTGCTGACCAAGATGCAGTTTGCATTGATTGCACAGTGCGGACAAGCATCCGACACTGTGCAATCAGTCCGAACAGCAGTGACGGTTTCTCCATGGGGGCGTTTGGGCGCCGCCCCCCCTGCTTTCTCGCAGCGCGAGAAAGCAGAAACAAATGGTAGTTATTGCCGTAATATAACTACCATTTGTGATTTGTTTCTGCCTTCTCGCACGGCGAGAAAGCAGAACTTCCTGGTTTAGAGTGGGGGTGTTACTCGCGGGCAGGGGGGAGTGGCTTGGGGAAGTGGCTTGCCCACTGTTGTTAATACTGACCGTTTGGGCAGCCTGAGGCCGCCCAAACAGACAGTATTAACAACAGAGGGAAAGACACTCCCCCAAGCCACTCCCCCCTGCCCTCGAGTAACACCACCCACTCACTCTCCTTGTTCTCTGTATGCTGCTGCAGAGAAAATGACGTAGCCTGGGGCAGCCGGCCGCACCAATCAAAAACGCGGCGGTGGAGAGGGAGGCTGCCTGCCGTGCCGCCTTCCTGATGACGTGCTGCCTGCAGGACTTGAACCAGGACGTGGGAGTCGGGACGGAGTCTCTACCGACGGTAAGTTTAGTTTAGTATATTTTAAATATAATATTTGTTTTGTTTCCACTTTCCGAACCCCTCCCGCCTCCCCCCTCATCCCACGAGTGCGACCCCATTTCCAACCCCCCCACCACCTGAATGCCGAACAGAGAATATAAAATTACTTAAAATGAAGCAAGCTGGCATCGCGTGTCTCCGGAATACTTTGCTACATTTGTGGCCCGGACTCGAGTTCGCATTTTGAACTCTCGTTTTCCACTGTTGTTTCCCTGCCATTCACCCGTACGCCTTATGATATTATTTATATGAAAAGCCTCAGAGTCTTTGGGCAAATCAGAGAAGGCTTTTGTGGACGGAGCTGAAAAAAACGTGCATTCATGCCCTGAAGGACAGACTGCACTTTCTATTCACCACTTGCAAGGAAATCTTGGGCTTTCAAGTGACCTGCGAGCAGGGGTTTGGAGTGCACAAAGGTCGGCTTTCAGATTTATATGAAAAACAAGCGAAGGCACATAAAAAAAGACTTTCTTCTTCTACCCGCTACCAGTCAAAGCACCCCTCTCCTTGTACCTCACATTCAAGTGTTAAAATATATGACCACTAAGGGCGTGGGTTCGCAAGTGGTTCCTTGCGGCTGAAGTGCATGGAAACTGCTGGAATACATATTGATTTGAGCCAGTAGCGTAGTTTGTATGGCACATGAGGCGAGCCCTGGTGCGAGAAATGAAAATGGCATTTTTGACTGCTGATCGGGGTAGTAAGATACAGCAAATACGCTACTGGCTCAAATCAATATGTATTTCCAGCAGTTTCTATGCACTTTCCCTGAGAAAATCAGGGATCAGGTTGCTCACTATGCTAAATTGCGTAGTGCAATCCTGTCTGTGGGCTTCCGCCTCACCACTTTTTGCAGCCACCAGCCGCCACTGCCGAACAGAATTTTGCATAGTGCACTACGCAGTTCGCCTAGCTATGTGTATCTCCCAAAGTGCACTTCGCGTATCTACGCAAAGCGCTACTTTTCAAACTACACCCGGGTTAGATATGACCCCTCTTGGCACAAGCTCAGCATAATGCATTTCTAGCTATGCACTTGGGACTAGAAGCTATATGTCCAGGAGCACCACAAGAATAACACTTAACAACTCTCATGCTTGTTCCTAAAGTATTGTTATTTGCACGTAGAATATCATTTGATTTATTTGGACTCTTATTAGAGTTTTTAGTTAACTGTTTCTCTGCTTTAGTTTCATCCAAGCATATTTGAACTTCGCTTCTCTTTCCCACTTGCTCTTTCGGCACTATGGAATTACTACAATTTCCCGTCTCCTTTATCCACAATTGAGTGTGTTCTAAACCCTTAGTAATCTCTATTGGTCCTTATTGAGCAATTTCTCTTGCACTCTTTTATCATATTGGAAGAAGTTTTGAAAAGGGTGGAAACCAATGGACTGACCATAAAAAGGGAGAAATGTCAATTAAGGAAAAATTGTGTAACATATTTAGGGCATGAAATATGAAAAGATGGTATCGAGCCTAAGAAGAGCATTGTTTCAGTCATCAAGGATGCTCCTGCTCCTCAAAATAAGGATCAGGTAAAGTTTTTTTTGGGCCTGGCTGAGTATTGCTCGAAGTTTGTCAAGGGGTTTATGGAAATAGTTGAACTGTTGAGGATGCAGATGAAAAAAGGGGTCATATTTGACTTTCTACCATGCAAAATTAAAAGTAGTATTGAAAATGCTTCTACCGTTGGTCATTTCAATGTTAGGGATATACCTTTCATTACAACTGATGCCAGCGCAGTTGGCATTGGTGCTATTTTGACTCCGTTGAATAATGGGGAAGAGAAAATCATCGGATTAGCATCCAGAACATTGCGTGATGCTGAATTATCATAGACGTTATTGAAAAGGAGGTCCTAGCATGCTGTTGGGGCAGAAAAAATTTTCAGTATTTTGTGTGGCGTTTGCCCTTTAAAATCTGCATGGATCACAAGCCCTTAGTTCACTTATTCAAAGGAGGGAGAGGTTTGGAGGGTAGTGTTACTCCTAGAATCTTCAGGTGGATATTGTGTGTGCTCGAATACAACATTGTGGTCACATATGTCAAGGGATTAAGAAATGTGGTGGCTGACTATCTGTCCAGGATGCCATTAGAAGAAATTGATACTAGTGTTGATGATGTGATTGAAGAGGTGTTCAAGGGAAGTAGTGAGGAGGCTGCTTTTATTAAAGAGGAATGGACGAGTGCCATGTCAAATGATGAAGTTCTATAACGCGTAGTAAGATGTGTCTTGGAGGATGTTCGCTGTAGTAAATGTAAAATGTAAAATGTAAAAGAGCTTATATAGCACACAGCTACCCGCAGTGGGTTTCCCGGCGCTTGCTTAGGGAACCCGTCCTGATATTCCCCTGTGAGATAACCCCAGCAGGGTATCCACAAGGTGAAAGCCAGGCATCCCACCGCGAGGGGCCGTTGTGGAGATTAAGCAAGCTATTGCCCAGAGTCGCAGAGTGTGAACCCGTGTGTCAAGAAGGCACCGGAGCAAGAATTATCGAGTCCGTGGAATTTTTGAGCTCAAGACCCGCCGAGGCGGGGAATTGAACCCTGGTCCAGGGCCAATCTCATATTCTGGTTCTGCTGCCTCTAACCCCTGAGCCACACTTCTCCACAATAATTACCACCCTGTGGAAAGCAAACTGAGTGTATGTGATGGAAAGTTGATGATAAGGTGTCAGTTTTTGCCACCAAGGGGGCTAAGAAGTAAAATTGTAAACATTGCAAATGAGGGGCATCTGGCAAAGAAATATGACCAAAAGAAGAGTGCAACAGTCATATTGGTGGTCGGGTACGGATGGTGACGTTGAGGATGCAGTGAGGGAATGCTGTGCATGTGCCCAAGCCGATAAAAGTAAGGTAGTTAGACAGCCTCCTTTAGCATGTACATCATTTCCCAAACACCCATGGGAGAGAATAGCAATTGATTTTTTAGGACCAATTTCCAGACTTGGGTCATGCAACAAGTTCCTGATGGTTCTGGTTGATTACCATTCTAAATGGTTTGTGGTTCAAACTACCGAATTTGTAAATACTCAAAAAGTTATTGAATTGATGGAGAGAGTTTTCTTAAATGAGGGAATTCCTAAGGTTCTAGTTTCGGATAATGGTGTCCAGCTAGTGTTGAAAGAAATGCAAGAATTGTTATGTAAGTTTGGAATCAGTCATGAGAGAGTAGCTATGTTCAGACCACAAGCAAACGGTTTAGTTGAAAGAATCAACCGATTGATAATGGAGAACATCCAATTGTCACTTGGTAATGGGCTGTCGTGGCGTGAAGAGCTTAAAAGGCTAGTTTGCTCATAAAGGGTGACACCTTATTCTATGACTGGGGTTTCATCATTTATCTCTCTTAACACCTTGGCTGCTAGGGGGTTTTACCCTCCTGTGCTGATCCTTGATGAACCCCATTGTTCATGACAAGGTCAACTCGTCAAACGCACAGCGCAGGTAACGCCCATGACAGGCTGACCTTGTCATGAGCATGGAAGGGGTTAAAGAACGTGAGCCAAGAGTGAAGGAAGTCCCTGGTTGGTTAAAAGATAAGTATTGCCTGTGGGTAGATCAAGCTGCAACAAAATATTATAATACTAAAAAAAGTGTAAAAAGTCTTGATACTAAAGTAGGAGATTGGGTGGTTGTAAGACGTGGTGGAATTGTCATAAAAGGCAATAGTACATTTTCTCAACCAATTCAAGCAAAGTCTGTAAAGAGAGGTATTGTCGTTCTGTCTGATGGTTCAGCTTGGAGTACTTCTAACATTCGCAAATGTCGTGCTCATTCACCTGTTCTTGAAAATTTATTGTTTTAATAATGCTATGAATCTCATTATTGTTAGAAGGGAATATAAGGGGGGAGATGTGTGGAGTTATCTGCATGAATTGGAATGTTGACTATGTTGATAGGTTGCAGTGATATCCTTTAAAAATGATTGTATTGATGGAAGCTGTGAAGCTGAGCTGGAGGTACCTCTACTTAATCTTCAATAAAGAATACCTGTTTTCACAACTTGTTTGGAAAGTGGATCTTTACAATATGGAAGTCTGTTTTTTAGGATGTAAAGAGAGGAACTGTGTCCCATGTTCTATGTCACGAATAATCTTCCCTTTAACAGCTGTCAAAAAACTGGTTCAAATAAAACCATCCAAATTACTATCAAAATGGAGGAGGGCATTTACCATAAAAATAATGTTAATTTTCTACAGAAGCTAGGTGACTAGACCATCTCAAGTTTTATGAAGCAGGTGCCCTACATTACAAGTGTGTTTTTCATCTTCTTTCAGAATTCTAAAGGTTCATCTGAGAATGACCTCAGGAAGACACGGGCAAGTGAATAGGATGCATATGTCCATAGCTGCATACGCAAGAATCATCTGTTTCTCCATTTAATAATGCATCACTGCCCCAACAAAGCAGCAGGCATCAATGGACCAAGTAATAACTCAATCAATCATTCAATCAGGGAATTTATATGGCGCAACTTATTACCCGGAAGGGTATCCAGGCGCTTGAGTGTCAAGATGGATCAGTTGATTCAATCAAACAGTCAGGTCTTAAGTGCTCTCTGGAAACTAGCAATAGTGGTCCTTAGCAGTTAATAAATCAGTGGCCGTAGACAGTATACACATCAATGGCTCAAGGTAGTAAATGTGCATCTACAGCCCCTCAGTGTATTGGTATTGGTATTGGTATTTATATTTATAGAGCGCAATTATCACCTGCAGGTCTCTAAGCGCTGTAGAGGGAGAGAAAAACAGAACCTAGCCTCCCAGCACAGGGACAGAGATTAATCCGACCCCCACGCCTCTTGGCAAAGAACCGTTTGCAACTTCTTCCTGAATGGAAGAAGAACCAGCTCTTTGCGCACAATCTCTGGTAGTTTGTTTCATAAAGGGGCAATTTAAGTTGAAAAAGCTCTGCCCCCTTTGGTAGCCAGCCTAAAATGCTGATACTTCAGCAGGCAATCGTCTGAGGACCGTAGAGTCCGAATGGGAGTGTAGAGAGCTAGACGATCTTTTACATACTGTGGGGCTTGGCCGTGAATGGCCTTATGGGCAATGCAAAGGCCCTTAAACTTGGCTCTCTGCCTTACCGCGAGAGAATGCAGGTGCTGCAAGAGAGGGGGGGCCTGAGCTTTCCTGGGCGTTACCATAGTCCAGGCGATAAATTATCATCGCTGACACGATCAGTCTAAGAGTGGAGAAACTCAAAAGGGGGGCAAGCTTGCGGAACTGTCACATCAGGCCTGTTCAGGCTCCCACTACTGCAGACACCTGCTGGGACATAGACAGATCAGCATCTATTTTAATTCCAAGGCTCTTCAGGACCAAGGCTGGGACTGGGCTAACTCCCAGCTCCTGCGGCCAGAAAAGGTTACTCCACGGATTGAGCGCGGTGGCAATGGCAAAGACCTCAGTCTTATTCGGATTGATTTTCAGAAAGTTAGACGTCATCCAGTTGGTAATGAATTTGAGGATGTTTTGGGTCTTCACTTGGGCAGCTGATGAATTATCAATCTGGCTGATAAGCTGTGTATCATCCACGTAGTTGTAGATCTGGCAGTCCATGGAATTGAGAGCATTAAAGAGAAGAGGGGACAAGGCTGATCCCTGCGGGACACCACAAGAGAGGCTACCCAAGGTCGATGTATGGGATGCCAAATACACTCTCTGGGTCCTACCAAAAGATGTAAGTGATTTGAATGTCGTGCCCTGGACTCCGAGATCATATATCCACGACAAAAGAGGCTAATGGTTGACCGTATCAAATGTCGCGGATAAATCCAGTAGAACCAGGGCACACGGCCTCTTCTTGTCCGCTTGAAGCCTCAGATCATCAAGCACTGCCAGCATCACCCTTTCAGTGCTATGGTGGGCCCTGAAGCCTGCCTGATTGTACCTTAGGATGTTATTGCTTTCAAAGAAATGCAAAAGGGATTTCAACACATGGAGCTCCAGCACCTTTGACAAAAAAGGCAGCTGGGAGATCGGTCTAAAGTTTTTTAGATTCTTCGCATCTGCACCCAGCTTCTTCAAAAGCGGCCTAACCCGGGCTTCCTTGAAGTTCGTCAGGACCATGCCGAAAGTCAGGGATTGATTCAGGAGCGACAACACCTCTTTCTCCAACCCGGGAAACGCCATCTTAAAAATGGAGGGTGGACACAGATCTGCCGGGGAGCCAGATTTGGTCCGTTCCACTAGATGAAACAAGGAATCTCCCGTCGGAAAGACCGTGAGCGGTGGTACAGACAAGGGTACCAAAGGGATAGGCAACAAAGAACAGGGTGCAATGGGGGTGGTGCGAATTACCTCTAATAGGTCCTTGACTTTGTCAAGAAAGAAGGACTGCAACTGGTTGCAGTCCTCTAGACTATGCACTGGCCCCACCGTCTCTGTTTGCCTCAATTCGGAGAGTACCCGAAAGGTTTCCTTTTGGATATCCTGGGTCGAGGCAATCCGAGTTTAAAAAAATTCCACTTTCCTAGCAAGGATTGCTTTTTTATAGGCCCCCAGCCCTAGTAGATACACCCTATGGGCGTCTGGATCATAGAATTTCCACCATGCTTTCTCCTGCTGACGGAGACATTGCTTCAGGGCTCTTAGCTGATCCTTGAACCAGGGGGCTCCCTTGCCTTTGTCTCTAATTAGAACTCTTTGCATGGGTGCCACTCTATCTAGGATAGAATCAATGTTCCAGCACACTAATGAACATTAATGGGCATTTTCAGTAGTAAGCACTAAAAGCCCCACCATTAATGGCCCCACACAAAATGAGAACTATTATTCCAATATGATACTGCACAATAAAAGATAAAACAAAATAAAGCAAATTAACTGTCCCTGACACTACCAAGCGCTAATAGCTCCAAATAGTATTGAGAAATGACACCAACAAAGTTACCTGCATTCATGTCTGCACTCAGTGAAGATAACTTGGAAGAGAAAAGATGGGAGACATTTATCATTGAAAGAGATCATTCATGCAAAGCAAATGGAAATCATACTGTCAAGACAAAGTACATAGCAGAGAAGAAGGGTCCCTAATTCACAAACTTCGGGCTGCACAGAGTTTAGCAGGTTTATGTGCGTGTGGGTGAATGCAGTTCTATTGTCTTAAGTGTCTGTATAATAAAATGTTATTTTTTTGCAGGGCCACCTCCATTTTTGGGAACTGTTGCTGCTGCTGTTTTAACCTTGTACTACTCTCCAATCCCCAATGTATGTGCTCTGAGCTCTACTACATAGTAAAATTGGCTAATCCCCACTTGGACTATTTACCTTTCCAATAAGTCAATAGTATTTTATATAAACCAATGGAATACAAATTTAAATGGCATCTGTGGTCGATGGGGGCGTGGCCAAGCCACGGACGGTAATGGCCGTGTAGGCTTAGAGCTCTGCCGCTGACTCTCGGCAATCTGTCCGCCTGGGTGATGTTGGCTACATCACGAAGACAGGCTATTAACTGATAGAAAGCATGGAGGCTGCTGGTGCAGAATGAGGACTTTGGGGCGATCACGGTGCGGATAGGCACCGATGTGCAGAGCTTGTCCAGGGAGCGGCCTACAGCCACATGTGCAGCCGGTGGCTCTAGTAGCATGAGCTGAAATGTGCCCCGGCGTGATCAAAGGAGGTTGACCAAACAACAAAGGGGTAAGCAGTCAAAGTAGGGGCACCCAGAGTGAACAGGTTTCTCCCCGCATGTAATGCAGATGTTCCCCGGAGGCCCTATGGTGGCAGGGTCCATGGGTGAGCCTTGGGACTGGCCGCCGAGCTGTGGTACCTTATCGAAAGCTCCCCTGCTACCGTACCCTTGCTGCTCTATACGCACAGCCCCCCTAAGCAAAACAGTGGTAGTTGCAGCCCACGCCAATATACACCAGCTTTTATTTTTTTTAAATATAAAAAACCTCAGCAGACGAAGGATCAGCATTGGAATGTACTAGAGACCCTGTTAATTCTGGCTTGTGGCAGAGTTTGCCTTATACTATGCAGTGTAGCCTGTGGGGAGTGAAAACTACACGGCTGGCAGATCAGACTCACCAGCTTGGGACATGGGCCAAAAAGACCGTAAGTAAAGTACCCTTTCATTCAAAACGTCTGGTAGCAGTGCAGTGACACAGTAGGCCAACACGGCAGAGGGAGAAATGTTGCACACTGTCGGAGTGACCATGCTGCTGGAACTTTAGGGCGGGCTTCAGGGCCTTGGACACCCACTTTGATGCCCTGTACAAGGGGCTGGACACCATGGGCACCCAGCTTAACCAGCAGCAGGGGCAATTAACCACGGCTGAGGGCAGGATCTCGGACCTAGAAGATGTCACCGCACAGACCACCAAAAAGCTCGAACAATGGAGAAACTTCTCAAATCAGTCACCATTAAGAATGAGGATTTGGAGCCACGGGCGGTGCAACAATATAGGAATCATGGGTGTACCTGAGTCCACTGGGCAACTGGATTGGTTCATAGAAACACTACCCTCTGATCTCTTTGGTAGGGAGCCCTTCACTACTACCTTTGGTGGAACGTGCACATCGCACCCTTGGTCCACGGCCAAACCCGGGCTGCCTGCCAAGGCCGATTATAGCCCGTCTGCTATTCTTTAGAGATAGGGACACCGCTTTGAGAATGGTGCATCAGTAGGGCCAGCTAGAGTGGCAAGGGTCATCCATCTCCCTGTATCCAGACTTTACTGCAATGGTGCAGGAAGCAAGATGAAAATATACTGGGGTGAAGGCAAACCTTCGGAAGCTGGACTGCACTATGGAATGTTGTACCCTGCACGGCTAAAGGTGAAAGTGGACAGATGTTTACGCGTCTTTGACTCTCCCCATGACGGCAAGCAATTTAGCCAGAATTACTTCAAGTCAGAGCAACTGCACGGAACCTACTCCCCGTACCATTAGCAGAATATTACAAACTCGGGTGCAAGTGCTGACCTCTTCACGGCCAGTGACGTAGACCATGTGGTCAATGACAGAAAATAGTGGACTAGTGACTGTACGCATGGCGTAATGCCAGATCAGGTTATTTCACATTTATGCCTGGGTTGCGGTGGACAGCCACCAGGGATGGACTATATCTATTCATTCAGGTGCTTGTGCACCAAGATAATAGGGAAGCGTCGTTGCATTGCCACTCCCGGGTGCGGATGCACCTGTATAACTTGAAACAGTATTGTAGATTGCTGAAAATCAATGACACTGACTTCTTTGGCTCCATTCACACACACATCGAGCACATGGAGGCAGACCAAATGTGCCTGGGTAGGGATCTTAACCTACTCCCTGACCCGATGCGCGATAGCACAGCAATGACTATATATACAAAGCAAGGCGATCACTGCTAAACATCATTGATAGGTACGGGCTGGTGGATCCTTGGAAATACCATGGCTCCATTCAGGATGGGTACACACACTATTCTGAACCACACAACACATGGACTCGGTTGGATTATTGGAGTGTATATCAAAGAGCACTGGGGTACTCATGGACCTAAAAAGCACACTTGCACAAATAGAAGAGGAGTTGACAGAGCTCAATGTGAATACCCTTGGTGCCCCCAATCTGCAACGCTGTGCAACCCTACTGGTGGAGTTCCAGGAAGCAGCAGAGCGAGAGGCACACTACCTCGGCAAATACGCAGTTGCCAGGCGCTATGGGGAGGGTTAACGGCCGGGCAGAACCCCTGCCAGATTAATGCAACAGTCCTGCAAGCCAACCTACATAGTGGAATTAACTGGGCAAGAGGACTCACGTATAATAGGCAATGAAGAGTCCTTGAAGAGGTGCTCACATATTATACTACCTTACCTGCACCTAAGGAAATACTGAGACTACTTAGAGGAGATCTCACTGGTCTGGACGGAAAAAGCGCATCAGGAATTTTTGGCTTAGCCCTTCTCGGAGGATGAGGTAATTGAGGCTTTTGATGCACAGGATGGTTCTAAGACACCAGGGCCTGATGGGTTCACTGAATGCTTTTATAAGAAGTGTAAAGCTATCATTGCGCCATATCTTATAGACATGTACCAGGAGGCGGTGGAGATGGGAATTCTTCTACCTACCTTGAGATAGGCGGTCATAATCCTACTCTCAAAACCAGGAAAAGACCCACGGAAATGCAATTCATACAGACCGCTGTCACTTTTACATTTTGATAATAAGATCCTAGCTAAAATATTGGCAACAGGACTTGCCCTAATTGTTGAACAACTGATCTCGCCCGCTCAGTCGGGTTTTATCCCTCATAAATCAACAGCTCTCAATCTTTCCACGCTATTTGCCACACTGCATAGAATATCACCAACGATACCAGCAGCTGCCATGTTGCTCAATGCGGAAAAAGCTTTTGACTCACTTGAGTGGCCCTTTCTATATGCCAATCGCCTCAATGGAACATTGACATCTGGGTTTCAACTCACGCGGGGAACACAGCAGAGATGCCCACTCTCTCCCCTTCTGTTTGTGCTGGCACTGGATCCGCTGGTGCAGCAGCTGCAGGATCCACACAGTCATCGGGCCTGCAGTTCAATACTGGACCCCTACTTCTTATGCAATATGCAGATGATATAGCACTCTATGTAAGACATCCGGATGACAACTTAATGCCGCTCCTTTGCAAGTGACAAGATATGGTACCCTTTTGGGCTATGGATTAATTGGGAGAAATTGGAAGTTTTTCCGCTGATGGAGGCACCCTGTGGCAAAACAGCGGAGTATGCCTTTGCATGGTACGCAGACTCTGTGAAATACCTTGGAATCCATATTCATAAAGAGAAGGATTGCATTCTCTAATTGAACTATGGTCGGGTTATGGAGAGGCTGGGACGCAACCTAGAGTGTTGGTTGACGTTGCCCTTGTCAATGGCAGAAAGAATAGCCATAGTTAAAATGGTTGTCCTCCCACAATTTTTATATCTCTTAAAACAAATACCAATCCCATTGTATAACAGTTTCTTTTCAGCCCTTCAAACACACTTAATAAGTGTGGTGTGGTGGGGTAAACAGCCTTGCATTAGCTGGGACACCCTAATGCTGCTTGATTTGATTTGATTGATTGATTTGATTTGATTTATAATTTTATAGAGGGCGCGAATGCCCATGGGCGTCTTGGCGCTGTGATAATTCAGAGAGTTCAGGATCAACAGTACAGAGTTTAGCAGGCAGAAAAGAGCCAGGTTTTCACTGCTTTTCTAAAGGAGAGCAGGGATGGGCTGTCTGCAATGGAGATTGGGTGAATGTTCCATAACTTTGCTGTATGTAGTAAAAAGCTCCTCCCTCCCCATCTGGCCCGCCTATGTTTAGGAACCAGGATTAATTTGGCTTGGCTTGATCTAAGAAGCCTAGCGGGTTCGTACGGTTTCAGATGTTTTTTTAAAAACTGCGAGCCGAATCCGTGAAGCACCTTGTAAGCCAGGCATAGCGATTTAAACTGCACTCTTTTGGTCATGGGGAGCCAATGAAGGGTTTTCAATTTGTGGGCAATTGGCTCATGTTTGGGAATGTCCAGCACCATCCTTGTGGCTGCATTCTGCAGACGTTGTAGTTTTGCTAGAATTTGGACCTTAGCCCCAGCGTTCAAGGCATTCCCATAGTCTATCCTTGACAAGGCCAGGGCAGTCACCACCGTTTTCCGTGCGTCTGCTGTAATGTAAGGCAGAAGTTTCCTAATCATTTTCAGTATGTACCAGACTGATGAAGCCACTTTGCTGGCCTGAGCATCAAATGAGAGTTTGATGTCTAGAGTCATACCCAGATTTTTCACATTTTCTACTGGAAATGGACAGTTTCCATGGCTGTCTGGCCACCACTTTGTTGACCATGTGTTTGGATCAGCCCCCAGCACCAGTACTTCACTTTTATCCCCATTTTGCTTCAAGCAGTTATTCAGCATCCATTGTTTGACTTGTGCCATACATGGTCTGAATTTGTTCACTGTCTCTTTAGCATCCTTGTTAATGGACACCACTATCTGGGTGTCGTCAGCATCGGAAACTGGAATAAAACCGCTTTCCCTAATGATCCCTGCTAATGGGGCTACATAAAGATTAAAAAGGGTAGGGCTTAATGATGACCCTTGGGGCACCCCACACGGTGAACTAAATGATTTGGATCTTACCTCCCCCAACTCTACTGAGAAAGTTCTATTACACAGGTAGGATGCCAGTAGATACTTGTGTATGAGAAAGAGGGTTCGGGGTGCCAAATTTTTGTATTTATTACCTGGTAGCACAGGCGAGCTTTGCTCGACACTGGTACCACGCGGATGTCAGGATTCCATATTTCAGACGAGAGGCTGATCTGGCACTTCTGGCGGCCCTTAACTCCCTCCTGCCTGTTGGGTTCCCTCGGGACTCGCACAATATTGAAACGCTCTCCACAACCAGCTGCGCATGGCACAAACTACTCAACATAACCGGATCCCGCATATTGTACTGATCCGCATTACCAGTAGCGGGAAATGGCTGGATTCCCATTCTGCAGGAGATGCTTGTAAAGCATACACTGGCTAAATTTTATTTGGTAACATTTGGTGACCTGTTCCCCAAGGGTCACGTTTTCTCGCACATAGAAGACCCCCGCTTTCACGAGGCCACAGTTATGGATCACTTCGTATTGCAAAGGTTTCAGAGGACCATGAGGGTTAATCTTTTTAGCTATCCATTAGAGTTCCCAATTCTGGCAGGTATTATCAAAGATGGGGTTGGTAGTCACCTTATGGCCAGAATGGCTAAGGCCGCAGTGGCAATGCTCACCTGCTGAGACTCTGGGGTGCGGGCGGCTTGGAAGCCTGACCTTGGCCACTCTATCACTGAACACAGTGGGGGTGGTGCTGCACACAAATACACTGCATCTCCCCTAACCACGGAACAAACTGTTGCACTTTAAATTCCTTTGGAGGGCATATATGACACCCAGCAAATTACATTCTATCGACTCATCTTGTTCACATTCTTGCCCCAGATTTCGCTCCCCAGAAACGGACTTCGCAAACATTACTTGGGCATGCGCCAAGATAGCGGGCTATTGGATGGTAGTCTTTGGGGAAATCTCCTGTATAATAGAGATGGAGCTAGTACCCACGCCAGTGATGGCAGTACTTGGGTACACACAAGACCTCCCCAAATCCAAGTGACGGTTTGTCGCCATTGCACTCCTCATCGCTAAACATGAAGTAGCTATTAATTGGGGCAGTAAACGCACACACACAATACACACAAGGCTGCGCAGCATGAACTACTGTAATACAAACCGCAACACATATGCACTATTACAGCCACCCGCTGCCAGGCCCCTTGCTATGTGGCAACCATTTCATTCCTACCTGCAGATATCAAGAGACACTGGTGAAATTTCACCATCGCAACAACACACCCATGCAGTGGCTGGGATGGAAGGGGAACCCCCAGGACTAACAGGATATGCAGAGATTATAGTGAATGTATTTGTGTGAGTTTCGTGCCCCCTTGCAGAACGGGAATATTGTACTTTGTGTTAACCTTGTACATTTATGACTGTACTTTGACATGCATCTAAAGTTTCTTAGTATATCATATATCAAACTGCACTGTAACCTTGTTAATAAGATATTGTGAAAGCAAATTTAAAAAACATCACAGTTAGGGGCATACGACAGGGATGTCCCCTTCTGCCCTGGTTATTTGCCCTCTATATAGAACCAATGGCCCAATGCATACGCGAAAATCCTGCTATCTCCAGTGCCACTTTTGGTGGGTGGAACATACTATCAGCCTTTATGCAGATGATGTATTGGTACCGTTAGACACCCCGACAACGACCCTCCTGGATTTCTTGGCTGATCAAAGTTATTCGGACTAGGGGTTCCGCATTAATATCCATAAAGGGAGACTTTCTGTCTCCCTAGCAACAGTGGCACAACTCGCAAGTCAGTATCCAAACCTATGGGTGACCAAGTCCATCCCCTATTTAGGGATTCAACTGGCCTCTCCAGTTACAGTGGCCGCAAAACCTAAATTACGACCCCTTGCTTCAGCAAAATCAGCAGGATCTATTCTGGTGAAACATTATAGGCTTTTCTGGGTTGGCCGGGTGACTTCCCTTAAGATGACTGTTTAGCCCAAAATCCTACTCTTGTTACAGGCCTCCCAGTGTTTCCTCCTGTGGACATGATCCAGTCGATGCAGAGGGAACAATGAAGGAGTGTTGGGTATCTCAAATCTCCTTCAATACTATCAAGCAGCACAACTCCCGTATTTGGTAGAATGGGGCAGGGATAAATCTGAGAAGCACTGGCTTTTTATGGATCGGACAGAAGCTGTGCAGCGCTTATGGAAAAACCCTTTCCTGAAAACAGTCACACTATTCAAGGAGTTTTTACTCCTCCCCGTCACTAGAGCAACAATAGAAGTGTGGGATCAAGTGGGAATGTGAAAAGGTCTACTCTCCCACCCCTTTTGACGTCAATCCTGGGCAATGCAGATTTACACTGGTTATGGATCAGGCGGCGTTCCTATCATGACAGTGAGGGGGATGCAGCTCCATAGGCCACCTGTTTAATGAAGAAGGTATGCTCCCTGCTGACCAACTCTGCTCTGACTATAAACTACCTGAATCAGAGAGGATATGTTACTTGGACGTTCATCACTGGCTGACACACCCGATCATCTGTTCAGGGGCACAGAGACCTTTTGCACCTTTTGAGAAATGGTCAGTGACAAAAAACTCAGACAGACATCTGAATTATATGCCAATTTGTGCCAGACCACATCGCTGACTAAAACTGTGGGCCAGAAGAGGTGGGAATCAGAACTGGGGAGACAGCTGTCGGAGAAGGAGCAGCAGGAGGTGTACTATAGTGCATGACACACAACACAATATACAGCCAGTATCAAAACCATCACCAAGATAGTCACATACTGGTACCTTAACCCCAGAGTGCCTACACAAGGGTAATCCACTGTGGAGTGCCGATTGCTGGAGGGTTTGTGGCTCCCCTGGAATGTTGGAACGATTATTTTGGGACTGTCCCATGCTTATTAAATATTGGGCTACCATCCTAGATGATATTGACATGCATCTAGATATGCAACTACCATGGTTTCCTGCCTACACAGTCCTGGGGCTTTTCAAACACACTCACATTCCTGCTCAAATCCCACAGGGGACGTTTTGTGGTTTGGCCTTGGGGCACAGGGCACATTCCCACACATCTAGGGTGGCTGCATTGCTTTTGCCTATTTTAGGAATGGAAAAGATTGCACTCACACTCACCGCCCAGGGCAATACTTATAGGGAGCTCTGGCACCTGAACATTGCCTTACTCTCAATGGAATTCAGAGAACTCAGATGCCCTAAGTACCGGCGCCTACTACAATTGACAGATATTACCGCCCCTATGAAATCTGCAGTGGCCAAGTAGAATGACTGCCAATGGGAGATGGAGTGCCATATCTTATATGATTTATCATGATGAGGGCCGTCAATTCTGAATCTGGGAAGTGATAGCTCCATGGCCATCATTATCAGCTATGAAGAGGCAATGGGTCAAAATCACCCAACACAGTGAGTTAAAGACCGAATAACTGAGGGACAATATTTCACCCAATGGCCTCATCGTGAAGAACTCTCCCAGAATGTTTGGGGAAGACGGCCTATTCAAGACAGAATGGTCCCAGATATCGTGGAAGTGCACGAAGGACCTCCTCATATTGATTATCAACACGGCCAAAAGACTAGCTGATGAGTTATTGGCTTGGATTCAAATATCAGAGAGCACCTTAAAGAGTGCGGTACCAGGCCCAAGTTTCAAATTCAAACATACAGAGTTGAACAATGAGATTGCGGAATATAAGGAGTACCTTTTAAAGTAAAAAGTTGTCAAACTCCAGAAAGACATTAAACGTTTTGACAAAGAGAAGGTGTAACCAGATCTGAAACAAGATTTTGTACCACCAGGAACAGGTAACCTCTCAGATACCAGCTCCAACTCCACCAGAAGGGGGTCCTCCATCAATAGTGACTCCAGTGTGGAAAATTTGAGCACCAACCAGCCTAGGAGGGGCGGTAGGCAAGGATATAATACTTATCCACCACCACATTGCCAGGGACCAGCATTCTGGCAATGAATGAAATACTATTTGTAAAGCGCAATGGCTACCCTGAGGCCTCCCAGCGCTATGGACAGCGTCAACCAGTAGTGAAGATGAAATCAGATGCATTTCTTAAAGAGCAATATTTTTAAAAGTATACGAAAAGACAACAGATTGAACTCCTGACGAAGAGAGATAGGGAGAAGGTTCCAGAGGGTAGCCGAATTATGCGCAAATGATCGTCCACCACATCTTGGTCTTGGTATGGGGTAACCAGGGATTGGATGATAGCAGGGTAGTGCTTCCAAAAAGCTTTGTGGGCTAAGCACATGCCTTAAACTGGATCCTTTATCTGATCGGAATCCAGTGCAGGGTCACCAAAGCTGATCTTACAGACTGCTGGCGGGGAAACTGCAAGAGCAGATGAGCAGCACACTTTTGAATAGTTTGGAGTTTCCTGGTGGTGTATAAAGGAGCACCCAAATAAAGAGCATTCCCATAGTCCAGGCGAGAGAGAATAAGAGCCTGGACCATGATTCTTCTGACTTGAAAAGGGAGAAGGGGAGTATTTTTCGCAGCATTCTAAGCAGGCCAAAGCATTTGGCTGAGAGTTTCACTACCTGGTTATTGAATGTGAGAGAACTGTCATGCCCAGACTCTTAATCCGCTCTTTTGGGGCTGGCGTGGGTCCCAGGCATTTAGGCCAGAGAAGGACAGGGTCAAATGTGGGGGAGTTGCCCAGGAGCATAAGCTCTGACTTGTCCCCATTAAGTTTGAGGCAGGAGAGCTCCATCCATTTGGCAACCTCCTCTAGGCAGCAGCCTAGGGCGATAGATGACTGCTCGTGGTGGTTAAACGCCACCACAAGTTGAGTGTCATCTGAGTCTGTGATGATTTTTATACCAAATGGATGGACAATCGCTGCCAGGGGCTTCATGTACACATTAAACAGTGTAGGGCTCAGGGAAGGCACCACACATTTAGGAGGTCATTGATTGGACACCACATCGCCTTCAAAGATCTTAAATGACTGCTCATTTAAAAAAGATTGCATCCATGTTAGAGCAGTAACGGATACTCCCAGGTTTTTAAGTCGGAGGATAAGGGTGTTATGATTTGCAGTGTCAAAAGCGGTACTGAGGTCAAGGAGAATAATCGCGACCTTACCTCCTCCATCCAAAATCCTCCTTGCCTTCTCAGTAGCCATAAGCAAGGCAGTTTCAGTCCCAAAATGGGGGCGAAAACCGGGATGGGAGGGATGTAGTAAATTCTTTGACTTGAGATAATCGACCGTAGTAGTATTGATGTGTTTCTCGAGGATCTTGCTCAACCAGGGAAGGAGGGAAATGGGCCGATAGTTAGGGAGGTCATCCTGATTTAAGTTGGGTTTCTTAGGGATGGCTTTAACCATGGCACACTTCCAAGCAGGGGGGACGATGCCCAATGAAATGGAGAGGTTTACAAGGTTCGGGTTGTCCAGGCAAATGAGATGGCTAACCTAAGGACCTGTGGAGAAGCAGGGTCTGTTGGAGAGCCAGATTTAAGTTTTGTGATAATAGACCCCAATAACACAAGGTCCAGAGGGGGAAACTGTTCAAGGGAAATTTAGATTCCAGGTTGGCAATCACCCATGTTTCTCAAAAGGCCCACCTCAATTTTGACCCCTCGGCATGAGCAAGCCTTTTTTAGGCAGAGGTTGGGGCAGAGGGCATGGTCGAAGAAGAGGAAATCAACAGGAAAAGAGCGTACAATGGGAGGAGCCACAAAAACGGATGGGGAAACCATGACTCTAACCAAAAAGAGAACTTAGCAGTCAACCTTTCACCCGGACAACTGACTAAACTGGAAGAAGGGGTCCTACAGAAGGGGCTGGGATTTGTACCCACACCCAAGGTTGACCGCTGCAAACAATTATGTGAATTACACCAGTTCTTCTGCAAAGTACGCCTGAAAGCATTCTTTGACGGCAAACCCACTCAACCAGAAGATGACTCAGGCTCCACCTTCACCCCAACAACGGGATGATACCAAACGAAGTGATAATCTATGAACAAGCTGTCTTAATAGAGGTAAAAACAGCCTCTGACCCCAGGCACTTCTACAAAATTTGCAAAAGAGAGATGTTGGCCATAGAAGCTCTAGCCAATGACCCATCAATCACGGTAAAACAAGCCGATGAATTCTGGTCCCATACTCCCCCTTCACCATATGGCGATTGGAAAAAGATCTCTGCTAAAGTGCCTCTACTACAGGGAAACCAATTTCTGGGAAACCGTGTCCGCGGGCCAAATCGGCCCAGAAAAAACGCTGATCTCCTCCTCGGAATAAGTCACGCCCATGTTTTTTTTTTCTTTTTTCAAAACATGGGCGCTACTTGGTCCGAGGAGGAGATTGGCATTTTTGCTGGGTGGATATGGCCCGCGGACACGGTTTCCGAGAAATTGATCTGGCATATTGGAATGATAGGATACTATGATAATTGGAACAAACAGATTGTTTTTTATGAAGAAGTTACTCATATTTAAAGTTCTAATATCATTCATTACTTGTTTGGAAGAAATACTTCACAACACAGATTCCCTTTGAGAGATCGATTAATGCCCTAAAGAAGTTCTGATTTACAGAACGAAACACGTGGGCTGTGGCTCAAAACATTCAAAGAAAAATAAAAGCATCTGAGAAAAGAACTACAATCATCTACTCGATGTGGACTCAATATGAAATGATCTGATTATATATGTTTGCAAAGTGGTGTAGCACCAATTAAAAAAATATTTACGTTTGACTCTGTTGTTAGGAGTGGTGTTGTTGGACAGCGGGCATTTTTGGAGCTGGCACACGGAATTATTTTTGGCATATACTGGTTTACTATCTGGGGTTGGTGCTACGTCATGTAAATTGGTCCACTGTCCAGTGCAGGTGTATGGAAGTGCAGGACTGATGGTTCCCATTTCTAGCCGAATAACAGGCATTCGAATATAGGGCCTTGTTAGTCCTTGATAAATGGTTATGTAATAATAATAATATTGGGTTACTTTCGTAATATAAGCTACTATTCTCCTAATATTTACCATAACTGCCTTGCAACTATTATTGTCTAGGTTAGCAATTAATGACAACTTGTCAAATACATTTTTTTTAAATCATCTGTCGTCTGCTGCGCCTATTTCACCATTCACTAGTATAAGAAGGAAAATTTGGTAGCAAGGTTCAATGTGTAATCTGGTTGCTGCTATCTTTAACCCTGCAGACAGACCTGTCAAAATTAACCATTTCAACAGAAGGGAAACCCTAGCTTAAAAATGAAGTCACCCCTAAGTAGGCATTGCCCATAAGGTAGGGTGGCCGGTTTTTCAAAGTAAAATATGCAAGAATGTTTGATTTCCCTGCTGTGACTAGCACCCAAAAGCTATAGTCACTGTTAAGACTGCAGCTGGTACTATAAAGAAAAAACTAAAGCACCATGTATGTGCTAATTCCATAGCTTTGATTTGTAAAAAGCTACAGAGTTGGTAGAGCCACTGTTTTTAATATTTATCAGAAATACAATTCAATGGTGAAATTGGATTTTAGAATAATGTATGGGAAAAGTAACTTTTGAAATGTAACACTCTCCCTGCCTGGAGCACCTGCAGGCTAATAATGTTGGTCTGTCTGCACCTGGCCTGCTACTACTGCTGCTAAGGTGTGAAATACTGCTTTCATGGCAGTGACAATGGCTTAAACCGAACAGAATGGTTTGGCGGGTGAATATGACTCAGCTAATCTCATGAAGAGCAGTTAAGGAGGGTCCAGAATGCTACTAACTTGACAGGGACCAGGATGGAGCTGTACTCTTATAGTTCAGTGATATAGGAATCCTGAAGAGGAAGAGTCTTTTGATTCTAAAATATACTTTAGCCTCCTGGGGTTAGTCTCAGTGGGGGAGGGAGCTAGCCTCTGAACTAGTTTGGAGAGGTTAAATAGGTGATGTTCCTCCACCTAATGAAAAATTCTGCATGTTTGATTTTACCAAGAATGTTGCACTGTGGGGTAGTTTACAGTGAGGCAAATAGGATGTGCTACAAAAGTGAGGTTTGCCCTTGGAAAAATGTTGCCCATTGTTAAGGGAGTGTCTATCAGGCTAACGGAAAGAACTCACCTGCATGCTTGATTCTGTGAAAACAAGCTGAAATCATTAGATCCAGACTACTATTTCAACCCTAAATCCCTTGCCACAACCCCTTTAATATTGATAGTGGTCAGAAGTTGCTACGTAGGGGAACGAAGAAGTGTGCGAGAGAGGGAAAGTTGAGTTATCATTTCCTGACCTGGAGACGTTTCTGTCAGCGATCCTTTCATCACTGGATTATCTACTAGAGATTCCATCAGTCTATCTGTTAACAGAAGGAATTGATGAACTTCATTCCATTTCTACAACCTTCTGTTCAAATTTTTAAATCACCATTCTCAATTGTGACAACCTTCTACCCCAGAATGCAACATTCTCTAAAAACTCAAATGGAGAAATTTTTTCCTTGGGTGTATGTCTGTGTAACCCAACTCAGAGGTGTGGCTAACAGCTGACTACGCTGCCCTACCAGCCACTTACCTAATCTAATTAGGGCTCCCTTTGGCTAGAGATCAAATGTTGAAAAGTGGATTATTAGTAATGGTAAGTATGCATCTCCCACTGGATATAATGCCACTAACACAATATAGGGCTCAGAATAGGTCTCGGGAAATTTTTACCATGCTCATCCCTTAGTAGGTTGGCTTCGAGCACGCAGGCTTAACTTCAAAGACAGGTATGCAAAGCATTTAAAAACACCAACTCGGTAAATAATTAGGACGCAACACAAAATAAAAATCCAACACCAATTTATAAAAATAGTTAATATTTCTATCTTTAAAATGACACCAAAACAAAAATAAATCCAATGTAAGGAACCAGAGATATGAATGTTTAAAGTTTTAGCACTATACAGCACATAAAAACCTATCACAGATATTGGGACATCTGGTCGCCCTAGACCAGGACACAGTCAAAGTTTCAGGCCTACTGAAATGGAGCCCTGCGTAGCTACCACTCGCAGTAGGTCTTGGTCAAAGGTATTACCTTTTGACATAAACTCTTCCGGAGCTTTTCTTCCAAGGGCCCCTTGAAGCTCTCAGCCAGTCCAGATTTGGTGAGGGTTCCCCGTAAAACTGATGAAAGTAAGACCTCTGGAGCTTTCCAGTGGGACAAACCAGAGATCCAGTCCGGCTTGTGCTTAAAAGTGGGCGGCTCGACTCTCGGGGTTGGTCTGGGTAACCTTTTCTACATTCAGACTTAAAAACTTATAGTTTTGAGCATTTCAGCTGGATGTACCTAGAGGGCAGGCCGGCTCGATGTTGAAGGTCACCGGCTTGGCGGGCCAGGTCGAGTCGGTCCACTTATAGATCTTTTTTACAAAGTTGCTCTGAACTTCTTCAAACTTCCGGAAATTCTTCCTGAAGTTCCTTTGAGGGTCCTAAACTTACTTTAATGGTCTGGAATCTCCAAGATGGTCCTTGGAAGTTTTGGACTACAATTCTTACAATCCACCTGGACAAAACCCTTACAAATCCACTGGTAGTACTCAAGGCTGTGGATTCTTGGTGGTGATGGTACAGGTGAGCTCTGTTAACCCGATCTTTAGTCCTCTTTAAGCAGTGTTGATCCACAGGGCTCTAGTTCCAGATTGTGCAGCAGGCGCAGTCTGAAATGCGGTCGGCCTGAAACTTTGAATTTGACCCGGGATAGCTCGTCCAGATGTTTCAATAAGCGCTATGGGTTTCTACGTCCTACATAGAGCTAACTCTATAAAAATTCAAATCTCTGGGTTCCCTACATTGGATTCTTTTCGTTTTGCTGTCATTTTAAAGATATATCTATATCCTATTTTTATAAATTGGGGTTGGATTTTTATTTTTATGTTGTATCTTAATTATTTATTGAAATGGTTTTTTTTAAATGCATTATATACCTGTCTTGGAAGTTAAGCCCACTTGCACACAGCCAAGCTACCACGCTGCCAATGGGTTGAGCATGGGAATAATTTTCTAAGATCTTTACTGAGCCCTATTTTGTGTTAGTGACCTTATTGCCAGTGGGAGATATGATTTTACCACTACTAATAACCCACTTTCCAACATTCATCATTTATATTTTCCCTCTGGCAGTATTGCCTCTTGCTTCAATATGTGTAGGTTCTTCCAAAGACTATGCTCATTACACCAAACCCAGCCAGGTTTCTAGCATATTTCTATAAATTCAAACAGTGTCTCAATTTTGTATTTTCTGCAGGCATATGGTATGTTATTTACAGATTCTCCAGCAGTCATAGCAGATTGCTATGCCCCTATGAAAGACGTCCATTTCTAAGTTAGTAAAACTGTAGTCCTAATTATTCATATTGTTACGGAACTATTACATAATGTTTATATTAATAATCAGAATGAGCAAATAATAATTTGGACCTAGATGTTGCATATTTTTTATAATTCAGGAGCATAAGTTTGGAGACAATAGTTACACATATATCATCCAGGAAAAAGTCACTAGTGACGATAGAGGAAGACATTCCGAAAGTAGTATAAATCTTTATTCGGTAAAAATTATCACCATAAAAGAACATTTTATACAATTATACATTACTTTAAGTTAAAAGAAAGGGAAATAAAGAACATTAGATAAAACCTAACACAATAAAATTCCCTTGTTAAAAAGGATAAAACCTGCACCTTATACAGTAAGTTGGGTAGTTTTTATGAGCCCCAACCAAACATTCACATCAGTACACTGTTGCATAATGGTTGGGATGACTTAAAAAGCTGTGCTGATCTCACCATATCAACCAGCCAATAGGGGCCAGCTAGCAGTTTGGCGAGAGAGAGTGTTGCTTCATCCTCCTAATACGAGTCAACCATGCACTGCTCAGAAATGTGGCCACCCCGCATACCATAGCAGAGGAAGACGGGTCAGTGGTGATAACTCGTAGGGCCATTCTATGGCACCTCAAACCCAACCCGATGCATACTGGTTTCAGCCAAACCTTCCTAGCAACTTTATAAGCGGGGCAGGCAAAAAGTAAATGCGCCACAGACTCCTTTGGAGCCGCACACCCGGGGCAGGAGCGCGGACAGCCACCAGCGTTAGACCACCCCAAGGTGAACTCGTGCACCGGCAGGGTCCCATACCTGAGTTTTAAATAAAGGGCTCTGTCCAGGGGCTTAGTTATGAGATCGAGGAAGGGTTCCAACTTTCTAGACCATTTAAACTCTAAGAACCCCTCTGGAAGTACACCCCCAACCCCACTGCGTGTTGCCTCTGCCTGAACCCAGTCCCAGTATATCTTCTTAACCACTGGTTTAGGAGGTGGCATTTGGCTCGCCCACGCATCCCTTATGCCCAATTGCACCACCAGCTGCCTCACATTGCTCAACCACCTGATCTTATTATCGATGTCCAGCAAAATGAGTTTGTCCAGCACGGCAGCATAGTTGGTGAGTTCCCTGGTCCTTCGCAGCCGAACCCAAAACAGTAAGGGGCGCAGTCGCACTAGGTCTTTAAAGGATCGCTTGCCTAGATCTAGCCGCAAAGGTATTAGCGGGGTAGAGACAGGAAGAGCCACTAAGTCCCTCATAAACTTGTTTACCGCTGCAACTAGCTCTGCAACATTTTCGAGCCCCCACAGCTCTCAGCCGTTCCTGTTTGTGCTTTATGTATTAAAACTAAATGTTTTGTAGGTGAGTCCTAATCTGCTTCCACTGTAGCACACAAACCATGCGAGACTTCTAGTACTTCACTAGCACGTATACATGGTGATCGATATGCATTATGCTTAACTCTCAGTGTGATGTTTTGGATAAAATAAAATTAATTGTTTTAGCAGTTCATATGCCACATGGTTACAAACTCTGGGCTTGCATTATTCTCATTCAAACAACATTGATTGTTCTGCTTCCTAGCAGATACCCATGAACAATTTAAAAACGAATCAAGTTTATTTCACATGATTGTAAAGATAGACACATTAATATTCCTTTAAAAATATCTATATTCTTGTCCTTTATTTAAAAGTGGATACATTGAAATGACATGCAAGAATTCCACCTGTCGTCTCAGGAGACATGGGGCCTCATTTATGAAAGCCTTGCGCCACCCGTGCGTCACTTTTTCCCATGTTAAAAGGGACGCACCGGCGGCGCAAGGCCTTCATAAATAAGGCCCATGGACTTTACTCCCAGATGCATCCAGCATCCCTTTTGCGAATACTTCTTTGCGAAAAATAACGATTCTCTAATAAGGAATAGCAAAATGCTATACAAGAAGAACTCGCTTAAAAAATAGCAATTTCTTAAAATTCCTTAATTGCGACTCGCAAATTGCGACTCGCAATTAAGGAATACCTCCCCATTCATTCCTATGGGCCTAGAGGCCCATAGGAATGAATGGGAAGACAATCTCAATTTGCGATTCTCAATTAGAGAATCGCAAATTGAGATTGCAATTTCAAGGGTGCCAGGGTGTCAAAAGGACACCCTGTTGCACCCCTGAAATATGCATATGGGTACATCTTGCACACACATGCCCTAAGGGCACATTTGTGTGTAAAATGGAACTTTGAAAAATGCACTTTAGTGCATTTTTGAAAGTTTTTGCAAATTACCATGAAGTTCAACTTCATGGTAATTTGCTCCCCTATTAGCGAAATCGCAATTTTTTTACTTTAATGCATTGCATTTAGGAAATCTCAATTTGAGATTCCTTAAATGCAATAGCAATTTAAGTAATCACAATTTTGCGATTTCTTTAATTGCCATTTTTGCATTTGGGATGATGCATCCCAAATGCAAAAATTCCGGTCGCAAAGGGGCAGATTCTGAGAATCTGCCCTTTTGTGAGCGGTTTTTAGCTTGATGCATCTATGCCTATCAGCCTGATTCATCAAGCCGAAATCAGCTCGCAAAGGGCCAGATTCAATTTTTGCATTTGGGATTCATCATCCCAAATGCAAAAATCGGTAATAGCGATTTCGCAATTTTGCGAGTAATTACATTTAAGGAATCTCTATTTGAGATTCCTTAAATGCAATTCATCATCCATTTTAAAATTGTGAATTCGCAATTTCGGCCCGCTATTTACCGCGAGGTCAAACCTCGTGGTAAATAGCGAAAACTTAGAAAAATGCTTTTAAAAGCATTTTTTGAAGTTGCATGTTGCACACACACATGTCCTTTGGACATGTGTGTGCGCAACACCTGTTTCAATTAGCATTTAAGGGGTGCTACAGGGTGTCCTCTGGACACCCCTGGCACCCTTTAAATCGCTATCTTATTTGCGATTAGCTAATTGCTAATCGCAAATAAGGAATACTCCCCATTCATTCCTATGGGCCTTTTGGCCCATAGGAATGAATGGGGAGTTATTCCTTATTTGCGATTAGCAATTTGCTAATCGCAAATAAGGAATGTGTAGGAATCGCAATTTATTTTGCGATTCCTACATGAATCCCGTTTTGCGAGTCTGTAATAGCGATTCCTTATTATTCGCTATTACAGACTCGCAAAACATGCCGATGATGAATCTGGCAGTTAGTTCCAAAAAAATAACAAACACGCCTTTACCGTGCATGGTGGTAGGATTTAGTTCTAGGAGGAAAACATTTCGAGCACTGCTCAAAACTTAATGTACTTGGTTGTGTGAACATATGCTTGATTGTAAACAAGGCTGTCAAGCATGCCCTCCCTAAAAAGCAGGCGAGGGATATTCTGTGCATGTGTGATTCATAACCACTCTGCTTTGCACCTTTTTGCCTAATGTGAATGAGTTTTGCATCTCATTCACATTAGCCAAATTTTTAAATGTGATTAATATTAGCTTTTATATGTATGTGTCTCAGACTCATCATTCATGAAACACGTCTTAGTAACATTATTTAATGTAATAGGTATTTAGGGCCATATGTGCAAAAAGTGGAATTGTGATTTCTTAATTGCGATTCTCACTGAATTGCAATTAGGGAATCGCAATTTGTAATGTAAGAAAACTATAAAATATTAAATAGTGATTCCTAGTGAGTCACAAATCAACATGCTTCATAAATATTAATGACGTAGGTCACAGTTTTCGACCAATTTAGAATAATAGCCATCACTGGCATGTTGGCTTGCTGGGCACAGCAAACGATTGTCTGTGATTGCTTTTCCAAAAAGATTGTTTTTTAAAGGCAGCATGCTTTCCTTAAAAAATAGAAAGTTAACATTTTTCGTTTCATTTTTTGAGATTAGGCAGTGGCTCATTTGCCCAATGACTGCTCTTAAAAATATTCTCAAAGGGGAAAGAGTCGCTTGGGGACTCCTACTCATTTGCGAATAGTTACCACTTCCTTCTTGCAGTCTGTAAAAAAAAATATGTTTGGCAACTATTTGGTTGCAAAACATTAATATATAACTATGCGAATCGGTAGTTGGAAGGGCCGCCTTTAACACACCCCTTTCAAATACAAATTTGGTATATATTAGTAGTTCTAAATAGGGATTCAGGGGCATATTACCAAGGGCATTATCGCCGCATTAGCGGGACTTTTTCCCGCTAATGCGGCGATAATTTTATTGCCCTATTACCAAGCTGTTGCTAACACCAGTTAGCGACAGCTTGTAGGCGATAGCGGGCATTTAGGGGCCCACTTTGCATGTCAGCGATAATTATCGCTAATGACATGCAAAGTGGGCGTGCCAAGATGTTAGCGACTGAAAACAGTCGCTAACATCTCTAACTCCTATTAGCAACTTTTGGAAATATTCACGCTAAGCGCGAATATCTCCAAAAGCTAACGCCTGCTAAAAGCAGTTCTTAGCCATGTTATCCAATGGAAGATGGATAACATGGCTAAGAGCATTGTCACGATAATGCATGAATATCGCTGACTTTTCAGCGATATTCATGCATTTGACAGGATTTTTACCGCTTTTGAGATAAACCTTGATAATATCAAGGTATCTTAGCGGTAAAAATCCTCGGTGTGCGGCGATATTTTTTTCCCGCTAACCAAGCTTGGTAATATCTATGCCCCTCAGTATTGTGTACCAAATTGCAATTTGGGATTCATACATTCCATAATTCATTTTTACGTTTGCCAACTCGGCCAATTCTATGAATCGGCCCATTTGAGACCTCATAAAAGTTTTGAACATATGGCCTATCATTCAGTATAGCCAGTGTGGCAATAATGAGTTCAAAACACAGCTGGTAGTTGAGGTCTGGTTATCAAAGTATATGCATATATTTTGGAGGAAATCAACAAACAAGCGTTTACATAAGCAATTGGTCCAATTTCATTTTAGTACATGAACAAAATGCAGCACAACCTGTAAACACGGAGAAGTATACATAGGCACACGAGACAACAATGCAGGCACCCATATGTAAACAAGAAATATGAGGATAAACAGTCTGCTCATAAACACAACACCAAGTTAGTGTATGCAAATGATAATTTAGAGAACGGTCTGTACTTTGCAAATGAATTAAGGGAACTAGCAGAAACGTGATTGTACACTATATCTCAGCCCTCACATACTCTGTAAAGCAAGGACCGTTAGCTGGGATAAAAGGGAGAAATGAGTGCAAACAAGGCGTACCCCTTTGTCTGCTCTCTCTGAAAAGTATAAAAAAATGAAATTGTGAGACACAAGTGAAAAACACACATATTAATTTAGAGACATTCTGTTTCAGACCTAACTTGTTGTTCAATTTAAAACGATTTTGCTATCGATTTGTTTTGACCTATATCTCAACAACCTGTTTATTAATTTGTATGAATACTCTTTTATGAATACCCACCATATCTCACTAGAACCTTCCATATATCTTCCAAACTCATTAAACTGCAAAAACAGAATACAGAGAGGGACAGGACAGGAGCCAAGCGGAGTCTGGACACTCCGCGCCCCTAACCCTAACGGGGACTGAGCCCAGAGAAATAGACGTCCTTTGTTCTTTAAGTTCTTTGGTACAACCTAAGCAATTCCTTTTCTGTTAACTAGATGTGGAGATAGATGAAAGAAGCAAGACCTCCAACGGAGTAGGACCTCCGACCCTCAGTCTAGGTCCAATCTCTCCCGCAGCTCTGCTGTGCCGTCTCTTGCGGTCGCCCAGTGGATGCACACAGTGGGTGTATCGAAGGCTCACCAAAGTCAAGCCCATCTGCGCCCGTCTGTGACCTGACTGCGGCCAGTGCCAGGAACCCTGGTCCTCCTACTACCCATCGCTACAACACCACCACAATCCTCGCACTCAACCTTGGAAGACTTAGAGAATGCCAACAGGCCTCGTCGAACACGACCCATGGCCAGTTCTCCTTCCTTCACTGCCACCGGACACTCACCACCACCCCAGCCTCCAAGACTGCCGACACCAGCATCGGCGACACCCTAAAATGTATCCTCCTCAATGTACACTCCGTACACAAACACGCCGTGGAAATCTGGAACCTACTCTACTCTCTCACCCGACATCGCCTTCATCATAGAGACCTGGACGAACGCATCCTCCTCACCCGACATTTGCACTGCCATCCCAGACAGATAGAAGATCCAGAGGGAAGACCGTCTCAACCACCCAAGAGGGGGCCTGGTCATAGCCCACAAGACCACCCTTCGCCTCACCACCACCAGCGAAAACTTCTGCTCCGTTGAAGACCTGAACTTTCAGATACAGACCACCCCCAAAGCCACACTCTGAGGAACCCTCATCTACAGACCCCCTGGCCTCCAAACACCCTTCACCACCACCATCACCAACTTCATCTCACCCACGCCATTGCCTCAACAAACTACATACTCATTGGAGACCTGAACTTCCACCTCGAGAACCCCAGTGACCCCAACTCCACTATCCTTTGTTACAACCTCACCAGCATCAGACTTAAATAACTCGTCAACACACAACTCACTGAGCAGGACACACCCTCGACCCCATCTTCTCGGCAAGAAACAGTGTCAGATTCCGCCACACAACACAGCCGCCATGGACTGACCACCACTGCGTACACTTCACCATTATCAAACCCAAGGCACCCAGACCAGCCCCACGCCACCCACGAAGGAACTGGAGCTAGGTTACCTACGAACAACTTAACTCCATCCTCACCTGAGACAACCACACCTGGTCACCCAATGCAAACGACACAGCCAGAGAACTCCACACCTGGATCTCTGACTGCACAGATGAACCCACCCGCTGCACAACCCTGACAGACAATGCCCCAGGAAAGCCGCCTGGTTCACCACTACTCTCCAAGAAGTCAGATGCACCTGCAGACTGGAGAGGAACTGGAGAAACACCAAGACAACCGAAAACCACACCACCTAAAAAGGACACCATGACAGACTACCACAACCAGATCAGAGCCACCAAGAGGAACTTCATCCACAACAAAGTCCTGGCCAAATCCACCAACTCCAAAGAACTTTTCAGTGCCATTTAAGAATTCACCAACCCAGGAAGCGAAGCCACAGACATCACCCCATCTCAAAACCTCTGCGACAAGCTTGGAACCTATTTCCACCTCAAGATCAAAAACCTCTAAGACAACTTTATCGATCATCCACCAGGCACCACAGACGGCCCCCCAGAAACAACCAGCCAGCCCACCATCTCCAACTGGACACCAATCATGGCTGAAGACACTGCCTCGACTATGAAAAGTATCCACTCGGGTGCCCCACCAACCCCTGACCCCCTCACATCTACCACAGAGCCGTGGCCGCCATTGCACCCAAACTACAACGCACCATTAACACCACCTTCAAAACAGGCAGTTTCCCAGACGAATGGAAGCGCACAGAAGTCAGACCTCTGCTCAAGAAGCCCACAGCTGAACCCACCGACCTCAAGAACTTTCGGCCCATATCGCTCCTCCCCTTCACAGCCAAAGTTGCAGAGAAAACAGTCAACAGGAAACTGATACAATTCATTGAAGAGAACGCCGTCCTCGACTTGTTCCAATCCGGATTTCGAAGCAACCACAGCACAGAGACCACCCTACTCGCCGTCACAAAAGAGATCCACACACTCCTGGACAAAGGCCACTACGCAGCCCTCATCCTACTCAGCCTGTCAGCGGCCTTCGACACCATCTCTCACCGCACACTGGTGGCCACACTACACGATGCAGGCATACAAGGAACAGCCCTGGACTGGATCTGATCATTCCTCACCGCAAGAAGCCAAAGGATCAGACTCCCATCCTTCCTCTCCAACCCCACAAAAATCACCTGCGGAGTCCCATAGGGTTCATCCCTGAGCCCCACCCTCTTCAACATATACTTGGCACCCCCTCGCAGCCAATGTCCGGCAACACAGCCTCAACATCATTTTCTACAGCGACGACACACAGCTCATCCTCTCCCTCACCAAAGACCCCACCGCTGCCAAACCCAGCTTCCAGAAAGGAATGCACCACATGGCAGTCTGGATGACCAACAGCTGCCTGAAGCTCAATGCAGAGAATACAGAAGTCCTTGTCCTTGGTACCAACCCTTCTGCTTGGGATAGCACCTGGTGGCCGACCGATCTCGGAAGCCTACCTACCCCCTCAGACCTTGCCAAGAACCTCAGCATCGCATTCGACTCATCCCTCACCATGAACTGACAGGTCAACGCTGTCACCCCCAGCTGCTTCAACACCCTCCGCATCCTCTGCAAGACCCTCAAGTGGATCCCCCCTGAGTGAAGGAAGATACTCACCCACGCACTCATCACCAGCAGACTGGACTGTGAACTCTACGCCGGCATCAACAAGTCCCTACTTCGCAAACTACAGACAATACAGAACACCGCCGCCAAACTCATCCTTGGCATCCCCGACACTAACACATCAGTCAACACCTACAAAGTTTCCACTGGCTCCCTGTGGAGAAAAGAGTCACTTTCAAATTCCTCACTCACGCATACAAATGCCTACACAACAACAGAACCAAATACCTGCACGTCAGAATTAACATGCACGTACCCAAAAGAACCAATCTTCCAACCTTGCACTGGCCGAAACCCAGCTCATTCACAGAGCCAGAGCAGGCGGAACATCCTTCTCTCACATTGTAGCAAAGACCTGGAATGAGCTACCGGCAGACATCAGAAGCGTCCCCTCCCTGAACACCTTGAGGAAGACCCTCAAGACCTGGCTCTTTGGCTAAACAGATCTGCATAACCCCCACCGAGCGCCTTGAGACCCTTACGGGTGAGTAGGACGCTTTCAATGCCCTGATAGATTGATTGATACAGTGAGGTTTGTTCAATCTTAATGCGATCAGTCATGCTAGAGAAAGCAACTATGACCACAGTAGCAACCGAACAGGTGCAGAAGTCAAGAACAGTTGCCACATCAGCAGGAACCATAGCAGCTGTTAGAAATTAGGGTCTCTTGTTGCCAGTGTTATGCACCCTGTCCAAGAAGGAACCCTTCTTTCAAGTTAGGGTAAGAGAGTTACACACCCAAGATAACCACTGCTCACCTCCTTGGTAGCTTGGCATGAGCAGTCAGGCTTATCTCAGAAGCAATGTTTAAGGTATTTGTACTAAACACTCACAGTGACGCAATGAAAACACTACAAATAGTCACCACACTAGTTTAGAAAATTAAAGTAACTTTATGTAAACCAAACAAGACTAAAACAACTAAAATCCAACAAACACAACTCAAAATATGTCTTTTAAAAGGTTTTAGCAATTTTGTCGATAGAAAACTATGGGTTTGGTGATTTTACACAAGGTACCGTCGGATGCATCAAAATTCACAAAGCAAAAAAAACAGCTGCAGAGGAGAGAAGCGTCAGCAAATACAGTGATATGCAGGTTCCTTAGTCCTTGGGAAGGCGATGTGCCAGTTCTGCTGCATGTAGGATAAGTGTTGCATTGACTCCGGACTGTAGGGGGAAGTGAGTTGTCGAATCCATGACTGTTCTGGTATGTGTGTGCTGCATATGAAATACTTTACGCACAGGTGCTATGCGTGTAAATCCAGACATGCTGGAGGTCGATGTGGCAGTGGCAATTAGGCGACGCATCGATTTCTTCAGCCGCAATCCAACTGTGCGTTGACTCTTTTAGCCGCATTGGAGGGTCTGTGTTGGACTTAGTGCGGTGGTCTCAGACTTCGGAGACCAGTGCGCTGAACTTGGGCTGCAACAGTTTCTGTGGCCACTGACAGTCACTGTGTCGATTTCTTCAGCCGCACAGTGGCAGTGTGTCGAAACTTCTCCCTCGCGGCGGTGCTGCGTTGGACAAAACAGGCACTGGAAGGGGGATGCCTCAATTATGATTGTTCCAAGCAGGTATTTGCAGTTGGAACGACATCCAAGAGCCCTGAACTGTAATTGACACCACAAGGCAGGTCAGAACTCCCAGCAGTGGAGTTCAAGGATGCTGCAGGTAAAGTTTTTGTATCCCTGAGACTTCCTAAAAGGAGACAAGGTCTACTTCATGCCCTTAGAGAAGCAAATTAAAAGTCCAATCTTTTCTACTGCACAAAGACAGAAGCAGCAACTACAGACCAACCCAGCAAAGCAACACACATGAAATGGGCAGTACTCCTCCTAGCAGCTCTTCAGCCCTTCTTCTTGCCAGAGTCCTCTTGATCCATAAATGTTCTAAAAGTATGGGGTTTTAGGTCCAATACGTATACCCTTTGTGGCCTTTGAAGTTTGCTAACTGCAACAAATGTCTTTGTTGTTCACAGGGTCTTGTTTTTCCTAGTGAAAAACCATGTATAACAACGGGTCAAAGAACAAAATGAAGCTATCTAGACAACTATGTGTTATTGATAGGATGCAATCCCTGAATCCAAGGTATTCATGGTGAAAAATAGATTACCATCAGATACCCGTCCTGTACCGCCCTACATCATTTGGGATCCTTCACCCGAAGGAAGTGGAATCAAATCCACTATGGATTAGGTGGATTGTGTCCTAATCGTATTTGAAGGATGCAATGATGTATGGATGAAAGCTATGTGTTGGTATCAGGGGGTAAAAATAATTAGCAGTGCAAAAAGTGCTATATGTAGCGTGTAATTAGGTGAATTAATATTGGGTTGTGGGAGTGGAAAAATGAATTTTAATAGGATCCTACCCACACCCAAGGTTAAAAAACAGTGCAGGGTAGTGTTTACAAATAACTACTTAGGTGTAATCCAGGTCGACATGTTTCTGCAGATTTGTAGGCTCACAAGATACCTGTCTGCTTTCTCAGGACCTTAACAATGATATGCTACTGCTGATAAATTTGTATTAAGTGATCAAAATCGTATCACCCACAATCTGGGGAATGAGCTCTCCACCTCACCCGGCTACAGCTCAGGTACAAATGGAGCACCGCTCTGTCCGTCGGTACTCCTCGCCTTCTTCTAGGCTGTCAATGTTTTTCCTAGCCTTGGCTCCAGGCATAATCCAGGGGGGTTGAGACAGCATTGTGAGAGGACAGGCACAGCCCCTTTCATCTGTCAGTTTGAACCAGATGTTAATTACACAGGCAGGCAGAGACACTGAATGGTAAAGCATGAAAATGCCCAGCATTTTCAAACACACAATTCTAAAAACAGCGAAAAGGTGTATTTTTAAATTCTGACTTCAGGGAACCCAAACTCCAAATCTCTATCTCTTCTCAATGGAAAGTTACACTTGTAAAATGTTACAAGGTGGCTCTAAGGATAGCCTAAGGGAGAGACAGGTCTTGCAATAGTGAAACAGGAAATTGGCAGTATTTCTCTATCAGGACACTTTAAACACACCAGCACATCTCCTTCCTTTCCACTCAGAGAAAAAAGGTAACAAGGACCTTATAGGTCCAGCATACATGCTCCATGTATCAATGAGGTATAATAAAAGGGGTGTACATTGCCTAAAATAGATATGTTAAAGTCTACAGTTTCTATGAGGAGGAATATGCTCCAATAGGAAGACAAATGCAAAAACAACAATTTATGAACAGAATGTTGCACAATGGCAAAACATGCACCCCCAGTCGCAGATCTGGGTTTAATTCATCGTTATTTTGCTCACCAAGCCAACCCAGTTCAGACCTGGCCATATGCAAATCAGTCTTGACCCTGTGCCTCATGGGAACAGTCCAGCCTGAACTGCCAAGCCATGTCTTCCCTGGACCGAAATCAAGCATCCTAGGACCAGTTTCTGGCTACCAGTCGTCTTCAGCCAGGATAGCTTGACTCCAGTGGCTTAGTGAGCACGGGACCCAGGTCTGGGCATTCCCTTCCCACATAGGGTGAACAGCAAAACACACAAGATGATGGACAGAATGTTGCACAATTGCAAAACATTCACCCCCAGTCACAGATCTGGGTTTAATCCATCATTATTTTGCTCACCAAGCCACCCCAGTTCAATCATGGCCATATGCAAATCAGTCTTGACCCTGTGCCTCACGGGAACAGTCCAGCCCAAACTGCCAAGCCATGTCTTTTCTGGACTGGAATCAAGCACCCTAGGACCGGTTTCTGGCTATCAGCCGTCTTCAGCCAGGATAGCTTGACTCCATTGGCTTAGTGAGCACGGGACCCACGTCTGGGCATACCATTCCCACATATGGTGAACAGCAAAACACACAAGATGATGTACTGAATGTTGCACAATGGCAAAACATTCACCCCCAGCCACAGATCTGGGTTTAATCCCTCGTTATTTTGCTCACCAAGCCACCCCAGTTTAGACATGGCCATATGCAAATCAGTCTTGACCCTGTGCCTCATCAGAACAGTCCAGCCCAAACTGCCAAGCCATGTCTTCCCTGGACCCGAAACAAGCATCCGAGGACCGGTTTATGGCTATCAGCCGTCTTCAGATAGGATAGCTTGATTCTAATACATGCCCTGGTGTGTGTGGCATGTTCTGATAGTGAAATACTGCCCATTTTATTTCAATATTGCAAAGCTACCCATTCCAATAGGATAGAATGGGGAGTTTGCTTATAACATCTTATAAACATAACTTACCCTGGGAACAAGGTAGGCTAATAAAGTTTAATGGGGCCTGAACTCAGAATGTAAACATGCATCTTTTATTGTGGGCAATTTTTACATTCTGTGTGTTTTTTAAAATACCACTTTTATAAAGTAGATGTTTTCTTGTTTAGCCCTCAAGTGTGTCACTGCTCGGATATGTATTGACTATCTGGCTTTGGAGTGCCAGGGGCTGGGTATTTGCAGTGGCTCCAGAAAGGCAGGCTGGGCTTAATAGACCTGGGCTCCATTTACAGTAGGGGGAATAGATTTCTTTTCACCTGAATGGGCCTGGTCTGCCTTCCACAATGCTGTCTTCACCTCCTGACAGGTAGCTGCACTAGAGCTTGAAGGAGGCTGGCATAGTGGGCCTTGCCCTGAATTGGTTTATCTCCTTTCTTTTGAATAGGTCCTTCCACGTGTCGCTTCCCCTTTCACCTTCAGAATCCATCCTATCAAACAGGAAGTACGTCAGGGCTCTGTATTAAGTCCAATGCTTTTCAAACTGTATGTTCAGCCCCTAGCTGTGGTAGCCAAGAGGAGAGGGCTGACTATAGTATCATATACAGATGATACACAATTAACAGTCGCCCTCTCGGATGACTGTTTGAATGATGCTGCTAAATTTTAGAGCGGTCTTGCGGACATCGCAGGCCGGATGACTTCCAACTGTCTCCAGCTTAACGCCAACAAGTCTGAGATCTTGCTGGTTGGAAAAGATTTTGAGCTATGGAGTAAATAGTGGTAGCCCATCACTCTGGGCCTTGCCCCACCCTCAAACAGGTGGTGTAAAACCTTGGGGTTTGGGTTGATTCGACCCTCAGCCTTCAAACACAGACTAAGAAGGTGGTGGCAACATATTTTGGTATTCTGTGTGGGATAAACTTTTGCTGGGTTTCTTTGACCCTTCCATCTGACAGATGATTGTCCAGATATCTGTATTGTTGGGACTGGACTGTGCCAGCTCACTGTACCTGGGGGCCAACCAGGTGGAGACTTTAGAGTGTCCAAAGTGTAGCCGCCATTACTCTTCTTGTCATGCTTAGACGCTGCCCCACCTCCACCACCATTCATCAGCTTCATTGGCTGCTGGTGGTGAAACGGGTTGAGTACAAGACCCTCTGCTTTGCATTCAGGATCCTGAATTCCCCTGAACCTGGCATTTTAGCGGGCCCACTTTCCACCTACATTCCTACTCTTCATCTTCGCTTAACAGCTCAACACCTAGCAGCTGTCCCCTGGGTTAGGAAGTCTTGCTCCGGTGGGCGCTACTTTTGCACACTGGCAGCTAAACTGTGGAATGCCCTTCCTGTACACATCTGGAGTATGGATAACTATCTGACATTTCGGAAAGCACTGAAGACACCTTTTTTCCCTTGTTTTTAGGTTTTGTAGTCCACGCCCTTCTGTCTGTCTATGTGGCTCCTAATGGCCCTCTGGGCATTTTCTTTCCTTCATCATGATGGGCTCCTTGCCGTCAGCCGCATTTTACTGCTTTTTGTACTCGGACGCCCCTTTGCTGGGGCAGCTGCGTGCTCTACAAGTCAGCCTAACGTAACCTAACATAACATCGAGTGGACAGAACTGGTTTTGACTGAGCACTGCACCTCTCTGCCACCAGAGAACTGCCGTATAAATATTGGGGCCCAGACCCCAGAACTTTAGATCACTTCTGGGAATTCAAGAAGAATCTTTGCCAAGAAGAAGAGCTAGAGAAACTGAGGAGGAATACTGCCCCTGTGCTGTTTGCTGTCTGGGGTTGGCCTGCAGTGGCTATTTTCTGCCATGGACAGGTAAAAGGACTTTGCTGTTTGCTGTGTCCCCTGCTTGAGGAAGATCTCCAAGGGCTTGAAACTAAGCTTGCCTCCTGTTCTGAAGTCTCAGGGACACCAAGACGTCACCCCCAGCTCCCCTGACCTTCCTTGCTGGGAGTTCTCACCTGCTAATCAATGCCTGCTGTTGTTTTGGACCTCTGGAGGCTGTTTGCTGCTGGGAACTGGAAAAAGTAACGCAACTTCGAGAAGTGTGACGCATCCACACCTGTAGCCCATGCATCGCTGAAGAAATCGTCACAACGCCTGCCCGCAACACCTGCCTGCAGCTTGAGAACTCACTGAACGCTGCATTGATTGCACCGATCTCTGAAGTCCGAGATCACCAAACCGATTCTGACACAAGGGCTGCTGTGCAGCTGCAAGAACGCATTTATCAACCTGGATTGTGGCATTCGCATCAAGGCGCCAAATCTGTTGGATTGTTGGAGGACGCAGTAAGAAACCGACACATCACCTCACCACACAGGAAGAAACTGACGCATCACCTCCCCTGCGCAGCAGTAAGGAACAAACGCATCGCCTCCCTGGAGCAAGGAACCAACACATCACCTTCCCCTAGTGTAAGGAACTGACACATTATCTTCCCGACGACTCTTTTTTTTGTTTGTGTGCGCGACACATCCAAGGTACTTTGTGTGAAAAGTGTTGCATCTGCAATTTGCTTTGAACTGAACTATTTCTACCATTTGAAAGTCAGATTATTTTTACTGTATTGTGGATTGGTGTCATTTTGGTCTTGTTTTGTTTAGCTAAAGATTACTTATTTTTCTAAACTGGTGTGGTGTTCGTTTGTATGGTTTTCACTGTATTACTGTATGTGTTCATAAATGCTTAAAACACTATCTCTGAGATAAGCCTGTCTGCTTGTGCCAAGCTACCAAGGGTGTGAGCAGGGCTTATTTTAGAACTGTATTCCCTTACCCTGACTAAGAAGAAGGGTCCCTACTTGGAAAAAGGTACCTACCTCTGCTAACTAGAGAGGCCCATTTCTAGCACATCTACTTGCAAAGCTGCAAAGCTAATGATTTAAATTAATTTCAGGACACAACAGCACATCTATTTTCAGCAGCCCTTATGAGAACATATTACCAATTTGCAGAGAAAACCTCGCCAAGATATAGACATAGGAAAGGCAGTAAACGTATTAAACTGCTGCAACGACAGTCATCGAGATCTAGGTATGAACACTGACAGAACCGCTCTGAAATGAACAAGTCTAGCTGTGCTTTAAAATATGATGTTACCACTGAATATCAGAGCCACAATATCGATGGGACACAATATCAATGACAGAAGATAAAAACTAGATTTACTGTACCTAACACCACATTTATGTACCTACGTGGTATATATTGCCTCATGTTTCATGAATGTGGGGTTATGAATAGTAATCTATAATTTCATATATGCATTTACCTTATGATATTTTGTCCCTCGATAATCTGTTATCTATTTTCTTGTACCACATTATTGTTTGTGTGGATATTCAACAGTACAACTGTAAATAATGTGTACTTCATGTGTGTCAGGCACAGGTAAGAGCGATGGGCAGTGGAGTGGCCCCGCCTTATTGCTCTTACCTGTGCCAGCCGTGCCTGGTATACTTGTATAATTCACACCACACCAGGGTTGAAAATCATCTATTTGTATGCAATAATACAATTTTAGGAGAGTTAAAACTGGGATTTCTGGTTGACTAAGGCTTGCACCAAAGCCAGGAAGAAACCCCCACTCTAGTTTGGCAAGGGAGTTACACGCCAAAGATAACCCCTGCTCACCCCCTTGGTAGCTTGGCCCGAGCAGTGAGGCATATCCCAGAGGCAATGTGCAAAGCATTTTTGCACGCACACAGCAACAACATCCCAGGCACACTACAAAAGGAACTCCACACAAGGTTATATAAAAATAGCCTTTGTATTCTCAAAACATATCAGATAGTAATCACACAATATACATTGTGCCAACTGGCATGGGCAATAGTCGTAAGGGATTATTTACACAGGACAGGGCCACGTGGCCACTGTCAGGATCAGCACTTAGCAGAAAGTGGTACAAGTAAAAATAGATTATAAACCTACAACTAGTAGCCACTGGTAAACACTGTACTCCACCTTGACCGATGACATAACTTTACATTATGTACCGTCACATCAGGCGCAAATTACATCCTGCGCCAACCTCAACCGCATAAACACATTATGCATTCTCTCATTAGTCTAAACACATTAGACCCTACCTCCTAAGTATAACTCACATTAGGGGTGTAAATCACAGATTGAAACATAACCTCACTAGCATGAGCATATGGAATGCAAAAAAACCTCATAATCATAAACCACAGTTTAGAAGTATAAAACACAGGGTGAGTAAAACATACTATATGCATTACATTTCATAGCACCACAATCACTTCAGCACATAAATCGAATAAGGGCCTTGCACCCTATACATCTACCAGCCCCCTGGCCAACTGGCCATCTAAGAAGGGGCTCAAATGCCCTGTGTCCAGAATGACAGGGCGCTGCTTATTCAGCGCCAGTCAGGGGTGCGCCATCTGCGCAAACCTAAAAATTGCAGCTGCCCACTACTTGCTGGGCAGCTGAGAACACTTACTGGAGGCCTAAACGCTACAGCTGGCACTCAGTGCTGCGCAGCTGTGGAGGCCAAGGTAGGGGGAAGGAGTGCGTCTCACTCCTGGGTTCACAAGCAACGGTCCCCTGAAAGAAAGAGCCTAAACGGTGCAGCTGCCCACTACTTGCTGGGCAGCTGGGGATCGGAAAAACTGCGGCATGGGCTCTCACTGACCCTAGGAACAAAACTGCCACATGTGGGAGCCGTCTAGGCTCTGAGATCAACTGTCCCCAGGGAGCACACTGGCTCCATCAATACTGAGGCCCCTTGAAGGGAAAGAACTGGCCCTTGGGCAATAAGGCATGGGCTCCTCAGGGCCCGGGGCACAAGTAAACCATGGTGGGGGCCCCTCGGGCTCTAGGAATCATTAGGCCAGTGGTGGAGCCATCTGACTCCTAAAATAAACATGCCCATCGTTGGAGCCCGCAGGCTCTTCAAATAACTTTGCCCAACAGGGAGCACATTGGCTCCTAAAACAACGAGCGTGGGCCCCTCTGGGCACAGGAAAAGGGATACTGCCCGATGTTGGAGCCCAAACAAAACATGCCCCTTGCGCTGGAGCCCTCTGGCTCTTGAAAATGTCACTAGCACTGTTGAAGCAGCCCTCTGCCAAGTGGGGCGGCTCTAGGACCAAACACCCCCCAAGCCCTCTCCTTACTGGGCACCGGCACGGGGGACTCTCCTTCCGATGCGTAGGTCGTTGCGGTGCTCTCACCTCATGAGAGCCCCGTCCTCTTTGCGCGTCAATCTTCACCCTGTCCCCCATCTAGGGACAGGGACTTCAAGGGGGGGGGAGCCAGCGAGGCCCCAGACTGCCGCCTCCTTACTCCTCTTCATCCGCGGCGGGGGCCAGGCACATGCAATAGACACATTAAATCCACGCACATCATTGCGCAGCATTTAATCACACGAGTTCGCACATATCAAACGCGACCCTGCACTACCCACACATCAGGAACTACCATGGACACACATAACCCCATGCATTCCTATGGGAGGGCAGGCCACTCTCACCACACATACACAGAAAGCACACAAAACTTTACACTGGACCACAGTGAAAAAGTGCGCAGAGGCCTAAAATCACCAACACCAAGTTAGAGAAACAGGCTGGGCAAATGCAAAACGTTTCGGGGTGAACCTGCCGAAAGGGCCAAGTCCAACAAGGAGTAAATCATAGAACTCTTTATATGAAAATGGATTGATTCTGAGCTCTTATGAATACTGCCATATGCAGAAGAGGTGAGAGAGTACCTTCAGAGATTAGTATGTACGAAGGCTAATTGGCCTTTCGCCTTATTGTTGCTGTCATTCCTCCAGGGATTAGCTTAAGCTTTAGTGTATGTTTCATCAGCCATTTCTGGGATTACTCCCTGCCTCTCTGTCTATCATGCAGACAGCTCCTGTAATATTATTGACTACATTTTCGAAGCCCACACTACTCTTCAGCCAGCTCTTTTTTTAATCAAAGTAGGCAGGTAAAATAAGATGCTAAAAGCATCTGCTAAAGTGATAAAATTCACGTGAGTAAAATAATGAGTCACTAACAGAGGACGGCTTCCCACACTTTAAGCCAGTACTGTAATAATCAACACGATTTTATCACCAGTAATTAGCCACAGACTGAAATACATCTCTTTGTGGGAGTCTTCTGAATAACGTCATGTGTTTTTTCATAGTGCATACAAGATTCATATTTTCATCTTCAGGCAGGCCATCACTAGTTTGAAATAAATCTTCACATTAAAAAAAGATATATACCAATGATTTGTCCAGTGATGAGATGTAATGTACTTGGCAAAGCGCACTGTATACGATCTCTAGTTGCATCTGACATGAGCCCAAAGAAAGGAAGACATGATTGAACCTTCCAACAGACCTGCCTCTGCCATTTTGGATTGCGTGAGGACACTCTGTGCAACTTTCTCCACGCCTCGTGGTACCCGCTTCGCAGAGGGGCGCTTTTCTTCCTGGGCTGAAGCTGCTGCTGGGCTACACCAGGGGCCGAGGGCTGCGAGCAAGAGGGCTGGGACTCCATTTCCCAGGAGCCCCAGCAACCCGCGCCCGTTCCACCTGGGCTGCTCTCCCTCACCGCCCCGCCCCCAACGACCAGGTGAATTAAATACCGGCTTGCCCTGCAGTTCGTGGGACCTTCCAACAGACCTGCCTCTGCCGTTTTGGATTGCGTGAGGACACTCTGTGCAACTTTCTCCACGCCTCGCGGTACCCGCTGCGCGGGTCCCGCTTCGCCAGAGGGGCGCTTTTCTTCCTGGGCTGAAGCTGCTGCTGGGCTACACCAGGGGCCGAGGGCTGCGAGCAAGAGGGCTGGGACTCCATTTCCCAGGAGCCCCAGCAACCCGCGCCCGTTCCACCAGGGCTGCTCTCCCTCACCGCCGCCCCCAACGACCAGGTGAATTAAATACCGGCTTGCCCTGCAGTTCGTGGGACCTTCCAACAGACCTGTCTCTGCCGTTTTGGATTGCGTGAGGACACTCTGTGCAACTTTCTCCACGCCTCGCGGTACCCGCTGCGCGGGTCCCGCTTCGCAGAGGGGCGCTTTTCTTCCTGGGCTGAAGCTGCTGCTGGGCTACACCAGGGGCCAAGGGCTGCGAGCAAGAGGGCTGGGACTCCATTTCCCAGGAGCCCCAGCAATCCCGTGCCCGTTCCACCTGGGCTGCTCTCCCTCACCGCCCCGCCCCGCCCCCAACGACCAGCCCACCTCCACCACAGCCATATACTAACGCGTGAGTACCGCTGCGCGGGAGCGCGCGGGAGCGTCCTGGGAGAAGCCCGGGACAAGGGCTGGACCGTCTGTGGCCGTCAGGGGCCAAAGGAGGCCGGGCTGGGCCATACCCCTTATCCTTTCTCACCCAAACTCTAGTTGAACTCTGATTGTGCATAAGGTGATGCCCTCACCGCCAACACGTGAAACTCCATCAAGGGAGAGGGGTAGTAATACTGGGACGCTGGACAACTACTTCAAATCCGCCAAAGGAGATGGGGGCAAAGAAAACTCCTTAGAGAGACGCAGGGCGGACCGTCGGCGATCCATTGAATCAATGAAGAGTAGACCCCTGACAGAAATTATCCCGTATCCTATTTCTCAAGAGGAGGGTACTCCCCCCAATAGCTTAAATCCGACGACCCTTGAGGATTTCCCCCTCTTACTTCGGGAAATCCCAAGCACCCCAGGCATGTTGCCTGAAAAAGTCGCAGACACAACTCCATCCCTGTCATCTGACACTTCAGTTAACCTGGTTACCCAATCTCCCCTCCGAATATGAATAAGAAGAGCAAGCCAAAGCAAAGTGTTGTGGTGGAGTTGCACAGGCCTCCACCTAGTAAACGCAGTAGGAAGTCCACGGGGGGGGCGGGGGAAAACCAAACTATCTCACCTAGATTTTGGCAAAAAACATAAAAATGCACTCCAATCTGGGAAGGACAATGAGACCGCGCCTATCGCTGTCCCCCCCAAAGTTCCAAGCCCCAGCATAGCTGCTATTAACAGCGATTCAGTGGCCAACACACCCAACACAAACCCCCCTCTCACATCCATAGGGAGTATAGAATTCTTATTTCGTTCCCTTTTGCAGCCTATTAGTGACAGCCTGAAAAGGTTGAGATAAGGCTGACCATACTAGAGACATCCCTTACTACCTTAAACACCCTAGTTAGTAAGCAATCCAAGGATGGGGGACCACATCCCCCTGTAGGAAATCCCCCTAGAACAGGAGCCTTACAGGGTACCAACATAGTCCCCCCCCGGGGAGTTCCTACTGCTCCCCCCCTGCAGCAACTAATGGCTATTCCAGTCCAGGCACCGCGTAATAATCCAACTCATAGGCCTCCACAACCAATAGACTCTGCCCCCCAAGGCTCTCAGACAGGGACCAATGATGGCCTCCCCGAAGTTGGCAGCACCCTCCTTCTTCCCCCGGAGCGACCAGTCCCAAGACCACGGAGACCAGATCTTCCGCCAGAAGCTAACAAACTAACGGTGGTGTTAGCAGGTGCTCCTCAACTAAGAACTGGCGAAAATGAAGATTACCAATCCCTAAAGAAAAAGGTGATCAAGTGGCTAAATTGGAACCGACCCTTACCATCTCATTTTAATAACGAGATTATTATGGTTAGAAGGGTCCCTTGGTTAGGGAAGACCAGAAAAACAATAATAGGGGACTGCATTCTGGTAACTTTTAAAGACCCGGGCACCGTTTTGCATATTTGTGAAGGAGTAAATCGATCACTGGATTCCCCCATCCAGACCCTCCCAGTTTCCTTCTTCTTCCCTCCGATTCGCATGCACTATGCTCCCCCGCATGACGAATGGATAAGGGTGGAACATAGATGCGGACACAAAGCTTATGCACAGCACCCTAACTTCCAAGTGCCTGATACACCGTATTCCCACTTCAACTGCTTTAACTGTTTGAACAACTTGGATGGGGTTGACTGACTCTCTGCTCACAGCCCAGTGACTCTGGATAATGGCACCGACGGAGTTCTTGATCCATCTCCCCCGATCGCTGGTAAAATTCCTGGTCTACTGAATGTTACGGTGACTCAGGATAATGGCACTTGCAGACTCCCTGATCCACTCGCCCATAGTGTTGGCAATGTTCCTGAACTAATAAATGGACCAGAGCTCCTGGATAATGGCCCCTGCAGTCCCCCTGAGCTATCTGCCCCCATCATTGGTAACGTGCAAGAACTATTGATCGAAACAGCACCTGTAACCATCCCCCCCAACCCTTCAGGCACGGCAACTGACACCCCAGAACATCTAAGGCTAATTTGCTGGAATGTTGCTGGACTTGCCAGCAAACTGGGAGACCCGGACTGGGTAAATTACATCGAGACAGGAGATGTATATATGTTCCAGGAAACATGGGCTAGAGAGAATTATGGTCATCAAGGCTACATGTCCTTTTCCATCTCAGCTAGGTGGGAAGGCAAGGGCCGTCCGTCAGGGGGGCTCACGATCTGGGTTGCATCTCACCTAGGCTGCACGGCAACACGGTTGTCGGCTAACTCAGAGGACATTCTTGTGGTTTCATTATCCTGGCCTAACCAAGCCAAACTTGTGTTAATTAACATCTATTCTAGGCCAGTGGGAATTGCAAAGGAATCACCGACCATAGATGAACTCACGAACTTTATATCTGAACTACCGAGTGATTCATTCTATGTGGTGGGAGGGGATTTCAATTCTCATTTTGAGCCACTCCCTGGTCTTTTGGAGGGGTTCTCATCGGAAGAAGAGGCCAGATGGGCAGTCCCCCCAGTGGAAGCTCCCCCCCCGAAGGCTTGGACCCCACTAGCACTACAAATCAAAGCTCTAACCCTAAAGTTCGGAATCAGAGCCTGTAACGGGCGAATGAAATCAGATATACCCAGTAAAACCACCTACAACAGACTGGGAAGAGAGTCTCGCCTGGATTATGTCCTGGCCCAAATAGTGAAGTGGCCGACTATTCAGGATTTTAGGGTTATGGAACGGTCAGATAGCGACCATAATGCGCTCGAGCTCGTCCTTGTCAATCCTGGCCCTCAAGTCCCTGTGACCAATGTAGAAGGGAACAAACCTGCGCTTCTCCTGGAAAATAGTAGGAGAAGAATCAGGTGGGAGCACTTGATTACAAGAAAGAACAAACTCCCCATGCTCTATGAGGGGATAACTCCCATCTTGGAAACTGTGGGGAGTTTGGACAACGAGGCAAGCAATAATGATTCCCGGGCTAAATTGTACAAGGCTCATGAGGACCTTATAAAAGCAGCGGCCCCTCATCTCTCTAGTAGCTCACGAAAACCTAGACAGGTGCGGCAAGGCAAAACAACATGGTATAATCCGGCATGCAGAAGGGCAAAAGCAATACTCCTCAGACTTATTAAGGAGGGACTAGGGGGGGATAGCCTAAGACAAAGCAGGCGGGCTTACAAGAAACTAGTTGCCCACGCTAAGGCCGAGTGGGAGGAAAATCAGTGGGAAGAACTTAGCAAGGCCCTAGTGATCCAAAACCAACGTCTCTTCTGGAGGATAGTGAATGGGGGGTCGGGGCACCTTCAATCGGCAATAGAGCCCAACATTGCCCCAGGGGTGTGGCAGGCTCACTTCCAGTCTCTTTACAGCTCTGAGCCGGGAGAATCTCCCACTGTCACCGAGGTTGGTTGGCCAGGCTATGAAGGAGAGTTGATAACGCTGGGTGAGGTCACCGCTGCCATCTCAGGTATTGCTTCGGGAAAGGCGCCAGGACTGGATGGCTTACCTGGGGATATGTTCAAACAGGAGCCCATTGTATGGGCCCCCTACCTCACTGCCCTTTTCAATGGAGTTCTAAGCGGCATGGAAATTCCTGGTACTTGGCTGGGGGCAGAGGTGGTCCCTATCTTTAAAAAGGGCTCGCCTCTCCACCCGGCCAACTACAGACCCATCAGCTTAATCGACGTGGCACAGAAGCTGTTTGGCAGGGTTTTGCTGAATCGCCTTCAGGATTGGATGGAAGAGGTGGGTGCCCTTAGTCCCTATCGGGCGGGATTTAGGAAGGGGATATCCACAGTGGACCAGGTTTTTAGGTTGAATCTTATTTATTGGAGGGCAGCAATATTCGAGGGCGGCAGTCTGTACACAATTTTTGTGGACTTACGGGCCGCATTCGATCTGGTGCCCAGGGGAAAACTCTGGAGCGTCTTGGCAGAGATGGGCGTCCCCCCGGACATCCTAGTAATCTTACAGAGGCTCCACCACAATAATTATGCCCGAGTGAGGTGTGGGAGGTCGGGGGAACTGACCGATAGATTCCCCGTTGACCGAGGGGTAAGGCAGGGTTGTGTGTTGGCACCGACCCTGTTTTGCCTCTTCGTCAACGGGGTAATCGCCCACCTAAATGCCACCGACTATACTGACGCCCCCAAACTTAATGGCAGCAGGGTGCCCGCAATCATGTTTGCGGACGACACCCTGCTGCTATCTAAAACCCGCATGGGGATACAGAGGATCCTTGATTCATTTGTAGCCTTCTGTACGGACAGGGGGCTAGAAATCAATGCGGCCAAAACTAAATTCATGGTTTTAAATCCAAGCCAAAAATTGCGGCCAAATCCGCAATTGGGAGCAGTACGGCTCGAGAGGGTTGCCACTTTTGAATATCTAGGTGTGACTCTTAATGAAACCATGACTTGGGGATCCCACCAGAGTAGGGCGAACCTCAAACTTATACAAACCACTGGGGGTATCGCCCGGATGATGATCGGCTCTTCATATCGCCCGTTGGGGGCCCTAATCCAGATATACAAGGCTCAGGCCAGGGGAGCGGTCATGTACGGGGCGGAACTGTGGGGACACACATCATGCCGTAGCCTGTCACTAACTGAAAACAAGTTCATAAGACAGATAACCGCGCTCCCCCCCAGTACCCCGCTCCTCCCCTTGAGGCTTGACCTCGGTCTACGACCATTATCTGATGAAATAAGCCTGAGACCCATAGCCTTCTGGCGTAGGTTATGGAGCAGTAATGATCTAGCAGCGTACAGGGCGGAACTGGCAGAATTATTGAACCACCCAAAAGCGCTCCGTATCCCTTGGGTCAAAAACATCCAATCCACCTGCATGGAACTAGGGCTCCCTGACCTATGGACTGACCCTGCGAAAGCCGCACTGAACATCTCTAAAAGGTCCCTGACTATCGTATACCACGAACACAAATTAGCTAGGGCCCGAGTTACCCAGGCAGAAGGGTCCCTATCCTCTGTGTTTTTGTAAAGCAAGGACCTTTATAGGTTTGAGAGGGCATTGAATCCTATCTTTCCGGTACTTGCTAGGAAGCTGTTTCTCCAATGGAGATACGGCTCACTGCCCTTTCGGTCCTTTACAAGTACTTGGTCATCGCCCCCCACTACGACGCAGTGCTTGGCCTGTGATGCTCTGGAGGAAACTGATTTACATGTGGCCTTCTTCTGCCCAGCCTACAGGGCAGCGCGGAAATACTGGCTTCTCCCATTGATTAGGAATATGGGTGGCAGGGAATATGCTCCAATGTACAGGATTTGAAAATCTGATCTCTCTGGTCCAACTGTCCTCGCATTATCAAAATTTCTTACCAATGTTTGGCATACGCGCAACCGTATTTTAAAGGTGTTGGGTCCCCCTTAAAATTTTAGATGCACAGTTTTTATAGTATTCTTAACATATGTACTTCCAATGTTTTAATGTCTTGACTTATTGTAATTGTATATGTGTACTGTTTTCTTTTATGGCCAAATGGCCGAAATAAAGATTGGAAAGTGAAGAGATTGAACCTCCTCTCTGAAGGCTGGAGGAGTGTGCCAGTCATGCAAAAGCTGTACACAGAGAACTGTGTAGAGGAAGCTGGAACTGAAATTGAACCACGACTTTGCTACTAAATAATCGAGGAATAACATCAAATGGAAGTGCTAAAAATGGAGGATTAGTGGTAACAATATCGTTTTTTTTTCTCTGAAATAAACAGAGCAGTGTCCGATGGTTTATACAAGGTGTTTCAAACAATTGTATGATGTTACTAGGCTTACTAATACCACACTCATCATTACAACGCGGGTATTACTACACTAGTATGCTTACAACGATCTACCATTACAACATATTCTTTTACTACGCATATGCCTTTACCAGGCATGCCATTACAACGCAAAGTCGTGCGTGGTAAAGGTATACACTTGGTAAAAGTGTGCAAGGTAAATAACACTACCCTGCCGTACCCTAAACCCTAAATCACTACCCCTACCTGATCCCCTGATCCCTAGCCCATGCCCTTTCCTAAACCCCTACCCCTGAACAAACCCCCCAGTCCCCAGTCCTACCCTACCCTAAACCTTAGATCACTACCCCTGCATGACCCCCCAACCCCCAATTCTTTCCCCACCCTAAACACTAAATCACTACCCCTGCACAACCCACCGAACCCAATCCTTTAACTACTTTAAACCCTAGAACACTACCCCTGCATGACCACCAACCCCCAGTCCTCTTCCTACCCTAATCCCTAAAACACTCCCCTGCATGACCCCGACCCCAATCCTTCCCCTACCCTAAACGCTAAATCACTACACCTGCATGACCCCCAACCCCAATCCTTTCACTACTTTAAACACTATAACACTACCCCTGCACTAGCCCCCCCCCCTGAACCCTGTCATCTCCCTACCCTAAAACACCACCCTGCACGACCCCCGACCCCTAGGCCTCTCCCTATCCTAAAACACTCCCCCTGCATGACCCCTCAACCCCCAGTCCTTCTCCTACCCCAAACCTACAACATTAACCCTGCATGACCCCCCCGCTCCCATTCCTTCCCCTACCCTACCCTAAACCACTATCCCTACACGACCCAACCTCCTTTTACCCTAAAATAGTAACCAGGCCAAATCCCCGTGACCTCTCTCCTTATAGTTGGTCTCCCCCTCATTTTTCCCAGTTCCTGCGGTCATTGGAGGGATGGTGCACGTCATTGTGCGGAAGCGGAAGAGCCTCTGTTTCCTCACAACGACTTGCATCACCTATATTTTTTTACAACATATGTGTTTTTATCATCCATACATTTACAACAAAATTTGTTGGAAAGGAATGCAAAGTAAAAGCACATGCGCTGTAAAAATCGTTTAGTAAAGACTACGAGTTTTTACTACGCATGCGTGTTAACGCTTGCATAGTAATGGCATGCAGGGAAACAGCCACGATGAAATGGCTGTTACCCATTTCAAATCTACTCTGTAATAAGTTGAATGATAATCATCCCGAGGTACCGCTATTAATAGTGTTTTTATAGTGAAATCATCAGACATTATTATATTAGTGGCAACCAAATGATAGATTATCAGCAGTGAGCACCTCAACTCATCAGGCATAATTGCCAGCAGTAAAATAATTAGAGGCTTTGTCTATGCCGAAATGCATCTCTGGGTATGTCAGAAGGGATTGGATGAAGGGCTGAAGGATGGAGACTTACCCGATGATGTGCCCAGGTCTATGACTGGCACTGCCCTGGGAAACATCAAATCACAAGACCCTATTCCTTTTTCAGGCCCTGCAGGATATCCCAGAAATAAAGGCAGGAGAAGGTCTTGCATCATTTGAAGGGTCATAAGGAAATCCTATCCTAGTTGGTACAATAAGGCGGGAAGGAAAGGAGTCTTTCCCCGATACTGCTCATTGAAGACCCTTCAAATCGAGCGTGGGAGATCAAGGGGGTGTGTCTGCTGAGGACTACACCACGTTGGGAGAACACCAGAGAATGGACAAGCTGTATGGATGAAGATGCTGATGTTAATATCAGTGAATGCGATTTCAATGTTCGCCATATTACATGTTCACATAACAATGTCAATACTGGTAAATACGATGTTGATGTACGCCATGACAAATGTATGCATAATAATGTTAACATTGGTAAATGCAATATTGATCACTGCCATGGTATATGTCCATGTAATAACAAACTCATATCACTGCTGTCAACTCCACCCGATAAATAGTCAGACAGGTCCTGCTACCCAAATTCAAGCCTACAGATTGATAGTTCACAGGTGGGGTTACACTTAGCCCAAAGACAAATGAGCAAACACAGAAAACTCAGATGGATCGCACCGATAGGCAGCTACACCGCAAAAGGCCGGAGGAGATTGACCACAATAATGTAGTGTAGTTCCTAGTTTCCCACTAGGCCCTGCGCATTGGAATAACATAAACAGTAGTATCGACGTGGAACTGCTTATATTCCAGGCCTCCACTGACTATGCTAAACTTAATTGGGTTGTGTTACCAACTAGCTCAGAGGTCACTGGAAACTTTCTTCTCTGCATAGGAAGTGATCAGCTTCCTTGGCACAGACAAGAAGGGATTCAGCTTTCCAACAACCGTGCAACATGACAACTTTGCTCCTCAGATCAAGAGTCGATCTCTAGGGTCGTGTGAAACAATAGACATAGATTTCACTCAGTCAGTCTAGTGCAGTTTACTTTCACAGTATGTAGAGAATAGAGAGACGGGCGTGTATCAATAAAGGTTAACATTTATTGAACAGTCTTTCTTCTCATACAAGAGAAATGTATTGCCACAATTGCAATAACTGTTATTATGAAAAGTACGTACAGTAAGATAAGAATAGCAAAATAGAACTGTAAAAGCATTGATATGGTTTCTTAGCCATACAATGGTTTAAAAGTAATAAAACATTTATACAGTCATATATACATTAGGCTAACATACTCAACTGGTGCTTCTAACTAAGCCTACCCCAGTGTGCCTGACCTAGGCCTAACACGTGAGAAGGGGGAGTAAGTAAGTAGCTTAAGTTAAGTTGGTTTTGCCAAGGTTTGTTTCAAGAATTCTCGTTTAAGGGTTTAGTCAACACCATACCTCTGAATAGAATGATGGAGGATTGGTATCTCCTTCAGGGGTCTCTCTCGATATCCCAGTCACCTGCGAGGGTAAACTGGAAGCGCCGGGACTGGATTTCTCTGCACGAGAAAGGCAGCGGCTTCTCTCAGCGCGTCTGGAGGAAGGAGGGGTGACAGCGTCCGCGGGCAGCTGGGCTGGATGTCTTCGCAGAGGACGGCTGCACGGCTCCTCAAGCGTACTGCACCATAGGTCGCGCTGTAGCGGCGATAATGGTAATCAGTAGCTTCACCACCACAGGATAGCAGGCTGCAGCGACAGGCAACGCTCAACAGCAGTTAGCTTCGCTCTCACAGCTCACAGCTTCGCATTGCTTAAGGCAACGTTGGTAATATTTATACCTGACAGGTGCCGGGTTTGACGCAAGTTTGCTGGACATAAGACGTCAATTAAAGATGTCACTAGGAAGTGGCAGCTATCAGTTGCTCATTAGAGTTCTATTACTAATCAAAACATAGCAAGCGGGGATTTCCAGGTTTGCTAAGTTTTTATCTTGTTGAAGAACTCGGAGTGTTATCTAGGAATATCAGATAGTGACTGCTGCTCTGTCATTGCACTAATTGGTCGCAAAGGAAGTAGCAGAGAGTCATGCTGGAATGTGGCTCTGTGGCTCTGCCCGTGTGAGGCCAGAGATGACTTTACAGAAAATCGCACTTGAACAGTTATGCCAATATAGGGGATAAATGGATTTATAGCCGAATAGGGGCATAAGGTCACAGTATCGATCAGGAACCTAGATAAGCACATGACACCCACTCCACGAATTCATGTCCATCAAAATTACTAAAACTAAGCAATTAGATGCATGTGTAACATTGTGTAACATAGCCCACCCCAAAATACATAAATGCATTCGAAATAGGCGTACTTGTAATACATGGAATTTAGGTACTGTACGTAGTTTTAAAGCATAGTAATCATTCAAAAAATTATTGCATATGAAATCAATGAACGATTATGCATAAAGAATTACACATGAAGTATCTCTGACAGAAGAAACGCGAGATAAATCATCACATAAAAATGCATTGTAATAATATGTGTGCTAGAGGCTGGTGTTATGTTGTTATGTCTCTAGATGTGTTTTTTAGAAATAGAAGTGTGAAGCTTCTGTTCTCTAAGAATAGTTTTTACGTTAAGCAAAGAATTGTTCGTGCCAAAAAGAAAAGGGTCAATATTTGAAAATTGTCCAATTCAAAGAAAAATCAGTTTACCAAAGCTCCTGGCAGTTTTTTGTTGATCAAAACTGAAGGCCGAATTCAGAGTTCATGGGAACGCTGTGTGTCGGAAAGCTTCTCAAAAGTTATTGTTTCTCTGTGGGTGAGAACATCGTATCAGACAGGCTCGCAAAGAATTGGTCTACAAAATCAGGTGATAGTTCAACCAAATTAGATAGCGCTGAAACTTGGCAGGTGTGAGAATGATTGCTGTCATCGAAGGCAGGATCAGCAATGCTCACAGAACGTTGTACCTGGATGATGTTGCTTTTGTCACTCGCTCCACCGTTACCACTTGGCTGTAGTACAGGAGTCTCCACGAATGCCGTCATCAGGATTGGTAGCCGCTGGGGACAACACAATGCGTGAGCCGTTATTGGACTTAGCAAAGTATCGACGTCCATTGGTACTGCTGATGGAAGTGAAAGACAGATGTCCAACACGCATTCCTCGCCGCAAAGCATACACCGTAGCACAGGTAAAATGCAATTTTGCCATATTGGTCTGAATGAAAGGAACCAGGTCATGTTTAGATCTCTCAGCCTGGCCAATCCGAGGACGTTAGTTATCCTGTCCCTGTAGCGCATTGCTAGGATTGTTTCTTCCATTCCCATGGGAGCTATGTCTGAGCCGAGGTTTGCCATAACGTAGCAGAAGGGTCAAAAATAGAATCCCTGCGATGAGTCCAAAAAATAGTGGAATACCACCAAAGATGGAGTGCACAAAATTAGGAAAGATTCCCAAAATTGCCTGGAAGGGTGTTAGCAGTCCCGTAAAGACTGTCTTAAATATGCCTGGGATGCTTGTAGCACTAGACATGTTAAGGAGTTGGTCGAGTATTTGTACGAAATGCACGGGGCAATTTGTTGATAAAAGGTCATGGACCTCAGTAGCCGTCCTTGCGACTAGAAGATCATACGTCTCTTTAGATGACGTTATAGGCACTGTTGTCTGTAAAAGCACAGATTTCATTTTGCTTAATGTATCAATTCGTATAGAATAGAGATTCAGACGAGGCCAGAGGGGAGTCACTGTGTCTGGAGGCCCGCTCGGGAACAATGCTTGCATGCAACATTTGACCATGGACGTTACTTGTATTAGATAACTTTTTCCGGGCGCGAGGCCACAGCACCTGTGATCCGTTCTTAGAATGTAACTCCCGTTTGCGAGTTGCATAAAGAAGGGCTCTATCTGAGTTGCAGGTGTGACTAGCTGGTGGCATGAAAGGTTTTTTGAATTGCCATCACATGCTCCGTGTAAATTAATACCCTGACACAAAAGTATACCGCTCAGTGAGTGTTTACAATTTTCACCACTAAGAAATACATTTTTGTCGCTGTCACTATAGCAAGAATGAGTGTATGGTAATTTCCATTCGGATTTAACATATCCCTTACCCAATTGTTCATATTGGCCAGCAGGTATGTATTCAAGGCACTTTTTAAAGCGGAAAGTTGTTATCGGAATTGTGATAATTCCGTGTATTATCCATTCAATGACAGGACTCTCTGACATTGTCAATGGTAATCTCTCGAGTTTCTCGATGCTCAAAATTGTATAGTCTGCTCCTTTCTGTGCCAAACTGATCTGTTTATCAGTAAGGTTAAAAATGGAAAATAATGACGTTGTGTTTATCAAACGCCAAGGCACATAGCCTGAACGAAGATTTTGCAGCGTCCAGCCTAATTCTATAATAGAGCGTAATTGAGATTGGCCATGTTGTAACATTAGCAAATCTCTGTCTATCACATCAAAGGCAGATGATACAATATTGTCCAAAGAATATATTCTGGAAGACAGAGTCATTAACCCATTGTCTACCACAGAAAGTGATTTTTCCAAATTAATACGATCAATTTCTCGTATCTTTTCAGCAGTTTCAATTTGCTTTACTTTCCAAGCCTCGTTGTAAGCAGCATAGATGCTGGTCGCTATGAAACGCTTTTGACGCTGTTTGCGTGGACCAAGAATGAAGTCGCGCAAATCAGCACCATCTTTTAATAAAGACAAGTGTTGCTTAATTTCAGCCAGTGTGGATGTAGTTAGCCATTCTAGGCAGAGTTTGCCTACACTGTATGTGGTTATAATTCCTGGATGTTGTCTCTGGGAATATCTTGAGTCTAATCTGGTCATTTTTAAACCCTGTGTTTTATTCAGGAATCGATCTTGACAGCTATTTGTGTCTGTAGGCCAGATTAACCACTTTTTCCAATCAGGATGTGTTCTGTTGAAATGTAAAATGTGTGACACGTCTAACTCAATATCAGCTGTTGCATTCTCAGCTATTGGCTTTGGTATAGACGGTGTTTTCATTTCTTTGTTCTTGGCTAGGCCAAGACAAGATGTTTGGTGTACAGTGTCATTTAAAAATAACATTTGTTCTGGTATCATGCAGGTTCTAAAAAGTGCTTCTATGCCTTGCACCTGCCAATCTTTTGTACCCCAAATTGTTTTCGTTTCAATATTATTTTTCCAAAAATCAAAACCAAATGTCATCATTTTGTCATAAAATGCTTCTGAATATATCAATTTAGAATTTGTCAGCATTGTTTTCATGCCTGTTTTATCTAACAGTTTATAATAAAACGTTTCTGCATCAGTGGTATTAAACCCCGAAAAATATTTGAATTTCTCAAAAAATGCTTTAGAACTGCTTTTAGGTGGTGTAGAACAATGTTCCCATTGGTTATACATAAAAACATTTCTAGGCTGTGCAGATTTATGCAAGTAATGATCCCCATAGTGGGTATAACAGAATAACTGCTCATAACTAGATGAACCTTGTAAATAATCATGATCTGTGAATCTAGCTGACATTACTAAATCAGACATCATGTCATTAATACTGTTAAAGTCCCAATCATCAGAGAATGTACTTGGTGTCACAAAGTCACTTAAGGAAACCTTTAGTTGATGAGGATACTTCAGGATTTCGACCGGACCATAGATCTCATAGTCTGTTTTCTCCCATACTACCCCACCAGGTATTGGAATTGCTGTGACATTTACTGTTGACAGTTCTCTTTTCTTCACGTGGGATGATCTGTGTGGTTTCAGGACTAGGTTGATGTTCTTACTTGCTGTGTCCTTTGTAATATATTTTCCTTCAATGAATTTTCCCAAACACAGTACCATGATGAGCCAAAGCAGGAGGAAAAATACACCTAGACCGAACCAGAACTCTAGCCAAGGGGAAATGAGGTAGATTTCCTTCAGTTGATGAAAGAGTTCCGTTGCTTTTTCTTTAAAAGACTTTTTTGTTTCTGGCATCACTTCGGGATCGTTTTGATCTTCAGAGAAGTTGTCGAAGTTGATGAAATAACCAGAGGCAGTTCTGTCAATTGATGGGATTGTTCTTTCAATCTGTCTCTCGGTAGCACTTTCTGATGCCACATTATTGTAGACTGGTGTTGTTTCTTGACGAACTGTTTCAATCTGTGTTTCAAGAGGCACGAGTTCCATGGCTGTATTGCATAGTCCTTCATTGTGCACTGCAGGCTGATCGAATGTGATTAGTCTTTCAGTTTGAACCTCTTGGATTGTTGCAAGTTTGGGTATTCTGTTGTTTCTTGGGAGTACACTGGGCCTACTGTTGATTATAGGCCACATGCTTGTGGTTTTACCAGATCGATGGACACGACTCTGTTCTCCTTTTTACCAGCAAGGGGCGGTAGCACAACTGATCTTGTTCCGGTAACTGCTAAGACAGGTACTGCTTTTCTGTACGAAGGCCCAAATTCCTTCTTAACCGCGATCTTTTCTCTGACTAGATCCCCAATCTTTGGAATCCAGACAGGCCTTGCTGGGGCTGTTGCGGGTGGTGCCTCGTCAGTGGTACTTGGCTGTTGCTTTAACTTTATGTTGCTTAATGATTTTCTTGTTTCATTCAGTTCCTGTAAAACAGCCAAACGGTCTTTTACTTCAAACTGCTTTGTTTCTTCTTGTACCACTGACATCTGACTATCGAGGTCCTGAACGCGCATTCTTATTCCGAACAATAGTTCGTATGGGCTGAAACCTTTTAGAGAATTTCTTGGCATGTTGTTAAGACTAGTCTGGACACTTATTAAATGTTTGACCCACCCAGCGCCTGAACCTAATACCTTCGCTGTTATAGATTGCTTTATATCCCGGTTTTTTCTTTCTACCACACTTGTGCGACAGACAAGAATACCGCAACCCAATTCCCATGCTGGCCATGGCCTCCCTATAAGCTCGAGAGCTGAAAGCAGGACCCTGGTCAGAATGGAACGTGGTAATTGCGTATGTGCCGATATGGACTCGCTAATCTTTTATAACAGTTCTAGGCGTCAGCCGAGTGCTGGTGGCCTCATTTTTTAAGTGTATTTCGTCTTAAACGTTGTACACTGGGACGCGCTTCTCTTCTTTGATTGCGCAGATAGACCGCCTTATGCTGTCTAGAAGGGATCCTGAAACTACACTGGCCTGTTCATTACTGCGATCTCTGTTGCAGTCTTCACAATTTTGAGCAAAACATTGGATATCTATACTCATTCCTGGCCACCAGTACTCTGATTGTAATTCTTTCAGAGAGGCTTTGATTGTTTGGTGTTTCAGACCCAACCCCATGTGTGCTTCCAGTAATAGGAAGCCCCTCCTGCTCCTGTTTGGAATTACTCTATCCCCCACTCCAGGGATTCGAGCAAAAGGAACGGAGTTTGCATCGATGATGTATGCATAATTGAGTGGATAGTTTACGGGTAGTGCTGCACAGTCGCCTTTTACGGTCGTTTTTACTGCCAGCATGGTTTCCCCGTCTATATACTTATCTGTACGCTTTTTTGTGACTACGGAAGCCGGTTTAGTTGCTTCCGCGGTGGCTGTATTAGCCAATGAATTCCCTGCAACGTGAACGCCATCACGTTGAAGACTCTGTGCGTGAATCACGTGAGTCTTTTGTAGTTCTTTGTGTAAAAGAGCTACTTGTTCCCAAAGCAATTTATGCTTTATTGTGGCACCTGTGTCATCTTTGTAGTCGTTTTCGATCCAACTCTGCAGTTTATTGTTGTAAGAGTTGACGCAAAAATGAGAATCGCACACTATAAGTGTGGGGAATTCGCGTTCTGCATTTTCGAGCGCCATCTTTAAAGATCTGATTTCAGTTCTTTGAACCGAACAGTTTCTTACAGATTCAGTTTTTGTTACTTTCGGTCTGAATTTACCGCACAGCCAACGACCTTTAATGATCGCACATTCTGCATTGTAGGATTTGCTCTCTACATTAAAATGCTGTACAAAGCTATCTGTATAGATTATACATGCGTATTGTGGGAGAGGCAGGATTTCGATTGGCAGAGGATATTCTTCTTCATATTCTAAATCATTCAGTTCTTCGTATTGCGGGGCGAAATAGTATTTCACATCTTCCGCTCCTAGAGAATCTATGCACTGTATCCATTTTGGATCCAGTGACACTGTAGGCAGGTTTACTGGGCTAAATAGCGCCTCGAAGGCGGATTCCGCTGTAAGGATATTAATCCGTTTACCGTGTGCTAGTTCTCTTTCATTTGCTAATGCGATTTGCACTGCGTTCACAGTTCTTTCTGTGCGACTGAATGTTTTTTCTGCTTGTGTGTACAAGTGAGACTTAATTGAAATTGGTACCTTTTCTCCCTCATTAGAGGTTAGGTACGTGAATCCGCATCTTCCTGGGATGACTCGGATTACAAGATCGATCGTGTTGTCACGTGTATCTAATTTTGTTTTTGCTAACATGTCTGTTTGCAGTGATCTCAAAATTTCTGTGTGTTTTTGAGTCCAATTGATTTGTTTTAAATCAGGTTTTATTAGTTCGTAGAGAGGTTTAACCCTCTCTGCGTAATTTAGAATGTAAGTTCTTCCGAAATTCAGAAAACCTAATATTGATTTTAAATTCTTCAGCGTTTTTGGAGCTTGGAGTACAGCGCACTTCTCTAAGAAGTTGTCCGCTAGGCTTTTTCCTTCACTTGATAATTCGTACCCTAAAAACAGTACTGTCAGATGGGCAATTCGAGACTTTTTAAAGTTGAATTTGTAACCCTCTGCTGCGAACCCAAGTATAATGGTGTTCACTCTTTTCAAGTGAGTATCCAAGTCGTCGTCTGTGAGATAAATATCATCTACGTAAGATAATGCTTCATCATCATAGATTTGTAGTAACTCTGTTACCCTAGCTGAGAATAGTCCTGGGCTGTTCTTGAACCCCTGTGGGAGTCGACAGAATTTTTTCTGTGACCCAAATGCGGAGAAAGCGGTCAAGTATCTGCTTTCTGGTGCAATGTTTTGACAAAAGAAACCATTAGAAATGTCTAATGTCGTTTTATATTTTTTCCTAACTATGTTATTCATTAGGGCTGCACTATGCGAGTTTTGTACTGCAAAAGTTTTGCAACATGTATTAAGATGTCTGTAGTCCAAAACTAGACGATATGAATTGTCTGGCTTGGAGACAGGAAACAAAGGATTGTTCATTTGAGAGGTGCATGTTTCAATCACCCCCTGGTACTCAAGTTGATCTAAGATCTCCCTGACCTGTTTTTTAGCTTCTTGCTTTATGGGATACTGCCGTTGGGCAGTTGGTTCACTTTTTAGTTGGATTTTGTGAGGCGTTGAATCCTCATCCCATCCTACATGATTTTTATACAATGCAGGTGCCTGGGCTACTGCCCATTTCCTTGCATATGTGTATTTTTTATGAATCGGTATGTGATTCGAGAAGGCAGGCATAATCACTTCTTCGCCACGAGGGCACTCCCTGACAAACTCCGGGGGCCAATCTTTTTCAGCTAACAGAATATCATAGCCTTTTGAGAGCTTATCCCAAAATAGACCCCTAATTTTCCTAGTCTTATCACCCTCTATACGCAATGTTATTTCGTATATTTTATGGGGCTCGCTAAGTCTGGCGTCGGCAGTTTCAACCTGAATGTATTCATTCGTGTCCACTGTCTCCAGATGACTCATCAAGATCTTGCGCGCTATACTGATCTCTGCTGCACTGTCCAACATTGTCAATGCCCACTCCCCGTTTTTCAACTGTGTCCTCAGTATTCTCGGCATGGTTGATTACTCTAATACTGGCTACCTTCTTTTTAGGAAATTGAGATTTCTTATTTTGAGCAGGTTCCTTGTCTTTGGACTTGGTGTGCTCTCCTGGGTCTGACCGTCCTCTTCTTTCCGAATTCTGTGGAAAAGATCGAGAGGGACGTGTATCAATACTTTGATATCTATCAGGTTTTTTTATATTATCCCTATTTCTAAGGTTATATTTTTTCTCAGAGGGCTCCCGCTGGGGAGACTGGCGTTCTCGAGTCGGAGTTCTTTCCCTCCGTCGAGGAGACCTTCCTCTGGACTGGAAAACTTTTTCCTTGGGAGTGGATTGTTTATTTCCATCCCAGCTCTTTTTAGGAGTGTTTAAATTATTTTTAATAAATAATTTTTCAGGATTTTCGAGCAGTTGGGGCTTAACTGGTTTTCCACCCAAGCTGTCTCTACCTAATTCTTCATAGCATTTTTCTATGATTTTTGCAAGCTCAACAGGATCTTTTATATCTGTTTCCTTCAACTTCTGGCGAATCGCCACAGATGCTGCTTCTCCCTTTACGTTGGCTAATAATATAGCCGTGACCTGCTTGAAGTCTTTCAGTAATTTCATACCTAGATTTAAAGCTGGTTCTGGACCGAATTCATTTTGAATCTGTTTTAGCACGTCTGGTATTACCGCCATAGACGGAACACCGTGTGTTTTTGTGTAAATGGAAGCAAAGACTGTACCCCAAGTGTCGCAGTCCTCCACGTGTGGTGCGATTCCCATAGGAAGGCAGATGGTCAAGATTCTGTGTTTCTCAATAGGGGTAGTATCAGGAAATACTGCCTCTATTTGAGTGATTTTCTGGGCTAACCAGAAAGGAATTTGTTCCCGTTTTACGGGTGTTTTACCAAGACATGACTGTATGTTCTGTGGTGTAATTTTATTTGTGTTCCCCTGATGAGGGGTCAGCTGGTGTGAATTAACAGCTGGCTGGACTGTTGCAGTCCGCAGTACATATTGGACTAATTGCCTATGTATTTTTATTAATGTGTTTAGCTGTACTAACAGCTCTTCTCTAGACATTTTTATAATGTCAGGATGTGGTGTGTAGCTGGCTAGAACCGGCCACGTGGCTCCTGGTCTACCTAGTGGACCGAGCCTAGTTATGTGATCATTGTGTTTTAGGGCGCCATTAAACCAGAGCAGGTGCTCTTGAAATTTAAGTGGAATTTCAACCTCCTCGAAAGGGGCGTACTCATCCGGAGGTTCCTCTATTTTGTAATAGTGAAACTCTTGTGTTATAGCGTTTACCGCTGGAAAGTTTATCCATGAATAGAATACCTCTGTCTGCCGATACTCGTGAGCCTCTATCACGAAAATTACTGTACCACCTTGAGGTGTCAGTCCATGTTCTATAAGTTTTAAAGTTATAGATCTTCTTAACTGGACCGGGATGATTATAGCATCCGGGTCTGTGTATTCGGGACCTTGCTGAGTCGCATCTACTGCGGCCCCAGTGGTTCCGTTATTTTCTACTGACATTGTATAAATGCAGTTTTTGCAGAGTAGGTCTCCAAGGAGACAAAGATTAGATGCACAATATTTTGGAACACTGTATCCTTCAACGTTGAATAAACCAGAGCTTTACATAGGAATCTCTTCCTACTAAGGTCGGGCGGATTTTAACCTTTCACCCACTCCAGACGTCTATTGGAGTATTTAAGGGAGAAAGGGGTGTGAAATATGCACGACTGAGTTACTCTACAAGTCTTACGTTAGTTTATCGCCTTACCAAACGTTAGGGCGCCATGTAGTGTAGTTCCTAGTTTCCCACTAGGCCCTGCGCATTGGAATAACATAAACAGTAGTATCGACGTGGAACTGCTTATATTCCAGGCCTCCACTGACTATGCTAAACTTAATTGGGTTGTGTTACCAACTAGCTCAGAGGTCACTGGAAACTTTCTTCTCTGCATAGGAAGTGATCAGCTTCCTTGGCACAGACAAGAAGGGATTCAGCTTTCCAACAACCGTGCAACATGACAACTTTGCTCCTCAGATCAAGAGTCGATCTCTAGGGTCGTGTGAAACAATAGACATAGATTTCACTCAGTCAGTCTAGTGCAGTTTACTTTCACAGTATGTAGAGAATAGAGAGACGGGCGTGTATCAATAAAGGTTAACATTTATTGAACAGTCTTTCTTCTCATACAAGAGAAATGTATTGCCACAATTGCAATAACTGTTATTATGAAAAGTACGTACAGTAAGATAAGAATAGCAAAATAGAACTGTAAAAGCATTGATATGGTTTCTTAGCCATACAATGGTTTAAAAGTAATAAAACATTTATACAGTCATATATACATTAGGCTAACATACTCAACTGGTGCTTCTAACTAAGCCTACCCCAGTGTGCCTGACCTAGGCCTAACACGTGAGAAGGGGGAGTAAGTAAGTAGCTTAAGTTAAGTTGGTTTTGCCAAGGTTTGTTTCAAGAATTCTCGTTTAAGGGTTTAGTCAACACCATACCTCTGAATAGAATGATGGAGGATTGGTATCTCCTTCAGGGGTCTCTCTCGATATCCCAGTCACCTGCGAGGGTAAACTGGAAGCGCCGGGACTGGATTTCTCTGCACGAGAAAGGCAGCGGCTTCTCTCAGCGCGTCTGGAGGAAGGAGGGGTGACAGCGTCCGCGGGCAGCTGGGCTGGATGTCTTCGCAGAGGACGGCTGCACGGCTCCTCAAGCGTACTGCACCATAGGTCGCGCTGTAGCGGCGATAATGGTAATCAGTAGCTTCACCACCACAGGATAGCAGGCTGCAGCGACAGGCAACGCTCAACAGCAGTTAGCTTCGCTCTCACAGCTCACAGCTTCGCATTGCTTAAGGCAACGTTGGTAATATTTATACCTGACAGGTGCCGGGTTTGACGCAAGTTTGCTGGACATAAGACGTCAATTAAAGATGTCACTAGGAAGTGGCAGCTATCAGTTGCTCATTAGAGTTCTATTACTAATCAAAACATAGCAAGCGGGGATTTCCAGGTTTGCTAAGTTTTTATCTTGTTGAAGAACTCGGAGTGTTATCTAGGAATATCAGATAGTGACTGCTGCTCTGTCATTGCACTAATTGGTCGCAAAGGAAGTAGCAGAGAGTCATGCTGGAATGTGGCTCTGTGGCTCTGCTCGTGTGAGGCCAGAGATGACTTTACAGAAAATCGCACTTGAACAGTTATGCCAATATAGGGGATAAATGGATTTATAGCCGAATAGGGGCATAAGGTCACAGTATCGATCAGGAACCTAGATAAGCACATGACAATAAAACACGTAGCCAAAGGTGTGCATTCCTAAAATACCACAGAGTCAGATGCCACATGTAGCTAGAAACATTCAGCCAATCAGAACACAGCATGCACACTACATGTGTTCTTAACACACGCTCCCCATTCCATCTGGGCACATACACATTGGCCTACACTGGGTCTCCACAAAGTCGAGAGCCACCTGTGCCCCCTTAACAGATGGTTGACTTTATAGCTTATGACTAGGTCCGGATTTACAGGCTCTACAAGAATGTGTAATCAGTTTGTTGTACTGCGAGAACTGTATATAATTCCGGACAAAACCTCTGTCCATTGAGACAATCTTTAGACACAACTCTGTGGATGGTCTACTCGCCACTGCGTTTAATTAAAACGTATTCCTGTTTTGCCAAAAAACGAATTTCTTGAAATTTTTTCAAGGTAAATTCGTTTCCAAGCAACACTGGAGGGAGGATCTCTGCATGGCCGGAGGGCTGCCAACAGGATGCTTTGCAGAGCCATACTCCAGGAGGAGTGTTGTTCGTCCAGGTACATGACCGGTTGCTATTCCTGCATGGGCGGAGGCCACACAAGGATCTAATTGGGGCCTAAGATAACGCGGACATTGTAACTTCAGTATTAATGGAGGGGGAGGTGGAGTGTCATAAACTACAGGTGGGTTTTCTTTTCTTCTTTTATTGGTTTTCACATGCTTCATGAAACTCCTTCACTAGTCCTAAAACTGTTAGGCTACGGTAAAGATCAGAAATCGTTCCTGTGACTAGTGATGTATCCTGGTCTGGAGCTCCACCTTTAAACACCCCCCCCCTTACTCATTCGACCGACCTGGTTGGAAATCGAGCCGGGCTCTCAAAGACTAAAAAGACTGCGTAGCTCACGAGAAAGACCAGGTGCACATTAAAAAAAGAGATTCCTTCTTTTCCGATTTTTTTTTCCATTTCTTACTCTCATTCGGGCACTACCTAATATTTAGCTAGTCACAACTAAAGAGAAATCGAACCCCTCCCACTCCACTAACCCCTCAATAGACGGTAAACCCATAGAAAGACATGGGCACCTGTATTAACCTTAACCTGGGGTAATGTATTAACCTACCTGTGGCTTGTTTCCTTGTCCCAAGGGGGCTGGTGTACCAGACCTCCAGCCATTGCAGAAGGAACAAAAGAGAGAACACAGAAGACTTGAGAATTTCATCAAGCTAAAAAGTGTCTAAAACATACCCTTCTAAGACCCTACTATCTTGTGTTGTTAATCACAAGCCAAGTGACAGGGCAATACATAACAGCCACAACTGTAATGCCCACTGGCAAAAAAAGTAATAGCATTGGAAATAGGTCTCCCAAAAACCACTTACGTTATCACTCAAAAATCATCTTTAAACATATTTTGGAAATTCACCCATTTTTCTCCGAACTAAGTATATAAATTCTGCAAAAAACACATCTATTTTCATCTCAAATACACCTTTTTCAATTTTGCTATACATTTATTTTAACCAAGCAAACGCTTCTAATTTATTAGTCTGAGCTGCACACAGGAGAGTAATTGTAAATATCTGGAGAGCTAACAGTGGCACACTAGCTACTCGTTGGGGAAGTCTGCTTAATGCACCGTGGTTTCCTGTCTGAGTTGCAGACATCCATCCAAAAAACTAGCTTGAATCCCTACTTCCTCACTTGATCACTTGAGTGACCAAAGGCACATTGCTCTACTCTCTTTTGCATCAGTTTCCTTCCCTGAAAATAATGGCATGCCCCAAATGAGTCCTTTTACAACGTGCACTGTACAAGGCAATGCATTGATGCAGCTCTGTTGGTGTCCTGTGATAAATGATGATTATGAGGTTGGTAAGCGCACTTCCAGCCCACGGTGGTGGCCATCAGGAAAATGCTGACAGCATCCCGGTAGCCACATTACATTATCCCTGCGGGGCTGGCGTTGTGCGTGGCAAAGTCATGGCGTCAGACTGCTGTAGGTCTAGTTAAGAGCTGCAGCCAATGCAGGCCATGCTGAGAAGGCTCTGGGGGGTCGAAAGCACGGTTTCCATGCAGCACGGTCTGCAGGAGAAACTGCGCCCCAACGTGCACAAGCCATGGTGGCAAACACAGAGCAGCACCAGAAACATGTCTCATGGGCACACTGGCCCGGGAAACATGTTTGCACCCCAAAAACTGTCTTTCCACTGACCTTTTCATGGTGGTGTCCCTGCCATGAAAAGGTTGGCTGACAGGCAGGTTGTAAGTGTAACCCTGATGGTGGTGCCCATGCTGGCTCCACCATCATTGACTGCCACTCTCCCCACCGCTGCAGGAGCTCAGACCTTGGTGGGGGCCGTGGTATGGAGTCGTCAGATGGCAGCCTCACTGCCTGCTTCGTAATCAGGGGATGGCTGTCCCAGGGCCGCCAAAATCTAAATTAGGTCCTTCATTTCTGGAATAATAAAATTATCCACACCAAAGCATGCAATGCACAATTCAGTCATGTCAGGATCTATTGTGGGGCAGGACACCAAAACATTTTCTGGACCCATATGGGTTTAGAATTCTTGTTGTGAAACTCAAAAGGAAACAAGCATTCTGGATAAAGGAAAAAAAACAGTATTTGGTCTTCCTGGTGATGCTGCATTGGCTTCCCTCATATGACAACCCTGGTTTACCTACTCAAGACCCCGAAGTCTACTGAAAAATAGGATGTGGTTTAAATGTCCCACCCCAGAATCAGACTGGTTTATGTAATCTGCGAGAGAACTGATATCGTTTGACCACTGCAGCATTTAATCTAATAATACATCTAATCTCTTCCTAGATACAGAGCTCACAAAGTTATTCAATATAGGCATGTTAAATGCTGAAATTAAATTATGACAAAATATTTTAATTGTGTAACACAAAGTCGCTCAGTACTAATAAGCCCTCAAACTACACTTTGGCCTGTGGACAAAACTAGACCTTGTCCTCAAGGTGCATGGACCCATTTTACAGATCGGTCATGCATCCCTTTAATTGGGTACAATGGGCACAGACCTGATTGATGAGACCTACCAAACTTCAAGTGTTGGCCCCAGTGCAGCCATGAACTCACATCTGCCCTGGGGGAAGGTAGACCAACTACTTGAAGCTGCCTATTCACCTTCAAGTTAGCAGTCGGCAACATGACCTTCATTTGCAAGGGGGTAGAGATTTCCATGCAGGTGGGTGCAGTGAAGGACTGCAGCTTCCTGCAGGTAAAAGTCTGGAACGTCCATGGAACCCCCCTTTTCCACCATTCAGTAGTCACCAGTGGGTCTTTCTGACTTTGTACCGCCCATTTCTGCCACTAAAAGCTCCATTGCTCTGCGACAGTGTCTAATACGGTGTAAGCACATGTTTCTTCATTTGTATGAGGTCATGCCCTCGTGCAAATGAGGCAATGTATCCTCATGCACCGGCATGACATGTATTTCACAAGGGGCTGTGCACGCGTCTGCATCCTCTTCTGTAATATCAAAGTGCCCCTGAGGAGCAAAAAGTTGGCACACACAAGTGCTATGCCCTGGGCAGTTAGTGTAATTCAACCCCAGATCAAAACAAGAATTTTTTTATAGCAGCATCACCGTTGATCCCAGTAAAAAAAAGATTGATTGGGGACCTGTCTCTTCTTCCTAATGTGAATGGCTACAGCTGGGAGAAGCAGACACAATTTGTATGGTGTAGGTAGGGTACCATGCCCTGATTCACTGAAAGGTGAGGAGATGAAGAGAGAAGCATGTGTCAGACGTGAAGACAGTTCAGCATACTATATGAAAACCTGAATAAAATATACCTCTCTGCTCTCTCTGAGGTAGTTTAGAGGCAGGGGCACGTAGCCCACATGCATGCTCAACTTGATGTAGAGAGGATAGGAATAGATACATTAAAGAATCAGGTGTTGAGGTTCCTGAATGCACATTTAACAAATAACTATATATATTTCAATAGGCACGATTCATTAACTACATGAGACCTTGCCAAAGGGGTGATGCTTCAGGAAATTACAAAAGCACGGTAGAAATGATGTAAAAATGTGCACCAGCAGACTAACTTTAGCATTAGAACTGATACACATGCTGCATGAATGAGCCATTGACAGCCTACGAGGAAGGTTTAACGAGTCTCTGGCAAATGAAAAAAAAAGGCAAGCAAGCCAACACCAAACTGGGTCTTTCTCAATGCTGGTAAAGCTGTTATCATAATGGTATAAAATATGGAGAGTGATGCAGCAGATTTGCATCATGCAGATCTCTGGTGCAAACCTAAGCACAAGCTGCACTAAAGCGGATGGACTTTGAGGCCTAGATGTATCAAGATTCCATTTTGCGAATCTTAAATAGCGATTTTTTGCGAATCACTATTTAGAATTCGCAAAATGGAATGTATGTAAAAAATTGAATTTTTTTTGCGATTCCTTATTTATCTTTATTTGCGAATTCGCATTTTGCGAATTCGCAAATAAGGAATAATTCCCCATGCATTCCTATGGGCCAGGAGGCCCATAGGAATGATTGTGCAATAATTCTCAAATTGCGAATTCGCAATTTGCTAATCGCAATTTGAGAATAATTTCAAGGGTGCAGGGGTGTCTCATGGACACCCTGCTGCACCCCTGAAACTTACATGTGTGTGCATATGGCACACATACAAGCCCTATGGGCATGTATGTGTGTCACATGCCACCTTCAAAATAGTCATATTTTGTTTTTTAAAAGGATTTCGCAAATTAACACGAACCTCAAATTGGTGTTAATTTGCGATTCCTTAACCCGAATTCTCAATTTTAAAAAGTTTCATACATGCCATTTAAGGAATCGAAAAATTGCGATTCCTTAAATGCATAAGCAAAATAAGGAATCGCAATTTTTTGCGATTCCTTATTTTGCTAATTTCTGATACATCCCAAAAGATGCTAAATGTCCGTTTACGATTCCTTAAGGCCGAAATTCTGCGAATTTCGGCCTGAACGAATCGCAAAAGGCTTGATACATCTAGGCCTATGTCCAGAACTGAAGAGTAACACAACGAATCAAATACATTCAGATGCCATGAAGCAGATATGGCCCTACAATAATGACAGAATGATAAGTTTGAAAACTATGAAGTTTTATTAGCAAATTAGCATAGTTATAAATTCAGAATACTCAAATCAGCCATAAACCAGTGATCAATACATGAATGCATTAGTCAATATGATTGAAATCAGCTCAAAATCACAGCTACAAAGACAAACAGTTTAAAGTTGTAATATATTCATTCACATCCAGGGCACCTCATACAGCACCCGCCCACCGGGGTACCTGGACACAGACAACCTCCCTAGATACTACTCAGTCCATACGTGTGGGTTAGGGCACTAGAGTCCAGGACCACCTTCAGGTCGGACCCTCCTCCCCGCCGACGCACCACACATGTGGAATCTACCCCCTCCTGGGGTCCATGGAATGGCTGCAACTCCCTTGTTGTGCATCCCTCTTTGTTGTTAACTGTCAGTGCTCCGCCACAGAATGAGAAGCTCCCCGGCGTACTCGCCCTCCCGACCCAGACGCTGACTGTGCTCCAGAATTTATGAATGACCTATACTGGAGAATATGGGGATAACTTCACTATATGCCTATGTCATCCACCATCAGTGGCGACACTCCACTTCAGTAGCCATACGCCATCTACACTGGCTAAGAGTGGAGAGCAGAATCAAATTTAAGGCTCTCTGCATCGCCTATAAGGCCATTCATCAGACTGGACCAAAGTTCTTAAAGGAAGCTCTTCAGGTGTACATACCTGGAAAGAATCTAAGATCAGCAGCAAGCTATCTATTGCATGTTCCCCGAACAAGAACGGCCACATGGGGAGACAGACGTTTCCTGGTAGCGACCCCCATACTGTGGAATACACTCCCCTTGCATATTAAAACAGCACCAACACTCATTGCCTTTCGTAAGGCCCTGAAGACTTGGTTATTCAATCAATAAGTTTGTGCCCTGAATTTTGTGTATCCTAGAGCATCTCACTGCGCCTAGACACCCTAGGGTATTAGTTGCGCATGAAAAATCCCATAAATAAATAAATAAATAAATAAATAAATAAATACCTGTTTACCGAGGGCATACACTGGAAAATATGCAGTTTTACTTCACTGTATGCCCATTAAGTCCACTATTCGTGGGTAACGTACCTTTTGAGAAGTCCGATACGCGTAGCGCCAGCACGTGTGATTATTGTGTTAGAAAGGCCGCACTGCTAACTTGATACATGTAATACACTAAGAGGATTCCTTATCTGCAATAATATGCAATGTATGGACGAGATCACCCTTTAACTTTAACTCGGCCGCCCACCAGTACAACTTGGCCGTACCTTTGAACTTTATCCCTTAATTTGAAATTTGGCCGCACACTAGAACATGGCCGTATAACTAAACTTGGAAACTTAGGCCACTAGCGCCCTACTCTGTCGTGCACCTTGCGTCGTCAGGCCCCAAGGCGCACAGCTGTTAACTGTACCATACAGCAGAACAACTTGGCCGAACATTTGAACTCTACACGTTAACTTTGACCACTAATCTTAGGACTGCGAGGGCGCTGAGCCCCGCAATCCATATTAAGTCTGTAAGCAAGTAAGATTCATTAAAACTGCTTGCAAAACGGGAGATGCCAGAACTGTCAGGGTGCTGAACCCTGCAAAATATATTAAATCTATAAGCGAGTTTCGGCCAGATTCACCTACCCAGCATTGTCAGATTGTGTGTTATAGATTTGGGTTGTGTGTTATTGAATTGGAAGACCATACACCCCAGACCTGTCCCCAACTATGTGAAGAAGAATTTAGAAAATGGTCGCCGCATTGCTAAAGAGGCTCTGAATTGCCCTGGAATTATGCCACTTTCTAGCAAAGCTGGCTAGAACTCCCCTGAACCACTTAGTATATACCATACCATCAGTGACCCCAAGGGATATAGAATTCTTCCCATATCTGCTGGTACCGATATTCAGCTGCTCTTCTGCAGTTTGTGCTAGCTGCTGTCCAAAGGACATGCAACAAAAGTGGGCTCCCCTGGGGCAATAAGGGGCCAGGTCCATAACAGGGCCATGTCTAAATCATAATTCAAGAGCATGGCCTATGCAATTAAGGCAAGGCTTAAACATGTATACTATAAAGAAATAGAAGGTGCACTACACTATTTTATTTGTTGACTTAGATTCAAAAGAGTTTGAAGCAGGTGGGGTGCTCTCCAAGGTGGCGTCACCGTCCGATGACGCTAAGAAATACAATACGGTTGTGTGCACACATAAAGTGAGTGCATCCCTGAATGGAGGCATACCTTAGGGTTCCAAAAATAAATTTAGACTCCCATGTGGTTTATGACGTAGTTTTGTCTGTTTATTCCATATGTAGGTCGTTTGATATTATCATCATATCAAGGTAATATAATCTTCAAAACGCATGGTTTATGCAGGTAAATAAGTTCCACTCCCAATGTATTTTGGGGGCGGAGCCCTTTGTCAAGGTGTATCTACAAAGAATGAAGAAGATTGAGTGGCCTGTCAGAGTAACATAAAGTGTATCATCTTTAAGAAAATATGTCTAGTTACTAGGTGTTAGTTAAGTGCCTGAGTGGGCATGCTGTTAAAATACTAACGTACTGCGTGAAAAATATTGCAAACATGCTATACTGTGAACGTGGACGGGAGGTAACGTAAAGTGAACGGGCAGTTAATAACAATGGCGTGTGGTGTACATAGTGATGTCAGTTTGTGAAAATCGGGCAGTGATCTTATAAGTAGCTTGTTATTTGTAGATACCCCTTGACAAAGGGCTCCGCCCAAAATGCATTGGGAGTGGAACTTATTTACCTGCATAAACCATGCGTTTTGAAGATTGCATTACCTTGATATGATGATAATATCAAACGACCTACATATGGAATAAACAGACAAAACTACGTCATAAACCACATGGGAGTCTAAATTTATTTTTGGAACCCTAAGGTGTGCCTCCATCCAGGGATGCACTCACTCTTATGTGTGCACACAACCGTATTAAACATGTATACTAACATTTCCGGCTTCTCACCTCAGGACACCTGACTAGCCCTTGATTGCCTCTGTGACATACGCCAGATACCGTAATACCTAAAATACGGCCCAGAGGTCACCTACGGCCCTCTTGACCTGTACATGCGGCCCTCTGAGTTGCAGCGGCATTTGAGTGTTGTTTACTGTACTCAGTATTTCGAGGGACCACTTCACACTTGGAATATGTGTTCAGGTCCTCTTAGCTTATACTAGTTGGCTCAAATTAAGTGCCTAACACAAAGTAAAGCTTGTCTTGCTTAGTAACCAATACCTGTCAGTGTACCAAAACCTTAGTAATTGGTCCAGCTGCTGCGCTAGTGTACTGTTTCGTGGTCGCAACCTGCTTGTCCCAACTTTGAATTAGTTACAATAATAGGAGAGAGAGTGAAAAATACGGGACACTCTCAGTCCCCTGGGTAAATCTTTGACAAACAACAAAAGAGTGTCAAAAGTAGTAAGTGTGTAAGCACAAATACAGAGAATCAATCACCCTTAATAATTCACTTTGAGAATCATTTAGGAATTATTAGGAAGCCCTCACTCACCACCCTGGGTGGTGACATGCTTCATCATCAGGCCCACCAGGAGAAACCGAATGCCTCCCTGGTGTGCTTCAACGCCAGGATACTACGGAGATGGTTTTTCGTGACAGTGATGTGAAAAATTGTGAGTTTAAAAATGTCAAGGTGGTGTACCACGCAAAAAGTTTTATTCAGTGGTCAACCTGACATGGTTAAAAGTATGTGTTGGGAAATTTACCAAATAATGTTTTGGGTATTTCCACTCAAAGTTGGGTCCACATGCTTCTGCCCGTTATGTGTAATTTACTGGGCTTTCTTCAGGACCATGAGAAGTGTACCCCGGCGGTATGGGCGCGCTAAGGCTCACCCTACCAGAGGACGTGAAAGTTAAAATACAGTGAAAAAATTGAAAGGTGCAAAAAACAAACCAAACAAGTTGTGGTATTTACCTCAAATTGAAGGAACCTGTATAGTCTGGGGAGAAAGAGACATACACACAAATAGAAAGACAAACACTTAGTTAGCAGGATCTGTCTCTTGAGTTTTCTGCAAGACCGATCTTTAAAGAGATATGCTTATGGCTAGTCAATATGCGTGGCCATAGTGTCATAGGTGTTACATTTGTGCTGGAAACGCTTGTCTGGACATCAGACAGGCTTGTGCACATGCACTATGACAAGAAAGAATGGCCGATTGTTCATGCGGCTTATATACAGCGCTCTTGGTTAGCGATCAATAGGCCAGAATGCATGGCCGGTGGCAATGTAAAAGCACAAGAAAATAATAAATAGGACTAGCGGATTAAAAAGTAAGGGTTTCTCACTGGGGTGGAGGCGACAATGGCACACCCTGTATGGGGACAATAGATTACAAATGCGGCGTAAGTAATATAGAAAAAGATGCCAGCAGTATCGCAAATTACTTAACTGAGTACTGGTAGGAGGATAGGCTCTTACAGCCAGCAACGCCTGGCACCCGCTCAGCACCTAGGATCTCCTGCAACCGGACCTCGTGGATGGGGCCCCAAGCGCGGAGAACGCTGAAGTAGAATACCGGTTCCCTGTTGACTTCCGAGAGCCAATCAGAACACCGCGGCGAGAGTGAGGCTTGGAACACAATCTTCCTCACTCTGCGTGGTACGCTCCAATCACCAGGCTAGATGAAAGAGAGGCTTGGGACCCAAGCTTGGTTGGGCTCGAGTCACAACAAAGGGAAACTTTATTGAATACAAAAGTCGGAAACACTCGGTTATGAGTGAAAAACGTCAGAAATGGTAAAGGAACAGACCGAAGAAAAGGACATAATAAAACGTGTGTGTACACAGTGTGAGGACACATACTGTGTAGGGATCCATCAGCATAAAGCGCAGTGCTATGACTGGTGGCCACAGGGCACATAAGTGTGGTTCACAATGCGAAGGATGGTCTATGGGGATGTTAATCAGTAATTGCATGGAAATGTATACATATATACACCCCCAGAGGACAAACTAATTATCATTAGAAGGACAACGTTTATAATATGACAGGTTGTCAAAAAGCACCAAAAGAGAACAGAGGCTGTTCTAGAAGAGACATTCTCAAGGGCATTACCAAGGAAGCAGAAGGAGCCATTAGATGGTGTATTTAGCGTTTTAGTACTGATGACCAAGGGATCTGGTCATTTAAACAATTGAGATGTGTCCCCAATCTGTACACCCAGCGTTGTTCTTTTTCAAAAAGGAAACTGGCTGTGTTCCTTTCAGCGGAGATCTGTTCATAATGGTCCAGTGGAGGTCATTGGGGGTGTGATTATGCTGGAGGAAATGTTCGCTCATCTTAGTTGTTATTTTCGGGCACCTGATGTTACTGCGGTGTTCGCAGATGCGCTGTTTGATTTTGTGAGTAGTCATTCCCACATATCTTTTTTGGCAGGGACACGTAATGAGATAGACCACGTTGGTGGAATTACAGTTTGTATGTGTTCTTTGAGTCCATGTCCTGCCTGGTTCCAGAGAAAGTTGTTTGGTGTGCATTGTCAAGTCAAAGTCAAGTCAAAATATTTATATAGCGCACTATATACCCAGAGGGTCTCAGGCGCCTGAAGAAGGGTGGGGAACTACTTGTCGAATATCCAAGTTTTAAGTTGCTTTCTGAATGCTAGGTGGTTCTGAGTGAGACGAAGGTGAGTGGGAAGTGAGTTCCAGGTCTTAGCTGCCAGGTAGGAGAAGGATCTACCTCCCATGGTGGTTTTGTTGATGCGAGGTACGATAGCAAGGGCTTGGTTGGAAGATCGCAGCTGGCGGGGGGGGGGGGTGTAGAAGGAGAGTCGTGTGTTGAGGCATTCGAGTCCAAGGTCGTAAAGTGCTTTGTGAGCGTGGGTCAGGAGGCGGAAAGTAATCCTCTTATTGACGGGGAGCCAGTGGAGGTTTTTCAGGTGACCAGAGATGTGTTCTTTGCGCGGGATGTCTAGTATGAGCCTGGCTGAAGCGTTCTGGATGCGTTGGAGTTTTTTCTGGAGTTTAGCGGTGGTGCCGGTGTATAGGGTGTTTCCGTAGTCCAGGCGGCTCGTGACTAGTGCGTGGGTGACCGTTTTTCTAGTTTCGGTGGGGATCCAGCGAAATGTTTTTTTGAGCGTGCGAAGAATGTTGAAGCAGGATGATGAAACGACGTTGACTTGTCTGGTCATCGAGAGTGAGGAGTCCAGGATGACGCCCAGGTTTCGTGCGTGGTTCGTCGGAATGGGTGCTTTTCCAAGGGCCTCTGGCCACCAAGAGTCATCCCAGGCGGAGGGGGAGGTGCCTAGGATGAGGACTTCTGTTTTGTCTGAGTTCAGTTTCAGACGGCTGTGCTTCTTCCACTCGGCTACTTCTTTCATTCCTTCGTGTAAGTTAGTTTTGGCGGTGTTAGGGTCTTTGGTGAGTGAGAGGATCAGTTGAGTGTCGTCAGCGTAGGAGATGATGTTGAGATTGTGTTGGCGAGCGATGGCCGCAAGGGGGCTCATGTAAACGTTGAAGAGGGTGGGGCTGAGTGACGATCCTTGTGGCACGCCGCAGATGACTTCAGAGGCCTCTGACTTGAATGGTGGGAGGCGGACTCTCTGGGTTCTTCCGGTGAGGAACGAGGTGATCCATTGCAATGCTTTTCCTTGGATTCCGACGTTTCTTAGGCGCTGTAGAAGGGTGTTATGACAGACTGTGTCGAAGGCAGCGGAGAGGTTGAGGAGGATGAGGGCGACTGTGTCTCCATTGTCTAGTAGAGTTCGAATGTCGTCTGTTGCTGCGATAAGTGCGGTCTCAGTGCTGTGTTTGGTTCGGAAGCCGGACTGTGAGGAGTCGAGGGATTTGTTGGTCTCGAGGAAGGTGGCGAGCTGGTTCTTGACAGCTTTCTCGATGACTTTGGCCGGGAATGGAAGAAGCGAGATGGGGCGGTAGTTTTTGAGTTCGGTGGGGTCAGCTGTGGGTTTTTTCAGAAGGGCGCTGAGTTCCGCGTGTTTCCAGCTTTCCGGGAAGGTGGCGGAGTTGAGGGAGCAGTTGATGACATCTCGGAGGTGTGGTGCTATGATGGAGTTTGCTTTGTTGAAGATGTGGTGAGGGCATGGGTCAGTTGGGGATCCTGAGTGGATGGAGTTCATCAGGCGGATGGTGTCCTCAGTGGAGATTGCGTTCCAGTCGTTAAGGATGTTCAAGGGGGGTGAAGGTCCTGCAGCAGGTTGGGTGGGTTGGTCTCCGGGTCGGTTGTCGAAGCTGTTGTGGATGTCAGCGATTTTGTTGTGGAAGAAGGAAGCTAGGGAATCGCAGAGGGCTTGGGAGGGGGTGATGTCGTTGGAGTTGGCTGATGGGTTGGTAAATTCTTTGACGATGTTGAATAATTCCTTGCTGTTGTGAGCGTTGTTATCTAGTCGGTCTTTGAATGCGGCTTTCTTGGCAGACCGGATTAGTTGGTGGTGTCTGCGGGTGGCGTTTTTGAAGGTGTCTTTGGTGCTGGTGTTTGGGTCTTTTTTCCAGGCCTTCTCAAGGGATCGACAGAGTTTCTTCGATTTCTTAAGATCATCGTTGAACCAGGAGGCGTTTTTGCTGCCTAGTTTGATTTGACGTTTTTTGAACGGTGCTAGGATGTCGGCGCTGTTGGATAGCCATTAAGTGAGGTTAATGGCTGCTTGGTCGGGGTTTGAGGAGTGGGCGGGGGGGTTTAGAAGAAGCGATGAGGAGATCTGGTCGATGGTGATTTTGTTCCAGTTTCTTCGCAGGGAGGGTTGAGGATGGTTGCGGATTGTGGTCTTATTGTAGGTAAAGTGAACGCAGCTGTGGTCCGTCCAATGAAGAGCTGTGGTGTGGCTGAATGAGACATGTTTGCTGGAGGTGAAGATGGGGTCGAGCGTATGACCTGCGATGTGGGTGGGTGTAGTGACAAGTTGTTCGAGTCCGAGGTTGGCGAGATTGTCCAGAAGTGTGGTGGCGCTGCTGTCCTTGCTCTTTTCCAGGTGAAAATTGAGGTCTCCCAATAGAATGTAGTCCTCGGAGGGGAGGGCGTGTGGGGTGATAAAGTCAGTGATGTTGTCACTGAATTGTGCACGGGGTCCTGGAGGCCGGTAGAGGAGGGTGCCCCTGAGTGTGGTATTGGGGTCGGTGTGGATCTGGAAGTGGAGGTGTTCGGCGCTGGCAAGATTGACGTCTAATCTGGTTGAGATGTGGATGGAGTTCTTATGGACGATAGCGATGCCTCCTCCTGTTTGCTGGATGCGGTCCTTACGGATTATCTTGTATCCTTCCGGGATGGCAATGGTGATGTCTGGGGCAGAAGAGGCATTCATCCAAGTTTCTGTTAGGAAGGCGACGTCCGGTGAGATGGTGTCTAGTAAATTCCAGAGGTCGATGGCGTGTCTGTGGACCGAGCGTGTGTTGAGCAGGATGCATTTTAGGTGGTTGGTGTCAGGTGATTGGAGGTAAACCCCAGGCACTAGTAATGGATCTCTCATTTGAAGAATTGGACGGATCTGTTTTAGGCCGTGTGTGTACCAAGGAGTCCTTCAGACTCGTACCTTTTTTAAAAGAAAAAAGTGGTTTTTCCCAGGTTCTTTTATTGCTGGTGATGATCTTCCAGTGTTTATTTACTGATTTCTTAATTGCATCTGATAGACAACTATAAGTGGCAACACATGTGAGTGTCATGTCTTTAGGTTCTCTGATGGTTTCCTCTAAAAGCGCTTCTCGTGGTTGGTTCCTTGCACGTTTGTTACCTTTGTCAAGAATTTTAGTAGGATACCCTCTTGATTTTAATCTCTGGGTGAGGTTAGTTGCTTGGGTCTTGTAGTCCCTGATATCACTACAGTTCCTCCATATCCTAAGATACTGACCGTAGGGAAGGTTCTCCCTGAGGGGTCTTGGATGGAAGCTTGAAAATTCAAGCAGGTTATTTTTTGCTGTTGGTTTGTAGTGGGTTCTGGTGGTTAGTACTGTGCCACTTACTTTGCATGTACCAAACCAAACAGTAACCACACAGGACTCGGAATCTGTCCCATGTCTGCTGGTACCGATACCTGGCTGTCCTCTTGAAGTTCCTACTAGCTGCCGTCCCGAAAACACGTTGCTTCCAAGTCCATGGAGTGCGCCATCCATGATGAAGAAAGGGAAGAGAAAACAAGCCATTAGAGTTTGGCACACTTCTGCTTTTATTTTTATTAGATGCAGTTTATTTATCCACAACTGAGGACGTTCGCCCCTGCAACTACACACATACTGTACATATTGTAATCCTGGGAAATGAGACCTATATTCGGCCCCGAAAATGCTACCCCCTCGTGACCAAAGTGGACCCACTGGGGCATTAGGCAGCGTGGCTATAACATTAGTAACTAAACCATAATTTTAAAAGGCACGGGCTATGCAATTAAGGCATGACTTAAACATGTAACTAACATTCCCATGTGGCCCCCTGAGTTGCAGTGGCACCTGGCTGCTGTTTACTGAACTCAGTGCTAACCTGAAATAAACTGTTAAATGTACAGCAAGCATTTATTTATAGTTATTGTTAGATAAAGAAAGAAAGTTACCAGGCCTTTAACTTTAGGAACTAATTCATTTTTTATTACAGACCCTAGATAATAATGTATTTCCTTTACCCCCACTTTATAACCCCCGCTGGTGTCAGTGCGGCCCCACGGTTACACTATAGACCAACACTTTGCGGCCATTGGGAAAATGTTTGTGAGTACACCTTGCCCTAAAACAAGCCTGCCCCACTGTCTGTGTCCTCTCTTGTTGCCTACCTTAAATAAATGAGCAACAAAGGTATTGTTGTAAGATTGGCTTTAAACATTTCCACTCTGAATGTGTGTATTAACTATTATTAACAATTGCTTAAAGTATCATCAAGTTTGAGGATGCTTGAGGAAGGGATTTTGCCTATAGAGTGTTGCCACCACTCATATTCCCCCTCAACGTCACTTTCTTATGGAGCCATTTTGTGAGACACATTGTTTGATATTTTATGTACTACGTTCCTTGTGAGCAGTTGAAAGATGCTGAACTAGCGACCTGAACCTCGGCATGCCATACAACCCTGACATCCTATTTTTTTTCCTTTTTAAACATGTGATCTAACGTAATCTCTCTGTGCAGAACCACACCCTTTGTTAGAGCCATACCACACAAACCAAATGCCCCTATAATGCACCAGTAACAAGGACTCTTGATGTAAAACCTTTGTTGGAGCCATATCACCCAAATGAAATGCCCCTGTAATTCCAAAGTAACCAGGACTCTTTTATTGAAATGCAAGCCAAAGTGCACCCTGGACCCCATATGGAATGCCTGCTGAATAACCGCTGAAATTGTCCATACGGTAGATTGGTTCGTAAATGTCGTGGATGGAAACTGTCATGGCGGAGGAGGCAGTTTTCCATCCTTAGGAAAAATGTTGAGGTCAAGGAATTGAGAAATTGGTATTCCTTGAGGATGGAAAACTGCATACCAATACCCATTTCAAACCAACGGCGAGGAACTGCCTCCTCCGCCATGACAGTTTCCATCCACGACATTTACGAACAAATGTACCGTATGGACAATTTCTGAGGTTGAGACGGAACTGTACGGAAATCCAGGATTACAGGGCACAAGCAAAGGACTTGAAAGACAAATTACAAAAAAGACAGTACCCTGAGAGGATCATCAACAACGCCATGAAGAGGGCGAGAAACAATCACCGGGAAGCTCTACTAGAAGACAAAATCCAGTCCGACCGGGTAACCACCAGACCAATCTGTGTGACTACTTACAGCTCCCAAACCAATGAAGTGTTGAAACTCCTAAATAAACATTGGCGCATCCTAACGAGTGGGAGTCTAGACATTGAAAAAACATTATTTGTCCACAAACGAGGCAAAAATCCCAAGGACATGCTGGTGCATACACGTCCGAAACAACAACAAACACAACCCCCTCAACATGGTCTAGGAGGTCATTACCCATGTGGTAACTGTGCAAGTTGCCATCTCACTCAGAAAAGCAAACATTTGACCTTTGCAAATGGTACCAAATGGGAACAGAGGAAACTAACGAACTGCAACAGCAGGAATGTAATCTATATGATTACCTGCCCTTGTAATTTGGAGTACATTGGCATGACCAAAAGACCAGTAAAAATACGGATTGGTGAGCACAAGAGCAATATAAGGTGTAAAAAGACCACAACGAAAATGGCCATGCATTTCTTGGAAAATCAACATTGTGTCAACGACATTAAGTGGACAGTAGTGGAACAACTACCATCTGAGCAAGGACTCTTTGAGAAGGAACAAAGATGGGTTTTTAGACTTGGGACCAGCACCACTGGCCTCAATGACAGTATTCCCTGGAGACAGTTAACCTAGACTGATCTCCTTTGTGTCTACGTCTCCAAACATCGAAGGCACACTACAAAGAGAACAGTAACAATAATGTATCAAGCATGTCCCCAAACACATGCGCTCTCCGGTAACACTATCCTCCCAAGCGTCAATCATGAAAAGGACGCGACCGATCTGAACACGCATGCGCATGAAACACTGAAACTAACACGCACATGTGCGCATGCGCCAACCAAATACGCTTACTCAACGAGTCGCGAGCAGAACCGGCGAATATCCCTATATGAGCATAAGGAAACATCAATTAACTAATCGCGCAATTTACCCAACCACTGGGAAGAGTATAAAAACCCGACCTTAAGTCTCCTTCTGGCATTATCACCAGAGCCACGAAGGGATCGATCGGGAGGAATTTCCTTACTGAAATCGTGAGTAACTTGGGTCAAAAAAGCACAGTCAGTGTCTACAGGACGGGGATGTAAGTACTATGGGTATCTGAATATCCTTTTTTCCACACAGGTGCTAAATAGCATACCAGATCCGTTCATTGGACTCATGAGGCCTTTTTCATCCATTTTAAACAGTAGGTTGGTAAAACTTATAAGCATGATACATTTCCTTTTTCAGGGTCACGTCACAGCTTTGCTCATACTGTTCAACCACAAATGGTGTTTTACTCTGAAATCATGATTAACATCATAACTACAATACGAAAGTGTGTGTTTTATGTTTTCTGTCAGTGAGTCTGGTTTGTCTTTTTCTTTTATCCCACTATAGGCACAATTGGCACCTATAGTATTAGTCGCAACCACACTTGTATCACCTGAAACCACTGGCCATTTTGCCTATGGATGTAGAGAAGTAGACCACCAGAAAAAAATCTTTATCTTCTTTTCTTTTACAGGTTGACTAACAAACAAACTTTTTTGCTAGGTACATTGTCTTACCCTGCACTATATTTCTCACTTTTATTGGAAATCCTGAATACGAGTTAGAGAAACGTGAGTAAGGTGGGGATTTGTGTACCCCGTCCTAAAGAAGGTGTTTTACACCGAAACATTTCGACGCACACAGAGAGGAGGTAACGCACATTGACTGCGGCGCAACCTCCCATTTTTTAATTTTAATAGCACCAGCCCGGGGGCTTATTAAATATATTTTTTAGTCACCCCACGAGCCAGGTCCTTTTTAACCTTCACTTATTTTAAACCTCACCGTACACTCACATAAAAAACAACCCCTCACCTACACCACACATAGTCCATCAAGTGCTCCCACGTACCCATAGGTCGCAGCACGCTGTACCCCGTAGAGGGGTACGATGACCCCGATGATGAAGCATGACACCAAGGGGCCTGTTGGTGTGTGAGGGGACCTAAAAACAAGGAGGGTGCTCCCCACTGCGGAGACCAAACCCACAACACGAGTAGTGGATTCTTTTTGTTTATTTAGATAAAAGAAAGCCAATGGGAAATGTTGACCAGACAAGACATGAGACTTGAATTTTAGTCCACTCCTAAATACTACGGGAACAGTTCATTTGAAACAATGTGACAGTCAAGGATAGTGGCTCCTGCATGCATGTGATTTGGTAAGCACAGTATGTTTCGTACGTAAGGATTTCAGCGCCAACGTAACTAACTTTCGTTTCTATTGTCGAAGTGAGTAACCGCAACAAAAAAACATCTGGTGCCAGTCTGTAACAGTTGGATAAGTAGTAGTCTGTTGGGATTTTTAAGCATCCCGCTGCCTCTGCCGACTGGCATATAATACGATTACGAGCGCGGCCCCACCCCATTTTACCGTGATACCTTCCCTATGAACTTGGCTGCCATTCACTGCTTCCCCGCCAAATTGGCAGTCAATCCCAATAGATGTAAAGTTAAATATTTTAAGCAGGAAAAGTTAACACGGCAGGGTCATTGTTGAAGAGTCAGGTCGCCCCTCTACTAGGCTGGGGGGGAGGGTGGGGGGGGCGCCTGTTCATTAGTGAAGTAAGAGACAAGTCAATCATCATTTATAGATATATAATATAGACTACAAAAATATCGACTAGAAAAATGTAATATCGACTAGAATAGCAATATTATCGATTCAAAAATATAGAATGGACATAATATCGACTAGACAGAATATAGACAGAATATAGACAACAAAAAAATCGAATTTAAGTTAAGTTAATATTAATGTTTAATTTCTGTGTTATATAATTCTGTAGCGGGTTGTGGGTTTATAGGGGAATAGGGTGGGAAGTAATTTAATTATAATTAACTAAATATGTTATTTAAATAATTGTTATTTATTTAAAATTAATTGTTCATTAAATATTAATTGGTAATTAATTAAAATATAATTGGTGATTAATGTTAATTGATTAATTGATAAATATATTATTTTTAATAATTTATTTTCTGTAGCGGGTTGTGGGTTTATAGGGGAATAGGGTGGGAAGTAATTTAAATCTAATTAATTAAATATGTTATTTAATTATTTGGTATTTATTTAGAATTAATTGTTAATTAATTATTAAATGGTAATTAATTAAAATATAATTGGTAATTAATTTTAATTGAGTAAGTGATATATAATATATTTTTTGTAATTTATTTTCTGTAGCGGGTTTTGGTGTTATAGGGGAATAGGGTGGGAAGTAATTTAAATATAATTAATAAAATATGTTATTTAAATATTTGTTATTTATTTAAAAATATTTCTTAATTAATTATTAATTAGTAAGTAATTAAAATATAATTGGTAATTAATTTTTTGGGATTAATTGATAATTTAGTGGGTTGTGCGTTTATAGGGGAATAGGGTGGGACGTAATTTAAATATAATTAATTAAATATGTAAATTAATTAAAAGTTATTTATTTAGAATTAATTGTTCAATAATTAATAATTGGTAATTAATTACAATATAATAGGTAAATACCTTTAAATGATTAATTGATAAATATGTTAATTTAATTAATTTAATTTTGTAGTGGGTTGTGTGTTTATAGAGGAATAGTTTGGGAATTAATTTATTGTAAGTAATTACATTGTTTTAAAAAATAGATTGAGTTTATTTTGTAAAATAATTTTAAAATGTAAATTAATTGATTGTTAAAAGGTAAATTATTAGTATTAGTAGGTAATTTATATTATTAAATAATTTGTATTTTACAATTTAATAGATTAATTAATATAATTTACACAATTCTAAAATATTTAAAATATTTTGTCATAGATTTTACTATTTATGTTATTTACATTTATATAAGAAGTATTTACTTTCCTTACTGTTGCACTCACTGGAGTTGGAATAGTAAATTTAACCTCTACGCTATCCAACGCTTTCCCTACTGTTACACTCTCTGGAGTCGGAATAGTAAATTTTACCCCTACGCTATCTAATGCTTACCCTACTGTTACACTCTCTGGAGTTGGAATAGTAAATTTTACCCCTACGCTATCCAATGCTTACCCTACTGTTACACTCGCTAGAGTTGGAATAGTAATTTAAACCCTTACGCTATCCAACGCTTTCCCTACTGTTGCACTCCCTGGAGTGGGAATAGTAATTTTCACCCTTACGCTATCCAACACTTTCACTACTGTTGCACTCTCTGGAGTGGTAATAGTTATTTTTACTTCTATGCTATCCAATGCTTTCCCTACTTTTGCACTCTCTGGAGTTGGAATAGTAATTTTTACCCCTACGCTATCCAACGCTTTCCCTACTGTTGCACTCATTGGAGTTGGAATAGTAAATTTAACCCCTACGCTATCCAAAGCTTTCCCTCCTGTTACACTCTCTGGAGTTGGAATAGTAATTTTTACCCTTACGCTATCCAACACTTACCCTACTGTTACACTCACTGGAGTTGGAATAGTAAATGTTACCCCTACCCTATCCAATGCTTACCCTACTGTTACACTCACTGGAGTTGGAATAGTAAATGTTACCCCTACGCTATCCAACGTTTACCCTACTGTTACACTCACTGGAGTTGGAATAGTAATTTAAACCCCTACGCTATCCAACGCTTTCCCTACTGTTGCACTCACTGGAGTTGGAATAGTAATTTTAACCCTTACGCTATCCAACGCTCTCCCTACTGTTACACTCTCTGGAGTTGGAATAGTAATTTTAACCCCTACCCTATCCAACGCTTTCCCCACTGTTGCACTCGCTGGAGTTGGAATAGTAATTTTAACCCCTACGCTATCCAACGATTTCCCTACTGTTACACTCTCTGGAGTAGGAATAGTAATTTAAACCCCTACGCTATCCAACGCTTTCCTTACTGTTACCCTCTCTGGAGTTGGAATAGTAAATTTTACCCCTACGCTATCCGACGCTTACCCTGCTGTTACACTCTCTGGAGTTGGAATAGTAAATGTTACCCCTACGCTATCCAACGCTTACCCTACTGTTACACTCATTGGAGTTGGAATAGTAATTGTTACCCTTACACTATCCAACGCTTTCCCTACTGTTGCACTCACTGGAGTCGTTAGAGTACATTTAACCCTCTCGCTATCCTACAGTAAAAATATTGTATATGTTTTGTTAATAATATGTAGATATATATATATAAGTATTAATACATTTTTTTTAAGTTACATTAATTATTTCTTAATTTTTCGTTTATTTAAGTATTTTAAATATGTTTACAATAATTTAATTTACTGTTATATTACTTTTAAGTTACTTTTAACATACTTAAAGAATTTGATATTTTGACATTCTATATTTTTTACACTCGATATTTTGGAGTCGATGTTTTGTACTTACCTGTTTGAAGATAGGAAGTCGATATTCTGTCAGTCGATATTTTATCCTCGATATTTTGGCATTTCGATATTTTGTCTGTCGATATTCTGTCAGTGATCCCTTTATAACCCCCGCTGCTGTCAGTGCGGCCTCACGGTTACACCATAGACCAACACTTTGCGGCCCTTGGGAAAATGTTTGTGAGTACACCTTGCCCTAAAACAAGCCTGCCCTACTGTCTGTGTCCTCTCTTATTGCCTACCTTAAATAAATGAGCAACAAAGGTATTGTTGTAAGATTGGCTTTAAACATTTCCACTCTGAATGTGTGTATTAACTATTATTAACGATTGCTTGATGTTAAAATATCATCATGTTTGAAGATGCTTGAGGAAGGGATTTTGCCTATAGAGTGTTGCCACCACTCATATTCCCCCTCAACGTCACTTTATTATGGAGCCATTCTGTGAGACACATTGTTTGATATTTTTTGTACAACGTTCCTTGTGAGCAGTTGAAAGATGCTGAACTAGCGACCTGAACCTTGGCATGCCATAAAACCCTGACATCCTTTTTTTTCTTCTTTTTAAACATGTGATCTAACGTAATCTCTCTCTGCAGAACCATAACCTATGTTAGAGCCATACCACACAAACTAAATGCCCCTATAATGTCACAGTAACAAGGGGGCATATTATCAAGGGGGTTTATCTCCACTTTTTTGGCTTAAAAAGCCAAGAAAGCGGAGATAAAATTATCTCCCTATTACCTAGCTGTCGCTAACACCAGTTAGCGACAGCTAGTAGGAGATAGCGACCATCTTGGGCCCCACTTTGCATGTCAGTGATATTTATCACTAATGACATGCAAAGTGGGCGTGCCAAGATGTTAGCGACTGGAAAGAGTCGCTAACATTGCTATCTCCTATTACCAACTTTTGGAGATATTAGCGCTAAGCGGGAATATCTCCAAAAGCTAACACCTGCCCAGAGCAGTTCTTAGCCATGTTATCCAATGGGAGGTGGATAACATGGCTAAGAGCATTGGCTCGGTAATGCATGAATATCGCTGACTTTTCAGCGATATTCATGCATTGCGGCCGATTTTTATCCCATTTGCGATAACCCTTGGTATCTGCGCTAAAAATCGCCGCAGCTCAGCGGTAAATGTTTGTCTCTAACCAAGCAATAGCGATAATTATCGCTATTGCTTGGTAATATACCCCAAGGACTCTTGATGTAAAACCTTTGTTGGAGCCATATCACCCAAATGAAATGCCCCTGTAATTCCAAAGTAACCAGGACTCTTTTATTTAAATGCAAGCCAAAGTGTACCCTGAACCCCATATGGAATGCCCGCTGAATAACTTAACAGTAATTTCTTGCTGGGATAAACCCTGAACTACTGCACCACTACAGTACTGCCTTCTGGGTTGAAAAACCAATAATAACTACATTGAAATTATGAAACTGTCCCCCCAGTAGATGTATGCCATTAGGCTAGCAGTTAATTTGTGTTGGGGTGGTTCACCACGCCACTACCTCTATATATGCATTACTCATATTGCATCCTACGGCCCCAATTCCAGCCTACTCAGGGTAGTAGCCCCAGTATTCATACATATATAGTGTTATCCCAAAGTGCTTTAATGCAAGCGGATAACCAGCTGCAACAATATTCAGTTCAGGCCGGGATTTTACATTTCTAGTTAATCACTCCCCTTCTGGTAAAATTGTTAGTCAGCATTTATTTTGAACTTGCTCATTTGAAAATTGTATATTCCTCTATTAGGGGGAGAGATTTAATGTAAAGTTAGAGCTCGGGAACTTTCTAATGCTCTCCCTGACTTTCCACAGTCAATGACAGGATTCTGGATATACGTAAAAGCCTTTACAGCCACAGACTAGTAACTGCTGCAGCATTAAACTCAGAGCACGAAACGGAAGTTGGAACTGTTGTTGATGTCTAGTTAGGGTCGTAAGAAAGACAAACCACAGCTTCTGAGCAAATGTTGGCATTATGGCCTTCCAAAACCGGCTCGTGTGGCTTAGATAAAAGAAAGCCAATGGCAAATGTTGACCAGACAAGACATGAGACTTGAATTTTAGACCACTCCTAAATACTACGGAAACAGTTCATTTAAAAGAAGGTGACAGTCAAGGATAGTGGCTCCTGCATGCATGTGATTTGGCAAGCACAGTATGCTTCGTACGTAAGGATTTCAGCGCCAGCTTAACTAACTTTCGTTTCTATTGTCGAAGTGAGTAACAGCAACAACGAAGCATCTGGTGCCAGTCTGTAACAGTTGGATAAGTAGTAGTCTGGTGGGATTTTTAAACATCCCGCTGCCTTTGCCGATTGGCATATAATACGATTATGAGCGCGGCCCCACCCCCATTTTACTGTGATACCTTCCCTATGAACTTGGCTGCCGTTCCCTGCTTCCACGCCAAATTGGCAGTCAATTCCAATGGATGTAAAGGTAAATATTTTAAGCAAAGCTGGAAAAGTTAACACGGCAGGGTCATTGTTGAAGCGTCAGGGCGCCCCTCCCCTAGACAGGGGAGGGGGGGGCGCCTGTTCATTACTGAAGTAAGAGACAAGCCAGTCGTCATTTGCACCTATATGAGGGCAATATTCTTATTTTTTATAGAGCAACATTGTGATATTGTGAGCTGTCTAGTAGTTGGGTGTGGGTGGAGTTGTAGGGCTGGAGGAAGAGGAGGAGTCAGGCCAGGAAAGGGTTAGTTAGAGCTGGGACCAGGTCACAGTAGGATGCATAATAAAGTCTCCCATAAAAGATAAGTAGTGTTTGTCCTTATTTACAAGCGGGACACTACAGCTGGCGACGAGGGTGGGATGGTGCAGCTAGTCACCTCCCAAGCCCACAGAGACTCGTGACCCGTCCTTCGCCACACATGCTGGAAGTCGCCGTCGCGACACGTGTGCTGAGAAGAAACCGCCGCCGAGATTATAAAGGCCAGCGGTGAATGACCCTGCTCCGCGATCGGCTGATTGTGTGGAGCCTCCAGGAGTGTGTGGAGCCCTGCTCGTTCAGGCGCTAAAATCACCTGCAGAAGAGCGCTGCCGAGCGCTAAAACAAATGCAAATTTAAAAAGCGCGGTCGAGTGCTGGAATCGGGAGCCCCGTGTGCAGAGGTTGGAGCTTCCCGCCTGAAGTGCCCACCGGGAGCCCACCCCGGCGGCAGAAGTCAAGGAAAGCTACCCTACCTGAAGCATTGACTCAAGCGGTGGATCCTGGCTGCAACCGGCAAGCGGTGAGTGGAAGCGCTGAGAAATACAGTGACTCGGGTGAAGAAACGAAGAAAAACGGCCAAAATCCCATTGAAAACGATTCCCGCGCGGCCATTTTGGAGTCAGGCAGCAGTTTCCAATCCCCTGCGAGGACTCATCTGCGGCCATTTTGAGGTCAGGCAAAAGACCTGAAATTGCAAATAAACATTGGCGAGTGCCACAGGGCCCAAAAACAAGCACTGGTAAGTGCAAAACAAGCATTGGTAAATGTGCAAATCAAGCATTGGTAAATGAAAAAAAAACAGTGGTAAATGTAAAACAAACAAGCACTGGTAAATGCAAAAAACAAGCATTGGTGAAAACAAGAAGCGAGCAAACAGGCACTGGTAAATGCAAACAAGCATTGACGAAGACAAGAAGCATTCAAACAAACATTGGTAAATGCAGAACAAGCGTTGATAAATGCACAACAACTAGTGGCAACAGCAAGCGAACAAGCATTGGCGAAGACCAAAAGAGTATTGGTGAAGACCAAACAAACAGTAGCGAAGGCCGCACAAGCAGTGGCGAAGACGAAATAAGCAAACAAGCATTGGTAAATGCAAAACAAGCATAGACTAATACAAGCAGAGTAATGAAGCAAGTATAAGCAAATGTAAGAGACAACTAAAGACCACGGTGAGCACAAACAGAAGATGCAGTCCTGCAGAAGACCCCGAAGAGGGCAGAACTGCGGAAGACGGTACCAGAAACAAGCAAAGATCACACTGAATGTAAACAAGCACGAGTATAAGCAACATGAAGTGAAAGGAGCAAAGGGCCAACAAACACAGCAAACACTGGAAAGTGCAAGGGATGCACTGAGAACAAGCACAAGCCTGCACAAACCCCAAATGTGACAAACACTAGCAAATCCAGGACGCCACAAGCACGAGCCAACACAAACCCGAACATACCAAGCACGGACGAATACCAGTCCCAAAGTAACGAGCACGAGGAAGGGCAAATACTAAAGCAAACTTCAGCATCACGTGAAGACAAATAATTAAAAAGTAGATGAAGCTAAGAAAATAAATGATCCAGAAGCAGGAGAAAACAAATATCAAAGAAGCCTTCCCTCATCAACTAAGTGACTGGATAACCTGTACTAGTCTGAAACGAAACGCAAGAACAAGATATCAACGTTGGCACGTATCATTGTGGAAGCGCCACCGACCACCTGCAGTTAGCACGCAACAGCAAAGAAAGCGGGAATTCGATGATCCACGAGTCACCCGGGAGTGGCGAATCTTACCACAATCAGATGAAACAACCAAACAAAGGCTCTCGCCCAAGGAGGGTTGGCTAAAGAAGACAGGAAACAAAGTGAACAGTCCTGTGACAGTGGAATACTAGCAAAGTCCACCATCATGTCGGCAAGAAAAGAAACACTCAAGTACAATCCCTGCGTTGAAGAACCACCCCCAGTGACACAGATTGACATTCATAGTTTGGGTCCCAAATGGAACCGGTGGCTGGAATCACTAGACGATTTCCTTGTCGCAATCGGTGAACGAAGAGATGGAAAATGTCTGACACTACTCCTTCAGCTGGTGGGTCATGAGGGCCGACGCTTAATCAGAACATTTTCTGACAAGGACACAGAGACATATGAAGGACTCCAAGAGAAACTGCGCGTCTATTTCAACACACAGGCAGACGTGGATCATGATCGCATTGCCTTCAACACAGCACAGCAGGAACCAGGAGAATCAATGCCAAACTTCATCACCCGGTTGCAAACTCTGGTACAATGCTGCCATTTTAACACATTTACAAATGAGGAAGCAGTTCGGCTCCGGATAATCAAAGGCTGTTTAAGGTCTAACACGAAGCGCAAGATCCTTCAAGGGCATTGGTCGCTAAAGGAAATCATCAAGAAGTCCGAAGTTGGAGTGCGGGTCAAAGCAAGAGAATCATCAAAAGAATCACACCTGAGTGCAAGACACAAAAATGCCAGGAACGGGACAAGACAGCGGGAGAGACAAAGTGACATGGAATACTCCGAGTCAACAATACAAAAGACAACCTCAAGAAGTCATTCACCCTCAAAGAGTTGTCCAAAGTATGGCACAAAGTATACTGAAGAGGATGAAACGTCAAGTAGGACAGGTCGTACCCATGGACAAGATGGCAGTCTGCCCAACAAGCGGGCAAGAAAAACAAACTACAGAAGATGGGAGCAATCATGTCAACACCGGAAATCGGCACACGAGCACCCCCGAGCATCCCGCTATTCGCCAAACTCTGTAGATGCGTCCGAAGAAGCATCAAGCAGTAGAACACATCACACCCATAGTACAGATGTCAGGGCACTAAGCAAGCGGAAAGAAGAAGCCAACCGCCTGAGATGGACTGATTCACTCAGACACCAAAAAGGGGAAGACAAATGCATCCATGACATCCGAGATAACGAGGAAACTGAGAGGAGGTCATTACCATCATGTGAGAGAGGCAAATATGAAGCACCCTGGGATCAAACACAAGACATAAACATGCGGTTATCAAACAACCTCTCCAGTGAGATGACGCCGAAGCCACTTCTAGAAAGATACCCGGAGAAAGATCACAAAGAAAGTTCCGACTCTAGGAGCAGCCCGTGACGGTCTACCTATTTCAGAAACTTACCAGTCAGGACACACTCAAAGGAACGTTCTCAAAGGAAAGCAACAAAAGACTCTTCCGACTCAGACAGCACGTCTGCTCGATCCCTCGAGTCGACCGAGTCATGGTCCCGACAACGGCCATGGCGTCAACCACCCGAACACATCACAGAACCAAGGGACATTCTTCCCATCAAGAGCGACATGTCTCACACCAATGTCTCTGAATACTCAATCACTTCACAAGACAACCTGTCATGTCGGTCACAGGTATGTCAAGACATAAATAATGCACCGTCACCCCTGATGGTGTCAGCGAGGCTGACTCAAAGGGCCTACCAAAGGAAAATAGATATAGTGGACATTATTCACCAGATGGAAAAGGACCAGCCAGTCAATCTGCAAGGGAAGCCAGACGCGTCAATAGAGACAGGTCATCATCGGATGAGGGAGAAACATACACATACCCAGATGGTCCCAGGGTTCACCAGCCCCAAACGCGGGCGGGAGTGGATGACACAACCAGAGACAGCAAATAAGTCCCCAAGCCATACCAAGATGATCTCTTCAGATAGTACCTTACCGTCTGGCATCCAGGACTCTGAACAGGAGGACAGTGTTGCCTTCAACCGGACAAAACAAAAAGAAGTAAAAGTACATGCGGGTGCTCGGAAGAGAACCAGAACAACAGCCCCTCAGAAAAGAGATCGAGTGTCAATCGAACAAGAGTCGCAAAGGAAGACAGACTACCGATATCAAGCTGAGCCTTTCACAGTCACCTCAGACATTGAAGGTGAGTGGATCACGCTGAAGCTGATTGAAAACCACCACAAATCTGAGCACACGCAGATCACACAAGACGGAGTGCAATTGCAAAGAAGCTCTTTTGTAGTAAAGGATGCTCTCGTCAAGGCGACAGAAAGCCACACAACGGAAACGGAGATGCGTCTCCATAGTTCAAATGAACGGTCCTTGGTCCCGTATGGCTGATCGAGGAACTATGAATATGTTGGACGCTAAGTAGATTTGACACTCAGATCGAAGCTGCGTATGAAGGTAAAGGTGTGAGTCTCCGACCTCGAAGGAACCTTCAAAAGCCCCAGAGACTCAGTTAAGAACTTTAATCAAGTCAGTTTTGTTCTTTTATTTAACAAAGGGGGAGATGTGATATTGTGAGCAGTCTAGTAGTTGGGTGTGGGTGGAGTTATGGGGCTGGAGGAAGAGGAGGAGTCAGCCCAGGAAAGGGTTAGTTAGAGCTGGGACCAGGTCACAGTAGGACGCATAATAAAGTCTCCCATAAAAGAGAAGTAGTGTCTGTCCTTATTTACAAGCGGGACACTACAAACATCAGAGTGCATTAAGTCAAACACAAGAGCGCTTTATGTACATATCCTTTCCCCACGTTACTCATGGTTTTATTGTGCTATAATGAAAAAATAGGGGACACAATGAAATAGAGTAAAATAATTGTGTGGGATCACATAATTTGCCCACTTTTATCGCGATACCTTCCCTATGAAGTCAGCTGCCCTTCCCTGCGTCCACGCAAAATTAGCAGTCAATCCCAATGGATGTAAAGGTAAATATTTTAAACGAAGCAGGAAAAGTTAACAGGGCAGGGTCATTGATGAAGAGTCACTTTCTATAGATACATTGGAGTACGATCTGATAGTTTTACCCACTGAAAATGCATACTCACATCAATAGGTTAAAAAATGTATAACACTGCGCCAGGCTCCCTCCAACTCAGCCCGACAGGAACATCACTCCACATCAACGATGATCTCGACGCTGCTCCTGAAGATCAGGCTGCAGCCTAAGGGGACAAAGAGAATGAAACGCCCCAGGGCACAGCCTTAAATACTTGCCAAGTTTTGTTTCTCCATCCCTCACGTCATCACCACCAACCTCCCTTCTTTTGTCCTGAAGCCCGGAGGAGGCTCAGCCCCATGGCACAACTAAGGGCACCCGTCCCCTAGGTGGGGAGGGGAAAGGGGGGCCTAACTTGCTAATGTAGGAAATTGGGATTAGATGGGGAGATATCAAGCAGAAAGTGTTGGCAAGTAAAATATTTAAAGGCAGAATCAAAAAAAGATGTAGCCAAGTATGTAAGAACGAAATCTGTCCAGGAGTCTAACTCTTCATGCAAATGCAGAGAAAAATGTCTCCTCTGTGAAGAGTAGAAAGGGCATCTGAACAAACTAACTTTTGGGGAGAGGATGTGGTCAGTCGTCTAGATTGGCAACTTTGGGGTTGGAAACCAGGGTTCGAGCTTCGGGGTCGCGTCTACTTCCTGTGATTCTGGGCAAATCACTTAGGGGCATACTATCAAGAGCGGCGTTAAAATTATCACCAGTTTAGCGGCAGAAAACTGCTTCTAAAGCAGCGATATTGGGCTTGATAATATGCCCTGAAGAATTGCAATAGAAGACCATGTTCACACCAGAACATGGACTTCTATTGGAATTCTCAAGGGCATATTATAAAGCTCATTATCGCCCCTTTAGTGACAGTTTTCTGCCGCTAACCCGGCGATAATTTTTAACGCAGTGTTTCATAATATGCTCCTTGATCTCCCCAATCCTGAATGTGTCATGTAACCAGTGCTCATGTAAAGCGCTCCAATACCTTTAGGTCGAGTTCGCGCTATATAAATCTGCATTTAAAAAAAACAAACTAACTAGCAAAGTTTTGTTTTGAAGTACGTCTTCTACAAGAGTTTTGACTTCGTAAGATTCTGATGAAGAGAACCAATCAGGATCAAACACGATGCGATAATAAAGTTTCAGTCTTCTTCCCAGGTACCACACAATGTCGTTTCTGCTGCACGACCTTCTGCTGGATATCTGCATTAGGATGATCCAATTTTTCGTAACATTCAGAATTTTGCTCTCCATAGACAGATAAACATTCACAAAAAAAAACAAAATAATATGTTTTACTCAATGTTGAGTGGTGCAACTTGGCTCCTCAAATGAGAAAGAGGAAAAATACACAGCTGAGAGAAAAGCATTGAAACTAAAATGAGCTATTTTAAATTGAAACCTACTTTAACTATTTTGAACCTTTAAGTGAAACACACAATTTATAAGCATTTGCAGAGCAGATTAATGTGAACATTCGTGCAACATGCTAATTATCGAAAACTCTCCAAGAGCGATAAATGTGCAATAGAGGCGTAGAGGTGGTAAAGAGAAATTGTGTGACCATAACGGAGCACTTTGTGGTGGGGCTCACGACTTAAAAAGGCAGCAAAAGGACCTAGGAGCCCTCTAATTGGAAACAGAAGGCAGAAGTAGTAAGACTATAAGACAATGGATCAGACGTAATAAAAGACTCGTTGCAAAAAGTGGTTGCAATTTGTGCACCAACTTTTTGCAACCCGTGACAAACGTTGCTAATATAACCTTTGTGCGAATAGGTCATATTGCTAGTTTCTAACATTGGATGTTTAAGGAGATCTCTAGCGCTCAAGTAGGAATACACTCATTAATAAACCTTCAAAAGTAATTATCTTGGGTGCTTGCAAACCAGCTGGGAGAAGAGAACGCCACACTTCTCTCTACACAATCCTAAGTTTGAACAATGTTTTAAGTAATATTCACAGCACACCACTTATCACAAAATAATAGTTATCACAAGAACAAAAAAAACAGTCCATTGGGCTCTTGATGAATTCTTCTTTCTTTTCCCTTTATTTTCTTAAATCCAATCCTTTATGCCATGCCAACGCGTTTCGCTGTGGTTAAGGATCTCGGAATTTTCATCAAGCTTAAATCGTATTCGTCAGTATCTGCCAGCACAAATAATAGCGTGCGTTGAAGGAATTTTCCAATGTTGTCGCCGTAACTTCATAAAAATAAAGAATTCAATCCACTCGATCAGTAAAGTGCCGCTCCCGAATATTAAACATGGTCCTTCCAACGCTGCCTGCCACTCAATCTGGCTTCCCCTCAGGATTATCCTGCTTCTCCACCCGAGTACAGGCAACCTGTACTCGGGTGATGAAAATTCTGAGATCCGTCATTGGAAGTGTAGCATAATTCCCAAGGAGGTATCAAGAAGTAACGCAAAACTGAGCCCTGAAGAAGCCAGTGGGTTACCTTAACCACGGCGAAACGCGTTGGCATGGCATAAGGGATTGGATTTAAGAAAATAAAGGGAAAAGAAAGAAAGAATTCATCAAGAGCCCAATGGACTGTTTTTTTCGTTCTTGTGATAACAGTTATTTTGTGATAAGTGGTGTGCTGTGAACATTACTTAAAACATAGGTTATATTGCTACATCGCCACTCAAAGGGGTTCACAGAGTAAACTGCTGCATAAATGTTAAATGCATTGGTCGCTATTTGCAACCTCCTGCTACTGGCCAGAAACGCAGGGACGGTGGCCTGCAAAGAACAGCAGACCACCACCCTTTGTCCACAGGAACTGTCCTGCCTAGTCTGCTGACAAGGTTGAACTAAGGAGAGAGTGTCTCAAGGTGACACCTTCCGCTTTATGAATAGTTACCACCCAAACAAGGAGGCTGGTAACTCATCAATGGTCTGTGACCTCAACCAAACACAATCATAATCGATTGATACAATATTCTCAGAATCAGACATATTAGTGGGGTACCCCTTTTACATCCACTCCTAATGGCAATTTAGAAAATATTGCAAAACACCATATGCAGAGAGACTTTTACAAATAAAACAACATTGACTCACATTAGATAAGCGAAGAGTACCTTCAAAAGTCATGATGATCTTGTACAAACACTACTTGTCGACATGCATAAATATTGGTGTTTCGTTCCTAGTAATATGTGCATTAAAAAATAATCCCTCATCATTTTTGTGGCTCCGTTTAAATTGTGTGGCTATATTTGATCCTGTTTCTTTAAGACCATGGCTTTTCTTTCATTTGAATGTTACACGAAAATGATGGGGCTTATTTACAAGCCCATTGTGCCACCGGTGCATCACTTTTAATGACGCACCGGCAGCACAATCAGCCTCCCATATTAACAAGCCATGTAAAGTCATCCTGCGAAACTTTTCATGACCTTGTAAATATGTTTGCCTTTCATGCATAACTCTGCATGAATGGAGGGTTCCATGGATGTTGCTGTTCCCAAGCAGCATCCATGGAACTTGACGCATTTCCAGATTTCTGAAATTTTGTAAACCTGGGAATGTGTCAGAATCCTTCTCCTCTCCAGGGGAGGCGTAAGGAAGCGCAATGAGGAGAAATACTTTTATTTCTCCTTGTTTTTTCCCCTTTGTATGTGTGCTGCATGCTGCAGCACGCATAGAAAGATGCAGCACCCATAGAAAGGGAAAAATGCCTTTATTGATTGTTTTTGTGTAAAACGGTGTCCCTTCCTGCACAAGAACAATCATCCCTCCAGTGCGGGCACCCTTGCAAAATGACGTGTTTGTGCACCAGATCAGGAGAGAAGGTCAGGAATGCGCCGTATCTTGTAGATACTGCACATTCCTGCCCTTTTATTCTGAGGCACAGCAGTGCAGCAGGAAGGCATGCAGCGCCGTCGTACATCTAAATATTGCAAATGAGGCACTATATGTTTTAACCTTGTGCTCGCAGCGTAAGGTTTTTGTTAAAATGTGGAAAGGCCAGGGTTTCTTTTGCAAGAATGTCTCTTGTTTTCAGAGGCTAGAACCTGACTGTGCAAGTAGCCTGGTGCTTCCTGCCACATGGACACTTCTTCATAGCTGATGAAATGTCCCTTTAATACCGCCTACTGCGCGTTGCTGTTTTCTTTGCGGGAGTGCGCGCACGGTGCGGGTTTGATGTGCAGGCTGGCTGACAGGCATTGCTCAGCTGTGACAGATCACAATATTCCTGTGCTGGCAGGAGGGCACTTCACTGTCACTGGAGAGTCCTGATTCTGCCTATCCATGCTGAATCCTTTTCCCTTATCCTACATGAAGGACTGTGCATGTCTTGTAAGTAAAGTTTCTTTTTAAAAATATCTTTCGGAATATGAAAGTATGTTATAATCATTAAAACACTGTTCTCCGAAGCAGCTAGAATATTGTCTGGCAGTCTGGTGTGTTTCCTTCCAATTTATACTTTCCTTTATATTCTCCTTCTCTTGACCCAAAAGCATTAACACTTTTGATGACACATCATTCCCAAACATTCTACTTTATCTATTACAAGTATTATCTTGTGCTAGTGGCATTGAACTCTCTGTTTTGAAGAGGAGGGTGTCCTGTACCCAGGACCTTTTCATAGTAGAGGCATGCCTAGTATTGCAAACTTTAGCAGTTACAGGCACATGCCTCAAAGGATTTTGAGATCGCAAACGGTGCGAATTGCAAAAATCGGCCGTTTGCGATCGCAAAATCTGCTTTTGGAATGCATGAAGGGTGAAGGCCCTCGCAATTTGAGAATTCGCAAATATTTGCGAATTCTCAAATTGCGATTGCATGTAAGGAATCGCATTTTGCGATTCCTTAAATGCAATGCATCAAACTTTAAAAAATTGCGATTTCGCAATTAGGTGGGAGCAAATTACTATGAGGTTGAACCTCATAGTAAGTTGCGAAAACTTTGAAAAATGCACTTTTTTGCATTTTTCAAACTTTGGCTAAGGGCATGTGTGTGCACAACATATGTGCACAGATTGATTTCCGGGGGGGAACAGGGTGTCCTTTGGACACCCCTGCACCCTTGAAATCGCATTTTCAATTTGCGATTCGTTGATTGCTATTCGCAAATTGAGATTGTCTTCCTATTCATTCCTATGGGCCTCCAGGCCCATAGGAATGAATGGGGAGGTATTCCTTAATTGCGACTCGCAATTTGTGAGTCGCAATTAAGGAATATTAAGAAATCCCAATTTATTTAGCGATTTCTTGATGCATTGCATTTTGCGATTCCTTAATTGCGATTCCTTATTTTTCGCAATTAAGGTATCGCAAAAAGCAATATTGATGCATGTACCTGCAAGTTCCTTGAGGTGTGGCCGCTGGTATTGTGCTGATGTGGATTAATCACGGTTAAATATGTACATTTAATTGCTCCCTGCTGCTTTCTCCTGCATGTTTGTTCTTGATGCTGGTGCAATTGAACACTCTGTCTTGAAGAGGAACGCATCCTGTGCCTGGGACATTCAAATAGTGGAGGAATGTCTGCTACTGTTAAGTTTAGCAGTTAGTTCCTTGAGGGAAGGTTGCTTGTGTTGTGTTGATGTGGATTAATCAACATTAATATGTACATTTGGTTGTGCCCTACTACTTTCTCTGGCGATTTTGTTCTTTGTACTGTTGGCATTGAACTTTACGTTTTCGAAGAGGAGGATGCCCTGTGTGTTGAAAAAGGTACAGGCAGAAGACCTTTTCCGAAGTTGCCCGGCGTTAGCCGCCTCTATACCCACTTAAGTTTACCAAACAAAGAGGCAGGCGCTGGAGACTTGGAAGGCAGGAAACAGAAGTTTTATTCTCTCCGGAGGAGAAACACATCAGTTCGGACAGCAAGTATCGTCACGAGGTGCTCTAACTGCATCTCCGAGGCCTGGCCTCTTATACACAGGTTTATTACTTTATTGCATAAAACACATCTCTGTCAACCCTTTGATGTACCGAAAGACATCCTCAGAATCCCCGCTTCAGGCCAGTTCCCACACACATTTACAGTTGAAGTCCCCACCCCGGTCACAACAGATGATGATTATCGCGCAGCTGGACATTCCGCCGATTCACGGAATGTGTGAGGTTGATCGGATCTCATGGGGTGGGGGCTTTGATTAACTCAAGGATCCTTTGATGGGGGAGGTGTTTCCTACTGTACAGGAGGAAGGGGGCAATGACAGTACCCGCAGGGCCAGGTGGCGGCTTGGGAACGAGTGAGACAAACGGGCACAAAGGAAAGAGGGGTGTTATCAAGGGATCCGGGACCATGAAAGGGATGGAGGGAAGTGTCGCGCTGGGAACAGGATGGGGTTCCGAGGCAGGGCTGCGTGGAAGAGGGGTTTATGACCTAAGGCATGTGAGAGCGGGGGCTGGCAGCATGCGGGGGGGTGTGCTTGTGAGGGTGAAGAGCCGTGCTAGGGGTCAGCGGCGTGCAGAGTGTGGTTCTGACCAAGGCACCTAAAATGGCGGGTGTGCACGACAAAAAGTGTGGCATTCGGGGGAAAAGGGCAAGATGACGCAGATAATGTTTACCAAACCGTATTAATTTTCCACAGTCCTCCCTTTAACATTCACAAGACATCTTGCTGGCCTATTTCCCATCCATGTCTACTGTGGCAGTCATAAGTAAAGAAGTAGAAATTCAGGCAAAGAAGCTGAGCATAAACATTACATTTAAAATCTTTCATCTTAGGAGGCGGGCCCATCGTTGAGCTTGTTGCAGGAAAGTCATAGTAATGAAATGTCGAACAAAAAAATGATCCTGTAGTGATAGCGTTGGGTACATTTCATAGATGCTTATAGTCATTCGGAATACGAACTGATAGGTTATTACATATGTAAGTTCATTTCATACTTGGTTGGAGCATAATCAATACAATGGTGGCTGGGAGAGAAATGAGATGTAGTAAAAACGATAATCAGGGGTGTCACCGTTCGAAGAGGAGGGTTGTTGCTTTTTCCAGTGTTTTATTGTCGTGGACCATTATCAGTGAGTTCTCAGCATTCTTTGTCGTCTTCTGTTGGCACTGTTGAGCACCGGCGGTGGAGCTATGCGTTCAGCTCTATTCCGGGTCCTGCGTTGCAGGGCATGACCTTTTCCTCGTTTTTCTGGTCAAAAAGGTCCTTTTTCGCCCTGTGTCCTCACTGTTCTTTCATGGGTACCTTAGACAGGGCACCCAAGTTTCATTTTAGTTTGCAACAAAACCCTAGTCAATCGGACTGCAGTTTTTTTGCTCTTTTTCGAGTCGATTGTCAAAGAGTTCAGGTGGAAGCAGGGGGTGTGTGGGTAGGCCTTGTGGTAGGTCGGGGGAAGAGGGGATGGAGCAGGGCCAGATCGGGAACAGACCAAGGGGACGGAAAATTTCAGGTAGGTGGGCCCATGACAGGGCTCAGAGGGCGGGGACTTTTCGGCACATGTTGATCATCGAGCAGGGGCATCAGGTCAGCCCTTTCCTTTCATTTTGTCGGAAACAGTAGCTTGTCCTGCGACTCCTTACTGTTGCAGTCCCGCCTTGGTCGATGTCGCAGGTGTTCCGCGATCTGTAGTCAGGCCGCGTGCTCCCACATCTGGTCTCTCTCTCCTCCGACAGGGGTACCCTTAAATGAGTTTTGAAAAGACAGTCTTTAGAGAATTGGCAGAGGAAGGTAATTACATAAGTCTATTTCTCTCCCAACTCCAAGCAACTGGGGAAACATCCGTTACATTGGGGTTTACGACCAACGTATAAATAATTGATGATAGGTTTGCTGGATTCTCTACAACTTTCCATCGTAACTATTTCTTTGGCATTTGTCAGTATTACATTCATTGTCGTGGTACGAGGTCTGATACCTATTCATTGCATTCGTTTATTACAGTCACGTCAGCTCTACTGGCAGAGACCCACTTTTCTAGTACGAGTCTTACAAAGCAATACCGTTCTTCAGGGCTGTGTATTTTACGAAAAAGTGCAACGTGCTATCACCATGGCCTGATGGATATCTTTCTGAGAAATGAACATGAGCTAAACAATTTTCCATTATATCGATGCATCCTATCTTTCAGCTAAACATTTTACTCTCAACAGGGTTTACTGCAACAATTTCTTCAATTCAATCTAATCTTAACTTTGCAAACATCATTCTAATTTCTATATAGTCTCTTACAACCTGGCTACTTCATAAAAACGGGGGGGGGGGCTTGCGATAACTATTCGACTCATCTTTGGGGTGACCGGGGTTTTATGAAAAACAACTAGGAACATAGCAAACTGGGGTGAGGGACTATCGTCTTGTTCTGAGTCGCAAGGGCGTTATCTAGCAGAAGGCCACAGTTCAGTTGGTAAGCGTTCAGGGACATTTCTTAAATTCTAAATTTTGTAGCTTGTTCATCAAAAAATCATTTCTAGGAACAACGGTTGGCCTGGGTCAGCCGTAAGTCGACCCATCTCTTACGACCAGGGGTGAGCCACATTTTTCAAACTCTCGTCCGGGGCAGCTGATACAAGACTGGGGGCGTTCTGGGAAGACGGGGATGCTTTGATCATTTTTACTGTCTGGACATTGAGACAATTCGAAACGGGGAAGGTCGCGTTACCTGAGGCATTTTTATCATAGAAGCCACTGACATGTACTTCCCTTATGACGGGTCAGATTAGGGAACCTCAGTTGTTTTACCTGTCCTTTCCTTCTTGGCCAATCTAGATCACATCAATATTTAGCAGAAAGGAGAGGTAGTAACATGGTATCAATGTAATTTTAGTTAAGGCAAATTTGTGCAAATACTTGCGGTATTTGGAGCCAATTGGGTGGTGCACCAGGGATGGTGGTTTGCCAATTTGGTGCCAGTCGTTAGGAAGAGTGGGAGTGTGGAAGAGAGAGAGAGAAAAAAAAAAGAGAGAGAGAGAGAGATACGCAACAATAGACTAAATAGTACACGTGCAACATGGAGAGTGGCCGTGTACTAAGATAGGCCATTCAGCGCGTTACACAACATGAGACATTACAGATCTGTGTTAGAATATAGAAAGCATGCAGTTTGGGACGGACGAGCATTAGGTCTGGTACAGGGGGACATGCATTGAGTAAAAAGCACCATTGTTTTGCGCTTCTCGCACTCTCGGTCCTTTGTCTAGTTAAGTCAATGCTTCAGTCGCACAGAAAACCTTTTCTCATAGTTTCAGACATACGTGACATGGGCTCATCCACGCAACACAGGTTAGGGGCGATCGCGTCTCATCATATCATACAATGATTGGCTCTTTCGTTACAAGAGCAGTGTGTGGGTGTCTTTAGGTGCCACCTCGCTGTGTTCGTCTGCTTCATGTATCAGACATGGCGTGGCTTCGGATCTTCACTATACCCCAGTCGTGATTCCAATGTAACCTGTAGTGGGAGGAAAAGAGGGGGAGGGAGGGGGGACAACATTCGAGCAGATCAAATGTACGGGCACGAAAATTCTTTACTTACCACATACTCGTCTTATCCCCCCCCAGGATACAATCCCTGGGGTCTTGGTTTCTGAAGCCAGGGACGCGGGCAGTGTGGTAAGGATGGCAAGCGATAGGTTGTTCATGAGGGAGACGGTCCGAGTGTGGCATTTATAGGTCATGTGTAGGGAAACGTTAAAAATCAGAGGCGCTTACTGCGAGGTATCTAGTTTGTAGACGTATCCAGCTATCGGGATCCTTAAATCATTCCCCATGCGGTGATGTCCTAGGGCATATCGGCTCTTAGGCCAACCCTGTTCCTTAGTACCTGTGAGTACCATGCCTTTATAACATTTTATCATTTACACAGTGTCACTTTACCCGTTCTCAGAAGTCGAGGTCCTTCTTCATGCGTTTGTTCCTGGGTCAGTCGCACCTTTGGAGGCAACGTAACGTGCCTTAGATTCGATCGTTAATCCAGGGCTGGGTAACCATTTTCTAATAACCTTAAAAAGAGAACAAAACAGATTGCACAGAAAAAACCTTCCCGCTGATCCCACATTTACAAAAGTATGCGATATCTGTTCATAGTTTGAAAAACCTTTATTAACATGATTTGATCAGCGTGTAAAATATGAGAGTGCAATTGTATTTGGCCGGACACGGTGTTGGTTGAAGCACGTACAGTAGGGGGCTATTTTGCAGCATTAATAAAACGTGTAAAAAGGGTTTGTTTTGTCATTTTGCAGGAGAATAAACACGTCTATCAATAGTTGAGGGATCAGGGGGCATTCGTTTCATAATTGGAAGCATAGTTAGACTAGTTGCAATCAAATTTCCTAGATGCATACCGTGGGCTTGTGTCATAAGCGACGTTATGTATCAGTTGCAATAATATCATAGTAAATCGTACATTGAAACCAACATTTTAACGGGATCATTTTACATGTTCGCCAAGTGAACCCTCCCTCCTTTTCGTCAAGTGTACAAAGGATCATATACATATTTCAGAACATCAAGTCTTATTAGCTAAAAACACCACAAGGTGTTCGTGAGTTCCTGTTGACACTGGCGCCATTTTGGGCGAGGCCGGGTTAGTCCGGAAGCAGCATCAGGGACAAAATGTCTCCAACAACCGGCGGTTGGACCAGAGTTCCTTTCGGTAGTTCAAAAAGACTTGTGCTAACAGAAGGGGCAGGCAATGTGGACCATCAATCAAAAAAAAGGGGGTGGGGAGGGAAGCAAAATTTCCCCTACCGGGTCACGTTGAGGTTCAGCCGGAACTTGCTCGAATTTGTTAGCCCACAATCTTTCTGGATGGTTCAGACTGAAGCTGGCGCTGACACGAGAGCACCACCATCTTGTGGCTACGTCGTTAGTGATCAAAGCAGTTGTTCCCCACCGGAAGCCTGTAGGGGCCGAGGGCTCCTGGGACTCTTGTAGAATCTTCAAGGTCGTGGAGATGCTGTCGGAGGTGGGGACTCGTGCCCAGGGGGGCAAGCGTCCTAGTTACATAGACTTCTTAGGGCGAAAAAACGGAACTGTGTTGTTGGAGCAGGACATTCGGCTTGGGGCGCTAGGGTGCAGCTGTGGTGCCTCCACCAGTACTTGAGAGCCGTCATAAGTCTTGTGCTGCGCAAGTATGGTTGCAGGCCATTCTGTGTCCGGTGCTGCGCAAGTAAGGTGGCCAGCCATTCCATGTTCTGTGCTGCGCAAGTAGGGTGGCCGGCCATTCCATGTTCTGTGCTGCGCAAGTAGGGTGGCCGGCCGGCTGGAGGATTTCTGCGCCGGGCCGGGGCTGGGAAACCTCCACCTGGGGAGGCGAGGGAGGCTCGTTCACGTCGCCTCCCTCTCCCAGCCCACCCTGCACCAATTTTCAGCGGAGGTATTCGTGATGGCCGGACCAGAAGATACGAGGGAGGGGGTCATCTGCATCCGCCCCCTCCCTACTCATGGCCTGGACCGCGGCGGTGAAAATCAGGAATCCTAACCGCTAGACCATATGGGAGAAAAGGATGGGACATGCCGGGCCCATGGTGCCTTCTGGGCATCCCACCGGCGACCTCCGTGATTGCTGGCTGTCGGCAGGACCCCGCCCCACACGTGCTGAGTGTTTCACCTTCCGGATGGGCGTGACCGGTGACCTGTTGCATTTTGGGAACTTCCGGAGTGGGCGTAATATGTATTGTATTGCTCCTATTAGTATGGTTTTACTTTACTGGAATTAAATCTTAACTTATATTGACAGAGACTTGGCTTCCTTGAATCTTTTTACTACGAGAACCTCACTGCAGTGGGGGTAGGTATTTATGCCTGGGTAATGGGGGGGGGGTGGGGTGTCCACAAGAACAGTTTTCCTGAACGGGGGGTTGTCTATGTAGGCCTGTAATTGCTTTTGTCCACAGAGTGGGGGCAGCAGAGGGTAATCAGTCTCATTGCGCTCAAAGTTTGAGTTCTTTAATGGAATGTGTACTAATCTGTCCGAAACTACCCTGTGTGTTGTTTCTGTATGTTTATCCGAAAGGGTGGCTTTTGTGTTCGGGAACAGTAGCGGTAGTACGGGGTTCGTCACCGGGTAACCTAGAGCTTGACTGGGTTTCCCGTCTTAGCGCTGTTCGATCTATGAGAACTCAAACATGTCGCTGAAATCGGTCTGGCGAAATCTGTGCAATCGGGCATAATCAACCGTGGTGGTTCTATCCGGCCTGTATCAGTCTGATTCATCTTTGTCTCATGCTTTTTCCCTTTCTGCCGGCCTGTTATCTCTGTCGGCTCTCTGCTCTTACCTGCGTTCAGTAGAGTCGGGCATTGGGCTTTCCAGTGCCCGGAATATTTACAAAAAGCACATTGATTTTGTCCTAAGTCTGTTCGCCCCGCGCGTTATGTCGGAGGATTACGTTCGGGTCGTCGTGTCTTGGGGTTGTCCTGTCGGTACATCCCTTTACACCGTTCCCTTCCTGTGTTTACTCCTTGGAACCGTGTCACTGCTATCCCTTCCTTTGGCCTTTCAGATGCTTGGAAGGTTGTCTGTCGCGTTTCTTTACCTACTCTGACCTCGTCTCTTTCTTTTCGTAGCATTGCTTCTTTGCGCCATATACCGAGACTGTCGAGCATAATAGGCGTTGTCTTACTATTACAGAGGGCTATTTCTAACGTTTCTATTTTATCAAGGTCGAAGGATCCTATCAGTGGCCACTGTTTCTCTTGATTTACTTTGGTATACTTGTGCCATAGCTTACTATAAGCTATGGTGACTAATCCATATTTTGTGAACATGTCTTTATTAGGGGTGCCTTCCAGCGGAGCTAGATGGTTCCCCTCTAATAAACGGTCCGAGTTGAACCAGCTACCAATCAGTGAGGAGAAGATAGACATGACGGATCACAATGGGGTCAAAAGTCAGCACTACCTATCTCATCACTGCGTGCAAAGACTAGACAGAATATTTCTATTCTACGTTGTTTGCAGGCAGTGTATATCTCAAGAACCAATATCAAAATGTTCGGCCAATCAAAACAATCAGTGGGGAGAATAAGTAGGCCCGCAAAGGTCTGCGTCACCTACCCTTTCACTATCTACAAAGAGGGAATCTGTTCTTTCCTGTTTGTAGACAGAGAATCTCCAGAAAACAATCCGCGAACAGTAGTTCGGGTTCAAACAATCAATCAGTGGGGGAGAAAGATAGGCACGACGGCTGCGTTACCTATCCTTCACTGCTTGCAAAGAGAGAGCCGGTTGTTTCTCCGTTTTCAGACAGCGAGCCTCCAAACAAATCAGCAAAAGAGTAATACTAGTATTTTCCAAACAATCAAACCATCATTTCGCAATTTGTCGTGTTTACACGACCTTACCCGGACCGCATGGTCAGTTTCTTGTCTTCCAAATCCAGCGCCCGATCGTCCTCTTTTCTTCGTATTCCTCGCGGCACTCCTGATGGTTCTCAGTCAGGACCGTAGATCACTCGAGAGAGGTCTGTTCGGAACCAGTGAAGTTCGGATGATCGGCTGCCAGACGAGGGTCTATTGGGCAGGAGCTCTCCGATCGTTGCAGTCGTTCACTCTGTCGTCAGGACCTCTCTCACTTGATCCACGTGTCGCTGATGGGCCCCACGTTTGGGACGCCAATTGTTGAAAAAGGTACAGGCAGAAGACCTTTTCCGAAGTTGCCCGGCGTTAGCCGCCTCTATACCCACTTAAGTTTACCAAACAAAGAGGCAGGCGCTGGAGACTTGGAAGGCAGGAAACAGAAGTTTTATTCTCTCCGGAGGAGAAACACATCAGTTCGGACAGCAAGTATCGTCACGAGGTGCTCTAACTGCATCTCCGAGGCCTGGCCTCTTATACACAGGTTTATTACTTTATTGCATAAAACACATCTCTGTCAACCCTTTGATGTACGGAAAGACATCCTCAGAATCCCCGCTTCAGGCCCGTTCCCACACACATTTACAGTTGAAGTCCCCACCCCGGTCACAACAGATGATGATTATCGCGCAGCTGGACATTCCGCCGATTCACGGAATGTGTGAGGTTGATCGGATCTCATGGGGTGGGGGCTTTGATTAACTCAAGGATCCTTTGATGGGGGGGGGTGTTTCCTACTGTACAGGAGGAAGGGGGCAATGACAGTACCCGCAGGGCCAGGTGGCGGCTTGGGAACGAGTGAGACAAACGGGCACAAAGGAAAGAGGGGTGTTATCAAGGGATCTGGGACCATGAAAGGGATGGAGGGAAGTGTCGCGCTGGGAACAGGATGGGGTTCCGAGGCAGGGCTGCGTGGAAGAGGGGTTTATGACCTAAGGCATGTGAGAGCGGGGGCTGGCAGCATGCGGGGGGGGGTGCTTGTGAGGGTGAAGAGCCGTGCTAGGGGTCAGCGGCGTGCAGAGTGTGGTTCTGACCAAGGCACCTAAAATGGCTGGTGTGCACGACAAAAAGTGTGGCATTCGGGGGAAAAGGGCAAGATGACGCAGATAATGTTTACCAAACCGTATTAATTTTCCACATGTGCCTAGGACCTTGAAACAGTGGAAGAAAGTCTGGTATTGAAATATTTAGCAGTTAGTTCCCTGAGATGTGGTTGATGGTGCTGTGTTCATGTGGATCAATCAACATTATAATGCACATTTGGCTGCGTGTGCTGCATTCTGTCGCTTGTTTGTTCTAGGATGCAATTTGGATTATCATAAAGGTATTAGATTAATAGTCATTCATAGTCTGAATTATAATATTTATTCTCCAGGTGAAGGATTGCATGTGTGCTTTCTCTATCTGTTATCACACTATTCACAGCGGTGGCCCCAAGAAACAAAGGGTGGTGCTCAGATTAGGGAGACTGTGGGGTTTCTTTATCCCGACTGCTTAATGCCGCTGGGCTGGAGAAAACCTAAGTGAGCATGTGTGTTTTTTGGTCAGCTTGAGATGGCCGGCAAAAACACATATGCGCACTTAGGGAATGGAGTGCACGTAGCACTCCTGCTTCCCCCTCCCATTCCTCCGCCCCACCCCTGCCAACACCGCTGGCTAAGAGCCGGAAAATGTCAAATAAAATGATGTAATAGCATCGTTTTGTTTTACATTTGAGCCAGCTAGTGGGGCAATGCTCCTTCGCCATTGTGGAGGAGCCACCCCTGACTATTCATCCACCCCTGAGGTTGGACAACTCTTCCTGTCCTTCAATGATCTTTTACAAGCCATATGGTCCTATTAAGTCGGAGTTTTCACATTTACCCCTCTGTACACTTGTGTTGTTCAACCTTGGTGGTATGCTGTTGTGCTGTTTGTGCATGTCTGAGCGTTAGTTGGTCTTCTATAGAGGCAAGTAAAGGCTTTTATCCTTGGCTGTAAAGTCAGTAGTGACGTTGAGAATCTTGGCCAGTTGTTGGTAGGTTAAGTGTCCCGACATCACTTGACTTTCACAGCAAAGATTAACCTGCCTCCTGCCACATCTGGGCTAATGTGCAGCCATCGAGTGTCCCACCAAAGAGCAGAAGGCACAACGGGTGACCGGGAGTGGCTTAGAGGGCAGAATGTGTGTGATAGTGCAAGAAGAAAGGGGTGGAGCACGAGTCAGCTGCAGTGAGATGCCCCTTAAACAACATTATTCTTTACAAAGTTTTGAAAAAATATATGTCCAACTTAACAACTTTGCACACATATACTTTTCTCTGGCATTGTGGTGAATCACATGGTGCATGTAATACTAGAAACTGGTAATTTCTGCAAATGGCATTTATGCTTAAAAGAACTAGAAGAGAAGGTAGAAAGCCCTGGCCTACTGTACAAGTTCAATGGGGGTTGTTTACTTGCACAGGTGTAAGGTCATGTATTATCCTGGTTCTTCATGTGGTTTGTGTTTCGAAACTTCATTCTCTTATTTGTCAACTTTAAGTGATTAAAACAATAATCGCAACTATGGCACTTACTTCCTAAAAGTTATAGATGTTTTAATATCTTTGGGCTATAGGCAGCAGCAGGTAGCAGAAGCAAACGAAAAATAAAATGCAGACCATTGTATTTTTCGTCTTGTAGCTGAGTCTGGGGGGGGGGGGGGGCACAGCACTGCAGCAGGACAAGGAGGAGTTGTGGGCACTGCTGCAAGTGCGCATGACTGTTTGGTTGGCCATCTCAGGCCAGCCAAATCATCATGCGCGCTGACCTCTCCCCAACCCAGCTGTGTTGCTGGGTACAGAGACAAGCAGGCACAGGCTCCCAGATCCCAATGAAGCACAAAAAAAGCCCTCTCTGTCCAATCCCGACACTACTCCTGTGCGTATGAGAGCAGTGAGCAGTTTCTGGATTGGCCGCAGGGAGGCTGGGATCTTTAGCCTATGCCCCGAGGAGCAGAAGACCGGCGAACAGAGTGGCACCCAGAAGACCGGCAGGTATGTTTTTTGTAATGTTGTATTTCATACACACACCCCATGCTGCCCTCCCCCCACACTGCCTCACCTCATTTACCTGACACAAGCCGCTACTGAACATAGGTGGTGCACTTGACACAATGAATGGAAATTTAGAAGCTTAAATATATTCCTAGGGACTATTACTCCAATATGCTCTAGGTTTTCCCTAGATGAATGAGAAGCTGAGTGGGACTGCCTATTAAATCATGTGAGTACCAGGTAATACAAAGATCTTAACTCTCCCACAGCAAAAATAAAATGATGAATTTTTCACAACATTTGTAATGTATCACCCTGTGCTATGTCCATTGGAGCACCCAGTTTCAGTAATTTCACCCATACTCAGGGCTCTGGAAAATCCAGATAAGTTCTGGATTATTCTACAGAACATAATACCAAATGGTCGACAAAAATATGATACTCTAAGTCGAGGTAAGTCATCTGGGGGGAGTGGAATCTGTTCTGTTGCTAATTTGCCCTCCGAGCTCAGTGTGTCCAGTACTTGTCTATGACCTATGGCGTGATCTGGGTGTTTCCAGATTTGACTCCCTGCAGGACTGATTCAGCCTTCCATCCTCCTGAGGTTGCTGGGTTCAACAATTTTCCATTGGATAGTAATAACATCTGAGATTTACAGCACTTAGAATTGTAATGTAAAGCAGTCTTTAAACAAACGATATATTAATATTTAGGTGTGTGAAAGGTTCTGAGAACTAGACCCTCAATTATTTAGTCATACACTGCTATTTCAGGTACATGAACATGGAAAGTCTAGGAAATGACTTCATTTAGAAAAATACCATGAAACAAATTAATTATTCTAAGACAATTTATACGAAATGAAACGCTGAATAAATATTGCAAGGGTCACTTTCCCTTCTAATTAAATAATCAGATCAGTGAGTCATGTGCTATGATTTATCACATGTACTACGTTGCCAATCTTTGCCCCCCTTTTTTCTTATTACTTAATTGTTTCAGTAGTGATTCAGTCATTAGTTTCTTCGTTCAGAAAACAGGAAACAGGAGTTTTCTATCATAGATGTGTGGCTAATTAGCGCAGAGTCTGCCTAATGAGGGTCATTAAACATGCAAATTAAAGTGATCAAACAGTGAATCATTTTGTTAGACGTGCAGAAACGTCTAACAAAATATTTGGAAATGTAGTGTGATTTCTCCAGAACTACCACAGGCTAAAGTATATGTAGGCGTTTTCTACATTCCGATCATACAATTTTGTATTTTAGAGTACAAGAAATAACATTAAAAATACCACAAAAGTATAAACTAGTTAAAACATAATGAGTGAGCAGTGTTTTATTATTTTTGCTCACTCTCCATATGAAGACACTGACCCTTATTCACAATGCTAAATTCGGTTGTAAATATACGTTTACGACTAAATATATATTTGTAATGCCTGCCAGGAATTTCTGGGAAGAATCCACCCCACAGCCTAAAGTAAATGTAGGCGTTTTCTACGTTCCTATAATACAATTTTATATTTTAGAGTACAAGAAATAACATTAAAATTACCACTAAAGTATAAACTAGTTAAAACATAATGACTGAGCGGTGTTTTATTAATTTTGCTCACTCTCCTTATGAATACACTGACCCTTATTCACAACGCTAAATTCGGTTGTAAATATACGTTTACGACTAAATATATATTTGTAATGCCTGCCAGGAATTTCTGGGAGGAATCCACCCCTTCAGAAGTGTTTGTCTCTCCACTACCAGTGTGGGTATCATGTTCACTCATAGATCCAACTCAAAGGGGAAGAGGGTGTTCCAAGGCATCATTTGAACTGGAAGTTTGGGAACTCTCACATACAAGCCCATTTGTGGACATTTCCAAACTTCAATCTGGTCAATTCCCACCTGAGAAATGGTCAGACATTTACTGCAGGACAGGTAAGTGAGAAGGTGCCTTTGCTCAGGAGATCCAATGCCCCCTGGGTGGAGTTCTGCACCATGGAGCACCACACAAAGCAGGAATAGGAGACCAGGGGAAAAGTCACCCAAATCTCCCTGTAGTTCGCTTGGAAACCAGCGGCACAGTTTTCTTGGAGTAATAAAAGGAATGCAAGTGAAGAGCAAAACGTAGGAAAAGTACACTCAGGCAGAACATGAGACCACCATCTGTATTTTTCTTTTTCTTTCGTGACCAGGTCCATAGAGTAATAGTAACATTTTCATTTTTACTTAGATACTACATTGTGTCATATGTTACTTCATATAACAGTGCTTGTGGCTTTAAACTGAGTTGACTTTCCTTGCATTTACAGTCATGGTCTCCATGCAACAGCAGACCAGCAGCGAGCTTAATATTCACTGAGTTGTTTTGCTTACTTTGAAGAAGCATTCTCAAAGCCAACCTTTTATTTTTCTCAAGGTTCTTACAGAGCAAACTCTGGCATGCCCACATGCTACTTGTAAACTGTGGTACATTAAGCCAGACGTTCTGGCTTTGACAGTGCTCATTTTCTGTCTATAAAACATCTTCGATTTGCACCGGTCAACATTTATTTCAATTCACATTTAGTTTAACATAAATAACGTGTTGTAAATTACAGCTTGCTTGGATTCAACTGCATTCCAGCATTCTCCCAAATATTACAGCAAATTGTATGTTTATAAGCTACATATTATTATCAATAAAGCTGTAACAGTTAACAATCACTGAATGCTTCAGTGAGTAAAGTGCTTGACACTTACATGGGCGGCCATTAAACCAAGTCACAACAAGACCAACTTAGCGTTCCTACAATATCAAGCAAGATAGTGTTAATTGTTACGTCAACCTTGAAGGAAAGTATATAGTTGTACCAACCACCGACATATAGAAATCTCTTTCTGGTGCTCACAAACTGAACTATTTGGGTGCACAGACATAATATCGACTCCAAAATATCGTTTGGACAGAATATCGAGTTTTAAATATCGTTTGGACAAAATATCGACTAGACAGAATATCGACAGCCAAAATATCGTTTTTAAGGTAAGTGAAGTAATATCGACTGTAAATAATATAGACAGTGAAAATATCCAAGTATATAATCTAGATAGTAAAAAATATAGTTTTTAAAATAATATTTAATTATTTATAGTGTTTTTATGTAATAATATGTGTGAAAAGTGTCATTTTATTTTATAAGTATTTTAAATTAATGATTTTTTTAATTATTGTGTAATTTTATTATGTAGCGGGTTGTGGGTTTATAGGGGAATAGGGTGGGAAGTAATTTAATTATAATTAATTAAATATGTAAATTCATTAATTGGTAGTAATAATTAATTAATTGGTAATTAAATAATATATGTTAATTATTTAAAATTTAATTGGTAATTAATTTAATTTTATTGATTAATTTCTAATTATGTAAATTAAAATAATTTATTTTCTGTAGCGGGTTGTGGGTTTATAGGGGAATAGGGTGGGAAGTAATTTAATTATAATTAATTAAATATGTAAATTTATTAATTGGTAGTAATAATTAATTAATTGGTAATTAAATAATATATGGTATTTAATTAAAATGTAATTGGTAATTAATTTAATTTAATAGATTAATTGCTAATTATGTTAAATTAAAGGGGTATTTTTAGGGTTCAGGGTCAGTTTTTAGTTTTTGGGTAAAGGGGTATTTTTAGGGTTCAGGGTCAGTTTTCAGTTTTTGGGTAAAGGGGTATTTTTAGGGTTCAGGGTCAGTTTTTAGTTTTTGGGTAAAGGGGTATTTTTAGGGTTCAGGGTCAGTTTCTAGTTTTTGGGTAAAGGGGTATTTTTAGGGTTCAGGGTCAGTTTTTAGTTTTTGGGTAAAGGGGTATTTTTAGGGTTCAGGGTCAGTTTTTAGTTTTTGGGTAAAGGGGTATTTTTAGGGTTCAGTGTCAGTTTTTAGTTTTTGGGTAAAGGGGTATTTTTAGGGTTCAGGGTCAGTTTTTAGTTTTTGGGTAAAGGGGTATTTTTAGGGTTCAGGGTCAGTTTTTAGTTTTTGGGTAAAGGGGTATTTTTAGGGTTCAGGGTCAGTTTTCAGTTTTTGGGTAAAGGGGTATTTTTAGGGTTCAGGGTCAGTTTTTAGTTTTTGGGTAAAGGGGTATTTTTAGGGTTCAGGGTCATTTTTGGGTTTTTGGGGTACATATACAATATTGCGTATTATTTAATTAAATTTTGTTACTATATATATATATATGTTTTAAGAAATATGATTAAAAAAATATTATTTTTTTACTTTCATTAATTATTTAATTATTAAAAGTTATTTTAAGTATTGTTAATTATATTTTAGTAATTAATTTTTTATATTAATGTAATTAAACATTGTTTTTAGTAAAGTCGATATTTTTTACAACGATATTTTTTACAACGATATTTTGTACTCGATATTTTTGTACTTACCTGTTTGTACATACAAACTCGATATTTTGGTTGTAGATATTTTTTCCTCGATATTTTGGGTAGTCGATATTTTGGTAGTCGATATTATTTCAGTGATCCAACTATTTGATTGGAATAGTTTCCAACTATAGTATGGTGCTGTTACAAATGCGCATCTGAAAACAATTCGATAATTCAATGATTGGGGAAGCAAATATAAGCAATGACTCCGAAAATGTGACATTGTCAAATGCACAAAAATATACCATTTACCAAATTACTTTCTTACAAATGTTTGCTTCTCTTACCTGGGGTGACACAGAATTGACATAAGTATTTGCAAACGGACGTCAGTCTGACAAATGTGTGCAATCTTGTGATGTCTGAGCAAATTCTGCCGAATATGACTCGTTATTTCGCATGCAATTGGTTTGCATGCCATCATTACGCGTTTCTTTCTTAGTAATAACCGTTACTTCGCAAGTTTTTCGTTCGCATACCATTGCATTGAAAGTGTTAATGTATGCATTAAAAAAATTACCTAGTAAAAAAAAAACAACAGTATATACAAATACACTACACTACACATCCAAAAGTTAAAAACACTACCAAAACCCTCAAAAAGTACACTACCCTACACTACTAAAACACCACTACACTACCCTAAACCCTAAATCACTACTCCCAGTGCAACACTGCCCCTATCCCCCGTCCTGTCCCTACTCCCAAACATTACCCAGCATGACCCCAACACTACCATAAACCCTAAAACACTACCCCCAGCACGACTCTGCCCCTAGCCCCAGTCCTGTCCCTACTCACAAGTACTACCCTGCAGGACCCCCTGACACTACCCTAAACCCTAAAACACTACCCTACAATACACTAACACCACAACACTACCCTAAACCCTAAAACACTACCCTACACTACACAAACTCCACAACACTACCCTAAACCCTAAAACACTACCCCCAGCACGACCATGCCCCTACCCCAGTCCTGTCCCTACTCCCAAACACTACACTGCAGGACCGACACAACTCTGCACTACACAAACACAAGTACAATACCCTGCGCAATCCCAACACTACTCTACACTCCACAAAAACAAGTATACAACCCTGCACGACCATGCACAGCACCTACATGATGATACACAGCTCCTCTTACCTCTCTCTCCTCGTGGAATCTCTCTTCACTTCCACGCTTGGTTCCAATCTTCTCCTCCTTCCTCCGGCTTCCTCAGTCGTGGGCAGGCAGAATAAGGAGTCCTGAGGGCAGGCGCGGAGATGGGCATGACCAACAGCCAGCCGGAAAAGCAGGAGCAGACCCTCTTCCTGAAAGTGGACGCCCCCTCATCGACTACGCATGCGTTGTGGCAACGCATGCGATGTAACTTAATCAATCCGTAGGGAGGAGAAAAGAGATCCATTCAGTTACCCAGTACAGTAGTGAATTAATCAAAGAAGGAGAATGGACACTTGTAGCTTCATAACCATTGGTTGTAGTTGAACACCCTCATAAACGCTACGATGTTGAATGCGGTATATATTGGTTGTCCGCCCCACGTACAGCGTTATGGCATATTCATCGGGTGTCCAATTTTCCTGCTATATGCCAGCCTCGACCTGAGGCAACCTTTGGTCTGGGTAGAAGTGTCGAGGAAATGTGAGACACCCGCCGAGGTAAAGGTGAAAAGAGGATAAAGAAAAAGACAATTCTTTTTTTTAATAACAATGTTTCTCCATAGGGAAATTTTAATATAAAAAGGAGAGGTAGTGTTATTAAAAATGAAATGGATATAGTGGTCAATCAAGTTACTGGATCACCTTATATCACTTAGAAAATGGTCAACATGTTTCAGCTCTTTCTGGCCCAGCCGGGTCTGTAGAGCATTCGTCAGGACACACAAAACAATAAGAATGATACTTACACCACTTGTGTAGTATTCTGAAAGTGTATGTAATTAACAGGACTTGATTTCAAATGTGTTTCATTCCTATAGTAGAAAAAACACAACAACGAAATAACAAAGCAAACGAACATATTATGAATGTAAGGTTAATTACATATAGCACGAGGGGTATACTCCTAATACAGAGCATAGATTCTATTGATGCTTATTGATCATAGAATTCAAAACAAAGTGGGGGGTTCGGACTCATGCGAGGGGTACAACGCTACCCAAGCACTAGGAGCTCATTGTACGAAAGATAGTCAGGTCAACGTTACGCTCCTAGTTCGTAGTGATAATTTGATCATAAATAGGTAGGCTATGGCAGTGTTAATCAATGTGATGTTAATCGTGGTATCTCAAAAGGATTGCAGTATAAATATACCATTCACTAAATGGAGGTTAAAGGTAACTCGGAACACTCATAGTGATTATGGCGTGAACTCGGTCTAAATGTGTTAAATAAATCCAGGGTTTCTCCCAGATCGATTAAAATTCTATGGATGCCCATTGTGTAATACAGACTGTGCTATGGGTCATGAGGAAAGTAGAAAATGACCAATAGTACACACGTTGTTTGAAAGTCATTGGGGGTTTGTAATTGGTAAAAAGGTGAATAACGGACACTCGGAATTTTAAAGAGGTCACACATGGTGTATAGGCTACCAGGCGAAAAACGGTGGATTTACCTTAAATATGTAGAAAACACACATCATCAGGGTGCCAGGGTGAATTTAAACCGAGCTGTAGTGAGAATAAAGGTTTCAATTAACCGCCTAGCCGTACGTAGTCGACATATCTTAAAGCGTTTGTATTACTACGCCGCCATTCTTACCCGCGTGTATCAGTGGTTTACTCGCCCTGTGCTGGCTCTGCCCCTGGATTAGCGGAAGCCGCTCCTTCTGTGTGTATTTATGTGGCGTGTCCATAGAAACAGGACTATGTTTTGCAGCTCTGCCATATTTCACTGAATGGGTATAATATATCTGAAATATCCACAACGTTTCATAGAATAGTCTGAAAATGAATAGCATTGAGAGAGTGCCGAGTGTTATTTACGCAAAATCATGTTATAGCGGTATTACGTAAATAAAAGTCAGACACGATGTATTAAGGTCATTATCCTGGAAAAACATTTGAGATGTGCATTGTTAATTGCAACATGCCGGTGGATTGCTAAAGTGTCAATAAAGTTGTAGGACGATTTTGCGGTATAAAATGCGCAAGAGTTGTCACTTCTACATTTGAGGAAGATGTTATATGAAGCGACCTCCTTAACATAATTAGGAATTGTAAGAAACACTTGGTTATGTATGATGGAGATTTCAAGGTGCTAAATGTAGGAGGACTGGTCCTAGATAATTGCTAGTGCGACTCATTGTGTGTTCAGGATAGCTGAAGAGAGGAACTGATCACTTACAGGGTTCTATGTGAATTGGTGCCAGGGTATATTATCATTCCAAGCTGTACGGTGCGTTTTAAGACGGTTCACCCACCTCTGCTCTTTCTCAAACAGTATTTTTTCAGCATTGGTGCTTATGTCTGTTAACATTTCTAAAACTGTCCATTTCAGTTTTTCACAGGTGGGCCGGCTTCTATGAAATGTGAGCACAGTTTGGTGGTACTTTTCTTCAACCTGATGTTACTCTTGTGTTCTCCTATTCTCACCTTGACTTTCCTACAGGTCATACCCACGTATTTCTTCTGACATGGACATGTCACCAGATATACCACATGTGTGGAGTTACAATTAGTATGTTGTCTTTGGGTCCATACTAGGGTCTCTGTGAGCTGTAGTTTTTTCGTCGTAGTAGTGAGTTTGCACACCAAGCAAGTTCCGCAGGGGTAGTGTCCAGTGACGGGCATCATATTTGTATCTCTGATCTGTGACGTGGTCTTCTTGTTAGTGGGACGTGTATGAACCAAAACGTCTTTTAGATTTTTCGTGCGTTCATTTGCGAACCTTGTTTTTGTCCAGTTATATTGGCCCGATTAAATAATTCGCCAATTTTTTCGGATCAGTTTTTGGACCTCATAAGTTGCTGGGCAGTATGTAGTTACACAGGTAACTAGGTCCTGGATAGGTTCTTTGTGGTTCGTTTGTAGGAGACACTCTCTTGGTTGATTGCTGGCTCGTTTTCTACACTTAGAAATCGTCAAGGGTGTATATTCTCTTGCTTTCAGCTTTTGACTCAATTCTTGTGCCTGTTGTATGTAATCGCTGTTTTTACTACAATTCTGCTTGAGCCTTAAAAATTGGCTATAGGGAAGATTGTCTCGCAGTGGTTTGGGGTGGTAGCTTTTATAAGATAGGAGACTGTTTTTAGCCGTTGGTTTTCTGAACGTTTTTGTCTCCAATTTTCCATTTTCGATAAAGATGGTAAGATCCAGCAAATCTATTCTTTGGTTACTTGAAGTGAAAGTGAATTTCAACCATCGATCTTGACCATTCAACTATTCCATGAACAGGTTCAGGTCTTTATTAGTCTGCCATATCAAAAGGATATCGTCAATATAACGTTTCCAGTATAAGATACTGGAAACGAAAGGGTTGTTGTCATTGAGTATGTATTGGCTTTCAAATTAACTCACGTACAGTCCAGGTAATGAAGGGGCAAATGCACTGCCCATGGAAGTGCCATGGCATTGCAAGAAAAGGTCACCGTTATATTCAAAATAGTTCTCTTTGAGAGCTAGGCGTCCCGGAGGTGGTGATTTGTTCTTGTGGGTCTTTGGTAGTGAATAAAAGAACGGTGTTTTCGGTTCTTTGTCCGCCGGTTTGATAATGAACAGTCTCCTATCTTATAAAAGCTACCACCCCAAACCACTGCGGGACAATCTTCCCTTTAGCCAATTTTTAAGGCTCAAGCGGAATTGTAGTGAAAACAGCGATTACATACAACAGGCACAAGAATTGAGTCAAAAGTAGAAAGCAAGAGAATATACTGCCTCAACGATTTCTAAGTGTAGAAAACGAGCCAGCAATCAACCAAGAGAGTGTCTCCTACAAACGAACCACAAAGAACCTATCCAGGACCTAGTTACCTGTGTAACTACATACTGCCCAGCAACTTATGAGGTCCAGAAACTGATCCGAAAAAATTGGCGAATTATTTCATCAGGCCAATATAACTGGCCAAAACCAAGGTTCGCAAATAAAAGCACAAAAATCTAAAAGACGTTTTGGTTCATACACGTCCCACCAACAAGAAGACCACGTCACAGATCAGAGATACAAATATGACGCCCGTCACTGGACACTCCCCCTGCGGAACTTGCTTGGTGTGCAAACTCACTACTATGACGAAAAAACTACAGCTCACAGAGACCCGAGTATGGACCCAAAGACAACATACTAATTGTAACTCCACACATGTGGTATATCTGGTGACATGTCCATGTCAGAAGAAATACGTGGGTATGACCTGTTGGAAAGTCAAGGTGAGAATAGGAGAACACAAGAGTAACATCAGGTTGAAGAAAAGTACCACCAAACTGTGCTCACATTTCATAGAAGCCGGCCACACCTGTGAAGAACTGAAATGGACAGTTTTAGAAATGTTAACAGACAAAAGCACCAATGCTGAAAAAATACTGTTTGAGAAAGAGCAGAGGTGGGTGAACCGTCTTAAAACGCACCTTACAGGTTTGAATGACAATATATCCTGGCACCAATTCACATAGAACCCTGTAACTGATCAGTTCCTCTCTTCAGCTATCCTGAACACACAATGAGTTGCACAAGCAATTATCTAGGACCAGTCCTGCTACATTTATCACCTTGAAATCTCCATCATACATAACCAAGGGGCATATTATCAAGGGGGTTTATCTCCACTTTTTTGGCTTTAAAAGCCAAGAAAGCGGAGATAAAATATCTCCCTATTACCTAGCTGTCGCTAACACCAGTTAGCAACAGCTAGTAGGAGATAGCGACTATCTCCAAAAGCTAACACCTGCCCTGAGCAGTTCTTAGCCATGTTATCCAATGGGAGGTGGATAACATGGCTAAGAGCATTAGCTCGGTAATGCATGAATATCGCTGACTTTTCAGCGATATTCATGCATTGCGGCCGATTTTTATCGCATTTGCGATAAACCTTGGTAATACCAAGGTTTATCTGCGATAAAAATCGCCGCAGCTCAGCGGTAAATTTTTGTCTCTAACCAAGCAATAGCGATAATTATCGCTATTGCTGGGTAATATGCCCCTAAGTGTTTCTTACAATTCCTAATTATGTTAAGGAAGTCGCTTCATATAGGGCCACATGCATCAACGTGTTTAGGAAGTGCAAACAGTGCGAATCGGTAAATTCGGCCGTTTGCACTTCCTAAATATGTTTTTAGGATGCAGCAAGCATTTTTGAGTCATTCGGTATTTTTTCCGAATTCCAAAAATGCGATTGCTTTTAAGGAATTGCAAATTTGCGATTCCTTAAAAGCAATGCATCATATTTAAAAAAATTGCGATATTTGAAACTGGAAGTGCAAATTACCACGAGGTTGAACCTCGTGGTAATTTGCGAAATGGTTTAAATATGCTTAAAATTGCTTTTTTTAAACTGTTCAATTACAGACACACATGTCCTAAGGACATGTGTGTATGTAACTTGTACTGAAAAGTACATTTCATGGGTGCAGGGGGGGGGGGGGTCATTGGACCCCCCTCTCCACCCTTGAAATGCATTCATGAATTGCGATTTTTCAATTGCGAATTCGCAATTCCCATTGATTCCTATGGGCCTTTTAGCCCATAGGAATAAATGGGAATGGCGAATTCGCAAATTGAAAAATCGCAAATTTCATGCGAATCGGTAAAAATTGCGATTTTTACCGAATCGCATAAAATTTGCGAGAAAAATTATGCATAGGCTTTTGCGAATTCTTATTTACGATTCGCTATTTTTCGCAAATAAGAATTCGCAAATGCCGATATTGATACATGTGGGCCATAACATCTTCCTCAAATGTAGAAGTGACAACTCTTGCGCATTTTATACCGCAAAATCGTCCTATCAATCAATCAATCAATCAATCATAATACTTGTATAGCGCACTACTCACCCGGAAGGGTCTCAAGGCGCTTGGGGGGGGGGGTCCGCTACTGCTCGATCAGCCAGGTCTTGAGTTGTGTTCTGAAGGCGAGGTGGTCCTGGGTCAGCCGAAGGTGGATGGGCAGGGAGTTCCATGTCTTGGCCGCCAGGTAGGAGAAGGATCTGCCTCCGGCGGTGGCTCTTCGGATGCGTGGTACGGCGGCGAGGGCGAGGCTAGTAGTTCGTAGCTGGCGGGTGGGCGTGTAGAAGGTCAGGCGGTCGTTGAGGTACTTGGGGCCCAGGTCGTGGAGAGACTTGTGTGAGTGGGTGAGGAGCCTGAACGTGATCCTCTTGTTGACGGGGAGCCAGTGCAGGTCCCTCAGGTGGCTGGAGATGTGGCTGCATCGGGGGATGTCCAGGATGAGTCGGGCGGAGGCGTTCTGGATGCGTTGGAATCTTTTCTGTAGCTTGGCTGTGGTTCCGGCGTAGAGGGTGTTTCCGTAGTCCAGTCGCTGGTGACGAGGGGATGGGTGACCGTCTTCCTGGTTTCAGTCGGGATCCATGGGAAGACCTTGCGAAGCATGCGAAGGGTGTGAAAGCATGATGAGGAGACGGTGTTGCCTTGTCTGGTTATCGAGAGGGAGGAGTCCAGGATGAAGCCCAGGTTGCATGCGTTGACTGTTGGCTTGGGAGCGGTGCCCAGGGCTGGGGGCCACCAGGAGTCGTCCCATGCGGAGGGCGATGGTCCCAGGATGAGGACTTCCGTCTTGTCTGAGTTCAGTTTCAGGCAGCTGTTCTTCATCCATTCAGCGACGTCTTTCATCCCTTCGTATAGGCTGGTTCTGGCGGTGTCGGGGTTTCTGGTGAGGGAGAGGATCAGCTGGGTGTCGTCGGGGTAGGAGATGATGTTGAGGTTGTGTTGGCGTGCGATGGCTCATGTAGACGTTGAAGAGGGTGGGGCTGAGTGACGATCCTTGCGGGACGCCACAGATGACTTCGGCGTCCTCGGAACGAAACGGGGGGAGGCGGACTCTCTGTGTTCTTCCGGCGACTTTATTGACACTTTAGCAATCCACCCGGCATGTTGCAATTAACAACGCACATCTCAAATGTTTTTCCAGGCTAATGACCTTAATACATCGTGTCTGACTTTCATTTACGTAATACGGCTATAACATGATTTTGCGTAAATAACACTCGGCACTCTCTCAATGCTATTCATTTTCAGACTATTCTATGAAACGTTGTGGATATTTCAGATATAATATACCCATTCAGTGAAATATGGCAGCGCGGCAAAACATAGTCCTGTTTCTATGGACACGCCACATAAATACACACAGAAGGAGCGGCTTCTGCTAATCCAGGGGCAGAGCCAGCACAGGGCGAGTAAACCACTGATACACGCGGGTAAGAATGGCGGCGTAGTAATACAAACGCTTTAAGGTATGTCGACTACGTACGGCTAGGGGGTTAATTGAAACCTTTATTCTCACTACAGCTCGGGTTAAATTCACCCTGACACCCTGATGATGTGTGTTTTCTACATATTTAATGTAAATCCCCCGTTTTTCGCCTGGTAGCCTATACGCCATGTGTGACCTCTTTAAAATTCCGAGTGTCCGTTATTCACCTTTTTACCAATTACAAACCCCCAATGACTTTCAAACAACGTGTATACTATTGGCCATTTTCTACTTTCCTCATGACCCATAGCACAGTCTGTATTACACAATAGGCATCCATAGAATTGTAATCGATCTGGGAGAAACACTGGTTTTATTTAACACATTTGGAACGAGTTCACACCATAATCACTATAAGTGTTCCGACTTACCTTTAACCTCCATTTAGTGAATGGTATATTTAAACTGCAATCCTTTTGAGATACCACGATTAACATCACATCGATTAACACTGCCATAGCCTACCTATTTATGATCGATTTATCACTACGAACTAGTAGCATAACGTTGACCTGACTATCTTTCATACAATGAGCTCCTAGTGTTCCTGCTTGGGTAGCGTTGTACCCCTCCCATGAGTCCGAACCCCCCCCATTTGTTTTGAATGCTGTGATCAATAAGCATCAATAGAATCTATGCTCTATATTAAGAGTATACCCATTGTGCTATATGTAATAACCCTTACATTCATAATATGTTTGTTTGCTTTGTTATTTTGTTCTTGTGTTTTTTCTACTATAGGAATGAAACACATTTGAAATCAAGTGCTGATAATTACATACACTTTCAGAATACTACACAAGTGGTGTAAGTATCATTCTTATTGTTTTGTGTGTCCTGACGAATGCTCTACAGACGCGGCTGGGCTAGAAAGAGTGAAACATGTCGACCGTTTTCTAAGTGATATAAGGTGATCCAGTAACTTGATTGACCGCTATATCCATTTCATTTTTAATAACACTACCTCTCCTTTTTATATTAAAATGTCCCTATTGGAGAAGCATTTAAAAAAAAAAAAAGAATTTTCTATTTCTTTATCCTCTTTTCATCTTTACCTCAGAGGGTGTCTCACATTCCTTCGACACTGCTACCCAGACCAAAGGTTGCCTCAGGTCGAGGCTGGCATATAGCACGAAAATTGGACACCCGATGAATATGCCATAACGCTGTACGAGGGGCGGAAAACCAATATATACCGCATTCAACATCGTAGCGTTTATGAGGGTGTTCAACTACAACCAATGGTTATGAAGCTACAAGTGTCCATTCTCCTTCTTTGATTAATTCACAATGCATGCGATGTAACAACTTGCGTACTAAAGGCTACACGTTGTTACATCGCATGTGTTGTAACGTTTGCGTAGTAATGGTATGCGGACTAATGTCCACGTACTAATGGGTGCTAACGAATTCTTCCTCTTGTACTACTTGTGCAGTTAAAGGAGGCTGGTTAGAGGCAATTCAGAAGCGTTAGTGAGGCATAGGTGAGAGAGTTTCAGGGGGGGCCTGTCTATAGCTTCCGACCACCATAGGTTGACCTTCTCTGGGAGTCGGCTACTGGTGTTCCTGCGTTTGCTTCTTTAATATTTAACATGTCATACAGGCAGGCCTTCTGTTTTATTATTTATAAACATTGTAACAGGAGAGTGGGACTTGGAAAAAAAAAGCCACTGCCTCACCCTGCCCCCCTCATTCTCGTGGCCCTGGTTGGCTATGCCTAAGTCTCTTACATTTGCTAACATGAGCACTAGTTAGAAACCATGTTCCTCCTTCTTGGTCGGTACCTGTATTTATGTCTCTGTTGTTATCTCAGCATGAATGTTAACTCGCCTTATGGCCTGGGTTAGCAGAACTGACATCACACGCAATTTGACCTTCAGGTTCACATACACACACAAGAGCACAAACACACGTTCTGAAATAAACACACTCTCTCATGCACACATGCCACCAAACTACATCTAAAACATCTTTTTACTTACCTCTTCTGCCAGAGAGGGTCATATGCCAAACTGTTCTCTATTTTTTAGTTCTCTAATAGTGAATAATATGATATTAATCACTATCCTGCAGGTGAGATGGTCCTGGGTCAATCGTAGGTGTGTGGGGGGGGAGTTCCATGTTTTGGCGGCCAGGTAGGAGAACGATCTTCCACTAGTGGTGGTTCTGTGAATCCGTGGGACGGTGGTGAGGGCCAGGCTGGTGGAGCGGAGCTGGCGGTAGGGGGGTAGAACGAGAGGCGGTTGTTGAGATATTCGGGGCCCATGTTGTGGAGCGCTTTGTGTGCGTGGGTGAGCAGCCTGAACGTGATCCTTTTGTTGACTGGGAGCCAGTGCAGGTTTCTCAGGTGTGCGGATATGTGGTTGTCGAGGATTAGTCGTGCGGAGGCGTTCTGTATGCGCTGAAGGCGATTCTGAAGTTTGGCTGTGGTTCTTGCATATAGGATATTCCCGTAGTCCAGTCGGCTGGTGACGAGGGCCTTTGTGACCGTCTTCCTGGTTTCGGTGGGGATCCACCGGAAGATCTTTCAGAGTTTGCGTAGGGTGTTGAAACATGAGGATGAGACGGTGTTGACTTGTTTGGTCATCGTGAGGGAGGAGTACAGGATGAATCCGAGGTTGTGTGCGTGGTCTGTGGGTGTCGGTGTGGTGCCCAGCGCCGTGGGCCACCAGGAGTCGTCCCAGGCGGATGGGGAATGTCCGAGGATGAGGACCTCCATCTTGTCGGAGTTGAGCTTTAGACAGCTGTGCTTCATCCATATCGCAACATCTTTCATTCCTTCCTGGAGGTTGGTTTTGGCGGTGGCTGTGTCTTTGGTGAGGGAGAGTATTAGTTGGGTGTCGTCGGCGTAGGAGATGATGTTGATTTTGTGTTTGCGTGAGATGTTGGCGAGGGGGCTCATGTAGATATTGAGGAGGGTTGGGCTGAGCGAGGAGCCTTGGGGTACGCCGCAGATGATCTCGATGGCCGCGGAGCGGTAGGGCGGGAGGCGGACTCTCTGGGTTCTGTTGGAGAGGAAAGAGCTGATCCAATCCAGGGCCTTTCCTTGTATCCCAGTGTGGTAGAGGCAGGTTATTAGGGTGCGGTGGCAGACGGTACCGAAGGCTGCCGAGAGGTCCAGGAGGATGAGAGCGGCTGTTTCCCCATTGTCCATCAGGGTCCTGATGTCATCAGCGACTGCGAGGAGGGCGGTCTCGGTGCTGTGGTTGGCTCGAAATCCGGACTGGTATGGGTTGAACAAGTTGTATGCCTCGAGGAATGTGGTCAGCTGTTTATTGACGGTCTTCTTGATGACTTTAGCTGGGAAGGGGAGAAGAGAGATGGGGCGGAAGTTCTTAAGGTCTTTGAGGTCCACTGTGGGTTTCTTCAGAAGAGCGTTGATCTCCGCGTGTTTCCTGCTCTCAGGGAAGGTGGCTGGCGTGAAGGAGTTGTTTATGACGTTCTGGAGGTGGGGTGCGATGATGGTGTCGGCTTTGTTGAAGATATGATGAGGGCATGGGTCGGAGGGGGAGCCAGAGTGGATGGTGTTCATGATGTGGGGGGTGTCTTCCGTGCTGATGGAGGTCCAAGCGCTGAGGGTGGTGGTGGGGGTTGTTGGTTTGGTGACTGTAGGCGGGGTCTCGGGTCCAAAACTGTTGTGAATATCTGCGATCTTGCGGTGGAAGAACGTGGCGAGGAAGTTGCAGAGGTCTTGCGATGGTGTGATGTCGTTGTTGCTGGCGCTGGGGTTGGAGAGCTCTTTGACGATGCTGAAGAGTTTCTTGCTGTTGTGGATGTTCTTGTTCAGTCGCTCTTTGAACGATGTCCTTTTGGTGGTGCAGATCATCTGCTGGTATTCGCGGATTGCGCTCTTGAAGGGTGTCATGTTCTCAGATGACCGTTCATGGAGCCAGGTCTTTTCGAGGGATCGGCATGATTTCTTTGCGGTTTTGAGGGTGTCTGTGAGCCATGAGGTTTTCCTGTTGTTGGTCTTGCTTGGGGTGTTCTTCAGTGGCGTGTTGGCACAGTTGGTGATCCACTGTGCGAGGTAGTGGGCTGCGTCGTTGGTGTCAGGGGTGTCAATTGTTGGGTTCTGTCTCAGTGACGTGGTTAGCTGGTCTCTGGTGACTTTGCTCCTGCATCTGCGGGGGATCTGCTGCGCGTGGTGGTGGGATGTGGTCTTCTTGAAGATGAAGTGGATGCAGCTGTGATCGGTCCAGTGTAGTCCAGTGGAGTGGCTGAAGGAGACGTGGTTGCTGGCGGAGAAGATGGGGTCGAGCGTGGGGCCAGTGAGTTGGGTGGGCGTGTCTACCAGTTGCTTGAGTCCGAGGTTGGCGAGGTTTTCGAGCAGGGTGGTGGTGTTGTTGTTGTTTTTGTTTTTCTTCAGGTGGAAGTTCAAGTCCCCTAGGAGGATGTATTCTGGTGAGGCTAGGGCGTGTGGGCTGATGAGGTCGGCGATGGTTTAGCTGAATTGTGTGCGTGGGCCCGGCAGTCTGTAGATGAGCATTCCTCTGAGGGTGGTTTGGGGGTCGGTGTGGATCTGGAAGTGTAGGTGTTCGGCGGCGGAGAGGGTGTCTTCGGCGCTGGTCGTGACGTTGATGGTGTTCCTGTAAACGATGGCGATTCTTCCTCCAGTTTTGTTGGCGCGGTCCTGCCGGGTAATGTTGTAGCCGTCCGGGATGGCTACGGCAACGTCGGGGGCTGAGGAGGTATTCATCCAGATTTCCGCGAGGAAAGCGACGTCTGGTGCTGTTGTATCGAGTAGACCCCAGAGTTCGACGGCGTGCTTGGGGACGGAGCGGGTGTTGAGAAGGATGCACTTGAGGTGGTTGTTGTTGTTGCTGTGTACGGTGGGCGGGGTGCAGGATCAAAGGCACATGAATTTGCAGGCTTGGCAGGCGAAGGGTCCGTAGGTTCGCTTCGGGGTGGCTCGGTAGCAGGCGGCCAGGTGGTTGTCGGCCGGTGTTGAGTGCGTTGAGGGTGGCGGAGTCGTATCTCAGTCGAGTTCCCTGGCTCCGGCGAGGGCCAGAAGTTCTGGCGCTGGGCGCAGTCCAGGCGCGGACGGGCGCAGACAGGCTTGCCTTAGGCGCGCCCTCCATATGAGGGGCAGAGGGAGGGAGAAGCAGCTGGGAGGCGGGAGCGGGGTGGCGAATGGGATAGCAGGGGTGGGGCCGCAGGGACGCAGGGGTGGGAAAATGGGACACCAATAAGCAAGGGGGAAAAAACAGACACCAGGCAGCAGTGAAGGGGAGCACAATTCAGAACGAGGGAGAGGGGGTACAGAAGCATAAACGGGGGAAGGGGGCACAAGAAGGGCACAAAAGCAGTAGGAAAGAACACGGGCTAGGAGAGCCTAGGAGGACGCACGCCACGTCACACCAGTCAGCAGGAGCAGGAGCAAGGATCCAGAGGGGGAAGCTACATCGGAGGACCGTGGGGCGGCTGGGGGGGGCGACCTACCTCCAGGCAGGGTCGAATGGTCATATTAGTGTAATACAAAAACTGAGATAAAACAAGGAGAATGGAGCCCAACCACTGTTCGTAAGGACGAGATGCCCCTGTGCTCCTGCACTAATTTTGCAACCTCTAAAGCCAGAGGTCGCATCTGCAGTGCCAGAGATCTCAAGCTGCGAGCCAGGGATCGCACAGGGCAAGCCTGGGGCTGCAACCCCAGTAGCCCCCTAAATTATTTCCATGTAATCTCAGGAGTAGTGATATGCAGTTGCTGCTCACTTCAACACTTAATTGTGGGGCTGTACGGCATTTTACTTATTCATTTAAAAATACTACTCGGTGTTGATGGGCAGCCAGCAACTGTACTAGTGAAGCAGCTCATTAAGGTTAATTTTTGGTTTAAGGAAATTAATAATTGATACTGCAGCTTGCATCCTAGACATCCCTAGTACTGAAATTGGGCCTGGCTGGCAATAGTCCTCAAGCGCTCATGATCCACAGCCAGCAATGGAAGCAGCACTGCTACAAGATGGCCACTGCCCCAGATGCAATGATGAGGAGATGAGCCAGGTGTTCCTCCCACTGCTGCTGTATTATTTGGTGGGTCAACATACTTGTATGGGTATGGTGTGTGTATAGCATTCAAGCACCCGCATTATATGGTAGAACTCTGTGCATACCAACCCATACATGAACAAATTCTTTTGCATGCGTTATCACACAAAATCCCATCCCAGTACATGGTTTCTCATCATGACATCAGGTTGTTTGGAGACAATCCACCACATCTTTCATAAATACCTGAGATTCAAGTCTTGGTGCCTAATTCAATCCATGTGTGGAAGTGTGCTGATTCCTCATCACATTGTTTGCCGCACACAATAGCTTGCTACACGGTTGAAAACTGGTGCGCTATGGAGTTCTTAGCAGACTCGCTCCTTTGGCGTGTGTGCACTCCCTTCTCAATAACGCATATTCATATAATATACAACAAAACTCTGTCCCTGAAAGGACATTTGAAACAATGGTTTGATGGCCTAAGAGTTTATTTAAAAAAATTAGGGTCCCTGGTAGCAAAGCCCTTTGCTGAAGATAGTAGACACATTGATCTACTTAATATGTACATAGGATCTGTGCACATGTTAAATCCATTAACAGAAGTGACTTCCGTGGCACACACGAAATACGAAATGGCGGCAGAGTACTTGCTGCTGGAGATCTAGAGTGGAGATTATTAGCGCTCCATTTTTCTGGCACTAACCAGTTTTGATACAGTCCAGTCTGGCAACATTGTTTGAATTTAGCCACAGTCGGGACGGAAGTACAACTGGCGGAGAGTATATACCAAAGTTTTGATAACTGTCCTATAGCCCTGAAGAAGTCTTGGGTAACTCCCTGACGAAACACGTGTTGGCTGGGCATCTGAAATAAACTAAATGGAAGAATGCATCTACCAACATTTGTCATTGTCTTATTTTGCAAATCACGCACAGTATTCATACTGTTAATGGATTAAACGTGTGCACAGATCCTATGTATATATTGTTTGTGGACTACGGTCTAATTTGGAGGTTGAGGGTTTTCCTCTTATCTGTAGCACCGTTGAATATTAAGCCTTTCAACGAATACGCAGGTCAATTTTGGAGGCGCCACTACTTGTCTCAATACTAATAACCCCATACCGGTTTATTTATCTACTTAATGAAGGCTAAATGTAGACTGAACCAGAATGTGAATGACTCTTTAGTAAAGAAATGATTGAAGGGGTCTGAAAAAACTTGTATGCATTATTAAAGTCGGTTATTATTCATGTCTTTTTTACCACAAAGAACTGGGAGAAACCTAGAGTTTCTCTAGATCATAACTTAGAGCCAGATTAGGATGGCGGGTGTGCTTATGTCCGCCCTCCACCCTACCGGAGAGGGGGACATATTGTTCTGGGTTCCCACGGGCCATATCACAATGTAACCACCCACTCCTGGCAGATACAAGACTTCTGCCAGTCTTAGTTGATAGAGAGTCAATTCCGAGGTTAACCAAATCCTAGCTATATTTTTAAACCCCAAGTCCAACCGCAAGGGGAGAAATGGCATATTTATAGGCAAACCAGTCAGTTGCCTCATGAAACGATTTTCTGCAACAATTATGGATGCCTCCCTGTGCACCCTACAGTTTGGCACAGTAGAACGCGGATTCTAGCACTTGATAACTATAGACCTACAGGACCATCAAAATAGGATGATATTGGGGTTCTTGGATGTCGTCAATAGTCCTCCAGTGGTTTGCTCTAGTTTTAGTCCACACCTTACAATATGGGTCTGCCAACTGAAGTGCTCAGTCAAAATAACACCCAGAGAATCAAAAGTATGGAATCACTCCAATGAGTTCCCTCTCAGCATGATGTTTCAGTGAGTGGAGTGGCAATGTTTAAGGACAGTGTGTTTCGGATTTACATTTTAAATAAGCTCCAATATTTAATATTAAGTATTAACCCTTTCGCTGCAGCAGCTATTCCGCCGCAGTGCTAAGGGGCAGGGGGCCGCATGGCGCTCCGACGCTCGTGACGGAACGGCTCCGTCATGCCCCTAGGTGAGCTGTGCTTGTGACGGAACGGTTCCGTCACGGCCCCGCCCGCTCAATAGAACGCGCCACGCAGGCGCAAAATCAGCTCCGCGCAGGCGCGGCGAGCGGGCCGTGACTGAACCGTTCCGTCACCAGCACAGCCCACCCGAGGGGCGTGACGGAGCGGTTCCATCACCTGCATGGGAGGGGTTAAAGAATGATGTTTGAAGAACATTGTGTTGTTCTTTAATGTGTCTTGTTTTAAAGTATGGTTCTTGCTGTTGAGTTTCGATATGCCCACCACCCTGAGGGCAACAGTGTAATGTTAGCCAGTAGAGTAGTCCACTGCGTGAATGGCTGTGAGCCGCTTATTTTTTTTTGTTTGAATATTTTTTATTAGTTTTCAGCACTTATTTTCAGTACACATTGATGCAATGAACAAGAAATACCACATATAATCTCTAAAACTTTACAAAGACAGTCCAAATATCGTGATATTACACAATAGGATATTGAGCGTACATCACATTGCTCTTGGCCAAACGGATAATATAGGGGAAAGGGAAAAATAGGAAAAATAGGAAAAGAAGAGGGGAAAACCCTCCGTTTGCAGGGGTTCGACAAGTGGATAATATTCAACACATTCCTACGTAGCAATGAGCCTGTGATGTATGGAAACAACATAGGAGGCAGTACGGCTGCGTAAAGGTCTCCAAAGTGGAAGTTAAACAAACAATGATAGCGTGTATAGTGAGAAAAATAAAAAGAAATAGAGACTTTAGAGAGCGTGAGGTCGCATGGTTCTAATAGCAGTGCGATCTGAGGTTCAGGGATGAGATGCAAGGCGGCATGCCCATGCAGTTGCGCGCCTTCCTCAGGTCCCACCCAACAACTAGCATGAGGTGTACCTCCCATTATAAGGTCGCAGCAGAGGTGCTGTGTGGTAGATGGTTATTGGCAACTAATACAATATTCATAACAGTCATGTCAAATGGGAAACTCCCATGACACCAGAAATTAACCAACAAGGGAGAAATGAGATGGGGCGGAATAAGGAGACACAGATCTCCGAAATAATAAGATGTGGGGGGGACTGAAGAAGAGACAAAATGTGGAGGAAAGAAGAAGATGAAGAGCCAATGGATTGAGAAGAGTGTCTATGCACGTCTATGGAAGTAGGTCTCCGATTCTAGGACTAGGGGTGCGGGGTGGCAGGAGTCCAGCAGTCCCTCGCAGGGGGGGAAGATCAGTCCGGCAGTGGCTAACAAGCACCGGGGTACCTGTATCGAGAAGGCGGGGCCTCAGGTGGTTACTGTCCTATGATGTCGCAGCAGCACCTCACAGTGTAAGTGGAATTACGTCTTTCGCATGTCCGAGATGAGGGGCTGTCGATGGGAGTATGGAGCTCTCCGACCTACCCGCTTCCCAGGCCCGGCCCAAAAAGGGGATCATCTAAGTGAACCCCTGATCCAAATTCGCCTGTTGGAAGGACTTCAGGGTATCATCCCAGAGTTGTGCAATGGGGAACTTCCTCAGACCCGCCGTTTCCTCTCTACGCAGCGTGGCGCTTTCCGCTCTCGCCCAGTTTTCAAAAGAGGTGTACCAGTGCTTGGCATGTGGGGGTTCGGCGCTTTTCCAGCGCTTAGTGAGCAGCTGTTTAGCCGTGATGAGTCCTAGATCCAAGAACCTAGCTGGTACCTTGTTGAGTTTAGTTCTCTTGTACAGTCCCAGGAGACAGGCCTCCCATGTGTGTGGTAGGCCTTCGCCAGCGCTCTGTTTCAGCAAGGTTGTCACCGTATTCCAGAATGTTTATATATTGGGACAGGCCCAGAGCATATGTAGGAGGTCTGCGCCAACCAAAGAGCATCTTGGACACACAGTTGTGGTAACTGAGAAGTACTTATTGATTTTGTCTGGCGACAGGTATGTGGGGTGTAATATATAGAATAGTATAATTTTGAAACAGGAGTTACGTGGAATATAAACAGGGCTGGCCAGTACTACTGCCCATTCTTTATCCGTCCATGCCCTTCCCCTATCTGCTGCCCATTTGTCTCGCAACTGTTGTGTGGAGCATTGTGTGTGCATCAGCAGAGCCTGCGCTAGCCAATGGACCACGTGGGATCCATTACCCATGACATGTAGATATTGTATAAAGTGGTGCGTCTGCAACTCATCAGATATATCACCTCAGGCACGCGCAAGTGTGCATGTAATGGTTGCGTGAAGGAGAAACTGCCTGGCCGGAAGGCCTGTGTCTCTGACTAAAGCCTCAAAGGGAAGCAGGGCGCTGTCTGCATACAAATCGCCTATCGTGTCCACCCCAGCCTGCACCCACTTCTCCAACACAGCCTCTGTCACCACTCCACCGTCTCTGGGAGTACCCAACAACGGAAGCGCCCGGGCATAGGGTCTCACTTCTCGGGTGAGTTTCAAACTACGTAGAAAACACCTGCGTGCCACTGCAAGGTGTAGCTGCGACGGGCAGGAAGTCCTGGTCAAGGGGTGGAACAACGTGTGGATCTGCGTATGGGTCCAAATAGTAGTGTCTGTGGCAGTATCACATACGTTCCTCCCGCTCAGCCATCCCGTCACCCATTGCAGCTGCGCCGCCAGATAATAAAGTTCCAGGTTGGGAACTGCAAGGCCTCAAGCGTCTGAGGGCGCGTGGAGCTTTGCCAATGCTACGCGAGGTCTCCCGGTGTTCCAGATCAGGTTCCGGAGCGAGGTTTCCAGTTCCCGAAACACCCGGGTTGGGACATTCACTGGGATATTGGCATAATAATACAATAGCCTCTGTAAGACTATCATCTTCGTTAGTGTTACACAACTGGGCACATTAAGAGGAAGAGTCTTCCAAAAGGTCATCTGTGCTTGCAGTGAGGAAATAGCTCGCAATAGGTTTCCCTCCAATATGTCGGGTGGGTTCTGTAAATGTGTATTTTCCGAGATACCGGAACGTGGTGGGGTACCAGGTGAGTCTCCCGTTGTTGATGTGGGTGTCGCACTCCTGCCCATCCGGGCTGAAGGAGTATGCTCCAGATTTGGCCCAGTTGACTCTGAGTCCTGACATGGCCTCAAAGGTTCGAAAAGTGTCAGACAGGGTCGGCGGTAGGCAAGTCAGGTCCCTGACGTACAGGCGCAGATCATCGGCATACAGTGAGACTGCATGTAAGCCGTCCGCCAGCGGGATCCCCCACTCCTCACCCTGTGTTCTCAATAGTGCAGCGAGAGGCTCCATTGCCAGTGAGAAAAGCAACGGGGACAGGGGGCAACCCTGCCTGGTTCCCCTTCTTACTCGGATTGTTTCGGATATCAGCCTGCCAGTGCGTACTCGCACTGTAGGCTTCTGGTATAATAAGCCTACCATGTCAATATAATTGTCTCCGAGGTCGTATTTCTCCAGTATTGCCCTGAGATAGGGCCACTCCAGGGAGTCAAAAGCCTTCTCGAGGTCCAGTACGAGGCACCCCGACCGAGGCCATCTCTGCGTGGCGTAATTTTGCACTCTAAAAAGTCTGCGGATATTGTAGGAGGTGCTACGTGTGGGCACAAAACCATTCTGGTCGTGGTGCACGAGGGTTAGCACCAGGGAGGCCAGACGCTGAGCCAAAGTGGAGGCAAGTATCTTGTAATCAGTATTCAACAGGGCCTGTACGAGCCCAAGCACGTGCCGTCCCTGCCGGGTTTCAGGAGGGAAATGAGGGTGGCTTTGTTTAGTGTGGGGGGAGAGAGGAGTCCTCAGCGGCTGCCGCGTACACCCTCAGCAGCTCGGGTATCAAAATATCTGAGCAGGCTTTAAAAAATTCGGCAGCTAGCATTTGTTATGCAATAGGTCTCGTATTTCCCAGAGTTTGAGTTATTGGCATTGTAAATGACTGCCCTTATTTATGTGTTTTGAAACACTGCAAGCAGTACACTGTATTCTGTGGTTCTTCTACAGTTGTATGAAAAGTTTCTGCAGGGGCGCTACCAGGTACCTACCTGCCTGTAATTTATTAGTCAAGAGGTCTAGCAACATGGTCTGTTTCTGTCATTATTGGGGGAGATGTGATTGTTTTTTGCAGTTCCTGGGCTGTCCAGCAGCAGGCAGAGGTACTATGGTAGTATTGTTAGGTGTATACTGCACTTGGGGTTCACTGCACTGCACACAACCACATGTAGGCCTGATAAGCCCATTCCTGTATCCCATTCAATATTCTTTGTTTGTTAGTCCCATGTTTGGTCAGCAAAAGAAGTGGCTTTAATACGAGCTGAGAGCCACGGGAAAACTCAAGATAGCCTTGAAAACACACGGACATGGCAGCTATGCCACAGTCCGAGAGACTCGTCTTGAAAAAGACCTCATCTGCACAGAAAACGTAGCCTGAGCAATGCACACCAATGGGAATGCAGTCTGTGCCCTGGGCTGCACCGAAGATAAGATTACACAGCGCTGTGCAGACGGCAACCGGCGCGCTCTCTGCAGCCACTTTGTGTGATTACATCCAGACCTCCCAGGAGGGCTTCACCCCTTCAGGGCTCGACGTCAGAGCCCCATGGAAGAGCTTTATCATATCTGGTATCGATTAATAACCGGTGACTGACTGTGTCTGCCTCCTTGGAGCCAGGGAGCGCGGCTGACCCGCACTCTTCAAGCCCTTTCTGTTGGGGTGGAACATACTGCGGGCAGTGTAATTAAAGGCAGGGCAGAATAAAGACCTGCAAAGTGCCTGTCCAAACCCATACTTCACTCAGGCCCACAGAACTGCCACCCTGAGGGTGCGATCGCTCGTGGGTCAGTATTAAAAACAAACACATTAATTAAAGAAAAGATAAATGCAGTTCCGACAGTACAGCAAAGTCTTCTGACTGTACCCTGAATGCAGCTGAAATTTTACAGGACAGCGAGTCAGCAGGAGTCTTTAATGAGGGTGCTGTTTTTCTCATTACAAAGTAAAACAAGCCTGGGAGTGGTGCGCACGCGTGCATGTTTGTGCCTGCCGCTGCATGTGAAAAACAGATGGCACACCACTGCATTCCGCTGCGCGTAACCGTAAGCCGCAGGCCATGGGCGGCTACAATTCCTGGCAAAGGTGGGACATGTACCCGCCTTTGCCCAATTGCATGCTGCCTTCGCACGCAAAGACCAATAGAAAGAAAACAAAAACAAAAAAACCCGCAAGAGCTTGTGAAAATTGATTCCAAGAGGACGTTTTCCTAGAGCAGGCTCGACCTACAAAGGCCCATGTAAATGTAAATGTACAGGAATTTATATAGCGCAAATCACCGACCTGGTATCTAAGCGCTTGGTTAGGTAACCCGTCCTGGTATTCCCCTGTGAGATAACCCCGGCAGAGTATCCGCAAGGTGAAAGCCAGGCATCCCGCCGCGAGGGGCCGTTGTGGAGATTAAGCAAGCTATTGCCCAGAGTCACAGAGTGTGAACCCGTGAATCGAGTAGGCACCAGAGCGAGAATTGTCGAGTCCATGGACATTTTAGGACTCAAGACCCCGCCGGGAATTGAACCCTGGTCCCGGGCTGACCTCTGCTTCCAGGTCTGCCTCCTCTAACCAGTGAGCCACACTTCTCCACCCCATGTAGTCCAAGACTTGATTTTTTGGGTTCTGATCATAATTGCAGAATTTATTAATACAAAACCAATGCACTAAACTAACTGAATACAATATTAAATGATTAATAAGGAAAAATAATCAAGATGCCAGATGCCCCTCACCAGGGCTTTTTAAAGGTTATAAAGAGTTATAAAGAGTTGTCCTCTCCTCTATACAATAACATTCCTTCTGTGAATTGAGCAGTTACTCTCTGTAGAAGGTATTTGATCTAAATACTAAAGTACAGTTCTGTAAATGTGAATTCATACCATTAACTAGTCACCAACAATTTTATTAAACCACTACATTATTTTATTTCAATCGAATTATAAACCACAAGAGATATAAAATGTATTGTGGCAGGGATGACTGGTTCTAGGGAAGACATCTCCCAAGTAGCAAAATTATCTGAGGCACATGCATTCTTTCCAAAAATTCACACAGGTTCTTGTCCTCTTAGATGAACAGCTATTGCTCTGTTTTAGAGATCAACTGTTGTGACAAGATGCAACCAATAGCATTGCTTTTACTTGACCTTCCAGCTGCTTTCAAACCCATAGACCAGAGGCAGTTAAGCATCTTACCAGACTCGGTAGTGGGCACGCAGCTAAGGCCTGAATGATCAGCTCCTATTTTTCGAATCTTACACAGACCATTCATCTAGTACAATTCAGATCTATATCCTATCCTTTGGACTGTGTCAAACCGTAGAATACCATCTTATCATTTTTGATGTTCAACATATATTTGATCATTTTTGCCCTTTAAATTGAAGTCCAGGATCTCTGGTATCAAATGTAGGCTGGTGATATCTAAATCATTATGGTCCAGATATATTATGATTTTCCACTGGGGTTGTGACACCTTTGTGGCACAAATCATTTCTGTTATTTACAAAGCCATGCAAATCCACTTTGATTTAGTAAATACAAAGTAATGCAAAGTTTGTGCCAAAATGGTGCTCCTACCCAACAGAGGTGTAAAGAGAAGAACAGTCCCCTTGTTACTCCCTTTTTCCATGTTTGCTGCATACTGCATCCCTCAATGCAGGTACCCTTGCACTATTTTGCAATAGTGTCAGAGCAGAAATGCTCCATATCTTTGTAATTATATTCCTTATCTTTAATATGTTACATTGCTATGCCGTGTTGAGTAAACAAATAATACATTTGGACCTATATCACTATTAATTTGTTGTGCTTCAACTGAGTAAAACCTGCATGCATTTCTCAGGCACAAATCATGTGCAATGAGTACTGGCCATATGAGCAATGGCCTTTTTCATAATTAATGCGAACTTCAAGACTTTAGCGGGTAATCCTAGTTTTTGATAGATATATTTTGATACCCAAAAAGTGTAGCCCATTGCCCTTTATTTATACTATCCAAGATAGTCCTTTTAATTTAAACCATCCTTTTCATAATGCTAATAAATGAATAAATGCAAGAGTTTATTCAAGAATTTCATACTGCACCAGCGTATGTTTTATTATTAGTCAAATAAATGTTAACAAATTGATAGTTGTTCGAAACAGGCCAATCAGAATAGTATGTGCATTGAAGAAATGTTAACAGACTGAGAATTGGTAAAGGTTAGATTGGCATATTCTTGTAGATGTATTCTGTTTTAGAGATGTAGAATTTATTTGGAAATATTTTTATGGAATAGGTCATAAATTCATGAGTATTTAACTTCAATTTCTAAAACTAAACAACATTCCAGCATAAAATTCTAAACTATCTCTTCATTTAGGAAGGTTGTAGGATATGAAGGAAAAATGCTGAGTGTGGCTGCAGGGGGACTCTACAATAACCGATGTGTCAAGTGTCTACATAAAACCTAAAGGCTTTCTTCCATTTTTTGCTCGGTGCAATAAGCATCATCTGTTTCTAAGTATTTAAAAATGTACTTAAGGGAAAGAGAAAACAAGGGGCCTCATTTATGAAAAGTGACGCATCGCTGCGTGAAAACAGCGATGCGTCACTTTTCAATGCGCACTCCTTGCGACACCAATGATGCGTCATATTTAATGTATGGCGCATCATGTCGCAAGGACTTACAGATGCATCAGTATTTCTGACGCATCTCTAAGCGCAAAAGTGACGCATTGCTGGAGTGTGTCACAAAAGTGACGCAACTCCAGCAATGCGTCCTTTCACATGGGGAAAGCCCCATGTGAAAGGGCTTGCGTCAGTCTTACGCCTGCTGTGAGGCAGGCGCAAGATTTTGACGCAACAGCGTCCTAAAAGTGACGCAGTGAAATCTCATAGATTTCACTGCGTCACTATTACGAGGCTTTTTGCGGGGGAACGCCCCCTCTGCATACATTATACCTGACGCAGGTATAATGTGGCGCAGGGGTTTAAAAAGTGACGCATCTACCTAGATGCGTCACTTTTTAAATATGGCGCAACAAGGCGCATGTTTTACGCCGCCGATGCGTCACAAAAAGTGACGCATCCGCAGCGCAAAACTGACACAAGGCCTCATAAATGAGGCCCATGGAGTCTAGCATAATCTAGTGGTCTGGCCTCACAAGCTGCCTCCATATTAAGATATGCAACAGGCTTCCTTGCTATATAAAATCCTTATACACATTTTGATGAAGGATATTAGAACCAAGAAAAGCGCAGGGCATGAGGCATAATTCCCCATCTGCTTCAACGCTGTGAGGTCCTGAAGAAAACTTGCCCTCCAAGCTTATACCACAGCAATGGACGGGCTTGGTTCAAAAGCCAGAGAAAAGGTTTCTACATCGTACTATGTCTAATTGCATTTTTATTTCTAGTTCAATGACTGAACATAGAGCAAAAACAGTAGCTTTTTATATACTATTTTAGGTTGAGCTTTCGAGACCTATTGTATCTTCTTTTGGAGGTAAAATACACCCACTGATTCTCATTTGTTTGTTTAAGGGTCTTTTATAAATACTCAGTTGCTAGTGGTCAGTCATTTCTCTTGTCCCTACTGTTTGTCATTCGTTTACTCAAACAGAGCATGGCATAACTACGGTATCTCTACCTTGCTGTTTAATCAGTGTTTTGTGGAACTATTTTTATCTTCCTTTCCTGCCAATTTTGTCTTTTGCCTATTTTTTGGACAACTATGTTTATTATTTTGTTGCAGTTGCTGTTAATGGACAGACTGCCTCTTTAACAATCAGCATGCATTTCTCACGCTCCTTTAATGTCCTTTTGCCACAGAGGAAAAGACCATCTTTTATGCTCCGATCAGAGCAGCAGTGAGGCTGGTGCTCTAACTCGCTCCCCTAGTGGATCCTCCTTCTTATTTACATTCAATATCTTTTTTTTACCCCTTACACAGCTTTGGTAACCTTGTCTAACTACTCACTTCATCATAGTGGAAGAAAAATATTTTTATTTGTGGACTAACACATTTGTTTTTGCAATTAAACGTATTCCAACATGGCTTTCTCATCGTCATCTGTTCAGTTAGACCACGCCCATGATGTGCTGCAGCGACAGCTTCCGTTGTCATATCTCCCAGTCTTGCCTTCTCACTTTAGAATCAGCCCTCCGAGGGCTCGAGACAAGCATGCAGACTCTCTCCTCAGTGATCAGGACACAGCCAGTAAATTCAATAGAAAAGCAAGATTGTTGTTTAAATAGTACACATTTACCGCGTTTTGATAAATGCAGTATTAATCCGTATTGGTAGCAATCCCATTTGCACATAAATCAGCATTAAATTTCCAAGCATAAATGGCTAGACCCTAAAATGTAACATTTTAACTCTTAAAGTGTCTTCATTTTAGTCAGTTGATTCAATATATTTAAGCTATCTCCTTTTCTCTTTTGGACTTTCTGTGGTCTGATACAAGAATATTTCTGTTTGAAGAAGGCCGCCAGGTAAGCGCTCCTCAATTTTCAGAACGATCATAGTCCCCCTTTTATTTTCATGCCATCAGTGTCAGCCATACATCTGTAATTAAAAAACAGTTGACCGCAACAGTAGTCACGAGTAATTTCAGCTCTACTCTGTTCAGCGCGAAGGGCACAGGCTGAGACTAGGAATGGGGGCCGGACTGGCCGTGGGGGCGCCGAGTGTTTCCCCAGTGGGCCGCTAGGGTGGGGGGCAATTTTGGGCCCCTGGGAGCCATTTTTACTAAAGGGCCTTTTTTGCAGCACAGCTGCAAAATCGGCCCCTGTAACAAAAACGGCCGAACCGGCCATGGAGGGCCGGCTGAGCTCTTTGCCAGGGACAGTTTTGATTCCCAGTCCTGCTCTGCATCGGCTGTCTTGATGTGCAACTAAAACAAAGGCTGTTGCATATTGTAAGTAGGAAGACTCGTAGGCAGGCGTGGTTCTTCAATTCTTCTTTATTCCATCAAAGTAGTAAGCAATACAGCGACACGATCACAAGTGCATCCTCCACCTTCCCCTTCAGTAACCGACTCCCTCCCACTACATTCTTCCAAGCATACATTCCACACATTCCACACGTGCATACACATACACGCGCCACACACATACACGCGCCACACACACGAGACATACACGCGCAGAACACCATACATATAACCAATACCACACACCCTCCTCCTCAAAAGCTTAAGTCACAGCAAAAAAGATTACCCTAATTTGAAATCAGAAAACCGGACAGGCATCTTCCTTATTCTATCACCACGGCGAAGGTTCTCACCTTCAACACCAACATTAGAACGAGATGATCCAACATCATCAACATCTCTAACACCATTTCCCGTATCACAGCTAGTACTACAACTACCCGCATTACTAGTTAACGCCAACTCCTTTACTAGACCAAAACCATCACCTAACATATAACCACTACAGGTCCCATCATCAGAACGTGCACCTACCACACCACCCCTCTCATTGCAAAAACTCAATTGGCGAAAATTCCACCTCTTACCGTCTTCCAATTCAACAGCGCTACCAAACACCTTCATTACTCTCAAAGGTTTGGACCATACACTTTCACCTTTCAATACTTTTCTAGGATTCTTCACCCTAACCATCTGACCAGTCTTAACTAATGGCCAAGCACGTTTGTTACCATGATACTGCTGATTGCGATCTTGATACTTTTTAACCTCAGATCTGACCTCTTCATCAATATTCTTCCCATTACACTGCGTTTTATCATTTCTTTTCCTCAACCACCAAGGAACCAAACCAGTAAATGGTTTCCTACCTCTCAAAATTTCGAAGGGTGTCTTCCCTGTAGCAGAATGCGGGGTCACACGATAAGCGGTCAACCTCTCTTGCAGAGCTTTCCTCCAAGGTAAACCTGCACTCAATGCCAATTCAATCACTTCCTTAACCACCCTGTTGAAGCGCTCAACTTGGCCGTTACCTTCTGGGTGATATAGTGATGATTTGATGTGCTTGATGCCCATCACCACTAAAAACTCTTCCATCTTCTGTGATACAAACTGGGGACCATTATCCGAAACCAAAACTTCAGGTACTCCTTCTCTTGAAAACACATCCTCTAAAAACTCAATAACCACATCTGTAGTCATCCCACTCACCATTCTCACCTCGGGCCATTTCGAATAATAATCCACTAGTACGATGACATAACAATCCATAGACAATAAAGCTGAAAATGGCCCCATGAAGTCAATAGCTACTTTCTGCCACAGATATTCAGGTAACTCCACCATGGTTAAGGGCACACTTAATGGCTTTGCCACTTTATCACTTGCACACAGCACCAATTCCATACCCAGACGCATCCACAGATAAAATACATTCAGCAGTTGGCAAAAAGGGTTTCAGACATGGCGTTGTAACTATCTCTTTCTTCACTTTCTCAAAACATGTTTTTTGTTGGTCACCTAATGTAAACATTACACCTCTTTTTAGCAGTGATCTCAAAGGTTCAACCTTTGAAGCATAGTTCTCAATGAAACGTGAATAAAACTCTGTTAGTCCTAGAAATGACATCATTTGTTCTCTACTTGTAGGTTCAGGAACAGCTAAAATAGCATCCACATGACTAACCTTAGGTCGAATACCATCTTTGGATATGACATGTCCTAAGTACTCTACTTCGGATTTTCCAAACACACATTTTTCATTTTTAATGGTTATTCCACTCTTTCTTAAAGCATCTAGGACCGCAAATAAACTTTTGTCATGACATTCTTTGTTCTTCCCATATATTAAAATGTCGTTCTGAAACACTTTAGCATTTTCAATACCTTGTAGAACTCTGCACATTTCTCTTTGGAAAACCGCAGATGCACTTGCAAGACCAAATGGCATACGTTTATACCTAAACATTCCTTCTGTGGTAATGAAGGCAGTGCAGTGTTTAGAATCATCCTCTAACACAATTTGATGATATGCGCTCGTCAAGTCTATCTTGGAAAACCAAGAAGAACCACCAACAGAAGATGTAAGCTCCTGCAAATTTGGAAGAGGAAATGTGTCAACCCAAATGGCTTCATTTAAACATCTTAGGTCCACACACAAGCGCAAATCGCCATTAGATTTAAGCGAAATCACGACTGGCGAAACCCAATCTGAACTTTCAACTGGTTCCACAATACCATCCTTGCATAATTTTTTAAGTATTTCACCCAATTTTTCTCTATAACTAATGGGAACGTTCCTAAGTTTTTGCCGAACAGGGCATGCACCTTCTCTTAATATTATTCTGTGCTTGAACCCAACCATTTTACCAATCCCATTAGAAAATACATCGGGAAATTTTTCTTGGAGATTTGAGTAACAATCCCTCTCAACACACTCATTCTGAATAGAGTAAACAGGACAATCCAGCCTAGGATCAATTTTCATGCCTAAATCAAAAATGTGTGGCCACCCCAAAATAGTTGCACCTTTGTTGGCCACATAAATTTTGCCTTGACATGAATTGTGTCCAAAACTTATTTTGGCTAGTATAAACCCTTCCAAAGGTATCTTGTTCCCGGTGTAACTTCCAGGATGTACATCAGGACCCACTAATGACCTGTTGGGCCAAAGAGATTTAAACAAGTCCATGCCCATAATGGTATACCACGCACAAGAATCTACCATAACCTTTACTTCTAAGCCATCAATGTTGACGAAGCATGATGGTAACTTTCTAACCTTACTCGTCCCTTTAACTGACTCATCATGTACACTGCATACCTCACCCACTACGTGGGAAATATCGTCTTGGTTTTCAATTTGGACACAATTAATGTCATCTTGCTCATCATCTTGTAGAAAATTGACCTTAGCTTTAAAATTGCGACACACTCTAGTAAAGTGTCCTTTTTTTTAAAATTAGTACATATTTTATCGAGGGCACGACACCACTTATAGTTTGCTAGATGAGTAGAAGATCCGCACCTAAAACATGCAAACTTTTTCAGTTCATTACCTTTCTCAAAACTCTTTTCATTACTCTTCTTATTAGAATAAGATGAGTAATTAGTCGACTTACTATCACTCTTAAATTTAGACTTGTCACCCTTATTTATCACATTAACTGAAGTAGAATCAGAATAATTTTTTTCATTTCTGACCTCGCGAATGCATTGGTCCGAAATTTCCACACCTCTAGCTACTTCAATAGCATTTTTCAATGAAGTACTCCCAGATGACCATAATTTCTCTTGAATTTTCTTAGATTTGGTCTTCATAAGAATCTGATCACGCAAAACCTGGTCATACGTCATACTTTCAAATTCACACGTGACAGCTAAACCCCTCAAGGCTGAAACATATTGATCAATTGACTCATCACTTTTTTGAGCTCTTGAATAAAACTTAAACCTCTCCATAACTACGTTAATTTTCCTTCCAAATCTCTCCTGCATCTGTTTAACAGCACATTGGTAAACACCCATGTCACCAGCATTTTCAATTTTAGGTAAATTTTTTAACTCCCTTAACCCTACTGCACCTAATCTATGTTTAAGCAAGGACACTTTTCTTTCTTGAGAAGATTCTTCTTCAGCTAAAACTTCAACATAAGCTTCAAACATGTCAAGCCATAAATCCCATGCGATAGGAGGTTCACCAGACTCTGCTAAAAAAAATGGCGGTGGATGAATCGAAGACATTTCAATCAATATATAAGTTAAAACACAACTTAAGACTGAAAAAAAAAATGTTTCCTTGTAAGTACCTTGCGCAAAAAGTTCACCAAAGTTCAAATAGTTTTAACAATTAATATTCCTTGTAAGTACCTTGCACAAAAAGTTCACCAAAGTTCAGTAGAATTAACAGTTAGTATTCCTTATTGGGTAAATTGTTCACCAAAGTTTGTAAAGTAAAATTCTAAAATAAGGTAAATTAATAAATATTCCAAAAAATTACATGGACTCTGAGCGTTGATACCATCAATGTAGAACACGGTAATCCATTGGTATTGCTGGCGTTGAGATCAGCATGCATTTGAGATCAATAGCGTTGACAACGCAATAAATTTATGTATTCAGCGTTAAAATCGGCACCCGGAATGATGTTGAACACGGAGTGCTCGTTGCTAGGATACCAAAATATATTCAAAATGGCCGCACGCTATGCGTGATGACGATGTCGCGTGATGACGATGACGCGTCGTGGCAAACAATCAGCTACGGAAAGTCAAGGGAATGTTTCCGTTTAAGCTGTAACAATCCGCACGCGCAGAACGTTCATTCGCGAGTCCACTTGAAAGATGCACCATAGAAAAATAACGTTGCTGAAGGTAAAAGTTCTTTAACATACCAATTTGCCGCTCAGAAGTCCATTAGACAATCTCGTCGTAGTAAGAAAAATAATATTTGATTGAAAAGTAGAAATTTGAACAATGAGAATAATCCAAACAGAAAAAAAAATATTTACGGTAAAATTGTGCTGTGAAATCCCGCTCGTCGCCATATATTGTAAGTAGGAAGACTCGTAGGCAGGCGTGGTTCTTCAATTCTTCTTTATTCCATCAAAGTAGTAAGCAATACAGCGACACGATCACAAGTGCATCCTCCACCTTCCCCTTCAGTAACCGACTCCCTCCCACTACATTCTTCCAAGCATACATTCCACACATTCCACACGTGCATACACGCGCCACACACATACACGCGCCACACACATGAGACATACACGCGCACAACACAATACATTTAACCAATACCACATTGCACATGTTTGCTGTGGCAGCAGAGAGCTTTCTCAGGCAAGCCAAGTACCAGCGCCCTGTTTCTTCATCCTTACCATATATATTACTTGTTTTAGACCGGGTGTGTAAGGTCGACTGTTAGTGCTGTAGGAAATGGACGAGGCGCTTCAACTAGTGACAGAGCATTCTGTTTAAGTTACTGACCTTCGTGGTATGAAAGCACCTCTCAGGAGTAACTCCTATTCCCTGGGCCAGAAGAACTAAATCTGCTGTTAAATGACATAATTCGGAGGTGACAGACCCTCTTTTGATATTACATCCTCTGCACGTGACAACACAGTCTACATTTGCAGAATCTATTTTTTAGTATTTGCATTATTTACCCGTATATTTTTATCACATTGGTAAGATCCCAAATTTACTTCAGGAACACAGAAGTAAGATCTCCATATTTCCCCCATATGTGCTTGAGCTCCTAAGACTAATACCAATAACCTACAATAAAAAATAAGCAACAATATCACTGCACAAACCATTAATATTAGGTTTCGCAGCAGCTTGCTTACAACCATAAAGTGCTGCAAAGCCTCGTGAGTGGTAATAGGTGCTATACGAATAAAATACAATACATAAGTTGTTGCATCCTACGAGCCCTCTTAATAGTTACAATCATACTTCGGTGAGGAATTTTAGAACTTCCCTCTAGGTTTGGTTAGAGACAAATTTCAAGTTGGAAGTGGTCTCCTCCAGTATCATTTGTGCCCCAAAGTACAGCATGTGAATCATTTAATGCACCCCGCCTGTAAGTTCAGTCAAAGCTCGAAGGCCTTCTTTTCCCTGAAACCTCAAATTATCCACATCCAAAGTCTCGCTCATCATATCTTCATTTTATGAAGCTCCTAACCATATAATGTAGTTTATTAACATAACGTAGAAGTGAATGCCCCAATATGTGGCTGTTCTGTTAGGCTAGTAACTCACTAATTACACATTATCCCGTGTGGACAGAGATAGCAATTTTTAAATTAATTATGTGAGGTTTTACACAGTACTTCTCTTTGTGTTTAGTTCAGGGCGCTCTATTAAATTGGCAAAACAGTTGAAAGTGATAATGAAGGTGTGCCGCATCCAGCTATGTGTGAGTAGGATCCTGTTTGTATCGTGCGTCACATGCTTTTTCTGGAGAGTCTCATGGAAACATGATCTTTTAAACAGTTTGGTTTTGAGAACTTTCTTCAACTTAAGCAGTTTAATTGATTCTGTCCATAATTATGGGTCAGGACTGTTCCCCAATTCTGGTCTTTGCACTCTAATTGGCAGTGCGCTTTAGCCATTTGAAGGATTGTTGCTGAATCAGGTGAGCTGCATTTGGGTCGAGGATGCTGGGATCTTTGTCATGGGATGTCATACTTTGAGTGCATCTGCGTCCCCTATCCCAGTACAGCTTGTGAATAATGCATAGAGTTGTAAACAAAATTTCTGCCTGCACCTATATCCAGTGGAATTGTTTCATTGTTAGTTTAATAAGATTCTGTTTTCCGGGGTCAGGGTACAACTTGGCATACTGATTCTTAAGTGTGTCTTAGGAAGACTTGTGTTAATGATGTTGCAGTAATCTAGGTGTGCAATCTCCAGGGTTCTTGTCAGATTTATTTGTTGTGCAGTTCATAGGACTGTGATTTTTCTCCAAAGCAGTAATTTTGCAGGTTGATGGCCAGTGTTAACTATGGGTATGAGTGAGCGGTTTTCATCCAAGATTGCTCCCAGGTACTTAATTTTCTAGGTAATTTCAGTTGCAGATCCCATGCTTGCGAGTGGGCTAATGGGAGTTAATTGAGGTTTTTGTTCCCTTATAAGGATCTTGGCATTGGATCGATTTAGGAAATGGAACCCTTATTTTAGCCAGTATTACATGTGGCCCTGGTAGCTTGTAAAGTTTGTATGATGCAACTAACTGCTCTTCAATCAGCCGTTAAACAACAGAAGAGTCATTGGATACCCACATGGCATGAATGAAGATGTCTCCTGGGTAGACAGTGTCATTGTTCCAAAGCTCAATATTTTATTTATTTATTACTTATTTTTAGAATTTTGTAAAGCGCGGACCAGACCCAAGGTAGAGCAACAGAGCGCTTTACAAAGTGAGCAGGGAAATAAAAGTACATTTGTTACCCACAGCAACGACAGAAAACAACGCAAATAAGTAATAACAAGGACATATTTAAGTTCGGGGGATACAGGCAGAGAGGGGAACAGCTCTGCGATAGGGAGTCAAATTGGACTTGATAAGATAAAGGTTGAAGGTGGCTTGGTATTTGTGAGGATTTTAAGGCAGGAGTTTGCTCATCAGGAATGCTTTTGCTTCCTCTTTGAAGAGAGGGGGGGGTAAGGGTTATTTTTTTGATGAGTGGCGGAAGCAACTTCCAGATTCTTGGCGCCGCTCCAGAAAACGCTCTTTTGGAGGTTTTTGTCTTGAGGGTTTCAGGAGTAGGTTATCTGTGCTCCTGAAATGTCTGTTTCCTCCAGATAGGGTAGGTTTTTGGGCTAGAAACTGTGGGGTATTGTGGTGTAGCGCCTTATGAGTAATACAAGCCACCTTTAAGTGAGTACGGGCATCCTAGGGTAGCCAGTTAAGTTCCTTCAGGTATGGTCGAATTTCCTTGATCCTGTAATGAGTCTAGCTGCGGCGTTGAGACATGCTTTTAGAGGTGCGGTAGAGGTTTTGGGAAACCCGGAGCGGGTGGAGCAATTGTATTTTAGCCTTGAGATGACTAAGGCCTGAACACCAGTTTGAGGTCAGGGATCTCGATAAATGGCTTCATTTTCCTTAGATAGTTAAGCTAAAAGCGGGCATTTTTAGCCATCAAGTTAATGTGATCTTGCATGTTAAGATTCTTATCCAGTGTGACCCCAAGTGATATTGTGGAGTCCACCAGAGTTGGGGTGCAATTCAGGGCAGTGATCATTTTGGTCCATTCCTTTATTTCTTGAGAGGGATTGGGGGGGAGATTAAGGGAAATTCAGTTTTTGGGGAATTTAACTTGAGGGAAGTTGGTCGTTAGCCATTGTACATTGTTTTCTAGAGCTAGATTCATTAACTTTATCTCTTCCATGGAGGTGATTTTGATGTAAAGTTAGGTGCTGTCCGCGTACATGTGGTTGGAGATGCTTGCCTGCTGTAGAAGATCAGTGAGTGGTTCAACATATAACTTAAAAAGAGTGGGAGACAAGATAGAGCCTTGAGGTACTCCTAGTAGGTTAGGTGAGGATAGAGAAAGGATCTTGTTGATCATGAAGGATTTGAACCATAGGAGGACTGTGCCAGAGAAGCCCATCCCGTCTTTTAGTCTTCTTAGCAGTTTGTCGTGGTTGACCGTATTGAAGGCTGATGAGAAGTCAATCAAGACTAGCAGGCATGTCTCATTGAGATCAAGAGCTGAGAGGGCGTTGTCTACTATATGTAGGATGGATGTTTCAGTGCAATGGCCAGGTCTGAAGCCCGATTGGTGTATGTTCAATAAATTGAAATTTGGGATTTGTAAGTTCTGTTGTTGAACAAATTTTTCCAAGTCCTTTGCTAGCATAGGGATGTTGGTTATTGGTCGGAAGTTGTTGGGGTCGACGCTGCTAGCTGTCGTTTTTTTTAGGATAGGAGAAACTTGACCAGATTTTAGGCAGTCCGGGATGTGACCTTGTGAGAGCGAGGCATTTATGATATTGGTCCAGAGAGGGGCTATGATATGATAGATGTGGGGTAGGCACTTTGCTGGGACAGAGTTATTGAAGTGGTTGTTGAGTTTAGTAGTTGTTAGAATTTCGGTGAAATCATCGATATCATAGCTTTTGAAGTTGGACCAGTGAGAAATTTTTGGGGGAAAAGATTGCTTATTTAGTATCAAGTTAGAAGCTAGACTGAGCTTAGGGGTGGCTCAGTTTGTCGCAGCCATATTGAGTTCAAGTTGAAGGGAATTCATTTTTGCTGTGAGGAAAAAGGAAAATTCATCACCACGTAGGTGGATGTGTTCAGAGCGGAAACAGCCGGTCCAGTCTAAGGTGGGTAGACTTTACAGTCTAGAATATCCAATTTTGTAGTACACTGTATCATAACTTCCAGAAAGGTCAGTATACAACAACTAAATAGCAAACTTAGATATCAGTTTCACACAAACACTACTGCAAAAAGTGCAAACATACAGAAATAAAATACAGTCACATACTTCTAACCCCAGACGTTCCGGAGATGAAATGAGATCATTCATCTCCCCCTTATCCTATAGTTGGGACCATTCAAATTATACAATACTGCAGTGCTTTCATCATAATTGTGCCTTTGCTTCACTTATCACACAATTCAACATATTCTGCATGATTTGCACAGTTCTAGATCAAACAGATCAAACATTACTAAAAGAAAGTGTAACATGTGTTGCTGTGCGGGGGTATATCTTTGCGAAGGTTAACTGGTCATTTTCAGCTGATGATTGCTACTTCGAGATGTCAAATTGATGATAAAGAGGTGGTTGTTTGGCCTAGACAGTATTAATGTGTGTAAAATACAAGTGATTTACGGACGCTTCCTTAAAATGCAATCAGTCTCACAATAGCAAGAGTTTGAGCTATTGGCATTTAAAATGATAAAGCCTTTTATATATTTGTGTTAATTTTCAAAACTGATAAAAAAGGGATTGTCATTTACAATGCCAATAGCTTAAACACTCAAAATGTGAGACCTATTGCATTGCAAATACTTGTTGCTATTGTATTTCTTGGACCTGGCATACTTGTCTTTGTGCTGGACTTTGTTTTGCTGGTTTGTGTACTTTGTATAAATTGTGATTATAGTTGGCTATCCATGATTGGCATATTTGCTTAACTGATAAGTCCCTAGAAAAGTGCACTGTGTGTTCACAGGGCATAAAAATCAAATGCTACTAGTGGGCCTGCAGCACTGATTGTCCCACTCACATGAATAGCTCTGAAACATGTCTCAGGTCTGCCACTTCTGTGTCTGTGAGAGCAGTTTTAAACTGCCATGTTGACCTAGCAAGTGCACCCACTTGATAGGTCCAAACCTTCACTTTTCTTACATGTAAGGTACCCTTAAGGTAGGCCTATGGAAGGCCCATGGGCCGTGTGCAGTATATTTGAAAGGTATGACATGTACTGGTGGGCTTTACATGTCCTGATAGTGAAATACTGCCAATTTAATTTTTCACTATTGTAAGGACTGTCTTCTTCATAGATTATCATTCAAGTTGCCTTATAATATCTTACAAGTGTAACTTTCAACTGGGAAAAGATAGAGATTTTACGTTTGGGTTCCCTGAACTCACGATTAAAAAAATACAGCTATTAATAAAGTGGGTTTATAACTTGTATGTTTGAAAATGCCACTTTTAGAGAGTGGGCATTTTCTCGCTTTACCATTCTGTGTCTCTGTGTTAGACCTGTCAGCCCTTTGGGTGGTCCCTCCCATTATTTATTTATTTTTGTCCCCTTTTTGCCCCTCAATTCCTTTTATTTTTATGTCCACTGGAATTTTTAGGTGTTGCCCTAGAGGTTAGGTACTCCTTGACCCTATAGTTTTCTTTAGGCCTAGGTGACTCTTAAAAATGATGGAAACTCAGTCACACAAAATGGTGGCCAGTAACTGCCATAACTGTTACCTCAGGGAAGGGACCCATAGGATAGCATAGGGACACTCTAGAACCTTCCAGCTGGTTCTAGTAGCCTGAGGCCTGCCTATATAAAGGCCAGTGCGAGGGCGGCCGTTTTGAGTTGACCAGTGAGTTGTTTTGGAACCTGGACAATAAAGGAGTGAGGCGACCTGGTGGGGAGGAAGACGCACTGAGTTGGGGAGATCGACTTCTGAGCTGGCTGCCTCCTTGAGTGACGTGTCCCCCTACTCATCGATCAAGTCCTGCCTTAGTGGGATTAATTCTGGCTCCCTGCTTTATCAAATGCACCTTGGCTACCCTCTGGAAGTGGTGGGAATTTGACCTGGAGCATCACCAAACAGAAATATCTGAGATCGAGGAGTCACTCACTGCGGTAGAGGCCCTGGAGTGCTGGGAGAGAGTTCCCCGGCGGTAGTTGTGACCAACAGCTGTGAGGGCGCGTGCCTGCCGAGTGAGAATTCTGTCGGAATTGCTGAGGGGAAGTCTGGCAAGCGAAGAGCAGCGGAAGCGGGAAATCTCCTCAGCTGTTGTCGCGGTATCGGAAGGGGCGGAGAAGAGCGGACGGAGGCCGGCTGTGGGCGGAGTCCTGAATTCCTTCGGAGACGGTGCGGGAAGAACCCCGGAAGAGATGTGTACTGCCCTGGACATCAGCGAGACAGAAGCAGTAAAGTCGCGCCTCGTTTGACCAGGCGGGTGCAGTCTACTGACAGCGGAGCCTTCCCTGGATCTTAGAACTGTACGGGCCCAGCTGAGAAATGAACTGACGGGACCACGTAGTTACAGTAAGCAGGGGCATCAGTGGGGCGGGAGAGGAAAGCCGCATTCAGTCCTCTGATCCCCCCACCTAATGACTCGCACCTCCATCAGTGTTTGTTTACTGCAGGACTGGCACATCCCAAGTGACACCGATGCGGGGAGGTTTTTCCGAGAGAAAGATCCTGTAAACTAAACAAAATCTGTCTCATAGAGGGAAGGTGGGCAACCTAGGAATCTCGTAAGGGGTGAGAAGGGTTGGGTAAAAAGAATTCAATTACCTTCAATTCACCAATGCGGGGAGTGACCTTGAGCTGTAAACTACCTGATAAGTGTAGCCACTAAGAGGATTAACTGACTGTGGGACAAGACAGAGTGATTTATATGGTATAAACCACCGAGTAGCTGGGTTAGAAATCCTTGCCAGTGAACCATTGGGGGAATAAGAACAATGATACTTTGTGCCTTATGTATTAATTGATTACCTTATTTGTTGTTATTCAGAAATTCCTCTAATGAGCCAAAGTGCTAAAAGGCTAATTGGGGTGTAATTGACAAAAGTTGTATCCTGCTGATAATAGAAACCTTGAACTTCTAAGGGTAAGGATCATTTGTAAATAACTGTGTGGAGAAGTGATATTTTCTAGCTGCCGCAATTGAGACAGCGATTACTTTCTGTTGTGGGAAAGAGTAAGAAGTTGCAGTGAACTCTTGACAATTGGGGAAAGAAAAGAAATGTTGTGTTTGTAATGTTGAACTGATGCCCTTATGTCCGTACATCAATGTGTAGTCATTTTACTTTTTATGTATTGAAACGCAAATTGCTGAAGAACAAAGAACGTATTTTATAAAACAGCTCGTATTTTTCTAAGACTGGTGTAGTGTCTTTCTTTTCTAGTGGATGGACGCTGTGTTATTGTAAGGGTGCGACGCAAGCTTAACACTTTTGCTTTTTGGGATAGACCTTCCTACTTTTTGCCAAGCTACCCTATGTAGGCTGGTAACCCCAGGTCTAACATAATTGGTGTCCAGCGGTGGGATAAGAACTGTGCTTGCGTCCACCTAGCAGTAGCCTAGTGTACTCCACAGACCTACACCTGGAGTTTTCTCCAAGCGGACTCCCTAATTAAACTTTTGATTTTCCAAATTTACTCCTGGTGGTGGGTGGAGGTAGCCCTTACTTAACGCCCTTCCTTTTAACCTCCAAGTGGTTGTTTGAGTCCCTACTGACAAGATGGAATTTGCTTTGGAGGAGTTGGAGACCTACACTGCGGCCCAACTTAGGGAATTCTGTCAGAGTAAGGGAGTGTTTTTCAAGCGTGGTGCTAAAAAGGGGGAACTCCAGACCAGCTTGAGAGCCTGGGTGGCAGCTCACCCCGATGGGAAGGAGGAGGAAGAGGCCGACCGGGACACTGTCATCGGGGTAGATGTATTGTACCGACCTGAGGGGGAGAACCTATTGACAGGTCCCAGAACACTCTCAAGGGAGGGCAGCAGTGTCTCTGTGAGGAGCTAGCGGACAGGAGGGAGGAAAGGCAGTTAAAATGGGAGTTGGTGAAATTAGAGAAGGAAAGGGAGGAGCGGAAGCTAGCTCATGAGTTGAGTCTCAGAGAATTAGACTTTAAGGCCCTGCAAGTAGGGACTTCCAGTTCTCCTAATGGTGGCAGCGAATCCAAGGACTTGACCAGGGAACCCTGACCCTATTTACCACAGGACGTAGTCACCAGCTACAGCGCAGGGGATGACATCGCCAAGTGGCTGGCTGCCTATGAGGTCTCCTTAAGAGCCCATGGGATACTGGAGAAACACTGGGGGGTGGCTTGTATAAATACATGCCTCCTGCAGGAAGGGATACACTTTTGGCCCTAGAGCAGGGAGAGCAGACCCACTACCCCACCATGAAAGTGGAGCTGATCAAGAAGTTTGGGCTGACTCCAGAGAAATATCGGCAGAAATTTAGGAGCAACCATAAACTAAACACACAGAATTGGGTGGATTTCTTGGACTACGAAAAGAAGGCCTTAGAGGATTGGGTACAGGGCAGCGAGGTGGGGGACTACGAGGGGTTGTATGACCTTATCCTCAAGGAGCACCTACTCGAGAAATGTTTTCCCGAGCTGCAACAACACCTGGTGGACAGCAAGCTGACCCGCCCCCGGAAGCTTGCTGAGGAGGCAGACATCTGGGCTAGTACCCGGGTGTCCTCAAAGGGGACTGGAGGGGATTCCCAAAGGACCTGACAGGGCACCCCCCAGAAGAAAGAGGGGGGAGATAAAAAGAGGGAGTTCTCAAAAGGCCCCCAAAACAGTTTCCAGGGAAAGGGAACAGGATTCATCCCTAAGGCTAACCCGCCCAGAAACCCTCAACCTGGCCAAAGTCAGCAGCCAAGGGTTGTCCACTGCTTTGAGTGTGGTCGTGTTGGACACTATAAGGGAGATGTCAAATGCCCAAAGAGACTACCCCCTCCCACTGGAGGAAAAGCCCCGGGAGTAGCTAGTGTAGTGCTCGGGAGGAGTTGCCCTTAGATAAAGGGGGGAGTGGGCGGGCATCACCTTAGTGTCCCTGGGAGATCCGGAGATGGTTCCTAAGATTCAGGTGCCCTCAAATACTACTAAGTATGGCAATGGGTCACCATCAATGGCCAAAGAGGGGAGGCTCTGAGAGATACAGGAGTCAGTATGACTATGGTAAGAAGTCAACTGGTGTCTCCAGAGCAGGTGATTCTACATGTACTCCACCCCGCCGCGATGGCTGATGGCAGATTGGGCCACTACCATGTGGCCGAAGTTCCATTTGAGTGGGAAGGGGTTGCAGGTTCACTTCGAGTTGCCGTAAGCCCTGCTGTGCCAGTTGATTGTCTGCTGGGGAATGATATGGAGCACAATGCTTGGTGAAGTACTGGGTTTTAGAACCCAGCGGTGCCAGGGAACACACCCAAAGACTTCGAGTTCTTCGTGTTTCAGACTACAGAAACAGAGAGTCTTCTTGGTGAAGTCAAAGATCGAATTTATTAGCTGCAGCCAGTAACAGATATCCTAGAAGTACAGCATGGTGTATATTCTCAGGAGACTGCTCAATCTTACAAAGTCAGCCTTCTTCTTTTATACAGAATATTACGCTTCAGGCAAACATTCCTTATTTTACAGTTGACCATTCACATGTTTTCACTACAAAGGAAAAGCAGAGTCATGATGACAAGCCCACATTTCAGTTTGTCCAGCCCATAATCAATTACCGGCAAGGCCCAGTATTTTCATCAGATATCGACGAACCCCCAATAAAAACGGGCACCTTCTCCTCGTAAAGCAGGTCATAAAAAAAGAAACAGGGACAGGTGTGTGTAAGATTAGACATAGTTTGTGTACGATGAAAGGTTTACGATATGTTGCACCTTAATGCTAATCTTATTCGGCCACTGGGAAAGGAACTGGCCGAACAGGTTTGGCCTTGAGCAGTGGAGTCAGCTTGCCCAGGTCACAGAGGAGTCAGCAAAGGTATACGTGTCCTTCAGACTCGTTTCTGGCCTTAGTCATTTGCTTATGTGAGGGCAATCACAAAATGGCTGCCGTTCACAAAATGGAACCCGAGGGTTCAAGACGGAAACTCTTATTTCAGGGTGATTTCGTCACCCGAATATGACGAAAATGCTTGTGCATAGTATTCTAATCATTTGCGGTCTGCCGATACCAAAATCGTCATGCTACGACGAAGTTTATAACACGGGTCCAGAATTTTCAGTACCACAGGCCCTCCTTTTGCCCTTACATAGGTAATAACCTATACTCATGCTAATCTGAGTCCAGGTCTATATTCATAAAGTCACTGAGATGTTGCTGTAGCATCATCCTATTACTTAGCTCGTTTCTTGATACAGGTTTCCTTACACAAAATGTAGCACAGAGGCCACATTTTGCAGGAGCACACTATACACACAGACAGAACAGGAAAAGAATGGCTAAGATCATCCCAATGACTATCAAAATCTTCCATCCCCAGGCAGATATCAGTTCCCAGAACCACCCCATCAAAGACCAATCTCCTTTATCCACGTGAATACATTCGGAGATTTTATGCAGTTTGGAAATGGCCTGGTAGACTGTCGGAGCGTTATCGGGGATGAAAATACATCAACTTGATTGGATCACTTTACATACCCCACCTCGACATCTAATGCGACCCTGTTCTGAAGAGTCATAAGGCGATCCGACTGGAGCTCAGAAGTCAGATTACTAAGGGCACCGGCAGTTTCAACTACAGTGGATTCAACCACCCTTGTCAATTGCCTTATGTTCCTGCTGTTCACCATAGGCCCCAAAAACGGCAGAAAACCCTTTACAAAATCTCCAAATTCTTGTCCTGCAGTGTCTTCTTCGCTGATGACACCTCTAACTATCCTTCTCTTATGGTAATCTGCTGCGGCCGTTTAGGTGGGAGGCAACAGGAACGAAACAAAACATGTGCCCGAGAAGTCAGGGGGCAACCATGTATAGGCTCTATCAGGGCAGATGAAATAGGTACCCTTAGCTGCTAAAAATGAAGGGGAAGTCTGAGATGCAAAAACATACGTTTCAGTACAGATACTTCTCCCTAACTGAGCTCTGGGATTCTTGCCACTACCTTGCAGACATAGGTGACCCTGATGGGGTACAATCCAAATCATGGAGTATCTCTTTGCTCGCTGGTTCTCACTAAGACCTACTCCATATCCTGTTACATTCCATCTATCATAGGCTTGTAGCTCATCTCTGGGAATCGTTCTATACGAATCAATGTTTCTACTCATATTTGTAATTCCTACTACCAATGCCTTGTTACTCGAGTTACTTCTCGTGGAACGTGGGGGATATGGTTCGATGGCATATATAAACATCGTCTGAAACCCCCACAAAGAACCAATGTAGCTAAATGGTAAGACCAAGTATGGGATACCCTTATCTGTTGTACGTGGCATAAGGCCACACACCCAGCAATTAGTTGTGTTCACCACTAATTGGTGTTGGTGTAACAGCTGAACAAAGGAGTTATTAATAAACTCTAATCTTCTAGTTGATTCATGTTCATGGAAAGGGTGAAAAGAATGCGAGGAAACAGTAGAAGGAGGTGTAGGCTGTGTAGTGGGTGAAAAGGTCACTTGAAAAGAGAATAAGACATAGCCTATTAAAAACATCATTACACTAAACAACATGAAAACGCATAATATCAAAAATCATTTCTTTGTCATCAATATACACATTCTGGCTTTAAAGTCTTTCAGTTTGGCAGGTCTCTCCATCTCGAAAAACTCCATCCTCTCTAATTTGCTGCCCGCGGCGGTAGGGTGTTCTATGCTAAGGAATGCTTCTGTCAGTCCAGGGCAACTCCCTTAGACCAACCAGAACTGCCGACCTAACGTCTTCAGCTGCACTCCAAAGACTTAGGCAACCGCGACCCTAGCAGCAGAACCTGTATGGCGGTTCGAAAAACAAAAATAAGAAAGTTTCTCAGATGAGAGAGCTGCACTTTCAAAAATAGCAAAGAAAAAGAATTTTTATTTGTCCATAGTTCTCGGCCTCAAATTATAACAGATTTTTCCAGATACTGTCTGGTCTTGAAACAAGAGTTCAGGTTCTGTAGTGTTCAATCGAATTGACGGTGGCACAGCCTTGTAAAATATTGTCACTTTCTTGTTCAGAAATTGTTCCTTTTACACGGGCATCGCTAAAAGGCAGAAAACGAGGCACAGTCTCAGTTTCAGAGTCAGCGATCCCCTCCTGGACCCGCCGGTCGTATGGTAGAGGTAAAGGGATCCTCTTGATGTGTACGCCGTGGATCCAATTTTTCTTCCCTTCAACTCGAACAGCCGATCTTGTTGAGAGAAGAACTAGGTGGGGACCGGTCCAACGGGGCTCATCATTCTTTGTCCGCTGGAAGTTCTTTACCAGCACCCAAGATCCAGGATCAATAGGATGTCCTGGAGCTTCAGAGACCTGAGGCAGAGTATCGTGAACCTGTTGGTGTAAAACACGCAATTTAGCAGTCAATTCATACAAATAATCAAGCAGTACAGGGTGTTCGAGTTCACTGTATTTTTTCGGCCTTGGCACTCCCCATATATTGGCTGGACGGCCAAACACAATTTTATAGGGACTATGTGCCACTCGCGAGTAGACAGTCATCCTCGTTGATAGGAGTGCTAAAGGCAGAGCATCGGGCCATTTTAGACCAGAGCTCGCTTGTATCTTGGCCAATTTCAGTTTTAGTGTGCCATTATAGCACTCTACTAGTCCAGCTGATTGGGGGTGATTTGCACCGTGGAATTTTTGTTAGATGCCTAGCCCCTCACATACTTTCTTCATCACTCGACCCACAAATTCACTCCCATTTCACTCCAGACCATTCTCGGCATTCCGAACCTAGGGAAAAATTCTTTGACAAGGGCTTTAGCTGTAGATAAGGTAGTGTCTTTTAAGGGATATGCTTCTACCCATCTTGAAAAGGCACAAACAACAACGAGTACATATTTCAAATTGTTGCACCTTTCCATGTGGATGAAATCTAGCTGCAAAACCTCAAACAGATACGTAGGAGGAGCAAAATGACCAGCTGGAGTTGGGGTTCCCCTACCAGGATTGTATTTCAGACACACCATGCAATTCTTGACCAAATTCTCTGCACACTTAGGAATTCCAGCATTTTGCCATACAGGAGCCAACAACTTACAAATCTCTTTCACGCTGATATGTGCCATCCCATGAGCCATTGTAACAACTGGAAGCACATACGCGTTAGGCAACAACCATCTCTGATGCTCAGACAAATCAATCCAACAACCATTTGAATCCAGTCTACCCTTACTTTCTCTCCATTCATTCAACTCTTTCTCTGTAGCTTCAGCTTGAATGGATTTCACACTCTCAATCGTATCTTCACACATTCCAACGTCACCAACCCATCTTGCAGGGCCTGCAACATACATTCGGCTCGTCATATTTCTCGCAGTTTCTTTCGCAACTTCATCCGCAAACGCATTTCCGCGACCAACATCATCAGTAACCTTTTTATGGGCACTGCATTTCACAATCGCTACTTGTAATGGCAAAGTAAGAGATTCAAGAAGTTCATTCACTAACTGTCCATGTTGGATCTTTGTCCCATGCGAAGTCAGGAACCCACGTTCACGCCACAAACGTCCAAAACTATGAGCCACGCCAAATGCGTATTGGCTGTCAGTATACACATTCACCCGTTTTCCTTTCGCCAAAACACATGCTCTCGTTATTGCAATCAACTCCGCGTCTTGTGCTGAATTATGTGGAATACGCTCAGCTTCAACAATCGTATGCAAAGTCGTAACAGCATATGCTGCAGTCGTATCACCATTCGGCAGCTTAAAACACGAACCATCAACCCACAAAGTACCATCACACTCAGGAAGAGGAGTGTCCTTAAGGTCTACTCTCCCTTTCGTCTCTTATTCAGTTCTCAGAAAACAGTCATGCTGTTCTTCACTATCTGTCTCAGCTGTATGTGACAACAACGTGGCTGGATTCAACGTGTTGCATCGTTTAATGTGCACATGGCTCGCTAAGAACGTCAAATCGTAACCTGACAACCAAGCACTAGTTAAATGCTGTGTCTTCGTACGGTTCAACAAGGTATCCACTGCATGTGGAACCATGACAATTAATGCGTTATCCATAACCAAACCAGCAGACTGTCGAATTGAAGCAGCCGCTGCCGCCGTAGCTCTCAAGCAGCTCAGCAACGCTCTAGCTACCGGATCTAAAGTCGACGAAAAGTAAGCACATGGACGTTGCTTATCGCCAAACTGCTGAGTCAACACTGACAATGCACATCCTTCTTTCTCATGGACATACAATGTGAAAGGCTTACTGTAGTCGGGGGTACCCAACACAGGAGCCGAACACAACGCATTACGTAGTTCAGAAAAACTTTTCTGACAATCTTCAGACCACGGAATAGGATTCGGTGTATCTTTACTAGTGCCCACACCGCCAGCGCTCGCTCCACACTGCGCACATTAACACTTACATACCAAGGAAACTCGTGAGACATATTTTTTGGGAAAGCAGTGGTGCAGGTTTATTTCGCACAACAAGTAGCTGAAAAGGTGGGTCATCTTACAGGCGATCCAATGCGGCAGCCCCTCGCTGACCCGCATGCCGCGCATGCCTAAGGAGCCATTCTTGCACGGCGAGTCGATCCTCTGACGGTGCAGTAACTTATCACTTTATTTCGTTCTACTCCCGCCCTCCCTGTCAGGGCGGAGCGATGAGGCACACCCCCGGTCGGTTCAGGCCCCCCGACCGCCCGAAGGACTAACGGGGTGCCGACGCTGTTTCCTGGAACCCCCTCGGCTCCAGGTTCTTGGCTCAGGCACCCTTACTGTGCCAGGCAGAGGTATTTAGACTGTATCCTTCTGCCACAGAGGTACCCCTACTGTCTATCTGCTTCCAGATCGCCCTGTGACTCCGCCTGCAACACAAAACATGACCGTTAAAAGTTCACAACTTCCGCCCTCCGCTCTGCCGCTGGGTCAGGGTTAGGGTGGGAACAGCGCAGAGCAGCCCACGGCACCGACGCGGCAGGAAAGACCGAGCAACGTGCTGGGCCTGCTATAACAAACCCCCGGGCACGCCCCCCCGCCTAGGAGCGCCCTTCCATTGGCCGTTAGTGAGGAGGGGGGGTTGGTGCGCTGTAGGCTCCTCTCGCGCGTCGTGTGGTACTAAGGCGCTGTCTCGCCCATGCTCCCTTCTGTGTCGCGCGGCCAGCGGCATAGTGCCCACACCGCCTGCGCTCGCTCCACACTGCGCACGTTAACACTTACATACCAAGGAAACTCGTGAGACATTTTTTGGGGGAAAGCAGTGGTGCAGGTTTATTTCGCACAACAAGTAGCTGAAAAGGTGGGTCATCTTACAGGCGATCCAATGCGGCAGCCCCTCGCTGACCCGCATGCCTAAGGAGCCATTCTTGCACGGCGAGTCGATGCTCTGACGGTGCAGTAACTTATCACTTTATTTCGTTCTACTCCCGCCCTCCCTGTCAGGGCGGAGCGATGAGGCACACCCCCGGTCGGTTCAGGCCCCCCGACCGCCCGAAGGACTAACGGGGCGCCGACGCTGTTTCCTGGAACCCCCTCGGTTCCAGGTTCTTGGCTCAGGCACCCTTACTGTACCAGGCAGAGGTATTTAGACTGTATCCTTCTGCCGCAGAGGTACCCCTACTGTCCATCTGCTTCCAGATCGCCCTGTGACTCCGCCACAGCTCTGGAGGAGGCCCCCGTCGATGACAGAGCCCCCCACCCACCTAGCTACTTCACCTCGCTGTTTCGTACCACTTGTACCCAGGAGGGATATGTTCACCCCCAGTCCAGACAGTGTACCCAACCTAAGAGCATTCTTACCAGGCAACAATATGATAGCCCGCAGGTAGTGCGGCACGTGTAATCAGGGCGCCGTCAGGGAAGCCCCTCTTAAGTCCCAGTGGAACATTTGCCACTGTATTTCGCCTCCAATTGTACTTTGTTTCTCTTGTAACCTGGCCCTTGTCACTTTTCCCTTCTGAATGCACTGTAGCTACCTCCTGTCTTTGTTAACCTGGTGGCGTTGTTTATCCCCGCACATCACAATCGGGATCTATTACAGATGCACCCTTCACCTTGGACCCACCATTGCTGTTGTAACCCTTTAATTTAAGCCCATTATTCAGATGCTTATGCCTGACAGTGACCATTGCCTTTTGGGTGAGTCATTTAGTCTATCCTCCTTACTAAGCCTTTAGGTGCACCTCTATCATAGTACCCATCACCGCACCACTATGGAGATTTCTTAGACGGTTCCTAGGACACGCCCTTAGTTAAGATAAGCCGCACCTCTGATGGGGCTTGCTTAGATACGGTTCTTAGGCCACGCCCTTAGTTACTGAAGCCACACCTCTTACAGAGATTCCTTGGCGGTTAGTTTATTCTTGTCCGGACATATTATACGGGGGATCGGCAGGTGCCTATTAGCATTATTGTATCTGCTGATGAAGGCAAACCAGTGATATTTGTCCAAGCAAAGTGATGGGCATGTGGAAGACATGACCAATGCTGTAATAATCATGGCAGTGAATGTCCTGGCAACTCACTGCAAAATCGTTATGTGACCTTGGTTATAGCACGCGCTAGCAGGTGCCCGAAACCGGCGACCAGTTCTCAGTTTAAAGTGTTTGTCAATATTGCAGTGTTCTTCTCTCTTGCACACCGTTTGCTATTTCACACGTGTTGTTTACCTTTGCACTTGCCCGAGTGCCATCATTGCCTACGTAAAGTTTGTTCTTGTGCCTGGGTGTCTGGTATGTATTGCGTACTATACCTATTGAGCCCCACTCAAGGTGGCGTTTGCCGACCATGCATGGCATAATCGATTTTGCTGCACTCCCTTCGTCTGCCAAAATAATAGCGGTAATGTCAGCTCCCGGGGTTCTGAGCATTTATAATTACCCCAGTTTGAAATTTAACACTCAGGAAATTCGCTTTCAAGTTCTTCTCAGAAGTGGACTGTTTTTAGCCCCACACTAAAAGTCGTCTGGCCTTTGTGATCATGTCTAACAGGGATGATTGAGGTCAGAAACATCGTACCCACCCATTGTGTGCTTAAGTACAGCCTGGGTAGCTGTTTTGTCCCAGGCGGATGTGCCTGCCTACAGTTTTCGTGGATTATATGTTGAGAGAATCGATTGGTTAGTATGAAAACAAAACATTTGGAACAATACACCTTTGCTGGCACTAACTTTGTCTGCAAAGACAAGCCAAGGCAGTCCAATATGGCAATGGCTTATTTACCTGGACACTCCCTTGTTTGGCATTAGTTCTAACCCCGATGCCGGGGTGTCTACGCCAGTCCGCATCTGCCAAATTTCGAGTTGCTATGTGTGACCTTTTATAATTTGAGTGTAATTCTGAGTGACAGTTCAATAGCTATGAATGACGCTCTCTCGCACGTAAAGTCAAGCAATGAAGACGGGGGAAACAGCCGCTGCTCAGCAAGGATCGTAATCTGCTCCTTATGGCTTGTGCCATAGCGTATACACTGTTCGTAGGCTTGCATATTCACACAACATTCACCCACATACGTAGTATTTATTTTGACTGCGGAACAAGTTAACCCCTGGTCTTTCAACGGATAGCGTGCCTGCATGCCTTTTGTTCAACTTACTGGAGTAATTGCAATGACCTGTACCTAGCTGTCAAAGTTTAAGACTAGGTATGTGTGACCTAATCGTATATCCAGTCTTTTTACATGTGACATATGTCTTATGCCTAGCACTTACCGCATGTTAGGAAAACAAGGACTGAATAGACATCGGCAGTTGTGCCTATTTAGTAAGGTGGTGACCTCTTTTGTGGTAATTTGAACCAAGCATATCGTAAGTACTTTAAAATAATGATTAACATAAAACGTTACTGGAGTTTCCTCTGCGAATACCTGCGTGTCAGTTGCAAGGCAGAACTATCAATTTGGCGTATTTGTGCGTTGCCAAGACGTCTGGTTGCTTTTAGTAACATTGCCCGGTGTGCAGCATGACCTATCGCTGCGTTTTGCTTTGTTTACTTTAACCGTGAATCGCAAGGTTTGGGTGCGCAGTGGTACTCAAGTACCAGCGGAAACGGTCCTCTATGGCTGCGTTTCTTGTTGTTGTACAGAACAATTAATTACGTGTCACAGTGAATGATAAGTGGATGGCGGGAGTGCATGAAAGGATGCAACATGGGTGTAGTAGAGATATAGGGATAAATTCATCGAACAAATTATTGCAAAGTCCCATGCACAAATGAGGGACAAACACAGCACTGTGCATCTGTCATAATTTTATGTCCTGGCCAATCACTGCAAGGTCATTACCTGGAATGGTTATAGCATGACCTGGCAGATACACCTAGCACTCCCCATCCTATGTGCATGCCATTCTTCAGTCTTATCCTTGCACCCATGTGTGGTACTCTTTTGTAACTTGCCCACGTCACTTCGCTTCTACCCAACTGCTGTTTGCCTTTGTTACTCGCATAAGTGACTATTTTACCTCATGCTTAGGTCTGCTTTTATAAGTTTTGTACCTGTCATTCACTGTTCCTATTGTGCAGCACTCTCACGCCATCGAGTAGAGTCTGCGCTATATAAAAACTCCTAAATAAATGAACGAGGGTGACCTCAAGCAGTCTGAAAGACTACCCCACTCGGGACGACGTGTTTGCCGACCGTGCGCGCAAGTGGCAGAGCCTCCTGCTAAAGCCCTTAGTGTTCAGGATCTAACCCAACCATCCTAGTTGTCGGGTGTGTCTCCACTTACGAGAGGACCTTCGCGTCCCTGCTCCAGAGGTGCTGCTGCTACTCCTTGCGACGTGTTCCCAGCGTTATCTGAAAGAACAACATAAATTACTCGTTGTGTACACTTTGGTTTGTGTCCCAACTACCTCGCACGTTCCTCCAGCTGCCAATGCTGTTTTTTATTCATCTGTTTTCAAAACCTACACATACTTAAAATTGTGTCATTTACAATGCCCATGGCTCTAACTTTGCAAGGGCGAGACCGTTGCATTGTAAATGCGGCTTATACTGTTGGGTAAATCCCCCCTGATCAGCCATCATTTACCTGAAGATTGCTTCGGAGGAATGAATCACCATACCCCAACTCGACCTCCCCTAGAGGACAGAACGGCAGTTTTAAAACCCTTTCTCTTCCCAAGAGTCATTTATGTGCCAAGAGACTGGACTCTGACCACGGGCCTATCACCCCGGTTGGACATAGCCGCATGTTTACCTCCCGCAGATGTCACGCGCAGCGCCATGCCCTCAGCTGCTGCACCTTTACTATCACCCGTCCGATGCGGAGCCAACAATGCTTGTGATGGCGGGGGTGACGCTCCCCGACCCCGGGTATCCGATGAGACTAGGCCAATATCTGTACCATGCAACAATAAACCGAGTCATTTGTACGACCTTTTAGGGGGAATTTCGGTCCCTTGAAAACTGACTGTTGCTTATTTTTTATAAGTATCACAGACATGGTGTCTGCACTGAATGCTGCTTATTTTTCGCCCGATATGTACCCATACAAAATTATCAAGATGGGAAATTATAATCCCGTGAATTGTGCATTTGGGCTATGCCTTAGTTGCCCTCGGGTCTGGGGAGAATGCCGTCGGTTTTGGAGCCAACATAGAGAGCCAGTATTCCAACTAAGACTCTGGTCGGGTATTCACAATCACAGGATGTGCGACCGTACTCTCACTAAGTTACGGAACGCCAGAAGCCTGGGCACGTGGTGGCTGTGAAAGGCTGCATAGCAACCAAAGTGAGAACAGCTTTGAAAAGGCAAGAACTCCCCTCGCCGGGCATGAAAGAAGGTAATGGAGTGCGGCGCTAGGGAAGCTGGCACGACAAGCTGCACGTAAATCATAAATGAAAATGCTGCACTTTACCGTAGGCAGAGGGCACTAGGAATGACGCCACACTGCACGCAGCCACAGCCTACGGAGTTGTGTATTTTTTAAAGTGATTCCAGCGAGCGTCGCGTGTAAATGCAGCGAGGGCGTGCAACCGCCATTAAATTGGAAGCGCGAAATATATGTTAATGTCAACAGCCGATCTGTTGTGTGCCTCCCCTCACAGGCGCCTCACATTTGCGGGCCCCCAAGTCAGACTTGGAAATGCCGCTACACACCAGGGAACCAGAAAGCCTCTGCATGCAATCTGCGGCATTAGGCATCCACTCAAACATGGTTGGACCTACGCACGTGAGCAGCCATAGAAACGTGAGCCCAAGGCAAAATAATGCCAACTAAATACACGAAACCAAGGCACAGTGGCATGGAAGGAATTTACCTAATTCATGCAATGTCTTAAAGCAGCAAATAACTGACTCAACAGTTCACTTTTCAGCCTCTACTTGCGGTGAACGCCGGGTAGCGGAATGAAGAGTTCTTTGTACCATGAATGTGTCAGCAGCCCGGCGAGGGATTTAATTTGATACATTGAACCTAGCTCTTAGACAAGGCCTCTCTTCAGCCTGTTAGGACTATGGTCCCGAGAACCCGAAATTGGAGAAACATGAACTGCCAACAAATAGTCAGAGAGTTCGGGAGGCATCAGCACATAGTTATGGAGCAATATCATACTGACATTTATGAAGGCACCTTTCCGTTTGCAGGGAAAATGACCTTGCCTTTTTAAAACATATCCTTTGTTTTGTCCCAAAATGTTAATAATTGGAAACACTCTGGAGAAATGCACAATCTGCTTCCGTGCAATGCGATATGTAACTCATCTCTTTCGAGAGTTATGGTAGAAAAAGTTGCCAACTCCCTGACCTTCCTATTCCACAAAACGTTCAGTCGCAGGGTAAACTGGTGTGGAAATAATGCGTTTAAAGTGCTGCAGAAATGTTTTTCCATAGAAAAATTGGCCCGCAGCTGAAAGGTGCGGATCACATGAAATGTGTGAGCGCCATCTACTGCACCGCCTGACTCGCAGCGAGTCGACTATTTTCCAACTAAAATGAATACGCCTTTACAAGGCACCAATAGAAGTTACTACGAAATTGAGCGGTTGCTGAGGGACTGAGCCGCGGGTCTGGTGTTTGCAGGGCCTAGAACAAAAGGGTCGGAGTGGCGGTCCGGGTTTCGGCGCCAACCCCCGGTCCCTTGGTGACCCTTTTCAATCAGATCATAAATAATCGCTAAAAGTGCACGCTCACCATCACTCGAGATGCGATATTGTGGAATACGCGGTAACTTAGCATTCACCTTCAGTGACACGACTTATGGAGGAATGTCCAACAGACCCACATCATTTGGACCAGTAGCCCACAATGAATCTGGTAAGAGAGACAATTCAGATGGAAGACTATCTTTTGACACGTACATCGGAGAGATCACTCTCTTACCCAAAGTAAGATGTACTCCTGATGGAGAACAATACAATGTCGCATACAATCTCTTCAACAAATCCAATCCCAACAAATTCTCATTACAACCTGTAGTCAAAATGAGGGGTGCTTCGAACTTACGAGGACCAACAGAAAGAAACAACAGAGCAGAAATCGGATCCGTAACGGGGGCGCCAGAACAACCTACAGAGACATTATCTAAGCCAGACAAAGGTGCGCCAGGGAGTTTAGAATGCATAATAGAACTCTTTGTAGCACCAGTATCCAACAGAAAAGGCTCTGACACACCTGATGCAATCACTTCAACATAAGGGCCACTCTGATCTACTGGAACTGAAACAACTCCCTCTCTTTGTCCATGGCTGTCCTAACAATCATTACCATTTGTTTCATCACCTTCAACATAGTAATCATCCACGTAGTACTGTGCTGTCCTACCAGATGAACTCTGCTGCTGATCAAAACTATTCATCGAGTTCTGCGGAGGCAAAGGACGTACATTCTGTCCGCGACCTCTACTTCTCGGCACTTGTTGAGCACCTCTACCACATACACCAGAAGCACCATTCGTGCGCTGCAACAAAACCGGACAACTGTTCTTGTAGTGACCCTCTTCTTTACAATACGCACATTGATTAGGCCCATACAAGAAACGCTGTTGAGAAAACTTGTTCCTTTGCGAGTTTCCCGAATATTGCTGAGGCTGCTTATAATTGCGCTGACTATTAGTACGGGGTGGATAAGCTTGTTGTAGAAGAACTTTAGTCTTCAATTCCTTAGTCTTCTTATCCACTTTCTCTAACTCATCTTTGCGCCTATTTTCATAGTACTCAGCCGTAGCTAAAATCTGCGCTGACGTAGAGACTGGCCAAGCACTCTCGGAATCCTTCAACTTAGTGCACAACTCGGGAAGCAAATTATGAACGAACTTGTCAACGAACAATCTCTGGCCACCCTCAGTAGCCATATCCTGACCACTATGATCTACAAAAGTCTCTTCAAACCGCGTAAAGAAATCAGACACGTCTCATCTTTCTTCTGTTTACGTGCAGGCAATTTATCCCAATTAACACGCACTTCGGGCATCAAAGTCTTCATGAAAGTAATTATCCTACCAGGAAGTTCAGCAATTAGATCTTCAGGCTTAGCACCTCCAACTTGTCTGTCATTCGCAGCAACAATATTAACCCATGTATCACCTAAGTCATGATCATGATTCGTATGTGGAATCACATTCCAGATTGGCTGTGGAACAACGTTGCCAAACAGCATGTCTATGTCTGCTAAATTCATGACGCTTGAACCCACAGTTTGAGTGAGCTCTTTATAATATCCCGCCAGATTTTTTCGCGGATCAGGTAAAGACTGCTTAAGCGCTAAGACTTCTGCACGCTTCCAAGGAACATGTACCCATACTCGCTGAAAGTGCGCAGGTACAGCTCCACTAAGAGGTCTCCAAACTGGAGGAACCTCTCGCATCGGATGCTGACACGCTTTTCTCCTAACTGACGAATCAGGCTCAAACAACCGCTCAGAAGGAGCATTCTTACGAAACGACAACAACGTCGACACCGCTCTTTCGATGTCGAGGAGGCTCACAATCGTCCCTTTCGCAAACTCGGAACGCACACGATACAATTCTTCAGGAGCTTTATCCACTTCGTCAATCCATTGTTCATGGAGAAACATACACATCATGTCAAAGATGTACCGTTGCGTCGGTGCTTTCCATTGCCGGAAAACATCCATGATACCCTCAAGATCATACTGGGAGGTATACATAACCCATCTACGCGCCATATGATCCAAAACCACACGTTCATCTATATCAGGCAATTGACTGCGCAATTGTCTACTCTCACTCACAGGAGACATACCCAATTGTCCCAACCAAGGAGTCAAGAAACCAGAAAAGGCAACAGTCATTCGCTGTCTAGTAGAAGGACTAGATGGAAGAATAAGGGAAGATGGAACAATAGCAGAAGAATCCAAAGTCGGAATAGAGGGAACATCAAGAACAGGCATAGAAGTAGCAGACGAAGAAGGAGGCAAAGGTGGCGGCCCCTGAGGAGGCTGCGCCAAAGGAATAGTAGCCAACTGAGAAGGAGCTGGCTGTGGTGGAATCACAGGTGGCACAACAACTTGGGGTTGTGCAATCACAACTGGTGGGGGTGGAGCCGTAGCACTCTGTGCATAAGGGGGTGGCGAACTCAAGAGATGTGACATTAAAGGATCTTTCTCAAGATCCTTCCTTTCTTCCAGTTCTTTACGTGGCAAAACTGGGTAGGATCTATCTACCGCTAACTTCTTCACCCTAAGCATCTGTTCGCTTTCTTGCTCTTCCTCATTATCCCTAAATGCAACAGCAGCTTGTACCATTGACATTCCTCATTCTCGCTTATTTTTCTTCGCTAATTTCATTTCTCTCTGTTTGGCTTCTTTGCGCCATATGCAAAAAGAGTCAAACATTGCCGGCCGGGCTTTCTTCTTAAAAAGTTTAACCTCCAGATTATCCAGAATCTCTGTGTCGAAACTACCATATTGGGGCCATTTTAAAACACCATCTCTCCTGGTGTATTGGATCCATGCTTCATTATATGTGATAGGGCCTACGCCATGCTTCACATAAAGTTCATAGGTTGGAGTTCCAATCGGAGGAACCGGACACGAGTCCTGCAATCGGGAATCCCTATTACAACCAAGACAAAACAAATTTCCAAGTCTGCTAAGACCAGGCATCTTCGCTCTCTAGTCTAGCTTCAAACTTCAAAGGATTATTGAATACGATAGTCTCGTGAATACACGAGTCCTTCTGCTTTGGGACTTGCAAGTTCCAAATCAAAGCGATCCTAAAGGGATACCAAAAACTAAGAACCAAACTAAGGACTGGGAGACGCTCCACTTATACTTAACTGAGGTATCGATGATCGATGACGTCACCAGAAGACTCGTCTATCCTTTTGCTCTACCAATCATCAAGGGTCCAAAACAGGGCGATAGTCAGGGCAACTGTCCTTCGTAGCCGTCGGGAAGCGGGGAACCTCGCAGCAAAGACTTTCGGACCACGTCGACATACAGGGGTCGATGAAGTGGCGGCCTTCCTCCCGAATTTTCACACGAAGCTCCTCACGAACCTCTGGCTTGGACCGGTACCGCTGAAATCGCCCCACATTGGGCGCCAACTGAAGTACTGGGTTTTAGAACCCAGCGGTGCCAGGGAACATACCCAAAGACTTTGAGTTCTTCCTGTTTCAGACTACAGAAACACAGAGTCTTCTTGGTGAAGCCAAAGATCGAATTTATTAGCTGCAGCCAGTAACAGATATCCTAGAAGTACAACACGGTGTATATTCTCAGGAGACTGCTCAATCTTACAAAGTCAGCCTTCTTCTTTTATACAGAATATTACGCTTCAGGCAAACATTCCTTATTTTACAGTTGACCATTCACATATTTTCACTACAAAGGAAAAGCAGAGTCATGATGACAAGCCCACATTTCAGTTTGTCCAGCCCATAATCAATTACTGGCAAGGCCCAGTATTTTCATCAGATATCGACGAACCCCCCCAAAAAACGGGCACCTCCTCATCGTAAAGCAGGTCATAAAGAAAGAAACAGGGACAGGTGTGTGTAAGATTAGACATAGTTTGTGTGCGATGGAAGGTTTACGATATGTTGCACCTTGATGCTAATCTCATTCGGCCACTGGGAAAGGAACTGGCCGAACAGGTTTGGCCTTGGGCAGTGGAGTCAGCTTGCCCAGGTCACAGAGGAGTCAGCAAAGGTATACGTGTCCTTCAGACTCGTTTCTGGCCTTAGTCATTTGCTTATGTGAGGGCAATCACAAAATGGCTGCCGTTCACAAAATGGAACCCGAGGGTTCAAGATGGAAACTCTTATTTCAGGGTAATTTCGTCACCCGAATATGACGAAAATGCTTGTGCATAGTATTCTAATCATTTGCGGTCTGCTGATACCAAAATCGTCATGCTACGATGAAGTTTATAACACGGGTCCAGAATTTTCAGTACCACATTGGAAGGAGGTGGAATACCGGACTCATTCTGAGATGCTGGGTAAACCTGACTGGGCCTGTGCTAGCACAAGGTCCGCGACTACCTGGAGAGGGAGTTCGCTTGGGCTGGAGCCTGGAACAAGGGCCCAGCCAGCTGCCAAAAAGGGAAAGAACCGAGGACAGGAGAAACCTGCCTCGGCATCCACGCCCCATGAGACAGATAGGCCACCTGCGGTGGTGGACCAGGAGTCCGTGGAGGGGGATGTTGTCTCTCTGGAGGACCTACCTCTCCCTGCCGAGTGGCATGTGGAAGGAGGGCCTACCAGAGAGGAGTTTTGTAAGGGCCAGAATGAGTGCCCTACCCTTGAGGGACTGAGGCGACAGGACAAAGCCCAGGCAGCAGGGAACGTTACTGGGAATTACCATATTTACTGGGAGGATGGACTCCTCTACAGTGAACCTAAGGCACCCGTGCACGGTTCATCACTGGCATTGGTTGTCCCTCAACGTTACTGAGCCTTTCTTTTAGAATTGGCTCATGAGATACCCTTGGCAGGACACTTAGGACAGGACAAGACCTTTGCCCGGCTTGTCCCCCACTTTTATTGGCCTCAGATGAGGGTGGCATCCAACACGTACTGTCGGACATGTGTGTCTTGCAAGCCAGTGGGAAAATAGGGGTGAAGCTGAAAGCTCCCCTGGAACCACTTCCTGTTGTTAGCACCCCCTTTGAAAGGGTGGGCATCGACATTGTGGGGCCATTGGATCCACCAACTACAGCTGGTCACAGGTTTATCCTGGTTCTGGTGGATCACGCCACACGGTACACAGAGGCAATTCCTCTGAGGACCATTACTGCACCTGCAGTGGCTAGGGCCCTGATGGGGATCTTTACCCGAGTGGGTTTCCCCAAGTAGGTTGTGTCCGACAGGGGGCCCAACTTCATGTCAGCATACATGCGGACCATGTGGATGGAGTGTGGAGTTACCTACCGGTTTACCATTCCTTATCACCCACAGACCAATGGTCTAGTGGAGAGGTTCAACAAGACCTTGAAAGGCATGATAAGAAGTCTGCCTGAGAGCCTGCGGAGGAAATGGGATGTCCACCTACCCTGTCTGTTGTTTTCCTACAGGGAAGTTCCACAGAAGTGAGTGGGCTTCATCCCCTTCGAGCTTCTGTATGGGCACCCTGTGCGTGGACCTCTCAGCCTGGTGAAAGACGGATGGAAAAGTCTCCCAGGAAGCTTCCCCAGGATGTAGTGAGCTACATGCTGGCCTTCCGGGGCCAAATGGCTAAGTTGTGGAAGCAAGCTTCAGACAACTTGGAAGCCAGCCAAGCAGTGATGAAGGAGTTGTATGACCACAATGCTCACCCGGTGGAAATGAAGCCTGGCCAGAAAGTGTGGGTGATGGAACCTGGAGAGCTTAGTGCCCTCCAGGATCGCTGGACAGGCCCCTTTGAGGTGATGGAAAAAAAGGGTAAGGCCACTTACTTAGTGTATCTGAAAACCCCCAGACAGCCCCTACGGATGCTACATGCCAATTGTCTCAAACCCCACCATGAGAGGCCCGAGGTCATCTTAATGATGGTGACTGATGGAGCAGAGGAAGCGGAAAGTGAGCCTCTCCCGGATCTCTTTTCGTCTCAGGAAAAGGATGGGTCGGTGGAGGGAATTATCCTCTCACCATCCCTGACTCCTGAACAGCGGAGGGACTGCCGCCAGGTCCTGGAGCAATATTCCTCGCTGTTCTGCCTTGTCCCGGGAAGGACTCACCTGTGTACCCATGACGTGGACACAGGAGACAGCCCACCTGTGAAGTCTAAGACCTACCGGCTGTCCGACAAGGTGAAGGCCAGCATCCACAGTGAAGTTAGAAAGATGCTGGAGCTAGGAGTAATTGAACCTTCTAGTAGCCCCTGTTCTAGTCCGGTGGTTCTGGTACCAAAAGCTGCCCCACCGGGCACCACTCCAGAACTAAGGTTCTGTGTGGATTACCGGGGACTAAATTCAGTGACCAAAACTGATGCACATCCGATCCCTAGGGCGGATGAACTTATTGATCGGCTGGGAGCTGCCCAATACTTGAGTACCTTTGACCTCACTTTCGGGTACTGGCAGATCTCCCTTACAGATGGAACAAAGGAAAGGTCAGCCTTCTCCACGCCTGAGGGCCACTACCAGTTCTGTGTAATGCCCTTTGGGCTCAAGAACGCCCCTGCCACCTTTCAGCGGCTGGTGAACCAGGTCCTCTCTGGGATGGAAGCCTTCTCCGCTGCCTATCTGGATGACTTTGCTGTCTTCAGTACCAGTTGGGAGGATCATTTGTGTCATCTACAAGCTATTCTCCAAGCCCTGAAACAGGCTGGCTTGACAATCAAGGCCAGTAAATGTCAGATCAGGCAGGGGTCTGTGGTGTACCTAGGTCACTTGGTGGGCAGGGGAGCGGTGCAGCCCCTCCAGGTGAAGATTGAGGCTATCATGGCCTGTGAGCCCCCGAAGACCCAAACTGAGGTCCGAGCCTTCCTGGGCCTCACATGTTACTACCGTTGCTTTGTGAAGGGGTATGGCACTATTGTGGCACCCCTAACTGAGCTCACATCCAAGAAACAACCTCGATGGGTAGTCTGGACGGAGGCTTGTCAGCAAGCCTTTGATAAGTTGAAACAAGCAATGTGTGCAGCACCGGTCCTAAGGGCCCCGTATTTTTCCAAAGAATTCATTGTCCAGACAGACGCATGAGAGCATGGCATTGGGGCAGTGTTATCGCAACTCAATGAAGAGGGTCTGGATCAACCTGTTGCCTTCCTGTCTAGGAGACTGCTTCCCCGGGAACAGAAGTGGAGTGCAATTGAGCGGGAAGCCTTTGCAGTGGTATGGGCTCTGAAGAAGTTGCGGCCATACCTGTTTGGCTCGCACTTCCTGGTTCAGACCGACCATCGACCCCTTCGTTGGCTGATGCAAATGAAGGGGGAGAATCCCAAGCTGTTGAGATGGTCCATCTCCCTACAGGGAATGGACTTTCAGGTGGAACATCGGCCAGGAGTGGACCACGCCAATGCAGACGGTCTCTCCAGGTATTTCCGCCTTAGTGATTAGAACTCCCAAGAGATTGGGTAGCTCTCCCTACTTTCAGCTGGGGGGGCGCGTGTTAGACCTGTCAGCCCTTTGGGTGGTCCCTCCCATTATTTATTTATTTTTGTCCCCTTTTTGCCCCTCAATTCCTTTTATTTTTATGTCCACTGGAATTTTTAGGTGTTGCCCTAGGGGTTAGGTACTCCTTGACCCTATAGTTTTCTTTAGGCCTATGTGACTCTTAAAAATGCTGGAAACTCAGTCACACAAAATGGTGGCCAGTAACTGCCATAACTGTTACCTCAGGGAAGGGACCCATAGGATAGCATAGGAACACTCTAGAACCTTCCAGCTGGTTCTAGTAGCCTGAGGCCTGCCTATATAAAGGCCAGTGCAAGGGCGGCCATTTTGAGTTGACCAGTGAGTTGTTTTGGAACCTGGACAATAAAGGAGTGAGGCGACCTGGTGGGGAGGAAAACGCACTGAGTTGGGGAGATCGACTTCTCAGCTGGCTGCCTCCTTAAGTGACGTGTCCCCATACTCATCGACCAAGCCCTGCCTTAGTGGGATTAATTCTGGCTCCCTGCTTTATCAAATGCACCTTGGCTACCCTCTGGAAGTGGTGGGAATTTGACCTGGAGCATCACCGAACAGAAATATCTGAGATCGAGGAGTCACTCACTGCAGTAGAGGCCCTGGAGTGCTGGGAGAGAGTTCCCCGGCGGTAGTTGTGACCAACAGCTGTGAGGGCGCGTGCCTGCCGGGTGAGAATTCTGTCGGAATTGCGGAGGGGAAGTCTGGCAAGCGAAGAGCAGCGGAAGCAGGAAATCTCCTCAGCTGTTGTCGCGGTAACAGAAGGGTCGGAGAAGGGCGGACGGAGGCCGGCTGTGGGCGGAGTCCTGAATTCCTTCGGAGACGGCGCGGGAAGAACCCCAGAAGAGCTGTGTACTGCCCTGGAGATCAGCAGGACAGAAGCAGTAAAGTTGCGCCTCGTTTGACCAGGCGGGTGCAGTCTACTGACAGCGAAGCCTTCCCTGGATCTTAGAACTGTACGGGCCCAGCTGAGAAACGACCTGACAGGACCACGTAGTTACAGTAAGCAGGGGCATCAGTGGGGCGGGAGAGGAAAGCCGAATTCAGTCCTCTGATCCCCCCACCTAATGACTCACACCTCCATCAGTGTTTGTTTACTGCAGGACTGGCACATCCCAAGTGACACCGATGCGGGGAGGTTTTTCCGAGAGAAAGATCCTGTAAACTAAACAAAATCTGTCCCAAAGAGGGAAGCTGGGCAACCTAGGAATCTTGTAAGGGGTGAGAAGGGAGGGTAAAAAGAATTCAATTACCTTCAATTCACCATTGCGGGGAGCGATCTTGAGCTGTAAACTCTTAGTGCAGCCACAAAGAAGATTAACTGACTTTGGGACAAGACGTAGTGATTTATATGGTATAAACCACCGACTAGCTGGGTTAGAAATCCTTACCAGTGAACCATTGGGGGAATAAGACCAATGATACTTTGTGCCTTATGTATTAATTGATTACCTTATTTGTTGTTATTCAGGAATTCCTCTAATGAGCCAAGATGCTAAAGGGCTAATTGGGGTGTAATTGACAAAAGTTGTATCCTGCTGATAATACAAACCTTGAACTTCTAAGGGTAAGGATCATTTGTAAATAACTGTGTGGAGAAGTGATATTTTCTCACTGCTGCAATTGAGACGGTGATTACTTTCCGTTGTGTGAAGGAGTAAGATGTGGCAGTGAACTCTTGACAATTAGGGAAAGAAAAGAAATGTTGTGTTTGTAATGTTGAACTGATGCCCTTATGTCCGTACATCAATGTGTAGTCATTTTACTTTTTATGTATTGAAAAGCAAGTTGCTGAAGAACAAAGAACGTATTTTATAAAACAGCTCGTATTTTTCTAAGACTGGTGGAGTGTCTTTCTTTTCTAGTGGATGGACGCTGTGTTATTGTAAGGGTGTGACGCAAGCTTAACACTTTTGCCTTTTGGGATAGACCTTCCTACTTTGTGCCAAGCTACCCTATGTAGGCTGGTAACCCCAGGTCTAACACTCTGCCTGTCTGTGGAATCAACATCTGGTTTAGACTGACAGCTGGGTTGCTTGTGCATTCACTCTCGACAGTCACACAAAGGGAGCTGAAGTGTGCCCTGCATATTCTGATTTCCCAATACCAGGCTGATGGACTTTCCTGGGGAAGAGTGGCGGGAGGAGTTGTCACTGAAACCTGAACAGAGCTGTGCCTGGCCTCTCAGAATGCTGTTTATGTCCCCCTGTAGTGGTTCTCGAGCCAAGGAAGGGCAAGCCAGGATCTTGTGGACAACAAAGACTTTCATTTAAAGTATTCCTGAATTTTCTCATGCATCGCATATGTGTGCCAAGTTTAAAATGCATCGCCTCACTGAAAGGAGTCACCTCTGGAAATAGAAGCATCCCTTCTCCTTGCACTAAGAAATTGACACAACACTGCTCCTTCGTGCAGCCGAACTGATACATCCATTCCCCTGGGACTCAAGATTCAATGCATACATGTGTTTTCTGATGCTTTCCTCCTTTGTAGCTGTTTTTCATCTTGGATTGTATGCCTCAACGATGCTTTGAACTAACATCACTCCATCCGTAGAGTTCTATTGACAAAACTGCTTAAACCTTTTAAAAGTGATGTTTTGAGTTATATATGTTGGATCTTTTTGTCTTGGTCTTATTTGGTTTAGATAAAGATTGGTTAGTTTTCTAAATTAGTGTTGTGTCCATTTGTAGCGCTTTCACTGTGTTACTGTGTTGTATGTACAAATGCTTTACACATTGCCCCTGAGATAGGCCTGACCCCTCGGGCCAAGCTACCAAGGGGGTGCGCAGGGGTTATCTTAGGTGTGCAACTCCCTTACCCTGACTAGAAGGGAGGCCCCTACTTCGACAGGGTGTATACCATTGCCAACTGGAGACCCCCATTTTAAAAAGTATTATTTATAATGTGGGCCGTGGAGCTGGGTTTTTGGCGTTTTAGGCACTTTATAAATACATTACATGAAATAAAAGACATGATACGGATATGCTACCGATGCTGCTATTGTCATGTTACTTTTAAAGGATTCTTCTAAAAAAACAACAGATTGCTCTAAAGCAGCTACAGTTCTGCTATCTGTTGCATGATCTTCAGTAATACAAAATGTATGCCCCAAGCGAAATACTGTCCATACCTGAAGAATAACCGATATCTTATATATGCCTAGCACAGCTTATTTGTGATGTACAGGTAGGTTGTCTGCATTATAGAAAATAATACAATTCAGGCAGTGAAAATGACAACAACTGCTTAATCAACAGTGGTTTACAAAAATAGTCTGTGTGCTACATGCTGGTATGTATTTTGTTATCCTCAGCATGTTGGAGGTTGTCTGCATATTTATTTATTTTCATCTCAAGCCCAGATGCAGTGTTTCCAAACATATGCTGTGATACTGCATATACAGTCTATCTTTCACTCACTTTGTCCACCTCGTCGTCTTGGCGTCTCAGAGACTTATTAATTACATCCTTTTCCAGCATGTTGTTCAGTGCTGGTGGGGACAGCTGAGGCTGTCACCTCAAGTAGATTGCTCCCGTAGTCTTGCCAGTGTCAAAGACGTGCACCAAATTTGACAGCTCTGGCAAACGCGGAGACCGACTGAAAAAGAAAACGACAAGCAGAGAGTGGATGCCACCTGGCCAGACTGCTCCGGGGGTATGAATGATGCTGACAATTACAGAGTTCAGGTATCTTGAGGGAGCATCCGTCCAAACTCCTGCCAGTGTAGGAAAATAAAAAACAAGCCTGCTTGAATGTCTGGAGGCCAGAAAGGTATTTTTATCCTTGAAGAAAAATAGTGGGTTAACATCAATTACCTGAAAAACGCGGTAAACGGCGGCTGTTTGTGCTCCGTGAGGGCTATATTTATCTGACAATGGACAATATGTTCTTTGTGTGTTCACAATGCTTTGATATCGCTGACAAATACGTTACATGCTTGTTATTCGTTGTGCCCTGTTTAACTTCTATAAAAAGAATATCTAACAAAATTGCAGACAAGACTGGTGTTTTGTATTGTTTTAACTTTTAAACTAATTTAAAGTCTAATACCTGTTTTTTAGACGAGTTACATTTACTTGAGATAACTATAACTTGTGAATTTCAGTGGTGTGTATGTTTAAAACGGCTTGTTTCTAATGTAAAGTAATATTTTATTACCATACAAAAAGCCCACCCCTGAAGGTGAGGGGTTAGCCACAGGGCCTGGCCTGTGGCTAGGCCCTATCCCCAACACCCCAGAGGGAGCCAGCCACATGCTGAATACCACATCCTGCGTCCAACACTGCACAGGCCTTTGGCCATATGGGGCAGGCTGTAGGGCCTGTCATGGGTCGCTCCCTGCACCCGACTGACCGCAGGCAGCCAACACCACACAACACACACCCTTTGGCCAGGTGCTGCATGCGTTTGGCAGCAGGGCCTGCCATGCAACCCATTTTTGCAGCTCCCATCTTCAAGCCACTTTGCGGCCCACAACCCTGGGGTGCCTTTTATTTTTTAAGAGGTGGGGGCACATAGCTAATCCTCATGAGCCACTTAAGGCATCCGGGGCCCCACCCCATGGTCTTTGTTTTAAATTAGAGGGAGGGGAGTGTACTGCCCCCACCCTGAGCCAATAGTGGCCCTGGGTACTCCATCATTGGGCATTTTTTAATTAACAGGAGGGGGCATGTGGCCCCGCTTCCTGAACCACTCACTGTCTCCGGGACCCTTTCCCTTTGGAGCTCATTCCATTTATAAGGGAAGGAAAGCACACAGCCCCCCTCTCTGAACCTTAATAACCGCGGAGACCCCAGTGTGGTACACAAACAAGGATGCGTAGTCCAGGTGTAGTGGAAGATCCCTCTTTATTGACAGGTAGTTAGGTGGCAGGTTACAGGATAGTAAGTTACAGGGAGAAACCCCACCAGGAGAGAGCTACCAGCTCCTCAGCCTCAGATGACCAACTGACAATCTTTACACAGAGAGGCACACCAACATTCCATGATGTCACAGGACATTCTCATAAAGTGGTAGAGAGGGAAAATACATAGAAGCATTTACCACACATCCTCTTCCGTTAACAAACAACAGCAAGAAAGAAGTTAAGACAGAACAGAAGGATTCAGAGGAGACTGTAGACACAAAAGCTAATCAAAGGGACATATTGAAAAGCAGGAAACTCAAGCAAGAAAGCAGAAACAAAGGACAATAAAAAGAGGCATGTAGAAAGATAAACATAAGATGCACAGATAAACTAAATGCAAATTACATAACATGCCCATCCACCCTCCTTAATAAAACAAGGTAGCGAACCTGGCAAATAAAGCAGGGTGTAACAACTTAATGACAAAATCAGTGCAGATGGAAATAAGCACAAAAAGATTAACATAGCAACCTACACAGAAAAAGGAAAGCCTTGCGATAAAGACTAGTGCATGACGTGCACTAACAACCTCCCCTTCAAGGGTACACCAAGGAAGGCAATCATTAAACTGTGGAACAAAACAACTCCCCAGAAAAGGGTACACAAGAGGAAACTAACACCCCTTGAACAAAATAGAAAGTAGCCACACACTGGCAATAGTGGCACAACTACACCAAGAGGTAGCGCTGACAACGCACCCCGGCAACCCACATAAGAGTGATGCAATTTAGACCAACACAGACAACCTCCCCTAACAAAAGGGTACACCATTGAACAAAGTAGAAATTGTTCAACGCGACATCACTTAATGGCGGCGCTGACAACGCACACCACCTTCCCCAGAAAGGGGTACACAAGGAAACTGATCCTTGAAAGTTTAGGACAAAATAGTTACATGCAGACAACCTCCCCTAATAAAAGGGTACACCACGTGAAAGTGCGCAACGTAACTTCTCCAAAGAGTAACAACAAGACCCTAGGAAACAAAATGTAGGCACTGACTGGCACCACAACCCCCCAACCTCCCCTACGTAAGGGTACACCATAGGGTACTGACCCCTAGTACGTGAATGGGGCATAGACTAGACACAAACACCCCAGCTGCCCAAGCAGGGTGAAGCACAGGATAAACACCCTGTGAGACCAAAAACTGCAACAACCCCAATATGTATACAGAGGACACCATAAAAGATATACACGCCCACCCACCACACGTACTGAGACAATAACACAAGTACAAAAATGATTAACACAAACAATGACAAAGCAGGATTAAATACAGGAAGCACCCCTTGAAAAAGCAAAATAGCAACATCCCCTATGAATAAATATAGGGTTCACCATGAGGTAACATGACCCTAGGAACCAAAAATAGGCATAGACTGGCACCACAACCTCCCCTAAGTAAGGGTACACCATAGGGTGAACATGTTGCCTTAGGAAAACAAAACAGAATAACCTACAAGACACATTAGAGTGTACAGCAAAACTGAAGCAGTAGGTTAAAATAACACAGAATAAAGCCAGACACAGAGATACTAAGGAATTCTAAAATAAACAAATGAATTAACAAGAGTCAATAGCTCCGGTGAGCGAACTCTCACCCGGGTTCCTGTAAGCAGCTCCTCCTGGAAGTGGCAAGTCCCAAATGCGCTAAGAAGTACTGGAAAACTTGTAATCACCCAAATGGAAGCGCTGAATGAAGTGAAGAAAGTCACGAAATTGGAAAGTCACCAATGTCGGTAAAGCTCCAAAGACAAAAACTGCTGATATTCTACTTTCCGATGAAGCAGAAATTGGACTTGCACAGAAAGGAAGGCTGGAGCGGACCATGATACAGGAAAGCTGACAGACCAGTGGCAGGACCAGACGGAGCCGTTCAGACTTGCGCAATGAAAACAAACAAGAAGGAGGCACGTCATCACGTCAGCGCCGGAAGGCTCACGGCGAAGATGTGCAGACCGGACTGGCAAAGCAGAAAGCTGTGACAGAGAGGCAGACGTCACACAGGGCAAGATGCAGGCTCCACGAGGCAGGTAAGCTTGCGTGCGTGCCATGGCAGTTGGTTTGCGCATGATGTGAAGGCTCAACCGCCTCAAAGTAAAACGCATTGCAAAAGTACACAAAACGCCTGAAAAATGTTCCCCACTCACCACAAAAATACAAATAGGCTTCCAGGCTTTCACACGATGCTTCCACACGCTAAATGACTTGAAGTTGTGAAGGCAGATGAAACACCACACTGTGGGAGAACACAGGCTTGCACACGCTGCTTCCACAGGCTGAATGGCTGGAAGTTGTGAGCAGACACAGGAAGGATAGTGCAGATGGTGGCTGTTGTGAAGAAGAGAAAACGTGCTGTGCATGAGAGTGTACTGCCAGCGCCAGGGCATCCCAACAAGAGCAAACACATACAGTGCTCAAAATATATGCCCACACTGGTTGACAAAGAAGTAAACTGTCAATGCACACAAGAGGACCAGGAGAGACAACAGGGTGATCAGGCCCGCTGAGACAGTGGCTCTTGCAGCTGGAAACAGTCAGACTCCAGATGACAGAGGGATGGCAGTTAGAGCTCTCACAACACAGACGCCCAGGGTGGAGGCTGTCCAAGTTAAAAAGGACACTGGTGGGGTTAGCTGGGCGTTACTCTGATTCCATGAGATAACTTACTTAAATATAGAACAGTCCTTCTTGGTTTCCTTTATTGTTGAGCTTGAATCTTCCTTCCTTGCAGCGTAGATTAATCCAAAACGTCGCCAAACTGTGGTACACAAACAAGGATGCGTAGTCCAGGTGTAGTGGAAGATCCCTCTTTATTGACAGGTAGTTAGGTGGCAGGTTACAGGATAGTAAGTTGTAGGGAGAAAACCCCACCAGGAGAGAGCTACCAGCTCCTCAGCCTCAGATGACCAACTGACAATCTTTACACAGAGAGGCACACCAACATTCCATGATGTCACAGGACATTCTCATAAAGTGGTAGAGAGGGAAAATACATAGAAGCATTTACCACACCCAGCCCATGGGGCCAATTCCCATTAATAAGGGGATGGTGGCATATGCTCTCTTCCCTGAGCCTTAAAATCCCCTAGGGACCCCATCCACACCCCAGGGTCGAATACTATTTGTGAGGGAGCAGCACAACCATCCTTCCAGAGCCCTAATAGGTCCCAAGGACCCCATCCCCTACAGTTAATTTGCCATAAAATGGGAAGGGGGCCACCTGGCCCCTTCCACAAGCCTTTTTGGCCCAAGGGACCCAATGCCTCAGAGCTAAACTCACTTAATCCGGGGAAAGAACCACAAGTCCCCCGACCCCTCCCTGAGCCTTGATAGGCCTAGGAAACCCTAAAGGGAGATGTGATGCACGGCCCCCTCCCTGATCTCCAAAAGGCCCGACTACCTAGGGCAGCAGTTAACTTCAAGTGGATGGGGGTGCATGGCCCCCCTTACCAAACCCATTCTGACCAAGGGGACTGTCATCCCGTAGGTGGGTTCCTTGGTGTCTTCCTGGGACACCCACCAAACCACAAGTTGGGGGCTGAGAAGGGCCTAGCCAGCTCCTGTATGCAGTTGTTTTTTGTTTGCTCCTGCCATGAGGGAGCAGTAAACATTTCCCTGCCCGCAAAAGTGTGGGAAGGGAAACAAAAGACTGAGTGAAAAGAAACATGCCTTCCCTGTATTTACTTCTACAGGCAGGGAAGGCATGTCTGCTCCCACCCAGCTGGACCTTTAAAAATGGTTCCTCTTCGTAGGAGCAAACGAGTTTTCCTGCCCATGCTGCTGTGGGCAGAGACACGATTGTGTACCAAGGGTGGGTTCTCTGGGACACAGCTTGTGAGCTAGTCACAGGGGATATGATCTTAAGAGGCTCAGGGAGGGGGCACTTGATCTCCTCCCTTTCAAATTCAGTTCAGATCCAGGGGTTGGGTTCCCTTGGTCCTTAAAAGGCTCATAAAGAGGGCCCTCCTGCCCTCCTCCCTTTCAAACTCAGTTTGGCCCTGATTTATTTGTTGATATAGCCCGTGGGGTGAGGTCTCTATGACCCACTTTCAGCTTGGGAAGGTGGGTCACATGTTCCATTCCCTTATTGGATGACGTGGTTCCAGAGAATGGGCCCCATGGCCTCCTCGATGATCAGGGACCTTCCTTCCCAAAATCAACCTGTTGTGGCACCCTCTAGGCCCTGGTTCACCCTCGGAGTGTGTCAATATTGTGCTTTTTAAAAAATTTGCTGCAGATTCGTGGATCCTCCCCAAATTTGCTTCAAATTAAAGGTTTTGGGAGACCCCATTCCTAAAATGGTTGCCAACGCATCGTTGTTGATATGGTGGCAGCCAATGGGATGTCAGCATGGTGTACCTTTTCATAAAGACTGTTTTTTGATTTGCTAATAACTTTTGTGCAGTTCGAAGAATTTTTACAAAATGTTTATAACAAGGGTGCCAGTCACTTCAGCTGCTGTCTGGAAAGTTCCAGTGTGATTTGCAAAGTGGGGGCTGTGAAAAATGGGGGTCCCGAAATGTGTGCTATTTCCCACAGGGGTTTTAGACATGACTACAGCCCGAACCGCTGAGTGGAATTACTTCAAATTTGGCAGAAAGTTAGATCTGTGTTGAGAAAGAGTGCTTTTGGTAATTTGGTGTAAATCTGTTCTGTAGTTTTGGAATTATTAAAGAAAAAAGATTTATGTATGTCTACATATGTTGATCCACTGTGGATCCACTGCGGTAGAACAGCTGATACTTGTGCCAACAGCAATGTGATTGGCTGGCCGCAACTTGAGAGAAAAGTTACGTCCACCATTTTACTAATCTGGACAGGGTTACTGGGAGGAGGAATAAAGCATTATTAGGATATAAGGGATCAGGATAGAGGTATCCTGATGCCATGGGACTGATGGAGAGGTCTGTGAGGGAGCCCTCATGGGCAAGAAATTGTCCAAAAATGTTTTTATTGTCCCACGAGCATCTGTGGATCCACTGCAGCGCTCAGTGCACCCGTGTGAATCTGCAGATCCCAATAAAAAATGCACCCAGTCACAGACCTACCCACAAACCCACTTACACACCAACACAACCATTCACACACCTATCCACACACCAAACAGCCACTGACACACTCACTCAGAAACCCCGAACACCACTCACACACACATACAGCTACTCCCACTTACAGACCCACACAGGCCATCACACATTCATGTACACACTCATGCAACCAGTCCCACACCCACTCACACACCTGTATAGCCACTCACACACCCACTTGGAGACTCACAAAACAACTCACATGCCCACTCAGAGGCCCAGAAAACAACACACACACACACTCAGTGGAGTTTTTAGAAAAATGCTAATATAAACACAAGGGGGCAAAACCCTGACCTCCTAGGTCTGGTGGTGGGCTGAAAATGTTTTTTTTAAAATGTTTTGCCACAAATTCACAGATTCGGCCCCGGAGACTCCATCCCCCAAGGCCTGGCCATATAAAAAAGTGGGAGGTGGCACGCAGCCCTCCTCCTTGAACAATTTTACCCCGGGATCCCATCCCCTGGGGCACATCAAAATGTAAAAAGGGGAAGGAGGGCATGGAGCTCCCCTTCCTAGGACGATTTTGGCCCCGGGGATCCCATCCGTGGGCCTGGCTGCAATAACAAAAGGGGAGGTGGGCCACATGGCCCACTTCTGGAGCAATTATTGGCCCTTGTGAACCCATCTCCCAGGACCAGCTCCTGAAATATCCTGGGGGTGTATTATCTCTGCATCTTCTAGATCATTAGATCTAGACCATTAGACATTGCCAAGCAGCTGCAGATGTATGAAAGGCAACTTCTGGTGGAGAGCATTAATGTATGCTGTAATAGCTGGTTGCATCAAATATTAGATAATGGAAATTAGATAGCATTTATCTCCTAATATGTTGTTTTTTTTGCAGAGTTTTATATAGCACGAACCTGACCCGAATCGGGTATAAGATAGCTTTACATAGCACCAGCTACGTTACATGAGGACACACATTCATTTCACAGGGAGATTGAGTGATTTTCCCAGAATGACAGGGTGTTCAGGGTCATTGCTGACACTCGAACCCAGATCCCCAAATTCGAGGTTGACCGCCCTAGCCGTTGCCAGACTCAGCGCCTCGCCCTCCCCCAAGACCTACTTAATGGAGGCCGCAGCGGTAATCCATTGAGCAGATCCTCATGCCAGCCCCCATGTGACAGTTCCCCAGTCCAGCTTGCCTGCAGTCCTCTAACCTCTTCTGCCTGTCTACCTGCTGCCCTGTTTGTGCCTCCTCTGCTCATATCTTGCTCTGGTTTGCCCTTTCTGCTAATTTTTCTGCCATTTGTTCTGTATTTCCTGCTAATTTTTCTGCCCTCCATTTTCTCTTTTTCTGCTCGTTGTCTGCCCTTTGTTTTGCCTTCTTCTGCTCTATTTTGCCTTTTCTGCTTGTTTTCTGCCCTCTATTTGCTTTTCTGCTAATTTTCCACCCTCTGTTTTGCCCTTTTCTGCTTGTTTTGCCTTTTCTGCTCTTTTTTCTGCACTCTGTTTTCCCTTTTCTGGTAGTTTTTCTTCCCTCTTTACTGCCCTTTTCTGCTTGTTTTTTCCCTCTTCCCGTCCTTTCCCTCTTCCTGCCGTATACCTCCGCATTGAGCATGTCTTGGTGCAACTCCCCTTGCAAGAGTTCTGTCCAGGTTGCCCACAGTCAGCTACCCTCTGTTGCCTGTCTAACTAATGCACTCTGTTTGTGCCTCCCCTGTTCATTTCTTGCTCTGTTTTGTCATTTCTGCTAGTTTTTCTGCTGTCTTTTTTGCCTTGCCTGCTCATTTCCTGTCCGTTTTTTGCCTTCTATCCTTACTTTTCTGCTCACCGTTTTGCCTTTTCTTCATTCTTCTCACTGTTTCTTCAAGACCTGGCTCATCAATGAAGCTCTCGCATCCCTGTTCCGAGGGACCCCCAGGGGTGACAATGCAGCACTCTACAAATGTTGATTGAGGAGCACAGTAGGAGGAGGAAGATTGCAGGGTCATCCCACCATGGTGAACACAAGCTCAGGACCGCTCCTGTAACGCTGCCTCATCCACACATTCTTGCACTTAGTATGCTCTGAAACTCCCCATACAATTACTATGAAGCTCTGTACATACCAGCAAACTTTCTGATACAATGAGCATCTCTCGGCTGAAGTCGTCTGATACAATGGCTGTTCTTCAAGAATATACAAGGCAGCCTGCAGCAAGTGTGGGCAGCATGGTGAGAGAGACTTCTTCTTCATGGCTGCTCTAATGCTAACTGCTGCAGTCCAACCACAGCAGTGGCTCCACCAAGCACAAATGCTCAGCATGGGGGCTTTAGGGGGAGCACCGCAGCATCAGGGACAGCAGTTACGAGCAGCTATCCTCCAACCCGGGCAGTGATGGCAGGGGAAACCGACACCCGCCTTGTGCTCCAGGTAGAGCTCCTTGCTGTAGGGTTGAGAGGCCGATTCTCAACTCCTGCAGTCAGGCAGCGCAAACTGCCTGATGCACACCTGTAATGAGGAGAACATGGAAGCATGAATGGTGGATGTTTTGTTGAGTGGGGTACAGAACAATAATGGCACAACAGGGGCAGACTTCCTTTCTTCTCTGTAATTGATTACTTCAGCTGATCAGGCTCAATTACAAGGTACAGATATCAATCATGCGGCATTTATAAATATTGCTAATATGCCTCTACTCTTTGCCTAGGGGGGTCCAAGCTAACACCGAAGGAATGTAAGGCCCCTCTCCCAGATTCTATAGTGGCTGGTTCAGGATCAGGCCCTCATTATCTAGGAATGGTCACAGGGTCCAGGGGAAATAGATAGTTCAGAAATAACAGATACAGTACAACAGGCCATAGCAGGTGTAGGTGTTTTGGGGGCTAATGAAATCCCCACTCCTATCAATATTATAAGCTTTATTAGGCTTCCCAAAGAGGTTGATAGAATGTGGAGTCACGTTAGAGAACTGGATCATATTGCGACACAGGCCACATCAGATTCAGTAGGCTTAAGAGAAGAGCGAGCACCGAACAATCAGCTACATCAGGTTACTGCTTATTTAGTGGTCAATGGTCCCAGGACAGAGGAGCCTCTTGAGAAGAAGCATGTCAAAACTAAAAGCGTGAAGAGCTGCAATGGCCCTCAAAAAGCTCATGGTAACTATGCTAGCAATCTTAACAACTCGGTCACAATGTGCTCCAAAGGTGGGTCCAAGAAGAGCCTCCTACGCAAGTGGTTTACCCCCAAAGGAGAGGTTTAGGCCCTGATATCATGGCTGTCTAATAAAGGCTCGGCCTGCCCATCGCACTTGCCTAAGCCAGGCACAGACAGACAAAGAGTACCAGATATTAGCCACAACCTAGGGCCAACCTCAGTCCTGAGCTTGATAATAGTATAAGCGGAGATATGGAATCCCCAGGTAGTTCTCCAGTGCTTACAGATCCAACGTGTAGCTGAGCTCCAACACTGTGTCACCAGCACAGAAGAAGTTGGATCAGCAAAGGTAAAATCAATCAATGAGCAGGGCAGCCAACTTGCACTCGTTCAAAGTAAAGTTGAAGACTTGGAAAATAGGCAGCACCAAAGTAATCAAAGGCTTTTTGGCATACCAGAGGGGAAGGAAGGCAGTGCTTCCAGCTCACATGTTGTTAATTTGCTCCAGAAAGCATTTCCAGATCTAGCAGACTGGAATATGGACTCTCAAATCCAGCATGCTCACAGACTTCCTACAGGTAATAGGCAAGCAGCTCTGTCAAAATACATACACCCTCGTCCTATCCTCATCTATGTTGGCAATTTTCTGCTGAGGTAGAATATTATCTTAAAGCTCGACCTGCAGCACCTTTAACAGTTGACTCTATGTCCATCTATGTTTGATCCGATCTATGTAAGCCTACAATGAACAGGCACAGGAAAATTAGGCAGCTAATAGATCCGCTAAAGGATGTAGGGGCCCAGGTGTCCTTACAAGAACCAGAATGACTGAAGATCATTAAGGATGGATGGTCACTGTCTTTTCATTCTGAGCTGGAGGCATCTCAGGCCCTGAGATATTGGCGATAAGTACTCCTGTTTAGAGGATGTGGGTCAATCTTGATTAGCTGCTAGTCTGCTGCTCATGGACAAATGGATGTGAACCTTAGGCGTACCAGAACTAGGGCGCTGTTCATCAATTTCTTTAGCTGTGTGAATGTGGGATTTGAGGGCAGTCTTAGGTGGTGTCCCAAGAGGGCTGTCAGTCTAGCAACAACAAAGGAGGTGTGTTGGACTTGGCCCTTTTGGCAGGTTCATCCCGAAACCTTTTTTGCATTCTCCTAGCCTTTTCCTGTAACCAGATATTGGTGGTTTTAGGCCTCTGGGCACTTTAGCACTGTGGTCTAGTGTAATGTGTGTGTGCTCTCTGTGTACATTGGTGACATTGACCTGCCCTCCGATAGGAATGCATTTGGAATTCCCTGATCAGTGTGCCAGTGGTAATTTGTGGCATTGGATGAGCAGAGTGGTTGAGGTTGGTATGCATGAAATTGTGAGAATAAATACTGCGCAATGGCGTGTGCATATGTATTGTGACTATTTGGGAAAGGCCACTTTTAGAAGTTGGCATTTCTGTGTGCTATGTGTCTGCCTGCCTAATGTGAATTGCATGCCTGACTTGTGAGTGACAGGGGCTGGGAGGTGTGTGTGGCTCCAGGAGGGTCAGGGTGAGTCAGAGCTAGGCTGCATAGGACATCTGTGCTGGGAGTAGTGGGAGGAGTAAGACCCTGACTCTAAATAGGACTGTGCCTAGCCTGTACAATGCTGTCTCCGCCCCCTGTGGTGTGTCTTATCACCTAGCCCCTACCTGACAAAGGGGAAAAGGAGGTCGCAAAACAAAGTGCTCCAATTCCCCCCAAACCAGTCACATCTGCTTCCCCCATGCCCTGCACCACTGACAAAAGATTGTGTGGTATAAATATAGGGGCTGTGACCCCATGAAATTGTTATTGAACCTGCGGGGGTGGGCTGCTGCTTGGGCCCAGGAAGAACCCTCATGAGGGCTTGCGTCCCAGGACCCAGCCTTGCCCCCCTAATCTCTAAGGACTTTCTGTTGCCCTAGCGCCCTGTGAGCGCTTTTCTTTCTATTTTCACAAAGCGCGGAGCCACAGCCCCCCTTGTGAGGGGAATCCTGACATGGGTATTCCCCCACCTTTGCCGCCCTTGAAATTGGCTGCTGAGCGGGAGCCTGCCCCGCTTTATGGGGATTTACATGGCGGATGCCCACCCTGCATTTTTGCTGCTTTCCGCGGGAGCCTACCCCGCTTCATGCTGATCTTAAATTATGGGATCCTACCCCGCTTGTGTGCTGTTATGCAGCAGTTGCTCACCCTGCATCTCGACCGAGAAGCAGAAGCCGGCAAAAGAAACTGCCGGGCAGCGGCTGTGCACGAGCTGGATGATAGGCACCCTTGCCTGGTTGTGGGCGGGGCCTCGGGCAGAGGCCGGAAGCAGGAAGTCTGGCAGGAGCCCACCCCGCCTTCAAGGATGCCGTGTAAGGTGCCCCAGGAGACAGGAATAGCCCAGCGGGCTCCCAGGAGCTGTTGGGAGTCCCGGTGCCGAAGGAGAAGGTCCCGAAAGTGAAGCATGCCTAAGCGGGGCTCTTGTGAGTCAGAGAGAGCCCCACAGCCACCCAAGAAATTGGACCAGTGCATGCTCTAGTCTAGCCGCCCCCCGCCACCTGCCAGAAGGGGAGGCAGAAGTTGACAGTAATGGGAGAAGTCCCCGACCAGTGGGGGCTTCTCTTGGCCATTGGAGGACCAGCGCAAAGAGGAGCAGACGCCCAGAGTCCCGGTGAGTAGGGGCTCCATGGGTGACTGGTTGGTGCCTACCATGGCAAGTTGGTGCTACCATGTGCAGACCCACCGTTGCAAGCCGCTTCAACATTGGGGTACTTTTGTTTAAAGCACCCCAGTGGGGCCTCAAGGGCACAGATGTGCCAGGGTCCCTTCACTTTGTTTATCTCAGCTAACACGCTTGCAGAAGGCAGCTGCACTGATGGGGTAATTTCATTTAAAGAGGCCCAGTGGGGCTGAAGGGGCACAGATGTGCCAGGGCTCCTTTACCTGGTTCCCAGCTACGCCGCACCAGTGTGGGCAGCTGCAGCGAGAAGGACATTTGTGTTAGAAGTCCCTGAGTGGGGGGTCAGAAGGCACAGTGAGTGCCAGGGCTTTTATTTGATTCACAGCTGCACAGCAATTAGCGTTGGCTTCAGCATTTAGGCCCACAGTTTTTTGGGGGCAGTCTTGAGTGAGATGAGAGTGAGATGCACTCCTCTGCCCCAGCGCAATTTTGCACTTGGATTCTGCTGCATTGGCAGCCGTCCCTGACATTTGGAACATAGGGCATTTGAGCCCCTTTGAGAAGGCCAGTTGGCCAGGGTGATAGTGAGGTTTGTAGGGCGCCAGGCCGTAATGTGATTTATGTGGTGCTAGGTAATGTGATTCATGTCCTGAGAGTTATGCACCATGATTAACGCCTCTAATGTGGTTTATGTTTATGAGGTAATTTGCATCCTATGATTTATGTTTAAGAGATTTTCTCTAATCTAGGAGTTCTGTTTATGTGCTACTGCACAATGTATTTATGCTTGTGAGGGTGTTATGTAATGCTTTTAGACTTACGAGATGATTGCATAATGTGTTTATGCTGATGAGGATGGCGCAGAATATATTTCACTCCTAAATGTGATACTGTGCATAATATGGTTTATGTTACAAGATGATGCTGAGTACAGGTTTCCCAGTGATTACTGGTTGTGTTCTACTTTTATGATGTGTCCTACATTTACTAAGTTCACTTTGTGATGGTTTTGACAGTGGTCCAGTTGGCCCTGTCAGGTGTACAAAATCCCTTGTAGATATTGCCTATTGCCAGGTGGCACAATGTATATTATGTGATTACTATTCTAATGTGCTTTGAGGATACAAAGTCTATTTTTGATATAACCTTGTAAGGAGTTCCTTTTGTGGTGTGCCTGGGATGTTGCTGCTGTATGTATGTTGCGCAAACGCTTTACACATTGCCTCCGGGATAGGCCTAAATGCTTGTGCCAAGCTACAAAGGGGTGAGCAGGTGTTATCTATGGCTTGTAACTTTCTTGCCCTGACAAGAGTTGTGGTCTCTGCCTGGCTTTGGCGCAAGCCTTAGCCAACCAGAGATCCAAATTCTAACATTGGTGGTCAGCGGTGGGATATGACTTGTGTTTGCGCAGTACCACAGCGACAACTGTTACACTACAAGCTCTGCATTTAGATAGTCACATGTTTGGGGATTATTTTGTCTGAGTTGTTTGAAGTATCATTTCTTTTGAAATGTGTTTTTTTGTTGCACTATGAGTTGGGGTACTGCCAAGGACACAAACCAGAGATTCTGGAAGAGTGACTGCCCTTGTGCAGACTGCTATTTCTTGTGTTGTCCTGAAGCTGTAGGAGTGACTGCCCTTATTCCATCGTGCTATTTCACTGGTTCGCCAGAAGCTGAAGGAGTGACTGCCACTGTGCTGTCTGCTATTTCTAGGGTTGGCCTACAGTGGAAACTTTATTGGCATGGAGTAACTGGCTTGGGAGGGTAGATTATCCCCTAAGTACAGTGTTAGTTTTCTGGAATTCCAAATGAGGGTGGATCCAGTAGTGGCAGCAATATGAACTCCAGTGCAGGAAGTCCGAGTTCCAGTTCCCAGAGGATGGTACCTGGTTCCTGGATGAGAGTGGGACAGGTTGAGATTCAGAGGCAGTAAGATGCTATTTCACATATCTGGGTGGGCGTACATGGATGAGTGGTGTGTTGCACTGGACGATTGGGTATAGTTCTCTGAACCCAGGGAGCTTGCATTGGGAAATGTATGACGATACAATGCATACATTTACAATGTATGCCGTTACAACATTTTCTACAAATCAACATCCTTTACAACTCATTTTTTTACATAGCATGCCATTACATCGCATTTTCAGAAACTATCTTTACAACACATTCCAATACATCGCATTATACCTTTACAACACATACCATTACAATGCATACCATTACATTGCATTTAGGGTAGTGTTGGATAGTATAGGAGTAATAATTACTATTTTAACTCCAGTGAGTGCAACAATAGGGTAAGTTTTGGATAGTGTAGGGGTATAAGATACTATTCTAACTCCAGTGAGTGCAACAGTAGGGTGAGTGTGGGATAGTGGAGGGGTAAAAATTACTAATCTAACTCCAGTGAGTGCAACAGTAGGGTAAGTGTCGGATAGTGTAAGTGTACTATGCATTGTAATGGTATGTGTTGTAATGACTTGCGATGTAATGCCTACTTTGTAGTGACGTGCTTTGTAATGACATGTGTTGTAGTGACATGCAATGTAATGGCTGCGTTGTAATGACATGCAATGTAAAGGATGTTGCGATGTAATGACTGCTATGTAAAGGTAGTGCGATGTAATGACTGCGTTGTAAAAGTTGTTCCTCCCTTGAGGGATGGTGCAGGTATCTCCCAACCCACCTGGCGGAAATGGTCCAGAGTAGCCCAGCTAGGTACCCTTATAGTCAGAAGGTTGCAAGGCCTCACATCCTGTCCCACAGGGGAAGGTGTGCCACTGGGCCGTGATCCATGCCTCAATCTCAGTCTCCAGTACTGGATGGTTCTCAGAGGGAACCCCAGGTAGGGAGATTAGTCTGCCCTGTTGGACTGTTCTTTGTAGGGGATCTCCCCGTGTTAGGTGAGCTGGGAGTGACCTTACAAGGAGTGGCTGAGGTATCTTCCAGACCTGCGTGGGGAAAGAGGTTCAGAGTAGCCCAACTAGGTCCCGGTGTAGTGGGAGGGGTGTAGGGGTTGATGTCCTGTCTCTGCGGAGAAGGAGTGAGTGTGGGGCTGCATGTCCCAAGGTGTCCGAAAACAAGTCTCAGGGCCTTGATGGTTCCTGAGGAGAACACCAGGTTGGGATCCTAGGCTGTACTGATAGGCCATTTGTGAGGGATATACCAGAGTCTAGAGAAAGTGGAGCCTCTGTAAGCAGAGCTCTAGTGGTTCTGGTGTCAGGCAATGCCACTCCTAAGTGTAGGATGCAGAAGTACAGATTAAGGGGTAGGAGGGGGAAAGAGTCCTCAGTGGAAGAACAAGTGGGTCAGGGGCCTGCCAGAAGGGCTGAGTCACCAATGATTGACCATGGTGACGCCACTTCTGTCCTGGGGCATCTTCACACACTTTCAGAGGTACAGGAAGTCATGAGCTCTGCGCCAGGCAGACTGGCACACAACACATTAGTTATGTGTCACCCTCAGGGGGGCATGCATGCTCCCCATGAAGTCCTGGTTCGCTGGGCATCCGACCAAAGGGTACCGTCCCTGTATTGGGGAGCCAGGTTCAGGTGCTTCCTGTCCTGGACGGAAGGGCAACTGTAATCAGTGAACTGACAGGTTTGCCTTCAACTATACTACTCCAGTTAAGAGGGTATAGGGCTCTGGAAGGGAGTGCAGAGGGAGGCAGTCCTCGCCTCTGACCTGGTGCAGCAGGTGAATTGGATCCCAGGTGGTAGACCAGTTGATGGAGAGAGGTCCAGAACTGGTGGAAGAGTTGTGTTCTGGGGGTGCTTCACCTGGGAGAGTGCGGAACCCCAAAAGAGAGGTAGGGTGAGGAGCCGCTTCGCCTGTGACCTCTGGTCAACCTGAGGGTGTGGACCTTAGGTTGGAGGATCAGTGGTAGTTTGGATCTACACTCTTAAGGAGAGTGGAGAATGGCTATTATGTGCCAGGGGTTACTGCCCCTTTACTCTGTGGATTGACAAGGACCAATGACACCTGGGTTGACTACGGCCTGGTCCTGGCAGTGGATAACTAGGGAGTACCAGTGGGGTAGCCTAGTTGGGCCTGGGAGATTTTTTCCAGAGGGAACCACGTGGGTTCAGAGTGGCGTCGAACCAGACGGTGTCTCTGCTGTTGTGGGCCTTCCTCTGTGTTCTATCACCTAAAGCAGGAAACCCCATCAAGGGGTCTACCCTGCCGTTTTGTCAGGTTCACCCCGAAACTTTTTTGCATTTTCCTAGCCTTTTCCCGTAACCTGGTGTCGGTGGTTTTAGGCCTCTGGGCACATTAGCACTGTGTTCCAGTGTAAAGGGAGTGCGCTCTCTGTGTAAATTGGTAAGATTGGCCTGCCCTCCCATAGGAATGCATTGGGAATTCCCTGATCAGTGCGTGTCAGTGGTAATTCATGGTATGGGAGGAGCAGAGTGGTCCAGTTTGGTATGTATGAAATTCTGAGACTAAATGTTGCACAATTGTGTGCGCAGATTTATTGTGACTATTTGGGAAATGCCACTTTTAGAAGTTGGCATTTCTGTATGCTATGTGTCTGCCTGTCTGATGTGAATTGCATGTTTGGCTGGGGGCATGTGAATGACCGGGACTGGGAGGTGTGTGTGGCTCCAGGAGAAGCATGGTGAGTCAGCGCTAGGCTGAATGGGGCATCTGTGCTGGGAGTAGTGGGAGGAGTAATCCCCTGACTCTGAACAGGACTGTGCCCAGCCTGTAGAATGCTCATTCATTCAGCCCCCACCTGACAAAGGGGAAGAGGAGCTCGCAAAACAAATTGCTCCAATTACCTCCTGAACCAGTCGCATCTGGTTCCCCCATGAGGTTCCGTGACGGTTCCGTGACGACTTGAACCCGTGTTTTCAAGTTTGTCGGAAATACATAAAATTAGTATCAGCGAACCGCAAATGATCCATTTAGTATATCCTAGTGTTTTCGCTACGCTACGAGCAAGAGCACTCCTTCCACTGACACATTTCTGATATACACACGGCATCCATCTTAGATCATGGCCGCCATTTTGTGGTTCCTTGCCCTCACATATGCAATAGCCTCTGATCATTTCATTCACTTCACTCTGAATTAAAGACACGTAGCCTTAGCCGGAGATTCACCTCTTACATGACACGTGCACCTTAAACCAGATCACGCTGAAGCTGCATGACTCGACAAAGGCTGCCTCCTCTGCCCGAGGCCAGCCCACCTGAACTGGTTTTCCTGTCCATTGTACCTGATCATGATTAGGCGGCCGAAGCCGGTAGCCTTGCCCATTTACAACCCACAAACATCTCTTATCCCGCTTTTCTATCTTCTGCACCTGGCTCTGCTCCTTTCCTTCTGGGCCTTTATTAGGGGGAGGTAACGAACTTTACGATGAGGCGGTCCGGGTCTTGAATGCAATATTGACAAGGGATTGTGATGGACTGGTGGGAACCCCTCTTCGTGATGTTTTGTATCAGATATTATCGACAGTTCCTGTGTAACGCCAAATATTTATTGTTTAGAGACACAAAGGTTTGGGAATGTACCGACATGTGAAATATTTGCCTAGAGCACAATTTTTAGTATATAAGGAGCAACCCACTTTGTACAAATCGAACAGTCTCCTAGATTCTGCCCGTGTGTAGATTCTGTGATTTCTGTGTCCCTGCAGTAATAAACCTTTGGTCTTTGACGCCACCATCGAGAAGCCCGTGTTTCTGTTCATTTGTGCACCAAGGCAGGTGGAACTCCGGGGTCTTCGGGTGTTGTACCCTGACACCTCTGGACGGAACCAAAAAAGTCCAGAACTCCAATTGGCGCCCAACGTGGGGCGACGTCATTCGGTACCGGTCCAAAAGCCTGAAGAGTTCGAGAAGCTTCGTGTGAAGATTCCTGAGGGAGGCGCCCCACTTCATCGATCCCGGCATATCGCAAAAGTGGCCCTGAAGTTCTCTTCCACGAGGGTTCCCGTTCAGGACGGCTGCAGTGGGCCGTTGCCTTGACCGTCGCCCTGTCTTGGACCCGAAGTGGTGCAGTCCTTAGTACGGCGAAACGTGACGGGTTTCTCCTTGGTGACGTCTTCAGTGCCTCAGTTAAGTATTTAGTGATAGCTAGCTGGTTACTTTTGTGAGGATTGTTAAAAATCCTTGATCGGTTCTTGGTTTGGTTTGGTTTTGTAAGATTATCACTAGTTGTTCTGGTTACGATAATCTATTTGGTTCAGTTTTGGGTATCGATACATCAGTTCGTTTTGGTAGGCCTAAGTTCTTGGTTCAAGTGCACAATTTGTTTCGTGTTTTGTTTTGTTTTGTGTTCCGGACTGAGAATGGTAAGTCGGAAAATGTTGTCTTGTTTTAGTTGCAACAGTGACTCACAATTAGAGGACTCTTGTCTGGTTCCTCCGATTGGGACTCCCCTATATGACCTATATTGTAAGTATGGTGTGGGTCCTATAACTTATAATGAGATATGGGTCCGTTATTGTAAGAAGGATGGTGTCCTTAGTTGGCCACTGCATGGTAGTTTTGAACAAGAGATTCTCGACAATTTAGAAGCGAAATTGTTTAGGAAGAAAGCCCGGCCGGCAATGTTTGACTCTTTTCGTTATTGGCGAAAAGAATCCAAACAGAGAGAAATGAAAAGGTTGAAGAAAGAGCAAAAAGAACTAGAAGAGTTAACTCTAGAGCAAGCGACTAAGCAGTTGCAGGCTGACGAGTGTGAGAAAGCCATAGATGTAGCCATTAGAGAGCGTAACTTAGCGATTGACAAGTGCTATCCTGCCTTGCCATCGAAAATGGCTAAGATACTGGAGGATTCCGAAAACGATCCTCTGCTATCTTATCTGTTACGGTCGCCTCCACCGTATGCACAAGGTGCTGCGGCTCCACTTATACCGAATGTTCAATTGCCGGTTGCTGGACAACCTGGTGTTCTTGTTCCTCAGAATCAAGTTCCTATACCTCCTGTGGTGAATGTAAATGTTCCTACAGCTCCTCCTCTTCCTGCACTGCCCGCTCCTATACCTACCACTGTACCTATTGGTCCTCAAACTATTTTCCTCGATACTCCTACTGTTTCGTCATCTATTCCTACCTCTACTGCGTTCTCTATGTCTGCGAGTGTACTAACTCCACTTTCTGTTCGTCGAAGAATTACTGATTCTGTTACTAATATGCTGTCTCCTATATATAAAACCTTGATTAAGACTCCTACTCCTGACTCTGTTCAGAGACGGAGTCAGCTTCCAAGTACTGAGGAACGGGGAGTTTTAGACTCCACAGCTCTCAGATGGATTACAAAAGTTAGAAGATATAGTACGAAAGATGTGTTAGAGACATTTATGCAATGGGGAGAGCCAACACAGCGATACGTCTTCGACGAGATGTGCTCGTTGTTGCGTGAGGAAATAGAAGAAGACGATGTCGAATCAGATTTGGAAGATTTAATTAAGATTCAAAAAGAGTTTGCTGCTGGAATGATAGTGGGCGATAATATAAAGGAAGCGATGGAACTCATTTTGAGTTTTAGGAATGATCCATCTCTTCGTTCGCCGAGAGATTTAGAGAAAGGTAGAATGAAGCTAAGTCGCCAATATCCTATGAGGGAAGTTCCTCCAATTTGGCGCGAAGCAGTACAACGTGATGATAATGCGGGTATTGCAGCTGCTCCAGCACAGTTCCAAAGAGTATGGATACATATTCCGTGGAAGCGAGCAGAAGTGTTAGCAGTGAAACAGGCCTTGCCAGATCCACGTAAGAATCCAGCCGGATATTACAAGGAATTGACACAGACAGTTGAGGCTTGTATAATGAACTTAGCCGACATTGATATGTTGTTTGGTAATGTAGTTCCACAACCAGTATGGGCTAAAATTCGTAGAGAGGATCATCAGGCTGCTTTAGGTGGTGATTGGGCAGCTATCACTGCAGCAGATGCTCAACAAATAGGTGGTGCGAAACCCGAACCCCTAATTGCTAATCTGCCAGGTAGAATAATAGATTTAATGAAGACTCTGATGCCAGCATTGCGTGTTAATTGGGATAAATTATCCGCATGCAAGCAGAAGAAAGACGAAAGTGTCTCCGACTTCTTCACGAGGTTCGAAGAGACTTTTGTAGACCATAGTGGTCAGGATATGAGCACTGAAGGAGGACAGAGATTGTTTGTCGATAAATTTGTGCATAATTTGTTACCTGAATTATGCAATAAATTGAAAGACTCAGAAAGTGCGTGGGCTGTATCTACGACAGCGCAAATACTTGCGACTGCACAGTACTATGAAAATAGGGATAAAGAGGAAAAGGAGAAATCAGAGAAGAAAACGAAAGATTTAAAGACTAAAGTTCTTTTACAGCAGGCGTATCCGCCTCGCACGAATCAGACTAATATGCAACAGAATTCGTATCAAAAGACAGATTATAATTCGACCAGGCCTCAATACCAGTGGAATCAGTGCGCGTACTGTAAGAAAGAGGGTCACTATAAAAATGATTGTCAGATCTTAGCGCAAAATAATGCGGCAGCAGCTCAGAGAGGTCGTGGTGGTTTTGCACAGAATTCTAGAGGTCGGGGACGAGGTGCTATGCCTCCACAAACTAATGATCGTCCTTCTAATCACTTTGATCAGCGAAATGTACAGTCAGCTCAACAGAATAGATCTCAGCAATATCTTGTTGAGGATTATTGTGAAGTTGAAGAGGGATTTCAACAAAATGGGTACTAGGACAGCCATAGACAGAGAGAGGGAGTAGTATCAGTTCCAGTGGATCAGAGTGGGCCTTATGTCGCAGTAGCAACATCAGGTGTAGTCGAACAGTTTCTGTTGGATACTGGTGCCGCAAAAAGTTCTATCATGCATGCGAAACTCCCTGGCGCACCTTTGTCTGGCTCAACAAATGTTTCCGTAGGTTTTTCAGGCGCCCCTGTGTACAACCCGATATCTGGTCCTTTGTCTATTTCTGTTGGACCGTGTCAATTGAAAGCACCCTTAATTTTGACGACAGGTTGTAATGAAAATCTGCTTGGTTTAGATTTGTTAAAACGACTATATGCGACATTGTACTGTTCTCCGGAAGGAGTACAGCTTACTTTGGGTAAAAGACTCACCTCTCCGATGTACTTGTCAATGGACGCACTCCCGCCGGAGCTACGTTCACTCCCTGATTCTCTTTGGGCGACTGGTCCCAATGATGTAGGCCTACTAGAGATTCCACCGTATGTAGTAACTTTGAAAGCGAATGTGAAATTTCCAAGAATTCCTCAATATAAAATATCGAATGAAGGTGAGCGTGCACTCTTATTGATTGTGCAAGATTTGATTAAGAAAGGTGTGGTTGAAGAAACGCGAGGAAATGTTTGTAATAGTCCTGTATTGCCGATTTTGAAACGAACAGATCCTACAAAGCCTCCAGTCTATAGGTTTGTCATAGACCTTAGAGAAGTTAATAAGATTGTAATTCCGCAGTTTCCTGTAGTGCCAGACATTACTGCCTTATTAACATTGATTCCTGCTACAGCTATGTGGTTCTCAGTTATAGATCTCAAGAATGCATTTTTCAGCATTCCGATAGCTGAAGAAAGTAGGGATATTTTTGGCTTCTGTTTAGGAGGTCGCAGTTTCAGATTTAAACGCGCTCCACAAGGCTATTGTGAAAGTCCATCTATTTACAGTCAAGCTTTAAAAAGTCAGTTAGATTCTTTTGTCCTTCCTCCAGGTTCTGCCCTAGTACAGTACGTAGACGATCTTTTGGTGGCTGCCGATGACAAGGAAACTTGCAAAGCAGCTACAATTTCACTATTGCATCATTTGTCTAATTTGAATCATAAGGTGTCACCTTCCAAAATGCAATATTGCTGCCAAGAAGTAACCTACTTAGGTCATCTCTTGTCAAAGGAGGGAAGGAAGTTGACCCCAGAAAGAATAAAAGCAATTATGCAGATGAGTGTTCCACGCACACAGAGGGAAGTACGTGCCTTTCTAGGTATTACCTCTTACTGTAGGCAATGGATCCCAAATTTTTCACTTTTAGCAAAGCCATTGGTAGCTTTGACTGGGAAAAATGTTCCGAGTCCGGTGCCATGGTCTGATGAATGTCAAGAGAGTTTTGCTGAATTACGAAAAGCTTTGTGTTCAGCTCCTGTATTGGGCACACCTGATTACAGTAAGCCATTCACGCTCTACGTTCACGAAAGAGAAGGTTGCGCGTTGAGTGTTCTGACACAGAAGTTTGGTGATAAACAACGCCCTTGTGCGTATTTCTCATCAACATTAGATCCGGTAGCTAGAGCATTGCCTAGTTGTTTGAGGGCTACAGCGGCAGCTGCAGCTTCCATTCGACAATCTGCTGGTTTGGTGATGAACAATATGCTAGTGGTCATGGTTCCTCATGCAGTGGAGACACTCATGAACCGAACGAAGACACAACACCTTACTAGTGCGAGATTATCTGGTTACGAGCTGACGTTATTAGCGAGTCATATTCAGATCAAAAGATGCAATGTATTGAACCCAGCAACATTGTTGCCGACTGATCAAGAGTCGAGTGATTCTGAGCCACATGACTGTTATTTCAAAACGGAAGAAGAGACAAAAGGTCGTATCGACTTGAGAGATACTCCTCTATCCGACCCAGATGGTACGCTGTATGTGGACGGGTCATGTTTTAAATTGGAGAATGGTGATGTGACTGCTGCCTACGCGGTAACGACTTTGAAGACGATTGTGGAGACTGCAAGAGTGAGTCAGAATTCTGCCCAAGCTGCAGAGTTAATAGCTCTTACGAGAGCGTGTGTTTTAGCTGAGGGAAAGAGAGTGAATGTGTTTACAGATAGTCAGTACGCATTTGGCGTGGCCCATAGTTTTGGCCGGTTGTGGAGAGAAAGGGGTTTCATTACGTCCCATGGGACTAAGATTCAACATGGTCAGCTAGTTAACGACTTGTTAGAATCTCTAACCTTACCGACTGAAGTTGCGATTGTGAAGTGCAGTGCTCATAAAGCAATCACGGATGATGATGGTCGGGGAAATGCCTTTGCTGATGAAACCGCTAAACAGACAGCTAGAGACATGATGAGTAGAATGTATGTTGCTACGTCTGCAAGATGGATTGCTGAGTCTGGAATGTGTGAGGACACAATGGAAAGTGTGAAAGAGATTCAGAAAGAAGCGACTGAGGAAGAGAAACGCGTATGGAGAGAAAGTACGGGCAAATTGGACTCGAATGGATGTTGGATCGATTTGACAGAACAGCAGCGTTGGATGTTGCCTGATGCGTATGTGCTTGCAGTAGTGACGATGGCGCATGGAGTGGCGCACATAAGTTCTAAAGGGATATGTAAGATGTTAGCTCCGGTTTGGAAGAATGAGGGAATCAGTAAGTGTGCAGAGAGAGTGGTGAAAAATTGTATGGTGTGCTTGATGCATAATCCTGGCAAGGGAACTCCAACTCCAGCTGGTCATTTTGCTCCTCCTTCCTGTCCCTTTGAAGTAATACAGTTAGACTTCATTCACATGGAACGCTGCAACAATTTAAAATACGTCCTGGTGGTGGTTTGTGCTTTTTCCAGGTGGATAGAAGCATACCCACTAAAGGACAACACTGCTTTATCAACTGCCAAAATTCTTCTCAAAGAATTTTTCCCTAGGTTTGGAATGCCACGGATTGTATGGTCAGATAACGGAAGTGAGTTTATAGGGAAAGTTATGCAGAGTGTGTGTGCTGGTCTAGGATTGAAACAAAAATTTCATAGTGCGAACCATCCCCAGTCTGCTGGTTTAGTTGAGGGTTACAATGGCACCCTCAAGCTTAAAATAGCCAAAATTCAAGCATCCACAGGTTTGGCTTGGCCAGACGCACTTCCTTTGGCCTTGTTATCAACGAGAGCAACAGTGCATTCTAGAATAGGGCTTTCTCCATATGAGATTGTATTTGGCCGCCCGGCAAATGTCTGGGGTGTGCCAAGGCCTAAACAATTTTGCTCCATTGAATATCCTATGTTGATAGACTATCTTTACGACTTGACTGCTAAATTAAGTCTTATTCATCAACAGGTCTTTGATGCTTTGCCAAAACCTCCGGAGAGTCCAGGGCATCAGCTGAAACCCGGCGACCACGTGGTGGTCAGAAATTTTGCGAGGACAAAGAATCTTCAGCCTCGCTACATCGGCCCCTTCCAAATCCTGCTGGCGACGAGGACAGCTGTACGTGTTGCTGGTCGCAAGCACTGGATCCACGCTTCTCACGTAAAGCGTGTTCCACTGCCGCTGCCCTACGACGACTGGGTGAAGAAGGGAATTGATGCCTCCGAAGCTGAAACAACTCCGAAATTTGTCCCTTTCAGCGATGCCGATTTGATTTCTGACACTTTGAAACGTGACTCTCCTCTTGAAAAGACTGCTTTGAACATTGAAAATTTGTCTCCAGCATCAGAAGAAACTTTGCCATCTGCGAACGTAAACTCTGCAACAGCTGCTAGTGATACACTATTTTCCGATCAGACAGTACCAGCGAAGCAGAAATACAACCTTAGAAGCCATAAAAGGACAAATAAAGCAGGCAACTGCATATTGTGATTTTGATATTTATATACATTGGACTTTTTTGCCTTCAGCCAGGAAGTTTGTTATTGTTTATTGTTTTTAAAATTGCCTTGCCGTCTGGGTAGCCGTAGGGTCGTGGCTGTGTGCCTAGTTTGAATTTGCAGGGGTCTGACACAAGGTCGATCTTTCTGTTAGTACTGGGAACTCCCAGGGCTGACAGAGGCATTTTCATCTACGTACACATCATCAGTGGTCGCGAGCGGATTGTAGAAGATGGAACTTCCTGCGCTGCAACGAGAAAATGTGATTTACGTTCGCAGAAACAGACTAAATAGAATTCTTCATAGCAAATGTTTCTTGATGCAATGTGCCATTACATTTTTGATTGTTTTAGCAACATTGGTGGGTGGAATTGTCTTTAGCATAAATTTGATTTTTGTGCCAGTATCTACAGTACCTCCCCTTGATCCTGCTATTTCTACTGTTTCTTCTATACACTCTTTTCACTCGTTTCCGGAACATGAGCAAGCTCGACGCTCAGAATTCATTAATAATACTTTTGTACAGCTCTTGCACCAACACCAACTGGTAGTTAACACGACAGACTGTTGGGTGTGTGGCTTGATACCCCACACTATGGATAAAGGTATTCCCTATCTGGTTTTGCCTTTCAGCTACAATGGATCATTTCAGGCCCTTCAAACCATCTTTGCTTATGCTCTTGAGACCTATCCTCCACGTCCACCACGTTCCACTAAATATAACTCTGCTAACAAAGCTTTAGTCCAGGGAATTATTGACATGGTCAAAGACGTCAATAATACTCCATCATACCCTAGAGACGAATTGCGAGTATATTTAAGTTGGAATACTTCAGAGTATCGCCTTAGTTTAGGAGAAAGCAAGCGTAAAAGCTCAACTCCAATCTGGGTCGTACCTCACCGAGGTCAGGTCTGTTTGCAAGGTAATGGGAGAAATCCGAGAGCTCAGCTAGGGAGGAGTGAGTGCGTAGAGACTTATGTGTTTCCGGCTAACTCTTCCCCTGCCTTTCTTACTGCTAGGGGTACCTATTTCATTTGTCGAGACAGAGCTTATACATGGTTGCCTGCCGACTTCTCAGGATCATGTTATATTGCTCGATTATTGCCTCCGACATACACTGCTTCACCTGATTACCACAGAACAAGAGTAGCGAGAGGTGTCTTCAGCAAGGAAGATACAGCTGGTCAGGAAGCTGGAGACTTCTTCAAAGGCTTCCTTCCGTTCTGGGGGCCTATGGCCAATAGTAGAAACATACGTCAGCTAACACGGGTAGTTGAATCTACTATTACCGAAACTGCTGGTGCCCTTAGCAATCTGACAGCTGAGCTTCAGGCGGATAGGCTCATGACATTGCAGAACCGTATGGTTCTAGATGTTATACTTGCAGATCGAGGTGGGGTATGCAGAATGATCCAATCGAGCTGCTGTGTCTTTATTCCTAATAATGCTCCAACAGTTTACGAGGCGATCTCTAAGTTGCACAAGATTTCGGACTCCATACATGTAGATGAGGGAAACTGGTCCTTTATGGAGTGGGTTTGGACTCTGATCTCAGCGTGGGGATGGAAGGTTCTAATGGTCATTGGTGTCATCTTAATATTACTATTCTCATGTTGTCTGATTATCCAGTGTGGTCCTGCTCTGTGTAGTCTTTGTGCTACAACCTGTTTTAGGAAACCACCTGCGTTTGGAGAAAAGACACGAGAAAGGATGATGATACAACAGCATGTCACTGACCTGATGAGCATAGAACTAGATTCAGACATAGATTGAGTAATTGCCTATGTAAGGGCAAAAGGAGGGTCTGAGGTTCCGTGACGGTTCCGTGACGACTTGAACCCGTGTTTTCAAGTTTGTCGGAAATACATAAAATTAGTATCAGCGAACCGCAAATGATCCATTTAGTATATCCTAGTGTTTTCGCTACGCTACGAGCAAGAGCACTCCTTCCACTGACACATTTCTGATATACACACGGCATCCATCTTAGATCATGGCCGCCATTTTGTGGTTCCTTGCCCTCACATATGCAATAGCCTCTGATCATTTCATTCACTTCACTCTGAATTAAAGACACGTAGCCTTAGCCGGAGATTCACCTCTTACATGACACGTGCACCTTAAACCAGATCACGCTGAAGCTGCATGACTCGACAAAGGCTGCCTCCTCTGCCCGAGGCCAGCCCACCTGAACTGGTTTTCCTGTCCATTGTACCTGATCATGATTAGGCGGCCGAAGCCGGTAGCCTTGCCCATTTACAACCCACAAACATCTCTTATCCCGCTTTTCTATCTTCTGCACCTGGCTCTGCTCCTTTCCTTCTGGGCCTTTATTAGGGGGAGGTAACGAACTTTACGATGAGGCGGTCCGGGTCTTGAATGCAATATTGACAAGGGATTGTGATGGACTGGTGGGAACCCCTCTTCGTGATGTTTTGTATCAGATATTATCGACAGTTCCTGTGTAACGCCAAATATTTATTGTTTAGAGACACAAAGGTTTGGGAATGTACCGACATGTGAAATATTTGCCTAGAGCACAATTTTTAGTATATAAGGAGCAACCCACTTTGTACAAATCGAACAGTCTCCTAGATTCTGCCCGTGTGTAGATTCTGTGATTTCTGTGTCCCTGCAGTAATAAACCTTTGGTCTTTGACGCCACCATCGAGAAGCCCGTGTTTCTGTTCATTTGTGCACCAAGGCAGGTGGAACTCCGGGGTCTTCGGGTGTTGTACCCTGACACCTCTGGACGGAACCAAAAAAGTCCAGAACTCCACCCATGCCCTGCGCTACTGACAAAAGATTGTGTGGTATAAATATAGGGTCTGTGACCCGATGGAAATGTTCTTGTTCTTGTTCTTGAACCTGTGGGGTGGGCTGCTGCTGTGGCCCAGGAGGAACCGCCATGAGGGCTTGCCTCACTAGGCCCAGCTTTGCCCCCTTTATCTCTAACAACTTTCTTTTGCCCTAGCGCCCTGTGAGTGCTTTTCTTTCAATATTCATCAAGAGGAGCTTGTGATTTGGAGCATGGAGCTGCAGCTCCCCTTGTGCGGGTAATCCTGATGTAGGGATTCCCCCACGTTTGCTGCCCTTGAAATTGGCTACCGAGTGGGAGCCTACCCCGTTTTACGGAGATTTACATGGCGGGAGCCTACCCCACTTTATGCTGATCTTAAATTATGGGAGCCTACCCGCTTGTATGCTGGTATGCAGCAGGTGCCCACCCCGCATCGTGGCCAAGAAGCAGAAGCCGCCAAAAGAAACTGCCGGGCCGTGGCTGAGCGGGACCCGGAAGACAGGCACCCTTGCCTGGTTGTGGGCGGGGCCTCGTGCTGAGTCCAGAAGCAGGAAGTCCGACGGGAGCCCACTCCTCCTTCATGGATGCCGCGTAAGGCAGCCTGGATGACAGGAAATGCCCAGCGGGGCTCCAGTGAGCTGTTGGGAGCCCCAGTGCCGAAGAAGAAGGTCCCGGAAGTAGTGCATGCCTAAGCGGGGCTCTCGTGAGTCAGAGAGAGCCCCGCAGCCACTGAGAAATTTGAGCAGTGCATACTCCAGTCTAGCTGCCCCCCCACCTGCCAGAAGGGGAGGCAGAAGTTGCTGGTAACGGGAGAAGTCCCTGACCAGTGGGGGCTTATCTTTGCCATTGGAGGACCGATGCAGAGAGGAGCAGAGACGCCCAGAGTCCCGGTGAGTGGGGGCTCCATGGGTGACCAGTTGGTGAGTACTGAGGCATGTTGTTGGTGCTTCAATGAGCAGACCCGCTGTTGCGGGCCGCTCCAACATTGGGGCACATTTGTTTAAAGCGCCCCAGTAGGGCCCAAGGGCACAGATATGCCAGGGCCCCTTCACTTTGTTTATCTTAGCTGCCCCTGCTTGCATTTAATTTCATTTAAAGAGGCCCGGTGGGGCTGAAGGGGCACATATGTGCCAGGGCTCCTTTACCTGATTCCCATCTGCACTGCACCAGCGCGGGCAGCTGCAGCGAGATGAGTATTTTTTTTAGAAGTCCCTCAGTGGGGCTCAGAAGGCACAGTGAGTGCCAGTGCCTTTATTTGATTTACAGCTGCACGGCAATTAGCGTTAGCTGCAATGTTTAGGCCCACAGTTCAGCATTGGCACCGCCCGGACATTTGGGACATAGGGCATTTGAGCCCCTCTGAAAAGGTCAGTTGGCCAGGGGGACAGTGGGGTTTGTAGGGCGCCATGCCCTAATGTGATTTATGTGGTGCTAGGAAATGTGATTCATGTCCTGAGAGTTATGCATCGTGATTTATGCCTCTAATGTGGTTAATGTTTATGAGGAACTTTGCATTCTATGATTTATGTTTAGGAGGTTATTCCCTAATCTAAGAGTTCTGTTTATGTTCTACTGCACAATGTATTTATGCTGGAGAGGTTATTGTCTAATGCGTTTAGACTTATGAGATGAATGCATGATGGCGGTATGCTGGTGAGGTTGGCACAGAATGTATTTCATGCCTAAATGTGATACTGTGCACAATATGGTTTATGTTACAGGATGATGCTACAAGTTTGCTAGTGATTACTGGTTGAGTTCTACGTTTATGATATGTCCTACATTTACTATGTTCAGTTTGTGATGGTTCTAACAGTGGTCCAGTTGGCCTTATCAGGTCTACCTAATCGCTTGTAGATATTACCTAGTGCCAGATGGCACAATGTATATTATGTGATTACTATTCTAATGTGTTATGAGAATACAAAGGCTTTTTTTTATATAACCTGGTGTGGAGTTCCTTTTGTGGTGTTCCTGGTACATTGTGGCTGTGTGCTTGTTGCGCAAACGCTCTACACATTGCCTCCGGGATAAGCCTGACTGCTCCTGCCAAGCTACCAAGGGGGTGAGCAGGGGTTATCTTCGGCGTGTAACTCCCTTGTCCTGACAAGAGTGGTGGTCTCTGCCTGGCTTTGGCGCAGCCAGAGATCCCATTCCTAACAGGGTGGATGATTCCTTTTCCGGGCACAGAGAGGCTAGAGGGGGGAATTGGGGTAGCAGGGGTCAGATAAAGGTTGGAATGTATTTTTTGCTATCTATATTCTATGTCAAGGGGCAGTGGATTTGGGGAAGAATCAAGAGTAATAACTATTTGAAATAGCATCTAAAGCACTATCAAATGTGGGTGGAAAGGAGTCAATGTGATCTTGTGGATAGAGAATGAAGGGCCAAATGGAAATTATCATAATGTCTAGTTTCAAATTTATGTGCTGGGATGTGGCTACGCAAAATCAAAATAGAAAGTGGCAGTTAATTCGGGAGGAATTAGTAGCTTATAAACCACAGATATTGGGATATTGGGAATAGCCGATACCCACTTGGCTTACAAAGACCGGCAAGTCTTAAAACTGCAGCAGTATGATAGCATTACTTGCAGGTCCCAGACAGTATCCATATGCTATAATTAAATCTATGAACTTGGTAACTAATTTTCTCAAAACCTCCGAACACAGTAGTAGGAGGTGGGCTAGCGCACAACTTTTGATCAATGGGCGAAAATATACTATTTGTGGAGTATATGGCCACATTTGGATCGTCCGGTGGTCTTTGAATATTTAAATTTGGAATTGCAGGACTGGTCTGGTGATTTGATATTTATGGGTGACTTCAACTGCGTAACTGACTACAGCATTGACTCTGCTAATCATCCAGTAAACTTTAAGATGAGGAGAACTTGTGCCTCCTTCTGGAGCTCATGAAGCTGCACTGGTTAGTTCATGTGAGGAGAACATTATTTCCTATGCTACCAGGATACACTTACTTTTCCTCTCCTCATAGGCGGTACTCATGTATTGATATGATACTGGTACAAGGGAATATGCTGGGGGAGCATATATTGAGAAATGCCCTAAGAATACTTCAGATCACAATCCTTTTATATTTACAATGCAGACAACACAAGTAGTTGTAGAAAGCCGACAGCTATTTTTATTTTCCTTCACCTTCTTGTTAACATGGAGTATTGGGGATATGTACGGAGCTTACTTATAGAGTACGTACAAATCAATAAAAGCTCGACACCAGCTGCAACTGTGTGGGAATTGTATGAAGGCATCCGTCAGGGGGGTAACCCTCCGGTTTATTTTAAGCCACAAAAAACTCTTGCAGCAAGAAATGGCTAATTGTCGGCTGGACTGCCTGGTATTAGAATTGCAGCATGCACAGCCACTCCTCTCCAAAGATCCACTTGAACAGGTCATATATCCAAGGTTAATCACGAGGTGGCAAATGCTCACCAGGAGACTAACTGAGAAGGTGGCTGCTAGTTAGCCGAAGAACAAGGCGATCCAATATGAGTTTGGGGAGAAAGTGGGTAGCCTCTTGGCACATAAGATATTTGACAAAAGGGTAAGCTGTAAAATAAAGTGTAACTTCGAGGAGAATGGGGCTGTATATATCCATACCCAGGGAATAGCTGAGCAATTTACGCTCTTCTTTCAAAAGGCGTATAACTAACCTGATAGTAATGATCAACAGATGGTTTTAAACTTTCTCCAGGATAGCAATTAGCCCTGACTGGATTCCCAGAAGCTGCTTCTCCTGCCAGGGAATATTTGATTAGAAGACGTTTAGGCAGCAACCAGTGCTCCACCTTTGGGAAAGCAGCGGGGGAGGATACAATACCTCTTGAATTCTACAAGGTATTCATGGATATTCTTGCACCAAAAATTTTGATTTGATCATATCTGCTTGCAATAGAGGTGCTGGTCCAACAACATGGGGATGACTAATATTGTGGTATTCTTTGAAAAAGATAAACCACCATAGGAGAGGAGCTCTTACCGTCCCATTAACATGATAAATGTTGATGCTATGGTTTTCTCCAGAATTTTAGCAACACGTATTGCCCCTCTCATGCACCAACTGGTTTCAGAACAGCAGCATGGCTTTATTGCCGGCAGGGATACTACGGCACATATATACACCGCGATCACAGCGTTTGATGTTGCTGGGAAAACCAAGGACTGTATCAGCATGAAAATGCTGGGTGCCGAAAAGGCCTTTGACCGGGTCACTTGGGACACACTGTGGCTGACTATGGGTGCATTTGGGTTAGGTAGTCGGTTTATAAATATGGTGCAGATGCTCTATAAGTCTCAGCAGCTAAGGTCCTGATAAGAGGTATCCCTTCCAAAAGGTTTTCAATATGTAGAGGCACATGTCGAGGGTTCCCACTCTCCCCTTTGCTGTTTGTCCTCTAAATAGAACCTTACTTAAGATATCTTATTCTGAATAGGGGCATACAGCCTGTAAGATTAAATGGGAATGAACTCAAAATAGCAGCTTATGCTGATGATATAGCAGTTTGTGCTACCAATCCTGGGGTGGCTGTTAATCTCATATCAAAGGAGGGGGAACAATTTGGTGCTTTTTGGGGGTATAAACTAAATCCATCCAAAGCACAGGTAATCTTTAATTTCAAATGATCCTCCTCATTAATAGGAGTTACAGACACAGCTACCTATTTTGGCATAGAATTGTGTAGGCGTGTGGAAAATGTCATTGTACATAATTATGGCACTGGCTCCCCCTGAGCATCCTGGGTCGATGTAACATTATAAAAATGAATATACTGCAAACGTTTTGGTATCTATTCTGATCAATACCAATGCGAGTTCCCCACTCTTTCTTTAAATGCCTGGAGAGGGCATTTAGTAATTTTATGTGGGGTTTTAGGGGGGTAGGCGAGCTATCTGCTTCCTAAAACTACCCTACTCATAGGAAGGATTCAAGCTACCAGATTTCAAGTTATACTGTTAGACATTATTCACAGGCTGGATCAAAAGTTTATTATTGGGGAATAAATCGGGACTGACCTCGTTCGTATATCCATTGGCACTAGGCTTGAATACCAGCTATTTGCTTTTTGAATTAGCGGAGACCAACTACTTTAAGAGGGTCAAATGTACGGTAATTAGTGATGTAGCCAGGATCTGGGGTGAAACTTGTTCTAAATTTGCTATACCAGCAGGTCATCCCGATACTCCATTATGAGACAATCCATCACTGCCTGACATATTTCATGAGAAAATAGGGTAGGTCTGGGGTCAATTGAGCATGTAGAAGTTTAGGCAAATATATGATATACAGGGGTTCCGGACTTTTGCCTCACTTAAGGATTCATATTGGCTCCCGCAACGCTATTTTTTATAATGTATGTGCAGTTGGGGGATCCTTTCTTACATTAGTGTGAGTTCAGTAACAATCAAGAAATACCTGAAATCCTCACCTGTTTCTATCTGCCGCCTGGGGAGACTACTTCAATAGATGTAAGCACGATGAATCAGAAATATATGTCTTATGCCCAGGATGTCATAACACAACTAGAGTCAAGATGGAGTCAGCGTCTTTCAAACGTAGTAACAGCAACCGACATACAACCGTCTTGTTTTCCGAGTCATCAGGATAAGTGTCCTCTACTCTCCGCAACCAGTAATTAACTAAGGAATTCCTGGGTTGTGGGTCGACGGCGCTCAGAGACCTTTGGTGATTTGGCGCTTTATAAATGTAATTAACAATAACAATACAGGATGCACTTGCAGCAGTTGATCACTCACTAATTGCGGTCAGGCTTAAGCTACAGCAATTTAGAACAATCTTTAAGCTCTATCATGCACCAAATTGTCTCTCTAAATGAGCACTGTCCGGAGCCCTTGGGCGGTCATACTGTCCCAAGTGTTGTGTTTATGCAGACAATATAGTTCACATGTTTGTTGAATGGCCCAGGCTTAAGGAATTCTGGGATAGTTTACACCAATGGATCTCAGTCCACCTGGGATATGAATTCCACTTGAGCAATAAGGAAATCATGCTGGGTTATAAGCCTGGGACTGAAGCCAGCCTTAGCTCACAGATCACGATTATAATAATTTGCCATTGCATATGTATTGCTAGAGTATGGTTCGACTCTATACCACCAAAGATTACTGAATTCTGCGCAATGTTGCATCGAATCTATGGATGTGAAATTGCAGTTGCTAAGGTCAGGGGGTCTTGGTCAACTAAAAGAGTCAAGAGAATTTGGTCTCATTTGCACTGGGCCTAGTCTGGGGCCCTTGTTATGCTTTACTGTCATAACCCTGAATATCAGAGATCATTTCTCGGCTTCACTGTCATAACCCTGAATATCAGAGAAAATTTCTTGTCTTTTTCTTCTCCCGATGCCCTTTTTTTTGGGTTGTTTTTCTCTAATTCCTTCGCTCTATCCCTCTCCCTTACTTCTTTTTCTCCTCTCTTCATTTTCTATTTTTTATATGCTTATGTATTTGTATTGTGATATTGTAGAAAATTCATGATGTAATAATATTGTAATGTATCAATTGTTCTGAAGCTTGGTAAAATCAAATACATATTATTAAAAAAAATGCTAATTGATTGTTGCAAAATAGTTTGTAATCAGTCTTGGTAAAGAGTGCTGCTTGAATCACATTGATATGCAACCACCGCCAAAACGAACCTCCAGGAAGGAATGAAGAACATCGCGGAATGGATGAAGCTCAGTCAGCTGAAACTGAACTCATACAAAACGGAGGTCCTCATCCTCGGACAATCCCCATCCGCCTGGGTCGACTCCTCGTGGCCCACAGCGCTAGGCACGGCACCGTCACCCACGGACCACGCACTCAACGTGGGATTCATCCTGGACTCCTCCTTCACGATGACCAAACAAGTCAATGCCATCTCATCCTCCTGCTTCAACACTCTGCGCATGCTCCAAAAGATCTTCCGGTGGATCCCCACAGAAACCAGAAAGACGGTCACCCAGGCCCTCGTCACCAGCCGACTGGACTACGGGAATACCCTTTACGCAGGAACCACAGCAAAACTTCAGAAACAACTTCGGTGCATACAGAACGCCTCCGCACGACTCATCCTTGACATCCCTCGCAACAGCCACATATCTGCCCCCTGAGAAACCTGCACTGGCTCCCCGTCAGCAAGAGGATCACGTTCAGACTCCTCACCCACGCACACAAAGCGCTCCACGACATGGGCCCCGAATACCTCAACAACCACCTCTTGTTCTACACTCCTACCCGCCAGCTCCGCTCCGCCAGCCTCGCCCTTGCAACAGTCCCACGGATCCACAGAGCCTTTACCGGAGGAAGATCGTTCTCCTACCTGGCCGCCGAGACATGGAACTCCCTCCCTGCACACCTACGACTGACCCAGGACCATCTCAACTTCAGGAAACTCCTCAAGACCTGACTATTCAAGCAGTAGTGCCCCCCCTCTCCCTTCAGCGCCTTGATACCCTCGCGGGTGAGTAGCACGCTCTATAAATGGACTGATTGATTGATTGATTGATTGATTGATTGAATTACTCCGCTGATTATAAATGCACGGTGGGGTAATTTACTGCATACAGTAAATATCAATACATCAGTGTTTACTGAACATTTCGCACCCTTTAATTTGTGACTGGCTTCACTTGTCTATACTTACTTAGGAAAACATGCAGGGCTGTGCTGATTGGCATACACCTCAGAATTCTGATCCCTGTGTTCATGGGCATGCATAGTAGTAATAATTGGAGGTGAGTGAAAATCTGCATAATTTGCTTTCGCATAATTATAGTAAAAGTTTGTGGAAATTATGCAAAATTATATTAAATGCCTATCCATCATTCTGTGCTATATGTTAGCGCAAAATATGTTGTTGCATCAACTTGTGACATGTGAACAACATCTGCTTGTGTTCTGGTTGTTTTTGTTCTTGCCACACTATATTTTGTCATGAACATTGGTGTAATAACATGGTGTGGTGCAATGGGGTAATATCAGGAATTTCAAATAACAAGCCTAACACAAATTTCCGAAATTTCATAATTTGTCAAGGCCAAGTCAGAATTTCACTTGCCTCGGGGCCTATTTGGCTTATCTGTGCTGTGTTGTGTGATTCCATTATTCTATGTAACTTTATGCATGTGTCTTGTGATTGGTGATGTGTGCTCTTCTACCCATACGACTACTATTGACTGAGTTTGTTGTTTTGCATTCATACTTATTCAAAGACTATTTGTTTGCCTAAATCTGTTGCATAGGCTTAACTGATTAACAAAATGTAGATTTATTTACTTGGGGGCAGATTTATGAGGAAGTGCAGCAGTGCGGCAAAGCAAGCTCTTTCGCTGCGCCACACTGCAGCACTTCTAACGCACAGGAATGCAACATATTTACAATAATACATTGCATTCATGTGTGCTCTCCGCTTGCGCAAACAGCTGCCATGCGCTGGCTCAGACACCCTTACACTACGGTGCAGGGATATCTGCGTCATGGGGAGGTTGTTTTTGTGCAGTAAGGGGCACCTGCCTGCACAAAACCAATCACTGTAGGCATTTTCCTTGTTCAATGTGTGCTGTAGAATGCAGCTGCATTGAAAGAGGAAAAAACGAGGAGCAATGAAAGCATTCCTCCTCGTTGCACCTCCCTACACCTCCCCTGGGGAGGCGTAGCATTCAGGCGCATTTCCAGATTTGTGATTCCTCTTAAATCTGGAAATGTGTCTTGTTCCATGGGTGTTGCGTGGGAACGCCCACAGCAACACCCATGGAACGCCTCTTTCACGAGAAGTGCTGCATGTAAAGGGGCCATATTTACAAGGACAGGGAAAGCCACGAAGGGTGGCTTTTCCTGTCCTTGTAAATATGGAGCAGTAAAATACGCCACCAGTACATCACAAGAAGTGACGCACTGGTGGCACAGGGGACTTGTAAATCTGCCCCTTAGTGCTTTTGCTCTATAAGCCATGCAAAACGAGCACAAACCCCACTCACGCTATTCTTTTAAATAAAGCAGGAAACAGAACAACTGTGATCTGGCAATAGAAGCTGGCTCATTTTGAAAGCTGTAGTAATGTTACCTTGGCACCAATAACAATCACACACCATGGGCATCATTAAATTAACACTGCCACAGGCAACCACACAAGAAAGGGCCAGGATTTTCCACTTCTAATTACATTTACCTATTTATAGACAGCCTTACGCAGTTGTGTATATTGAGGTATAAGTTACACTCAAGAGGCAAACAGTGTGTCTTTGTAGCTGAATACTGTGATAATTGTAAACGAGTATGTATGTATATGAAAATGAAAACGATGTATCATCCTCATATGCAACAACATAGTAAAACACGAGTCTGTTGTTATGATGCCTGCAAAAAACGAATTATGCAAGTGCATATCTCCAGGTATATCCAGTATGGCAGGGACCCATTGATGATTGATGCGGCAGCCCGTATGGACCTTGACTATAGCCTTATAGCCCACCGTAGAGGGCTATACCGGCTATTAAAGGCTCCCAACATTCCAATGTTCTATTAAGCAATACTTAAACAACAGGGGGTGGTGATGGACAGAGTTTCTGAATTAAGCAGAATACTCTCACCCAGTCAAGAGATCAGGGCTTAATCCAACACCGTTTTTTAGCTCACTGCACCATCCCAGCTCAGAACCTGGCTATATGCAAATTAGTCTGTCCCTGGCCCAGTGCATCATGGGAACAGGGCAAACCAAACTACCAAGCCAATTCTTTCACTGGGAAAGAAACAAGCTTCCGGGGACCGGTTTCTGGCATTTCAGCCGTCTTCGGCCCGGCTAGCTTGAATCCTGATGGTGCAATGAGCAAGGGACTCACGTCTGAGTATACCCTCCCACGCTTATGGTGGACAAAATAATTAAACAACAGGGGGTGGTGATGGACAGAGTTTCTGAATTAAGCAGAATGCTCTCACCCAGTCAAGAGATCAGGGCTTAATCCAACACCGTTTTTTAGCTCACTGCACCATACCAGCTCAGAACCTGGCTATATGCAAATTAGTCTGTCCCTGGCGGTATGCACCTGTTACAACGCATTTTTTACTCCGCACTACCATTACAACGCGACTTTTACAACGCATACCATTACAACGCATTGCACTGGGGGGCGCTCTAGGATAGGGAATAAGTATAATTTACTATCCAACACCTTCCCTAGGGTCCACGGGGACTGGAGTTAGAATAGTAAATTATACTTACCACTATCCAGCACCCCAAAGCGCTATGCGTTGTAATGGTATGCGTTGTAATGGTCGCGTTGTAATGGTAGGTAGTTGTAACGGTATGCGGAGTAACGTCATACATCCGTCCCTGGCCCAGTGCATCATGGGAACAGGGCAAACCAAACTACCAAGCCAATTCTTTCACTGGGAAGGAAACAAGCTTCCGGGGACCGGTTTCTGGCATTTCAGCCGTCTTCGGCCCGGCTAGCTGGAATCCTGATGGTGCAATGAGCGAGGGCCTCACGTCTGAGTATACCCTTCCACGCTTATGGTGGACAAAATAATTAAACAACAGGGGGTGGTGATGGACAGAGTTTCTGATTTAAGCAGAATACTCTCACCCAGTCAAGAGATCAGGGCTTAATCCAACACCGTTTTTTAGCTCACTGCACCATCCCAGCTCAGAACCTGGCTATATGCAAATTAGTCTGTCCCTGGCCCAGTGCATCATGGGAACAGGGCAAACCAAACTACCAAGCCAATTCTTTCACTGGGAAGGAAACAAGCTTCCGGGGACCGGTTTCTGGCATGTCAGCCGTCTTCGGCCTGGCTAGCTTGAATCCTGATGGTGCAATGAGCAAGGGACTCACGTCTGAGTATACCCTTCCACGCTTATGGTGGACAAAATAATTAAACAACAGGGGGTGGTGATGGACAGAGTTTCTGAATTAAGCAGAATACTCTCACCCAGTCAAGAGATCAGCTGATTTGCATATAGCCAGTGTCTAACCCAGGGTGGTGTGGAGTGCAAAAAAATGATGGATTTAGGCCCAGATCCTTTTACTGGGGTGAATGTATGACATTGTTCTACATTCTGTCCATCAACTGTGTTTTTTGCAATTTTCCCCCCGAGTGTGCTGGGTCTACTCAGACGTGAGTCCCAGGCTCTCCACACCACTGGAGTCAAGCTATCCAGGCTGACTGAAACCGGTCCTTGGATGCTTGATTCCGGTCTGGGAAAGACATGGCTTGGTAGTTCGGACTGGACTGTTCCCATGAGGCTCAGGGTCAGAGCTGATTTGCATATAGCCAGTGTCTAACCCAGGGTGGTGTGGAGTGCAAAATAATGATGGATTTAGGCCCAGATCCTTGTACTGGGGTGAATGTATGACATTGTTCTACATTCTGTCCATCAACTGTGTTTTTTGCTATTAAGCAATACTCCAGTATCTGGTGATTGGATTAGTGGCCTGTTTATTTGAAAGATCATGCCACAGAGGTATAACTATGTTGTTGTTGTTGTTGTGAATAATTTGCTGGTTTAAAGTGTGGCTTACACATACAGATCTTGTTTTTTTTAGACTTCACCTCATTGTATATGACCATTATTATTATTATTATTATTATTAAGCAATTTGTAATGCGCAGACTAAACCCGAAGGTATCAAGGCGCCTATCCAAATCAAAATCAAAAAACAGAAAATATACAGAAAATGGAGTGCCACTAATGCAGAATGCCACTAGGGGTAAGCAAGTATGAAAAGATGGGTCTTGAGCGCAGACCTAAACGTTTGCAGAGAGGGGCTAGATTTTACTTCTAGAGGGAGGGCATTCCACCACTTGGGTGCCAAAAAGGAAAAGGCCCTACCTCCCCATCTTACTTTTCTGACACGAGGTACAGAAAGGAGGAGTTTGTGACCGGAGCGAAGATTTCTACTAGGGTTGTGCCGAGAGAGAATGGATCCCAAACTTGTGGGGTTGGGTTTAGCAAGAGCTTTGTACACCAGGCACAGGGATTTGAAACGGATCCGGTATTCAACGGGGAGCCAGTGCAGTTGTTTTCGGGCTTCAGTGGCAGAGGCACGTTTGGGTAGGTCAAGGGCAAATCTCGCTGCTGCGTTCTGGACCACCTGCAAGCGCTGTAGATGACTCTTGTTCAACCCTGCATACAGCGCATTGCAGTAGTCCAGACGCGAGCCCAGGAAGGCAACAGCAAGTTGCTTTCTTGCCTGGGGTGACAGGAAGTGCCTGATTTTCCTCAGTGTGTGAATAATCCCCCAGCAGGTCGAAACAGTCCTGTTGACCTGTTGGCACATACTGAGGTTGGGGTCGATCATAACTCCCAGGTTTTTGGCTGACTGGGTGGGCTCGGGACATGCACCCAGCGAGTCCGGCCACCATTCCGCCGACCAGGTCGATTCCTTTCCACCAAAAACCATCACCTCTGTCTTCTCCCCATTCAGCTTGAGTGAATTGTGGATCATCCACTGGCCAACTGCCTCCATGCAAGATCTAAAATTTGCGGCAGTTGACGTAGCTGGCTGGGAGAGAGAGACTAGGATCTGGGTGTCGTCCGCATAGGACACTACCTCCATCCCAAAAGATCTAATAAGTCTGGCAAGGGGGGTCACGTAGATATTAAAAAGGGTAGGGCTAAGCGCTGACCCTTGGGGGACCCCACATTGCACAGACAGGGATGGAGATAGGAATGAGCCCAGCATTGTCCTTTGTTCTCTGTGTTCGAGAAAGGAGGAAAGAAGTCCCAGAGCAGACCCGCAGACACCAATTTCCCTAAGGCGAGATGTTAATACCGCAGGAGAAAGGGTGTCGAAGGCCGCAGTAAGGTCTAACAGGATCAGGAGGGAGGTCTGACCCTCATCAACTCTGGTGCGGATGGTATCAAGCACTATGGTGAGGGCAGACTCGGTGCTATGTTCCCTCCTGAACCCATGCTGGGAAAGATCCAAACAGCCCGAACTCTCCACAAATGCCGCCAGATGTTTATTTAAATAGGCTTCAAGCATCTTTGCGGGAGCCGGGAGCAGTGAAATGGGGCGAAAGTTCTTTAGCACCCCGGGGTCCAGAGAAGGCTTTTTAAGCAAGGGTTTTACAACAGCATTTTTCCACTGTTGGGGAAAAATGCCTTCCTTCATCGCTCTGTTCATGATGTCAACCAGAGGAGGAAGGAGAGATTCTCTGCACTGCTTGAGGATCTTTAGCGGGCAGGCATCCAGCGGAGAACCAGATTTAGTTTTATCGAGCAGGATTTCAAGATCCTGACTGGAAAGAGGAGGAAAGGAAGACAATTCCTGAGGCGGAGAGGATACCGCAACGCTGGGTTCAGGGAGGGCAGGCAGCAGAGGGACGGTGGTAAGGGATTTTTGGACCTCCAGAGCAGTGTAAATGTCAGCGATTTTAGACTGGAAAAAGGCCGCTATCTTATTGCACAGGTCCTGGGAGGCAACCACAGGATCCGGTGTCTGGAGTGTCGTGAGGGAATCGACAATCCTGAAGAGATCTCTAGGAGATGACACTGAGGAGGTGAGTGCCGTGAAGTATTCCTGCTTGGTTTTAATGACTTCGAGTTTATAATTTTTAAGCAAGGTCCTATGGGCTTCTCTATCTTTAGAGGCCCCGCTCGAGTGCCATGCGCGCTCCTGTCTTCTAACTTCCTGTCTCCGAAACCGGAGTTGTTCGGAGAACCAGGGGGCGGAGGGTCTCTTCCTTGCTGAATAACAGGGCCTTACAGGAGCAAGCTCCTCCATGGCTTCAGCAATGGTACTTTCAAATAGAGAGACCGCAGTGGAGGTATCTGCTTCCCGAGGAATGGACAACCTAGTGGTCCATGGGAGGAAGGAATCTTCCCTGATCTTTTTAAGATTCCTTCGCACTTCCGTGGTGCTAGCGGCCCTTCTAATATAGCCCTGTGCGGGATACAGCAGGTTGAAGGGAACGGCCAGATGGTCCGACCAGGAGAGGTGAAAAGGGCTAGCAACTGTCAGTCTAGGATCATTAGAGAAGATGCCGTCAAGAGTGTGGCCCGCTCGGTGGGTGGGACCCTTCACCAACTGGGTGAGTCCGCAGGCTGACATAGTTTCTACCAAGGAAATCGTGTCGTGAGCCTCCAGTAGCTCCAGGTGAAAATTAAAATCACCTAGGATGGTCAGATTTTGTAGACCAAAATAGGGTTCCAAGACCTGCATCAGTTTCAACCCAAAGCCTGCTCGTGGACCAGGGGGGCGGTATATCAAGATTCCATTGAATGCTGGATTAGCAGAATCCGAGAGGGAGAAATATAACACCTGAAATGTGTCCTTAGTATTAGAAAGGGGTATGATGTGACAATGAAATATGTCCCGATAAAGAATAGCCAGTCCACCGCCCACACGGCCTGATCTGTCCAAGCGAGTAAGGCAGTAGCCCTCAGGGACCGCTTCAACTAGGTCAGGACCGGAAGAGTCTTTGGCCCAGGTCTCGGTGATAAAGACCCAGGAAGGAGTCTTATCTAAGACCAATTCCTTAAATGCGACGTTGTTTTTAATAAGCGAGCGGGCATTGAGAAGGAGACCGGCCTCGCTAGGATTTCTCGATGTAAGTAGAGGGCAGGGTGCCGAAGGGCCAGAGGCAGGAGTGAGTGAAGGCTCATCCGTCAGAGTCATGAAGCAAGCACAGCTAGTGCAGGTCAGATAATCCTCAGGTCTGTAACGATGAAAGCACGGGGCAGGGGAGGGCTTAAGCCGCAGCATCTCACCTGCAGAGTATTTCAGAACAGGGGCGCCTGTGTTGTAGAGGCCAGTGGTCCAGCCGTCCGGCCCGTCCTCAGCGCGGACGGGCGCAGACGGGCAGGACTCTGGCACGACTCCGGCGCAGATCCGGCGCTCCCGCTGATCGCGTCCGCTGCGCGGAGTCATCACTGCCCGTTTTTATGGCGCCAGAAATCGCGTCACAATTGGCTGCCTGACCTAAGATGGCCGCCAAAGCCGGTGCTCTGCTCTCGGCGTCAATACTCGGCCGAGAGCAGGTCCGGTTCGAAAATCAGGGGTTCTGTTGCTATGAGGCGCAAGGGGGCTCAACAGGGGGGTCGCAAGCACCTATTACAGTCAGGTGCACAGAAAATACACTTTCCACAGTTTTAGATCGATAAAATCAATTTAAAATTTTCAAAGAGCTAGAGAGCTAGAGAGACCTCCCGGCTTCCGCCTCAGGAGGGTGAGAGATGCGTGCAGGTAGAATTACCAGCTCCTTCCTCCGCGTCCCTTTTATGGCGCCAGAAATCGCGTCACAATTGGCTGCCTGACCTAAGATGGCCGCCAAAGCCGGTGCTCTGCTCTCGGCGTCAATACTCGGCCGAGAGCAGGTCCGGTTCGAAAATCAGGGGTTCTGTTGCTATGAGGCGCAAGGGGGCTCAACAGGGGGGTCGCAAGCACCTATTACAGTCAGGTGCACAGAAAATACACTTTCCACAGTTTTAGATCGATAAAATCAATTTAAAATTTTCAAAGAGCTAGAGAGCTAGAGAGACCTCCCGGCTTCCGCCTCAGGAGGGTGAGAGATGCGTGCAGGTAGAATTACCAGCTCCTTCCTCCGCGTCCCTTTTATGGCGCCAGAAATCGCGTCACAATTGGCTGCCTGACCTAAGATGGCCGCCAAAGCCGGTGCTCTGCTCTCGGCGTCAATACTCGGCCGAGAGCAGGTCCGGTTCGAAAATCAGGGGTTCTGTTGCTATGAGGCGCAAGGGGGCTCAACAGGGGGGTCGCAAGCACCTATTACAGTCAGATGCACAGAAAATACACTTTCCACAGTTTTAGATCGATAAAATCAATTTAAAATTTTCAAAGAGCTAGAGAGCTAGAGAGACCTCCCGGCTTCCGCCTCAGGAGGGTGAGAGATGCGTGCAGGTAGAATCGCACTGGTGGAACATTTGTCAGGTGACCTTATTCCTGATGAGACTCAATAAATAGCTCCTGGGTCAAAATGTCAACATCAATTCCCTAGGGTTCATTTAGATTTTAATATGCTCTAGAAATGACCACACATACATACAGAGGATCACAACAATTTCTGATTTAGGAGAAACTCACAGATCATTTAGGTCCTGATTACAAGTTTACCAGTGTGGTAGCAGGTCTGCCTTGCCGCTGCACTGCCAAACCCGTGGTCGGGGCACCCGCCATATTACGAATCATACTCATGTCTGGCTTACTTTTATTGGAATTCCCACAGGGGTGCTTTTAAAAACAGGCACCGTAATACGAACACCAAAAACAGTTCCTGCATGGCACGGACTCGAAAGTACATGCCGTGCAGGAACTGCTTTACATGCACACAGGGGGAACATTTTGTGCCCCCCTTTGGGTATACACAGGGCGTTAGGCACAAGGAGACCTCGAGGGCCCCCTTGTTTCCTCTATGCCAGGGTTTTCCTAGAGGAGGAACCCCCCTTGTACACCCCGGTGGAAAGGAAACTCATAATAGGCTTGGCGGGACAACGGCGTTCCGCCAAGCATGTTGTGGCCTCGGGACCCCCATGCCACCTCCAGAGAACAGCGGTTCCTTGTACTTACTTTGCATGTAAATTACCAAATATGAGGTCAAGAATATTACGGAATAGAATGTCCTATAAAGTGATGGGTATATCGAGATATTCACATATATATCAATATATGTAACTTATTTAAATTATTAAAATGAAAAATAATATAATTAAATATAATGATTAAATATACATACTTTCAATTAGTAGTATACAGTATGTATTTAAATATGGGCATATATATTCTCTAAAATGTGTAAACCCCATAGTTAAACAATCTAAAATAAATATTCCATGGAATATATTTACACTAACTTGAAAACTTATCATTCACAAAAATATATTAACAAAAAATCGCAATTAAAAAACATGAAATTAGTAAAAAATGTAAATGAAAAATGTACAATTATTTTTATAAATAATATCAACATTAGAAAAAATCAGTACAATTTAAAAGAGCACATTTGAAAAATAAACATGCATTGAACATCAAAGTGCTCTGAATTAATATTCTAACTCCATTACACAGGTGAAGTCTTGGTCTTTGGAAAGGTTAGATTTATTATTCTGACTTAAACATATGCCAAATCAGGGAAAGTGTTGGACTTGCTCTTCCCAATTCAATGTTACAATAGGAAAAGTGCAGTACTTTGGAAGTGTTACATTTACTATACCCACTACAGTAGAAGCAACTGTAGGGACATTGGAAGAAGTTAGCTAAGATTTACTATTCCCACTCTCATCTAAGCATTAGTAGGGGAAATGCTGCACTTTGGGGGTGTTAGATATACTATTCCTACTCCAACATAAGCAAATTCCGGGGTTAGATTCACTATTCACTCTCAATTGTAAGCAACAGCTGGGAACGTGTTACTCTTTGGAGGAGTTTGATTTACTATTTTTACTCCAACATATCAAATTAAGGAAAAATGTAATGCTTTAGACAGGGTATATTCCCAAGGTAAGCAACAGTAAGGAGATTGTACGTTGGAGGTTATAATTACTGTTTTCACTCCAACATAAGCAAAAGCAGGAAAATTGTTGGATTTTGCAACGGTTAGATTTACCAGTTCCACTCCAATAAAGCAACAGTAGAGGTTAGATTTGCTAAACTCACTCCAATCTAAGAAACAGAAGCAAAAGTGTTATACTTTTGAATTTCTTAGATGCACTATTTCCACATAAACAAAATCAGGGGTTACATTTTTTATTCACACTCCAATCTAAGGGGCTCATTACAATGGCGGGCGTACATCAGCCCGCCCGCCATCGTTGCGGTGCTGGGACCGCCCGCCAGTCGTGCGGCGGTCCTACCACATATATTAGAATACGCTCGCAATACTGGCGGCCGGAACCCATGCACTTAACCCTGTGGCAAGTGTTGCTGGATGCAGCACCATTCGCAAAGTCAAATTGGCATGCACTGCCTTTCCCTGCACTGCGTGGCAGGCACCACGTGGTGCCTGCCATGCAGTACAGGGAAATGCAAGGGGGTACCATGGGTCTCCCCAGTACAGCAACACTCCCCCCCCCCAGGAGGAAATGCTTTAGACTCTGTAGAGGTTAGATTTGCTAATCCCACTACAATCTAAGGAACAGTAGAAAAAGTGTTAGACTATTGAAATTCTTAGATTCACTATTTCCACATAAACAAAATCAGGGGTTAGATTTTCGATTCACACTTCAATCTAAGGGGCTCATTACGATGGACAACAGTCCACCCGTCATCGTTGTAGTGCTGGGACCGCCCGCCAGACATGCAGTGTTCCCACCACACATTTTAGGATGCGCCCGCCATACTGGCGCATCCCTTAACACTGCGGACAGTGTTCCAGGATGCAGCACTGTTCCAATATCAAATTAGCATGCACTGCGTTTCCCTGCACAGCGTGGCAGGCACCATGCGGTGCCTGACATGCAACACCCCCCCCCAAACAAGGGGGGCCTGCAAAGGGCCTCCAAACCCAATCCCAACCAGCCTTTCTGCCATGGAACAGCCTTTTTCTACCCACATCCTAATTTTGGTGGACAGTGCCGGCTAGGCACCCCCACCATATGAGGAACCCCCACCATCCGCCAGGCAATCAGTACGATTGCCTTTGGTGGTGAAGCAGTGGGCGGACTTTGCATCCACGCCATCCTAATTAGGCTGTGGGTAACACGCTTAGTGATGACAGTAGGACCTCCAACGCAGGCCCGGTGGTCCTTCTGCAATCTTCTGACCCCCAAAGCACCAATTGGGATTGTGCTGCACTTTGGCGGGATTACATTTACAATTCTCACACCAACATAAAAAAATAAGGAAAGTGCTTGCCTCTAGAGAGGATCGTTTTTCTACTCCCACTTCAATCTAAAGAGGTATAGTGTTGGACTTAGGAAGGGATAGATGTACTATTCCAATCGCTAATCATTAAAACAAATAGTTAACAACAACAAAAATCATACAACACATTTGAAAAAGCGTTAAAAAATACCAGAAAATAAATTTAATTGAAAACATTCAATTTAATATGACAAAAATAAATTAATATATCTGAAATGACATGAACACATTAGAATTAAGTACACTTCATTCCCTAATATCCAAAAACACCAACAAAAACTTTTAAACTAAAATATAAATTAAACAATATTAGCATTCACACAGTAATTAAGCAAAGCAAATAATCCATTGCAACTTAATTTTAAACTTTTTAATATTACATTCATTTATCAATGAACTAACAATTGATTAAAATACAACACATAATTGACATAAGTAATAATAAATTAAAAAAATGTACATAAATAATTATCAATAAAATATTTGATTATCATAAACAAATAAAAACAAGAAAACACACCCTTATAATTTAAAAACATTTCCATCTAGTTCCTATACAAACGCAACAACCTGCTACTAAATTATAATTAGTAATTAAACTATAGGAAATGGGAAAATACACTGAACTAATACAAATACCAATTCATCAATAATATGATTAAAATAATATATTACCATATAAAAATGAAATCCCTTGCTTAAATCATTTTATACATCAAATTGTATTAATTTAATGCTGTACAAAAGTGAACAATAGCTTATACAGTTCACACGGCAAATTTTGCTTAGAACATCGAACAATACAAGGTCTTAATGTTTGTTTCAGTTCAGGGGAGACATGCTCCATATTGTCCCAAAATAGTTTTATGCTTATGTGGGCAGCCCCTTGTTGCATAGATGGGCTCCTCCATTTTAGCGCACCAGTACATCCCACTATGCCAGTCCGCATCCTTCAGGAGGAGTGTCCGAATCCCATATTCGAGCAATATCACTCTTCAAAATCAGGGTTCCCACCCCAACCAATGGACTCTCTCCCTGACTCACCCATCCACCCAAGTATTCCATCATCCCTAAGAGGGAAATACGTGCCATTTTCTCTACTGGACACACCAAAACCTGTAACCTGTTGGACCTGTTCTACGTTGTCGTACCCCCAAACTCTAACACCATAAATGATGATTGCAACACATTTACTCCTGTAAATATGAAATATCGCATTCACTGGCTTATGGCCAAATCTTGCTGCAAATCGAAAAACTGGGTCAATAGATTTCTCAAATATAAAACTTAATAGGAACTTCCAATTGGCCACTTCTGCCCCTGTCGAGCTGAATATCATAGAATCAGTGTTCCCTTTGTCAACATTTCATAAAGAAGGATTTTTCAAATTTGTTTTCAGTCCCAAATTACCCATGAAGGTAAATCTCTCCTTTCTACCAATAGTTATCATTTATAAATGTATTCCCCTGTTAGCCTACGGTCCAGTGCATTACAATTGGGAAAATGAAATTGGCAGGTTTTACTCAGCAGGGTATATAAAAAATATTTTATAAAGTCTGTGCTTTTAGTTGCAAAGCACCCTACCCCTGCGGCACCTAGGGGAGACCTTGGGGTGGAAAATGTAAAAATATGGTAATTTGCTACGTTGGAGGTACCTTTATTTCCAAAGTCGAATTTGTATATAATCCTACTTTAAATGCAGCTTGCAAGACAGGGCTGGCTTTTAAAATAACAGCAGACACCACTGTAGTGCGCACTTAAGTATATTAAGTCTACTGGGCCTCTCAACCTACATGCCCTACCATATACTAGGGACCTGCAGGTAGGTTGTCAGTACCAATTGTAATTAGACCTAATGTCCATGTACTTTCAATCAGAGCACATGCCCAGAGTCAGGTTATCAAAGCGCTGGGTGCAGTCAGCATCAGAAAACCAGCATATAGTAATCAAAATGGGGGCAGAAACTAGACACTGCAAATGGGTTCTGGATTCACACAGATAAAAATCACAAAAGATTCACTATATTCCAAAAGGATTTACTATCTTTTAACTATTGTGTTTATTCAAGGCCTCCCATACATTTTCTCAAATTTCTACCTCTCTTGCTGCTGAAATCTCATTATATGCCCATCTGGCTATAGCTATGTTGTTTGTATTTCAAGAGTACTCCCGTACTATTGTGTTGAGATGTTTATGATCCAGGGTACATGCAAGGTTAAACAACCCCAATAGCAGTTTACTTGAATATTTACTCATTTACCAAGACATCGCCCTTAATTGAACCAACGGGTACAAAATCAAATGGGCGGGAGTGGACACAGCCATGTTAACAAGGACACTCTTAAGTAACTTTAAAGATGAATTTGCAACCTGCCTTGACCATAAGGCTGCAGGTTCTGACATTCTCAGTTCATTCCAGTTCATAACAAGGGCCATAAGGAAGAATCTACTGAGAGTACAAAAAACACAAGATAACACCATCAAAGGCTGGTTTGATACTAACTGTACCAAGGCCCTTGCAGCTTTAAAAACTGCCCTGCACAGACAGCTTAGAGATCCAGCTGAGGTGAAAAGGGCAAGGATTTTATATAGAAATACAATTAGAGATCATAAGGTGACAATAGAAAAAGAATGATGGCAGGTACTCCATAAAGCATCTGAACTAAACAACAGTAAAGGTTTTTTGAAGGTTGTTAACGCCCCGTTCATTGGGCCACCCAGGGGTGGCCCATCAATTGAATCAACATTTGGTGAGGATCAGTGGGTAACACACTTCTCTAAACTATATAGTGATAATACTGACACAGGCCAGGGTACGGATATCATGACGAGCAACGAGACTATTACCCAATAGATATCGATATCAGCGTGGACGAGGTGTTACTGGCCATTAATTTGAGTGTGGGGGGAAAACCCCTGCCCCTGACTCTATTCCCATAGATCTATACAAAGCCACACCCCTGTTATGCCCCCTATTAACCTCTGTCATAGGGCATGTTGCAACCAGGGATTCATCTCTACCTGGGTTGAGTCCATATTAGTCCCTATCTTCAAGAAAGGAGACCGCAACGATCCAGCCAGTTATAGGCCTATCTCATTGCTGGACTCTCTCGCGAAGGAGGTTGGACAGATTGTCTTAAATTGAATGCAGACATGGGCTGAAACCAGGGGTGTGATCTCAGAACTCCAATAGGGATTTCGACAAGGTCTTGGAACAGTAGAGCAGGGCCTAAACCTGAGTTTTATCTGGGGAAAGTATATATATGCCAAACAGGGAAACCTTTCCCTATGCTTTGTTGATTTAAGTTCACCATTTGATTGTGCTAATCATAGAAAGATATGGAGTACATTAGAGATCATGGGTGTTGAGGTTCCGCTTATTAACTTTTTAAGACAAACATATCAAGGCGCACAGGCCAGCGTCCGCTATGGCAGAGCAGACGAGCGCACCCCAAATTTCTCAGTAAGTAAATGGGTCAGGCAGGTGTGCGTTTTAGCCCCCATCCTCTTTACATTGTACATAAATGGTCTAGGTGAAATATTGTCACAGGAATGTCAAGATCTCCCTTGCATAGGTAAACATTCAATTGGAGCCCTAATGTATGCAGACGATGCAGTTATTTTATTTAGTACACAGGTAGGGCTGCAGAAAATTGTTACAAGGTTTGTAACCTATATGTCTAGTCTGGACTGTAACGTAAACATTTTGAAAACCTACGTTATGAGGTGCTGTAAACTTAGAGTTAAGTGTTGCAACATCATTATTTATGATAAGAAACTTGAATTTACCAAATGCTTTTCTTATTTAGGAATTGTTTTTAAACACAGGGGTTCATTGGCAAATGCAATTACCACGAGAAAATTCTTATTTGCAAAATCTGCATGTGCGCCGGTCAATTTTGCTTGAAAGTTGGGACAGCGCCCGATATACGAATTGATAAAAATGTACAAAGCCAAATGTATTTCCTGAGCATTTTATGGAGCTGGTATATGGGGATTTGCCAATGTGGACTCATTTCAAATCATACAGAACAAGTTCTTACGATACTTGCTGGAAGCCCCAAACAGTACGGTGACGTACATTTGCCACGCTGAGTTCGGAATCCCTTATCTGTCAGACCTGGTCAAAAGGCCACCTGTGCTATTGTGGTCTCAAATATCGACCAGTACAGTCACCTGCCTTAATCGGGATCTAATCAAAGATTGCCTTAATATGCAGCGGGCAAATAGCATCCCTTAGCTGAATTATGTCAAAGATTTTATGTCCAGAAACATTTCAGCAATCCTGAGTGCATGGGCTCCATTACCAGGAAAGACCTAAAGACCGCTTGTGTGAAGCTCCTGGAGACTGTCGGATTTCAAAGTAACAATAACAAAATTTCCATCATAGAAATCAAACTGCTTCTGATGCAAGCAGGGATACAGCCATACCTAACATAAACACAAGTGAGTTAGGATGTTATTGACAAGATTTAGCCTGGACAATTTTCATACCATGGTTACATTCCCAACTGTGAACGACTGGTCGTGCATGTTGGGCCTATGCCCACGTGATTATTCATCGGCCTAGACCACCACTCACATGATGTTTTTTTGCACATTTTACTCATTATTAAGGAAAAGGTGGATTCTGTCGCTTTTGAAAGTGCTGGGCCTGAGACAATGCAGCCACGCTTTTTATAAAGTACAACTCCTAGATGATGAAAGATTCATCAACCACATAGCTAAGTTCTTGAAAGGAATTCTCCGTTGTAGAAAACTATGTAAAATTTTCCTCCCTGAATATATGAATCCCTGCATGTCTTTTTATGTGCACTAGAAAAAATAATTGATATACTTTTTTGCCCATGCATCATTGAGAATTACATTCGCAAACATTGCGAATCGCAATTTTCGGCCGTTTGCGAATGCAATTCTCAAATTTGGGATGCATCATGCTTTTCGCAATTTTAGGAATCGCAACCATGTTGCGATTTCTAAAATTGCAATTGCATTTAAGAAATCGCAATTTGAGATTTCTTAAATGCAATGCATGAACATTTTTAATTTGCGAATTCGCAAATAGGAAGGGGTAAATTAGCATGAAGTTGACCTTCATGCTAATTTGCGAAATCTTTAAAATATGCACAAAAATGCATTTTTAAAGTTTCATGTTACACACTCACATGTCCTTGGGACATGTCTGTGTGAAACTTGCACTTAAAGTTACATTTCAGGGGTGCAGGGGGGTCCTTTGGACCCCACTCTGCACCCTTGAAAATGCATTCACAAATTACGATTTGCAAAATGCTAATCGCAATTTGTGAATGCCTTCATATTCATTCCTATGGGCCTCTTGGCCCATAGAAATCAATGGAAAGGGATTCCTTAATTGCGATTCGCAAATTGTGAATCGCAATTATGGAATTTTTAGAAATCACAAATAAAAATGCGATTTTTTGATGCATAGCAATTTGCGATTTCTTAATTGCGATTACTTAATTTTCGCAATTAAGAAATCGCAAATGCTAACTTTGATGCATGTGGCCGTTTATGACTTATTGTATACTTTTTAATGTTTTTTAATGTCTTCTGCTTTTATGATTGACATTTTTTTATCGAATAAAGCTTTTTGAAATTGTAATTGAAATTGACAATTGAACATTTAGCCATTTTTACCCTAAATTCATCTGAACCACAAAGGTTGTGATACATCTGTGAATGGCCTGATGGTCTTCCCTGTGTTGGGAGGCCAAAATGAAAGCCTGGTGATTAGCTCTCAATAAATCACATCCGATTTGTTCTTTATTGTCCTTCTCACATTCAATTGTAACCGCCTATTCAGAGAAAAATCTATTCTGCCACTCTAAACCTGAACACCTGGTTCCATCATATCAATTGCAAGATAACGGGATAGATGTCTGTGTAGAACGACAGATGCTATCTTTTGCAGGAAACCAGATTATACACCTCAATTACTGTAAAGAAGGGTGCATCTAATAAGAGAGCCGTATGGCTTGAACAGTATCGGAATCAGTTGTGAAGAATGCCCTTGATGTGTAGTTAGAATATTGCTGAATTGTATAGGCACCATGAGTTTGTCTATGAAAGGCATCTTACACAATTGTTTTAAGTTACACGAGAAGGAGGTGAGGAATAAAAACTTACAACCAATTACCAGTGCGCATCCATTTTTACTTTTAATATTCAGAGCTCTTTATCTTCATCAGCTCGGAGGGAGGACTGTTTAAAAAGGACTGTTAAAAAAGTGTAACCCATATAAGATTTGACTATGACCACCATTGACGTTTCCATAAGGAATATAACACATATACGATGTTAACATCTTACAGGCACATGCATCAAAGAAAAAAAGGGTTGCAAACGGGCAGATTCTGAGAATGTGCCCCTTTGCGACCTGTATTTTTGCATTTGTTGCATTTGGGATGCATCATCCCACATGCAAAAATAGCAATTAAAGGAATCTCTAAATTGCGATTGCATTTAAGGAATCCCAAATTGAGATTACATAAATGCAATGCATGAAAGTTAAATAGTTAGCAATTTCGCTATTAGGAGTAGCAAATTACCATGACGTTGAACTTCATGGTAATTTGCAAAAACTTTTGTGCATTTTTCAAAGTTTCATGTTCCGCACACACATGCCCTTAGGGCATGTGTGTGTGCAACATATGTGCACAGATCAATTTCACGGGTGCAACAGGGTGTCAATTCAATTTGAATTCAAATATCTTTATTCGATTGTAAACCTTACAATCATAAAAGCACAATTCATAAACATACAGTTAAAAACAATCCAGTTATTACATTTATGAGTCAAATATTTCTTTAGACACTATAAAAGACAGACAAATATTTCTTTAGACAATATAAAAGACAGGAGTAACAGGCAGAATAAACATTTTTTTTAAAAGATATATAAATAGTTTCAGTACAATAAAAAGGTTAAAAATACCTAACGGCATTAGCAGCATAATTATCCCTCCATACTTTTCCTGAAGGTAATTGCTAGTTTCAGGAAACTACAAACAAATAAAGTGCAATCGGATTTCAAAAGTTGAAGGTAATACAGTGCTTGTTTTATCTGGCCAAAATTCAGTTTTTTGAGGCAAGGTTTTAAATATAGCCTCCGAGGTATTGTGTAATAAGGGCAAAGAAATAAAAAGTGTGCCAGATCTTGCGGAGACTTCCCGTCGCAGCCGCAAGCTGGCAACACCTCACCCCGATGGGCCCCACTTGGTACCGCCAGTAAGAGATGAAACAGATCAAAACGGAACCTTGTTAGTAGATAACGTTCATTGCCAGTCATAGGCCATGATAGATATGGTTCCATTTGTGGACAGGTTTTAAGTAGAACATGTTTCCTAACACTGGCCTTCTGCAGCTCAACCTCCTCCCGGGCAGTATACCTGGTTGTCATGAAAGCATTTTTCACAAAAATGACATCCGGTTTAGTAATGAGGTTTGGGGTTAAAAACAAATCAGGCCGTCCTATTTCGATAAGGCGATCATTAATATACTTCAGCCACGGGACCTTGAACCTGCCATCCAATGCTAAGACTTCTTTTAATATTTCATGGGTTAGAGGTATATCGTTGTTAAGCCAGCAATTCAGCCAGCACAACACGGGGTTAGCTGCTATTCTATCACTTAGATAGGGTACACCCAACTCCTCATGTACTGAGAAATTTCCGGTTCCCCTTTTTCAGCCTCAATATTTTCTTCAGGAAGTTATTTTCTGCAACCTCCAAATCCCTCAACTTGCTGTAGCCCCAAAGCTCACTTCCATAACAGGCGACGGCAACACTTTTTGCCTGATATAGTTTAGGTAAAGCGGCCACCGGACTGTTACCAATTTTACTTGCAAAGCCAATTATGGCCGCATTAACAAGTGTTACCTCGCCCTACTTCTTGAGAACAGCAGGGCCCCAGGATAATTTATGATCAAGAAGGACCCCGAGGTATGAAAAGGTATTGGTGGTTGGACTTTTTTCCCCATTTATACGAAAAAGGTTACATTTTCGTGATCCTAGGCTTGTCTTCATAACATAGGACTTAGAGTTATTAATACTTAGGCCTCGGGACTCCATGAAATTAAAGAAAGAATTTAAAAGTGTCTGGAGGCTGATTGCTGTCCTAGAAATAAGGACAGCGTCGTCCGCGTAGAGCAGAACAGGGACGCCTTTTCGGCCTACATAGGGGTAATCGGCTCCTGTTTTTAGCAATTGCTCCTCCAACTCGTTAATATACAAGTTGAAGAGGAATGGAGCCAGGATGCACCCCTGGCGGACACCCCGATTTATTCTGAAATCCCTTTTCAAAGTTTCATGTTTCGCACACACATGCCCTTAGGGCATGTGTGTGTGCAACATATGTGCGCAGAGCAATTTCAGGGGTGCAACAGGGTGTCATTTTGACACACTTGTACCCTTGAAATTGCATGAGCAATTTGCGAGTACCTGCTGGTACTCGCAAATTACTCACGCAATCTCCAATTCATTCCTTAATTGCGACTAGCAATTTGCGAGTAGCAATTAAGAAATGTGTAGGAATTGCTATTTTTATAGTGATTCCTACATGCATATGCTTTTACGATTCCTAAATAACGATTCCTTAAAAATCGCTATTTAGGAATCGCAATTCCTTCTGTTGATGCATGTGGCAGATTGTACACTAATAGCTCACAAAGGAGTTCATCATGTACCAACAGAATGGTAATGCTTAGGCCTGGGTGAAGTTTAAATTATGCAGGACTAATTTGGGTAATTTCAGCAAATACGCATCATTCTTATGATGTTTGAGTAATAAAGAGTAATTTGGGAGAAAAATCCTACCGTAGGAGCACAGGACCAATGAACTAAGAGAAGGCAAATGGGGTCGTGCAAATGCACACACCTGGGTATCTGTGAGGGACAGGCGCTCAAGATGGCGGAGTGAGGGCGTCATAGAGCAGCGGCCTGCCCAGGAGCTCCCATCGCCTTTCCCCGCTCAATGAAATTTAGAAGGGGGAAAATAAGCGGAGGACTGAGTATGTCTCTCTGCACTCAATGACGACGATTTGAAGGGAGAAAGGGAAAAAAAAGAAACTTTAGTTGGACATACCTGCCTGGATCCGGGCTGGTGACCTTGTCTGTCTACGCCGCTCGCCCATGCTGCTGTAGCATTACGGTTCGCTGCTGCTGCAGCTCCAGGGGGTCTCCCAGCCTTGGGTCCTGACAAAATCTTTACAGTTCGGAGTGGGGCCGAATGTTGCGGCTCTGTCTGGCGTATACTTCATCACAGCTTGTGAGGCAGACGATTCCGCTGCTAGTCCGCGGATCGGTGCTCGGCTTATCGGGGCTGCAGGTGCGACGTGGACGGGTGTCTACACTATTCGCCACCATCAGTGTCTGTAGGAGCTACGGATCAGAGCTCTCAGGAGAGAATGGCCCTGAAGAATGTGCCCAGAGCCACCCGTGCCACCAAAGCTGCAGTCGCGGAACTGGTGGCAGCCTCTTTGGCTCCATTAGCACCTCCAGCTTCCCTGGCTGTTCCGGCTGTTCCTGTGGTTTTTCTGTCTTGTGCCACAAAGACTGCAACGACTCTGCCTGCAGCGCCACTCGGAACCGGTAAGCCACTCTTGCGGGCCCCCGTTCTTGTTATCTCTGATGCTATGCTATTGAATGGGGAGAGCAATGATGACAACAATATATCTCTCACAGTCACTGGCACTAATCAGCAGTGGCCCTATCAGACACGTCATCTCCTCCCACTACAATTACTTTAACTACTGGGCCCCTGTTATTTTGATGCCAGAGGAAGCTGAGATTAATTCATCTGGGGACATAGAAGATATCCCATCAGCAGGGGGAAAGATCCACCCTGGCGAGCTCAAGGGGGGCATTCACATTGAATCTGACAGGACTCTGTAAGTGGAAGCGAGCCGGGGGATAGTAGACACAAGAGATACACTGATCGGCAATGACATAACTGTCTCCCTCCCTGAGGGGGATGAAGATGGGGCGGAGAGGGCTCCAATGAGGACTATGAAGAGGTGGGAGACGATGAGAGAACTGTCAATTCAATTGCTGGCTCTTCCTCAGATACCGCCAAGTTTCTGGTTGCTCGAAGGGAAAAAGCAAAATTGAAGGTTAAACTGAAGATCAAGAAAGGGAGAACTGGTAATACTGAGGGACTCCCAAGTATAATCTCAGTCTCTGCCCTGAAGAAGGCTCTCCTGAATGAAAAAAGCCCCCTTAGAACATGGATAGAGGCGAAGGGGCTGGTCAAAAACATGGCTCTTCGGCTGTCAGGTACAAGTCCACCTGTATCTGATTTTTTGAAAAATCAGTCCCCGGCATCTATTAATGCTCCTCCCGCGGATTCTGGGAATAATAGTATCGATCTCCAGCATCCCACAAATATTATTGCTTCGCCCCCGATGGATACACCGCCTCCTCTCTCTGTCGATCTTGTACCCAACTCTAGCCACTCATCATCAGTTGCTGAAGAATTTTCCTCGGGCCCAACATCTCGACAGCTCCTTCCATCCCCTCGGGCTCACCCCCCTTACTGCCTCCAACATCAAATGCGGTCTCTGATACAGCTACTACAGCCCCACTGCGGGTTATTTCTGGAGATTCTGAAGCCGCTTCTGTCTTTTCTCCTCTCGATATTATCTTGCAAACTTTAACCAATCAGCGTCAGGAAGCTCAAGAGCACTTTTTGCAGTTACGAGAGGACAACAACAAATTGCAGAACTCTCTATCAGAGATGACTTCCAAACTAGGGGGGATCTCCCAGGATATTGATGAGCTCCAACAAAGGGTGGTACACTTAGAAGAGGACTCTGCTCGCACGGAATCCACCCTGAGTCAACATGATGCACAGATCATTGCCTTACAGCTGAAAGTGGAGGACTTAGAAAACCGCCAAAGGTGTTCGAACTTAAGACTTTTTGGTATTCCTGAAGATGTTGAAGGGTCAGACCCACGGGCTTACCTTGTCAATCTATTGCCCAAGGCCTTTCCGGATTTAATGGACTGGGATTGGGATTCTCAAGTCCAGAGGGCCCATCGTCTCCCTCTGGTATCAAGGAATCGGGAAAGTAAATTTCCCAGGCCCTTTCTTATTCATTTTGGCAACTTTCTCTTGAGGCAGGCAGTTTCCTTGAAAGCGCGCCCCAATTCTCAAGTTACTATTGATAATCTGTCCCTCTATGCACGATCAGATCTGAGCAAAGCTACTATGGATAGGAGGTGGAAGTTAAAGAAATGTATTGTCCCATTCAAATCCATTAGGAGACAAGTGTTCTTAGAAGAACCGGCCCGCCTTAAGGTTATCAAGGGGAACCACACCTAATTTTTTTACAGATGAGAAGGAGGCAGAGATAGCGTTAGCTAAATTTGGTTACGGTCTTGTGTTAATTTTTTTTCTATTTTTAATATTAGGGATATCTGGCGTTATATCTGCTTGAAAGTGCCGGGGTATACTTATTACTCAGCGCCACAAAAACTATGCTCCCGTATTAACATGGGCTGGGCTTCTGATAACATATTAGCCACTAGTTCTATGGAGATCTGCCCCCGGGTCACTTCGATCACAATCCAATTGTACTCACGTTCAATAATTTACAGGCTCTAGCGGCACCCAAAGCCTTTTCCTACCCACGTTACCTATTATTGGATGAAGAATATATAACACAGCTCAAAACACATCTCCGTGAATTTATCAATTTCAACCTCAACTCGTCTTCTTGTATAATCATACGGGATGCGTGTAAGGCCAGCATCAGAGGGTTCACCCAACAGTATGTTTTTAGGCAGCATTCCGAACGTCGCAATGCTAATACAAAACTGGTCTCTAATATTTTGGCACAAGAACTACTTTTGGCAGAGGCTCTGAGAGCAGGTTCTCCTAATATAGGTGAACTTGGATTAACACTCAGGCGATTAAAATCCAACTTAAAAGCAACCTTTATTGAGAAAAGCAGTGCTAAGTTACATAAACTGAAAATTTCCCATTATGAGGGAGGAGATAAAATTGGGAAATTGCTGGCTTATAAAGTAGTTATTCCAATAAACTACGATGTCTTGTTAAAGTCAACTGCTGTGCTTTTAAAGAAATGGCACAAACTCCCCGTAAACATCATTAGTAGAACTAATTTGATCAAAATGAAAGTACTTCCTAAATTCCTTTATCTATTTCGTTCTATTCCTTTAGCGCTCAATAATATTTTTTTTAAGAAACTAGACGGGCTATTTAGTAGTTTTATTTGGATTTACAGGAAAGTACGCAGATCCTTGACACTCACACTACTTAACCGTTCACTAGATACAGGGGGACTTAATTTCCCGGATTTTAAGTTATACTACTGGGCCACCTTTATAGGTCGCTTACATTCTTTGTTGAACCCTGGTACTCAATTTATTTTTCATACTATGATGCTAAATTCAGACTCCAGAATGTTCCTCCTAAGGTTGAATGACCCAAACTACTACAAAAGGGTCAAATTTAAGACTGCCCGAGACATAGCGAAAATCTGGTTTAATATTTTGACCTTCTGTAAAAACTCTTTTTTTCACGCTAAATTACGCCTTTGGGGTAATCCGGGTTTTTCCTGGGATTTTTAATGATGGCAGGGCTAGAATATGGTCTGCTTATGGTATTACAATGCTGGGGGATCTTTATGGCTCACAGGGCTTTTTAGATTTCGGGACACTCAAAAATGTATATAAACTGACTGACAATATGAGGTTTCAGTATCTACAAAATCACGACTTTTTGATACACATAATGACAATTTTAGAAATTGTAGACTCTGACATCTGGGATTGTTTCTATTCATCAAAGACGAAATCTCTAATTAGTGAAGGTCATAAATGCCTTAATACTTATAAGACAGGAGACTGCACCAGACTAGCCGAGAAATTGAGCTTGAAGATCGGACGTAATATCACATCTAAACAGATCGCTTTTACTCTCTCCAATTTGAATAATCTCGTTCAATCATCAAGCCTAAGGTTACAGCAATTTAAAACCACTTGTCTGCTCTATTTCACACCTGCAGTAATATCTAAATGGTCCACAAATGCTACATATAGTGACCGCACTAAATGCCCGAAATGTGATCTAGCTGGGGCCGACTTAGAACATATGCTCTTCTCCTGTCCGGTGTTAAAGGAATTTTGGGCTGCTCTCGATAAAGCTCTGAAAATAAAACTAGTCCAACCACCTCTCCTGTCAGCCATATCGGTACTTTTAGATATACACTCTGTATCTCTCCCCCAGCAGGCCTTAGTCACAATACTACTCTCATGTGCCAAATTAACTGTATCCCGTGCCTGGATTTCCCCGCAACCCCCTCATATTATGGAGTGGTGGTCATTGGTCAATGAGATATATTCCATGGAGGCAGCTTTGACTAAGCTAAGAGGGGATTGGTCCCTCAGGATATTTGAAAAAATCTGGGGTAATTTCTTTTAAATGGAATATCCAAGATTGTACCATCTGATTGTATTATTGTTTTCTTATTCTTTTATCTCTGCATTGCTGTTCCTGGTCCCCGATGAATGTCCTTCTTTATCTTATTGATATGTTGCAGTGATTATTTATCTATGCATCCTGCTGCTATGTCGTCATTCTCAGTGTTCTTCCCGGAAATGTATTGGTGTTTTTTTTTTCGTCCTTCCATTGTTGTGTTGTTAATAAAAGATTTTTTTTAAAAATAAAGAGAAGGCAAATGGCTGCTGGCTTCTGCAGTGTGTGTCTTGTAGCATTTAGTCCTATTTTCCTTGGGCACATTTTGGATGCAATGGTGCATTTTGCACTATGAAAATTGTGCTGAATGCTGAAATACGCTTCTCACACTGTTACACACAATTACAAGTAATTTTGCTGTAATTGTGAGAAATTATGATGGAGAGAATTAGGCCAGTTACGCTCACCCCCACTCATGGAGAGGTGGAGGGAAGTATGCCACCTGGTATTGAATAAGGTTACTATCTATTTATGGGAATTAGCTACAGCAATATTTGTGAGTTATTGGAATATATAATGCTGTGATTACTCATTTCTTAAAATAGAGGAATAATTACAAAACCAATATAGTGATGGTCTAGTACCTTTTATGGCACACACATGTAAAAACAGATCCAAATGAATAAATTACATACCATCATTACTTTCACAAACCATCATGCACAATTTGGACATGAAGCAACCATGACATGATAACGTCATGTAATTTGAAACTTGTATTAATTAATAAACAACACTAAGTCACAACAGTGTCCTGTTTTTGGGATTATTCAATCTATCTATATCTATACTAATATAATAAAGAGAGAGCACAAACCTTTGAGGCAGGTAATCTCAGGAACCACAGCACCAATCACAACACCCAATACAGCGTTGGAAAGGGCAGTTGCAGCAGAGGGACATAGGCTATGCAGACACCCACCATATACATTTAAAAGGTAAAAGAACTGTGCCAGCAAAGTAGTCCCTTGTGGGCATGTCTGCATTGTGCTGTGGGCGTGTGCTGGGGGCGTGACAAACGCCGCCCTTCATTCCATGTCTCATATTGTGTGCTAATCCCACCCTGCTCCCTTTAAATACCCCTGCACCCCATAATCATAACCCACCCTTACTCCTTAAAACACCCCAACACCCTTAAACACTAACCCATCTTATCCCTATAAATATACCCTGTACCCCAAAACCCAAACGTAGCCCTGAACCCTATAAATACCCCTGTACCTCAAAACCCAAACCTACCCCTGAACCCTAAAAATACCCCTGTACCCCAAAACCCAAACCTAGCACTGATCCCTAAAAATACCACTGTACCCCAAAACCCAAACCTACCCCTGAACCCTAAAATACTCATGTACCCCAAAACCCAAACTTAGCCCTGAAACCTTAAAATACCCCTGTACCCCAAAACCCAAACCTATCCCTGAACCCTAAAAATACCCCTGTACTCCAAAACCCAAACCTAAAGAAAGAAAGTTAGCGGAATAATGGGTGTACATTGGTGGCACGGCGGCCCACATCTCCAGCAACATACTCATATTTTTTCACCACCCATTTGAAAAATGCACTGGTCTTTCTCATTGATGGCCAGCCCCGACATACACTTTTAGACACACCTCCCACCACAAGTTCTAGAATTGCGAACTTTAGAGCTGGGGAGCTACGTTTGAATCTCAGCATCAGCTCAACATCCTGTGATTCCAGGCAAATCGCTTTGTCTCCCCGTGCCTATCACAAATGAATGTGTTCTTCTGAAATGTAAATTGTGCTCATGCCATGTTGTCGAGTTTGCCCTGTATAATATTGCAAGGAAAAATAAAGTAGGGAAACTCGAGTTAACACACTACTGAACGCGCACTCTTAAGTGCATCAGCAGTGCACTGTGAATCGGAGCGTTTCACAGGCCTGTCAGAGATAAGAAATGCTATCAAAACGAGATCCTGCAAAACAATATACTACTGGCCGGCAGCAATTCATACCCGGACAACGTCGGGACGGGCTGCTAGTCATATATATATGTATAGATATGTAAAGAAATACAAAAACAGTGTTAAAAGATGCCCTCCTATGAATTCCAATAATTAACTAAATTAAAGCACCAACTTGCACAGGAGTACCCAGTAAACCCTGGAGGAAGTCTGCAAAGGCATGTGAAATGTCAGTTCTTTTTGTGGAAAGATGTACTGTGCAGGTGTTTTTGACATATTTTTAAAATATGGAATATAAATAGAATTTCTTACATTAACTTATCTTCAATTATGCAGTAATCTTTGGTAATTCAGCTCTAGGAATGTGATGAATTCATGACATATTTTTTATTCTGTACTAAATCCAGGAGGTAACATTCTTTCAGTACACCGTGCTCTCATATTAGCAGACCAACGTACCCGCAGCTGGTTCAAAATAATTATTCCAAACAACAAACTCTGAATCATAAAACAAAGTAAGCAGGTGGAAATGTTAATATTGAAAAGTTGATGTCAATATGAATAACGATACATTCATGTATAAAAACAAAATCACTTCTTTATTGTTGAATACACCCGCTGTGAACTCCCTGTCAATCCCAACTCAGAAATACAATGTTAAGTAGGCCAAGAAACTCCGGCAGAGGTTGCTGATTAAGAGATCACAGGTGGGGAGGCATGTAGCCAGTAGATACTTGCTCAAACAGGAAACTCCATATCTATTCCACAGATAGGCGCAGCAACAACGCAACTCTGGCGAGGCTGAGGCAGTGCTTACCCGTGGGCCGGATTTTCTGCTTGGGCTTGCTCTGGCTCCGTCCCAGTTTTCGGACCAGATTTGGCACCCTTTCCCGGTCTTTTTCTGTCAGCCAGGCTTTCCTCATACAAGATGTGTATTGGAGAGGATGAGGGAGAAAAGGCCTGCTTCCCCGGCCTCCCCGGTGTGGATTCTGGGAGTTGTATTTCTTTCTCCTCTTTTGGCTCCATGTGCTGGGAGACTGTGGCGGTGGAGTTGAGGAAGAGCCGCAGAGTGGCGGCCCGCGGTCTCCTCAGGGGAGGGAATAAAGGAGCAGCAGCAGCGGTAGCAGGCCACCTGGAGCAGGTCAAGGAGGCATAGCTTCTGGATGAACAAAATTCTGGTGAAAATGAGCTGGGGTCAGGGGAAACACAGGTTCTGCTCAATCAGCACACCCGGTCCGTGGGCAGTGTTTTCTTCCCTGCTCCCTCCGCCATTTTCTCTCCTGCCTCTCCTTTGAGTAATAGCAAGAGACACGGGAGGGATAGGAAGTGCAGGTCTAAGCCCGTGAACAAAGCAGCTGCAAAGTCGTAAGTGAGCAAGTCAAGAGGGGGCTCAGACACCAGTCCCGATACCAACAATCTTATCCCGAGGAACATCTCAAGTGGCAATGACTGTGAGGATCAGGGCTGTGGTAGTGGCGGTAGTGGGGTAGGTAAAGATGGACCTGGTTAGATGGTGAAGGCCAAGACCCGAAAAGGTTGGTTGTAAAAAGTACATCTCCACCTTCCTATCAGGGGAGGTTAAAAAGAAGAACCCCAAGCTTTCTAAAGCCAAGGCTTAGGGCCCCTTATTGGATTTTAAGCCTAGGATTACCCCCTCCCTCAGGTCCTACTTCAAGGTTTTACCAGAGGTATTGTGTATGGGGGAAACTGGTGGCATGATTGGAGAGGTCGAATTTCAGTCAGAATCGGATTTAAGCAAGTTGGTGGGGGAACGTGCTATGCAAAGACTACGGTAGATATAGATAGCTCTGGCCCGGCGGCGAGGAGTGACAGGATGGAGGTAAGGAAAGAGGGGGGAGAGGAATCCGCAGGGGAGAGTATTCCACAGGTCAGATTTCACCTGAAGTTACCTCAGGAAACCTTCAAGATAAACTTAAGGGTCATAGCCCTGTTGCTACTGCTGTGGGAGAATGTGCAGACGGAGGAGTAATGGACGAAAGTTCAGAAGTTCGTTCTCCGGCTCCAATATTGGCTCCGGCTCCGGCCCTGGTTCAAGCTTCTGCTCCTGCTACGGAGGTACATTCAATATCCTCTCTAGAACTTCTCATAGCCTCACTGGCGGTGGACATAAAGAAGGGCTTTGGGGTTTTAGCATCAAATCAAGGGGAGATAAGAAGTTTTTGTGAGTCACTAGATAAAAAAGTGGATCTTTTGAATGCAAGGACAGAAACATTAGAATCTGAGGTCAGCTGAATGTTATGAAAGGGGACTTTGCAGCCTTGAAGAAAGAGGAGGGAGTGCTAAGAGATAGACTGGAAATTATAGAAAATAACTCCAGCAGGAACAACTTATGGGTGTTGAATGTCCCAGAGGGTAGCGAGGGGAGTAATGTTAAACCCTTTATAATACCTCCTAAAAGAATACCCTGGAATTGGAGATTTTAGCAGAGGAGTTGGATAGAGATATTCAAAGAATCCATCGGGACCCCTTCAGACGCAACCCAAACCATCCCAAGCCAAGGAAAATCCTTATTACTTTTCATACTTACTCAGTAAAAGAGAAGATTTTGAATCTTTCTCTCAGACTTAAATCGCTGAGGGGGTAAGGATTTTCCTTTCCAGATCCATTCAGATTTGGCTAGAGCCACCTTAGATCGACAATGGGAAATGGGGAGGAAGTTGGATGAATTAAAAAAATGGAGCAGTGGCCCAATTCAAATTTCCCGCCTCCCTGAGGATTATGTTTACAAATAAAATGTACAATGTGAGATCAGTACAGGAGGCTGAGGACCTATTTGTAAACTTACAGTCGTCTTAAGCATACATCAGCCGTCTGTGATGTTAGTTTTAGATTAACTCCCAGATGTATGCGGATTTACGTTCATAAATAGCTTAGTTGTATTTGTTGATCTAGGAAAGGGTTGGGGGAGGATAGGTAGGGGTTCCTCAGAAAATTGGGGAAGAAAGGGGGAGGGTAATGAGATAAGTGAGATCAGGTTAGTCTTCTTCAGGTCTTCCTCTTCCCTACCTTCCCCTCACCTACTTTTTGTTCTACTTTTCAGCCCTTCCCCCTTTTTCTAGAGTATGATAGGTTTATAACTATAGTGTATTTAAGGGTTAGGGGGTTAAGAGGCACATTATGGATATTATGGATAAGTCTGGGTAGGCCAGTGGCCTAGATGGAGGTTTTTTTTGTTTTGCACTCCAGTGTGGGATTTCATCTAATTTTGTATTTCTTTAGGATGGGGTTCTGGGTGGAAATCTTAGGTTGCATTATCTGGGCTATTTTTGTCCGAATGACTGGGGGTAGGGTTCTCTATGGGTGAGTGGTAGAGTGGGAGAGGGTTAAAGTTCTTAATAAAATCCTAATTTCTGCTATATTAGAAATGTCCAGACTTGGAATTCAAAATGAATGGTGTAGGTAAGGTGCTGAGGGCGCTAATAATTAACATGTTGCAGTTGGTTAGGGTAGAGAAGGGGGAGCCACCATGACTTATCTGCAGATTCTTTCCTGGAACGTCAATGGCCTGTGCAGGAGGCCAAGGAGAGATAAGATCTTACAATATTTACAAGACTCCATGGCGCAGGTCATTGTCCTCCAGGAAACTCATCGATTGGAAGAGGAGATGAATGCACTATTAAAACTCCATTCTTGGGTGGGCTCTCATGTTAGCACAAACCAAACAGCAAATATCTGAGGGGAATCAATTATTTTTAAGAAGTCAGCTAGGGCCCATGTTTTCTCCCATTTGAAAGATCCAAATGGTAGGTGGGTGATTGTTAAAACCTTAATTATGGATACCCTTCTAATTTTAATCGGATACTACGACCCTAACCAAGATGACCCCTCCAGTTTAAAGACCATATTTTCACTTTTACTGGGCTTTCCAGAAACAATGGTCCTTGCAGGTGACTTTAATATTGTTCTGGATCCTGTATTGGACAAGTCCCCATCTAACAGGGCAGTGGCCCTGTCTAAATCCAGAGAGTATCTGTTGGGGCTTATGAAACAGTAAACCTTAGCAGACATCTGGAGAGACAGATCTGGGCAGCAGCAGGGGATGTCGTATCGGAACTTTAAATATAGACATCAGTCACGTATCGACTTTGTGTTGGTAAGCTACTCACTAATGAGCTTGGTTAAGAGCGTAGCATATTTGGCACCCCACCTCACGGATCATTCTGGTGTCCTTTTTACTCTCAAAAGCCAAGCACGTAGTCCAATCAGGACTTGGACTTTTAATCATGCTATACTCATGGAGAAGGAAGAAGAACTTTATCTTTCACAAGAAGTGTCTTGGTTTCTAGAGGTGAATGTGGGCACAGCTCTAATCACTTCAGTCTTGAAATCTCTGAAAACTTTCCTACGGGGACAAATTACTAACAGGTCCTGTTATGAGAATAGAATATATAAGGAGGAGATCTCAGATATTGAGCATAGGTTAAAGGATGCAGAGGTAGATCTGTCTGCTCCAATGCCTCCCGAAATCCTACAGGAGAAGCGGGATAAGATCAGGGATTTGAAATCCCAGCTTGAAAGCATTCTAAACACCAGGCTTCTCCAAAGGTGGGAAGCCAGTAAAATTTCACACTTCGAATATGGGGAGGGAGCAGGCAAACTCCTCGCCTGGAAGATTAAATCTGACCGAGCAAGGAGCTATGTCCGAGAGATCAGAGATGAAAGGGGCACCTCCACAACGGATGGGGAAATCTGTGATGCTTTTTGTTCCTTTTTCCAGAATATCTACCTAGAGGATGGCAAAGTTTATAGTCAGAGTGCCCAGAGGTGGCTCGAGAGCATATCGCTTCCCTCTCTTAGTCCTGAGCAAAAAAGATATCTGGATAGGGAGTTCTCCTGTCTGGAAGTAAGGGAGGCAATTGTAAACACTAAGAGGGGTAAGGCCGCAGGGCCAGACGGCTTACTTTCCAAAATATACAAGGTAATAGGGGATCAGGTTATTCCTACTATGACCAAACTCTTCAGTCAGACCTTGCAAGAAGGCCTAATCTCGCCAGATTCTTGGAATGAGGCCCTTATAGTATTAATACTGAAACCAGGGAAAGCAGCATCTAATTGTGGGTCTTACAGACCCATATCTTTATTAAATGCTGATTATTAGTGGTTAAACCAGCTGATAAAGGGGGAGCCCTGGTCCTATGGGCCAAGGATAAATATCAAGAAGAAGCCTACACCCACATATTCAATCAATCGTGGTACAGAAAACTCAAAGGTGATCCAACCAAAGAAATACAACAAGAAATAAGTACCAAAGTTAATTGGGGGTTTGAACAAGGAATAGTAGGACCTGAGGAATCTGATTATTTAATCAAGAAACAGCCAAGGGTTCCAGTCATATATTTTCTCCCGAAACTTCATAAAGATCCACTTCAACCACCAGGGAGACCGATCGTATCGGGATGTGATTCGATACTCGAACCATTAGCAAAATACGTGAACATATTCCTCTAACCCTTTCTTGGTAATGTCACCTCGTATCTAAGGGATACTACTTATTTTATTAACAAAACTGAAGGTCAGCCATTCCATCAGCAACATCAATGGATGGTATCCTTCGATGTCAACTCCCTCTACACACAGATCCCTCACGATGAAGGCTTGGAATCGATGGAATATTTCTTGGAGACAAGACCCAGACCACAAAGATTCCCCATTGATTTTATCCTTGATTTGGCAAAGATCGCCTTGAAGCGTAATTACTTCAGGTTTGAAGATATGATCTTCATGCAGGTAAAGGGCACTGCCATGGGGTGTCCTTATACCCCAGAAATGGCAGTGTTCTTTATGGCACTGTTTGAGGAATGGTTCATTTATAGGAACAATCCATATACCAGTAACCTTCTTTCGTGGTAACGCTATATTGATGATCTTTGGTGCCAATGGGAAGGTACTGAAGAACAATTGCAAGCATTTCATGAATGGCTCAACAACAGACATGCGGAATTAACATTCAGCATGACTAAAGACAAAATGCGATTGACTTTTCTGGATGTGGAAGTTCTCGTACAAGACGATAAACTCCTTACTACTTTACTCCGTAAGTCAACAGACACAAATTCTATCTTACATTACTCGAGTCGACATCCCCGGAGTTTGAAAGATAACTTACCGTACAGCCAATTGTTGAGAATCCAACGCAATTGTGCACGGAAGGAAGACTTTGTGGTTGATGCAGACATACTATGCAAACAACTTCTGAAGAGAGGCTACCCGAAGAATGTGCTTAAACACTCAACAAAGCGGGCCTGGTATACGCCCAGACAGGAGTTATTGACCAAACGGATTAAGAAGCCATCGGAACAACTTGTATGTGTGTCAACCTTTGGCCCACATACCAATAAGTTCTAAAAGATCAGTTTGAGCAATTGGCACTTGCTTACAAACCTGACATGTCCGTTGGAAAAACCATTGTTTGCACTGAAATGGAACAAAAGTATTGGTCAACAAATCATTTGTGCCGATTTACGCAAGAACAGAGTGCAGCCGGATTTACGGACGCTATGGCATCTGGCACCAGTGGTGGGCCACCACAAGTGCGCTTCATGTTCCTCTTGCGGTAATACCATGGAGGGTTCAGAATTTGTGTTTAACTATGTGATGTGGAATCACACAGAATTCACAAACTGTAAGACATGGAACGTCATATATGCCATCACATGCCCATGTCCGAAATTATACATTGGCAAAACCACGCAGTAAATCCATCTTAGAATGACTCAACACGAATCAAGAATCAAACAAAGGATTCTCACGCCACCGATTGTCCCGCACTTTGTGGAAAAGCTCCATTCAGAAAAGGATTTTGATTGGACAGTGTTATCTGCATTAAAAACTCCACCGAGTGGAGGTGATATTGATGACCTGTTGAAAAATAAAGTAACATATCTCATTATGAAATGCAACTGTGTTGCAGAGGGTTTGAATGAGCTGCCATAGGCCCTCTAACTAGAACCTCTGGGTCCCTGTTGAAAATCACACATCATCAAATACCCTCATGATTAGTTCAGCAATAGTATGGAACTTTATTAATCTTATCAGGAGGACGCTGTTTATGTATCATTGCAGTGAAACCACTCAACACACATGTAACTTGCTGATTCAAATAGGGACTGCAAAATAATGAAGCGGCCCGGTAATTAACCAGTTGAAATTGAGGATACAATGAAAATTCTCTCCTCGATCCGCTTGTAATAGATCTTGAACCCCAATTAAACGAAACGGACAAACGCTTTTTACAATCGCCGCAGTAGGTTTTAATATTCTTTATAAACAAAAAGGTTAATCTTGTGACAAAGCAAGAATTTCAGGTCACTGTGGCCATCAACAAGACGACGTGTGTTATGCTCCTCCAACTACATGTCCCACAATACAGCTGTAAAGGATGTTTGCAAACTTCCGGTCATCGGCCTGACTTCAGCAGCGTTCAGCGTAGGGGCTGACTCCTAAGTCGTCACGATGGAGGGCCACCCGCGGTAAAACCCACTTTAGAACCGAAGTAAGTGAAACCTGAGATAAGTGTGAAAATCATTAGCGGTGTGAGGATGTTTTAACATCGCACTCTTCGAGACAAAAAATTCTTTATGGGTGCTCTTTCTTCGCTCATTTTATATAGGTAAACAGCGATTGTTAGAAGTATCTGCAAAACGCTTAAAAAGATCGAGAAACGAAAATCAGTAAGTACAGATTCTCATGTGGCACACGCATTGTGAAATTGATTATTTGAGCAGCATCGCAGAGAACGCACACATATAACCAGGGGTGTATTGTTTATTGTGGCAGATCAAGAGAAAAAAACCTACACAATCGGGGAAAACACGAACGAAGCGTAACGGCCAGGTGCAGGTCGGAAGTCCTAGAAGTAACCCCTCTCATTTGGCGTCCTCCTAGTTTTTAACACGTGAGTGTCTATACAAAAAGTTAAAACATTCATTTAAAAAGCACACAATAGACTGTTTCCTGTTACTCAATCGGTATGTCCTTATCAGTTCTAGATCCTATTGTGACGAGTCAAAAGACATATACATCATTTCTTAAGCGACTTGATGAATCTCAGGTACATAAATTTGCATTTATAAAAAGGCCAAAAAGTTTAGAAAAGGAGTGGGGTTTGGATTTTAATTAGTTTATTTAATGTCACCTTTCAGGTTACACCATGCTCAAGCTCCCTGATGATAATCCCGTAATTCCACGCAGAGATTAGAAACGCGTCGGCCTGTCCAGTATATTTACCACATGGGGCTCCAATTAATTCCTATGCTCCAGAATTAGGGTGTTTAATGATTCATGCACCAGGCAGGGGTTTAAAAAAATTGCCCATGTGGTTAAATTATCTCCGTAATAATTGCCTAACTGTTAGGCCAATTATTATTATTAATATTATATTCTTATATAGCGCCAGAATCGACCCCGAAGGGGTATCTCCGCACTTGCCTTGGGAACCCGTCCTGGCTTTTCCCTGTGAGATAGCCCCTACAGGGCATCCCCAAAGTGAAAGCCAGGCATCCCGCCGCGGGGGGGCCGTTGTGGAGATTAAGCAAGCTTAATGCCCAGAGTTGCAGAGTGTGAACCCATGATTAGGTCAGGCACCGAAGCGAGAATTATCGAGTCCGTGGACATTTGAGGTCAAGACCCGCCGGGGCGGGAATTGAACCCTGGTCCCGGGTCTGACCTCTGCTTCAGGGTCTGCCTGCTCTAACCAGTGAGCCACACTTCTGCCAATGGGGTTTTTGTCATGAAAATGTTTTGCTGGTGTAATTTTCGGAATAATTGTGTGTATTTTCTATATTGTTTATGTATAATTGTCATATTATAGTATATATATACTATTATGTTACTAGTCTAATAACCTGAATATCGTAGTTTTCTGGTGGATGCGAGTTATATTGTATCTCAGACTTGAAATGAATGTTTACTTTTAGTAAAAACTATGTAAAAAATGTTAATCACATACACTGAACATATGAACCTGACGGTCATTGTTTTTTCTCAGAACAAAAAACAAAGAGGTGAAACATACAAACCAGGTACTCTTTTTTGTTAAATATTATAAAATCTTTAAAACCATTATGGCAGCAAGACTGGGTACAGTGGTGGGGGATGTCCTGCATCTTGATCAGAAGGGCTTTGTGAAGGACCGCCAGTTATCACACCTAATTTATGACCTTATCGGGGCAATAGGCCTGGCATCTACATACGCCCTACCATTGGCAGCGATGACTCTAGACGCAACCAAGGCCTTCAGCAGGGTAAACTGGTGATAACTGTCGGAGGCCTTGAAAAAATTCAATCCTGGCGAGAAGTTTTGTCGCATCATACAATCTATCTACAGGAGCCCTTCAGCTACGTTGTTGGTAAACGGTGGTGTTACGGCACCCTTTGATTTATCTAGGGGCACTAGACAGGGCTGCCCACTCTCCCCTCTCCTTTTTGATCCGTACATCAAACTTTCTGCTCAATGGTTAAGGGAGGATATTAATATTCAGTCCTTTAGATATGGAGAGTGGGAGAGGAAGGTAGCCCTGTATGCAGATGATGTTTTAATCTTCACAGCCAACCTTGATAGGGCCTTCCCAGCTGTTATCAGTCAAGCCCAAAATTTCAGTTTAGTCTCGGGGTACAAAATCAACATGGATAAAATGGAGGTTGTGATTTGGAACTAGGTGGCTACCCAGCATCAGTATCAAATAAGCCCCACTATGAGATATTTAGGGGTCAAGAAAGTTCAAGACACAGCCAAGATTGCGGTAACTAATTTGACGGCGGTCGCGAGAGAGTGTGTGAAGTTGAAGACCTGGACTTCGTTGCCTCTCTTGATCATTAACAGGGCAAACTTGGCTAAAATGTCAATACTTCCTAAAATCTCTTTTCTTTTCAACTGCATCCGACTGTACTGCGATAAAGCACAAATTGACAAAATTCAGAGCGAGATTAATTCATTTGTTTGGGGGTACAAATATGCGAGACTAGCTTAGAAAAAGCTGAGGCGACGAAGGGAGAAGGGGGGCCTGGCTTTGCCTGATATCCAACTTTATGCCTGGGCCTTCCAACTATCTCACGCTCGTATACTCTTAAAAATGCCGGTCAACATTGGGATAGGAGGGATGTTTTTAGCAATGCTTCAGGGTGCACATTTACAGGTGAAGGGCTTTTTGTTTAAGTTTGGGGATGTTAAGTTTTTCAAGAAAGTTTGGCTGAAGATGTTACAGGGCCTGGCAAGAACATGGGTTGACCTGAGGAGGTCGGTATCTTTGGGTTACTTCTCCAGTATGGCCCCGCTATGGGACTCACCCGGGTGTCCAGAATGCCTGAGGGACAGTTTGGCAGTCCTGCTAAGGGAATCAGGCCTGGCAGTCTGGGGGGATCTGATCTCAGATAGAACACTGCTATCTTGGGGACAACTTAGTGATAGGGTAGGGTTAGGTCTCTCTAGGTTCAAGTACCTCCAACTGGCCAGCCGGGTTCAGGCTCATCTACAAACTACCAATGGTGGCCTATTAGGGGAAGGCACCGACATAGAGTTTAATCTAGTGACCAGACCACGAGGGAAGAAAGAAGTCTCCTTTTAGCACCAGGCAGTGTTGGAGGCGGTGGATGGAGAGTTTAAACTCGCTCAAGATCTATGGGGGAATGTTTTGCCAGGCCAAGAGTGGGATACCCTGTGGCAAGCTTCGTGTAATCTTTTACACAATATAGTAAAGCCTGTATGGTTAAAAAGGAATCACTTATATACCAACCACAGGGTCTACTTCACCCCGCTGAAGCTTTCTAAAATCAACAAAGAGCTACCCGTATGTTGCAAGAAATGTGGTCTGGCCTCGGCTTCGGATTTACATATGTTTAAAGAATGGCTTCTTTTTGGGACAGCTTTGGCAATATTATGACAGACCTTATTGGAATCTTGATTATTATTGACTTCTCCCTGGTTTCTTTTTGCCTTCAGGAGAATGTCAGAGGCCACGTAATATCCTTACTTTTTTATGTTGTGCTCCTGGCTAGGAGGTAAATCTGCATAAAATGGACTCATCTTATATCTCCTTCCTTTTTTAGAATGGCAATCTTAAGTCCTGGCGATCTCTAAATTGGATCTATCAAGAACCGGCATCCAAAAAAAGAGAAGTTTTTGGAATATCCTGAAATCACGATGAGACCCAGAGAGGGTTTTTTTTTTCCTCTCTTGGGTCCGATGATTATGCTGCCTGAACACTCTAAGGTCATGGTCAGGATCATCCCCAGTACAATCGGGGAGCTTCTCAGACAAGGCCATCTAGCTCTGGAAGCTTGAAAAATAGAGTCATCTCAGCTGAGCTTTGAGTGTGCATACCAGTTTATCTTAGTGCTGGTAGGTGGGCGAGGTTAAAATCCTTAGCCGCCTATGCCTCTCAGTTCACTGAGTGTGGTTACGGACGATCAGAATGTACACTCAAGGTAAATGAGGACAAAAAAACAAACAAAAAAACCAACGCAATTGCCCAGGGAGATGGGCCTAATAAAGGACACATGGCCGGGGGTGTGAATGTTCTCAAGACATCATAAAGTCAGATGCCACTTGAAGGTAGGAACACATAGCCAATCAGGACACAGCACACACAGTAGTCACAGTGATCACGAACACCCCATGCCAGACATCTGGGCACACTACCCACCACACTAACGCAGCATTGTGTCCACACAAAGTTGAGGCCCTCCTGGATTCCTCATTTCATACATTAATTTATGGCTCCAAAAATAGAGGTTCAAATTCATTGAACTGTTGTCCTCAGAACCTGTGCCTGTGTCTATGCTGCTGGCCACATTGTTTAATTAAATGAACTGCTCCTGCTTTGCCAAACACCTCTTGTTTCTTGTGGTCAAACACATGCCGAGACACCATCAGAGCTGATTGCACTTCGAACCCGACTGCAGCCAAAGAAAGCAGACCCCACCCAGACGGATTCACATTTCTGCTACAAGGAAGGTGAGCAGACACTGCAATTGATTGGAAGTTCTGCTGAATCCATGGGGTGGAGGTCCTTTCTGAAGCCACGTTCAAAGAGAGTAAGAGCCCACATCAGAACCTGAGTAAAGCATTTGGTCTATGGCAAACTAGAAAAAAGCATACAAAGATAACCTTAGCACCCTACCACTGACTGAAATCTGGCATATTACATAATATAAATAGTAGACGCAAGGCAGCCTCAAAGGCAATCCGACGAAAGTCACCTTTTTTCGATAGTGAACACTCTAGTAAAGGTGAATATTTATAGCATTTATCGTCAGAGTTGACAACTCAATCTTATTTTTTAGTCTAAACGGAGTTCAACGTTTTGGCCACGGTTATATATAGTTCATTAGGTACAGTAAAGCAATTTTCTACATTCTCAAACAGCATCTCAGTCATAACTCAACAAATGTGGGCATCTGAAAAGCTCACAGATGGCTCTCAACCTCGGGGAAAGGTTGTGGTTCCGTGGTTCCAAATTTGGTTCAAAAGTTCGTAAACCCAATTTATAAAGATCGTCGGAAATGGACAATTTTGGTCTCTACAGACCACAAATGGTGAGTGTAACGTGTCTGAGTGTTTTCGTATGAATCGATATAGAACACTCTGCATTTGAGGATTTAGTCTGAACCTCCGGGTTCCATTTTGTATGTGGCAGCCATTTTGTGTGGTTGCCCTAACATAGGCCCGACGACTGCGGCCGAGAAAGTCCTTGACACGTACGCCTTAGCTGACTTCTGGTTGACCTTGCCGAACTGACTCTTTGCCTGGGGCGAATCCCGCTGAGCCAGTTCCTTGTGTAGCAGCTGGCATGATAAAGATCAAAGGGCAGGACGTGTTCGAGTTTATGGCACACCGTTCCCACTCCTCTATCTCCTCTCCATCTGTTTCTTCATTTCCTTTACAACATGTTCATCGATCTGGGTTGAAGGGTTTATGATGGGTTTGTCCGGCCTGATCGAACAGGAAACCAAGCATGTGTGCAATCGTTTTTTGGTGGGCTGTACAACGGAAAAGGGGATTATCTTTGACTGTCGTCATTTGCTACTTTTGAAATGCTACATGGTCATTGGTCAGTTTGTATGCACCAAATGTAAATTATAATGTTGCCAGAGGCGTAATTTTCGGCATAAAAGACTGTGTTCCATTTATCGAAGTGTGCAGTCTCTGACGAACTACCCGTGTGTACTTCGCAGATCTCTGTCCCTGGTTGCAACCAATAAACTTTGGTCTTTGACGTCATCAAGAAGTATCCCGTGTCTCTGTTTGCCAAGACAGGGGAATCCGGGGTCTTTGGGTGTTGCCCTGACACCGCTGGGTTACCGGATTTGTACCGGTTCTGAAAAACCCAGTACCTCAATTGGCGCCCAACGTGGGGCGACTTCAGCGGTACCGGTCCAAGCCAGAGGTTCGTGAGAAGCTTCGTGAGAAAATTCTGGAGGAAGGCCAGCCACTTCATCAACCCCGGTATGTCGCCGTGGTCCAAAAGTCTTTGCTGCGAGGTTTCCCGCTTTCCGACGGCTACGAAGGACTGCTGCCCTGACTGTCGCCCTGTTTTGGAGCCTTAGACGTTTGTAGAGCGAGACGATTGACGGGTCTTCTGGTGACGCCATCGACATTTCAGTTCAGTATAAACGGAGCGTCTCCTAGTCCTTAGTTTGGTTTGTATCCTTTAGTGGATAGCTTTGGTTTGGTACCTGCAGGCCCCAAAGCCAAGGGATTCATGTATTCACGAGATTATCGTTTTAGATTCCCCTTGTTGTTTGAAGCTAGACTAGTGAGCAAGATGACTGGTTTTAGCAGTCTTAGATACTTGTTCAATTGTGGTACTTTGAGGGATTCCCGGTTAGAGGTTTCGTGTCCGGTTCCTCCGATCGGAACTCCTACATATGAACTGTATGTGAAGCATGGTGTGGGTCCTATTATCTATAATGAGATTTGGGTAAAATACACGAAGAGTGACGGTGTCCTACAGTGGCCCCGTTACGGTAGTTTCGAGACAGAAATCCTAGATAACCTTGAAGTGAAGTTGTTCAAGAAGAATACCCGGCCGGCGATGTTTGACTCTTTCCGCATATGGCGCAAAGAAGCCAAACAGAAAGAAATTAAGTTAGCAAAGAAAAATAGAAAGGGTATGTCAATGGTGCAAGCTGCCGTTGCATACAGAGATAATGAAGAAGAGCAAGAAAGTGAGCAGATGCTTAGAGTGAAGAAGCTAGCGGTAGACCGATGCTACCCGGTATTGCCGTCTAAAGGGCAGAAAGATGAGAAGGATCGCATCTGTTAACTTCACCGCCACCTTATGTGCAGAACGCTACGGCACAGCCACAACCGGTGGCGGTGGTGCCGTAGCGTTCTGCACATAAGGTGGCGGTGAAGTTAACAGATGCGATCCTTCTCATCTTTCTGCCCTTTAGACGGCAATACCGGGTAGCATCGGCCGAGAAAGTCACCGGTTGTGGCTGTGCAAGTGCCTGTTGCTTTGCCTCCTGTTATTCCTCCACAGCCAGCTCCTTCGTTGGCTGTTGTTCCCTATGCGCAGCCTCCTCAGGGGTTGCCAACTTTACCTTTTCCTGCTACTACTGTCTCTATGCCTGTTCCGACTGTGGATTCTTCTACTACTGTTTCGTCTCCTCTTGTCCTTCCGACTACTCCTTCTCCAAGACAGCGGATGACTGCTGCCTTTTCTAGTCTTCTAACTCCTTGGTTGGGACAAGTGGGTATGTCTCCTGCTAGTGAGCGTAGTCAACTGCCTGATACAGATGAGCGAGTGGTTTTGGATCATATGGCGCGAAGATGGGTGACGTATAAGTCCCAGTACGATCTCGAGTCTATCATGGATGTTTTCCAACAATGGGAAGCACCAAAGCAACGTTAAGTTTTTTGAGCTTATGTGTGCGTTCCTCCATGAACAATGGACGGACGAAGTGGGTAGAATTCCTTCGGAATTGTTTCGATTGCGTTCCGAGTTTGCTAAAGGGACGATTGTGAGTTTACATGACATCGAGAAAGCGGTGTCGACGTTATTGTCGCTTCTCATGAATTTGGCGGACATAGACATGTTGTTTGGGACGTAGTTCCACAGCCCATCTGGAATGTTATTCGGCATACGGATCATGATAATGATTGGGTGATTCGTGGGCGAATCTTGTTGCTGCAAATGATAGACAAGTTGGAGGTGCTAAACCTGAAAATGTCATTATTGAACTTCCTGGTAGAATTATCACTCTCATGAAGACCTTGATGCCCGAGGTCCGTGTTAATTGGGATAAATTGTCTGCTTGTAAGCAGAAGAAAGATGAAACTGTGTCAGATTTTTTCTCGCGTTTCGAGGAAACGTTTGTCGACCATAGTGGTCAGGATATGGCTACCGAGGGTGAACAGAGATTATTCGCTGATAAATTCGTGCACAATCTTCTTCCTTAGTTGTGTACAAAGTTGAAGGATTCCAAGAGTGCTTGGCCTGTTTCTACATCGGCGCAGATTCTAGCTACAGCTCAGTACTATGAGAATAGGCGTAAGGACGAGTTAGAGAAAGCGGATAAGAAGACTAAGGAATTGAAGACTAAAGTTCTTCTACAACAAGCTTATCCACCCCGTGTTAATAATCAGCGCGATTATCAGCAGCCTCAACAGTATTCGAGGAACTCACAAAGAGACGAGACTCCTCAACAGCGTATTCAGTATGGGCCTAATCAGTGTGCGTATTGTAGAGAAGAGGGTCATTATAAGAATAGTTGTCCAGTTCTGTTGCACCGTGCAAATAGTGCTCCTGGTGTGAGAGGTAGAGGTGCTCAACAAGCGCCTAGAGGTAGAGGTCGCGGACAGAACGAGCGCCCTTTGCCTCCGCAGAATTCAATGAATAGCTTTGTCCAACAGCAGAATTCGTCTGGTAGGACAGCACAGTACTACGTGGATGATTATTATGTTGAAGGCGATGAAGCGCAAGGTAATGATTGCTAGGACAGCCATGGACAAAGAGAGGGAGTTGTTTTGATTCCAGTAGATCAGAGTGGACCCTACGTGGAAGTGATTGCATCGTGTGTGTCAGAGCCTTTTCTGCTAGACACTGGTGCTACGAAGAGTTCTATTATGCGTTCTAAGCTCCCTGGCGCACCTTTGTCTGGCTTTAATAATGTTTCTATAGGTTTTTCTGGCGCCCTCGTTACGAATCCGATTTCCGTTCCATTGCCTCTTTCTGTTGGTCCTCGTAGGTTTGAAGCACCCCTTCTATTGACTACAGGTTGTAATGACAACTTGCTAGGCCTTGACTTGTTGAAGAGATTGTATGTGACTTTGTACTGTTCTCCGTTAGGAGTACATCTTACTCTGGGTAAGAATGTGATCTCTCCCATATACGTATCGAAGGATTGTCTCCCACCTGAATTGTCTTCGTTACCAGATTCATTGTGGGCTACTGGTCCAAATGATGTGGGCCTGTTAGATATTCCCCCATATGTTGTGACATTGAAGGCGAATGCTAAGTTACCGCGCATTCCACAATATCGTATTTCAAGTGATGGTGAGCGTGCACTTTTGGCGATCATTTATGATCTTATTGACAAAGGTGTTGTTGAAGAGACTTGAGGTAATGTGTGTAATAGTCCGGTTTTGCCCGTCTTGAAAAGAACTGATCCTTCACAGCCTCCTGTGTATAGATTTGTCATCGACCTCCGTGATGTGAACAAAATTGTTGTTCCACAATTTCCTGTTGTACCTGACATTACTGCATTATTGACATTGATTCCTGCTTCTGCCTCTTGGTTTTCGGTGATCGACTTGAAGAATGCTTTCTTCAGCATTCCAATTGCCATGGAGAGTAGAGATATTTTTGGATTCTCTTTAGGAGGACGAAGCTTCCGCTTTAAACGCGCTCCTCAAGGCTATTGCGAGAGTCCATCTATCTACAGTCAAGCTCTGAAGACTCAACTTGACTCATTAGTTTTTCCTGATGGTGCAGCCCTTATCCAGTATGTTGACGATCTGTTGGTTGCTGCTGATACCGAAGACATCTGTAAGGATGCCACTGTGTCCTTGTTTTCTCATTTATCTGATTGTCATAAAGTTTCTCTCTCGAAGTTACAATTCTGTCGCCAAGAAGTTACCTATTTAGGCCACCTCTTATCGAAGGAGGGAAGGAAACTGACCCCAGAAAGAATTCAGACTATTGCAAGAATGAGTGCCCCTACGACACAGAGAGAAGTACGTGCGTTTTTGGGTATTACGTCGTACTATAGACAGTGGATCCCTAATTTTTCTCTTTTAGCGAAGCCTTTGATAGCTCTTACAGTTAAGGTTACTCCAAATCCTATTCCTTGGACTGAGGAATGTCGAAAGAGCTTTTCTGAATTACGTAATGCGCTGTGTTCGGCTCCTGTGTTGGTTACCCCTGACTACAGTAAGCCTTTCACATTGTATGTCCATGAGAGAGAGGGATGTGCATTATCGGTTTTGACTCAGCAGTTTGGCGGGAAGCAACGCCCATGTGCGTACTTTTCGTTGACTTTAGATCCAGTAGCCAGAGCGTTGTCGAGTTGCTTGAGAGCCACAGCGGCAGCGGCTGTTTCGATTCGACAATCTGCGGGCTTGGTTATGGACAATACGTTAGTGGTTATGGTTCCACATGCAGTGGATACCTTGCTGAATCGTACGAAGACACAGCACTTAACTAGTGCTCGGTTGTCAGGGTATGAGCTTGCGTTGTTAGCAAGCCATGTGCACATTAAGAGGTGCAATACTTTAAACCCGGCTACATTGTTGCCGATTTCACTTGAGACAGAAGATGATAGTGAAGAGCAACATGATTGTTTTTTGAGAACTGAAGAAGAGAAGAAAGGAAGAATAGATCTGAAGGATACTCCTCTTCCTAACTGTGATGATGCTTTGTGGGTTGATGGTTCGTGTTTTAAATTACCGAACGGCGATACAACTGCAGCATATGCTGTGACGACTTTGCATACAGTTGTTGAAGCTGCACGTATCCCACATAATTCCGCACAAGCGGCTGAACTGATTGCACTTACGAGAGCATGTGTGTTGGCGAAAGGAAAACGAGTGAATGTGTATACGGATAGTCAGTATGCGTTTGGTGTGGACCATAGTTTTGGACGTTGATTGGCGTGAACGTGTATTTTTGACATCGCATGGGACGAAAATCCATCATGGACAACTGGTGAATGAACTTCTTGAATCTCTCACGTTACCTTTGCAAGTAGCGATTGTGAAATGCAGTGCCCATAAAAAGGTTACGGATGATGTTGGTCATGGTAATGCGTTTGCGGATGAAGTTGCGAAAGAAACTGCTAGAAATGTGATGAGTCGAATGTATGTGGCGGGTCCGGCGAGATGGGTTCCAGAGAAGGGTATGTGTGTAGACTCCATTGAGAGCGTGAAAGTTATTCAGAGTGAGGCCACAGAGAAAGAGTTGGATAATTGGAGAGAAAGTAAGGGTAGGTTGGATTTGAATGGGTGTTGGACTGATTTGTCTGAACATCTGAACATCAGAGATGGTTGTTGCCTAACGCGTATGTGCTTCCAGTCATTACAATGGCACATGGAGTGGCACACATTAGTTTGAAAGGGATTTGCAAGTTGTTGGCTCCGGTTTGGCAGAATATAGGAATCCCCAGATGTGCAGAGAATTTAGTTAAGAACTTAAGGCCCAAAGGAAAGGGAGGCTTTCCCAGGGAGGGTGTGTGTCTCCCGCCCCTCCTTTTTTCCTTTCTTTTCTACACTTTTTGTAAATACTCACGAACACAAGTGGCTGTCAGCCACTGTAAAAGGGGAGGAAGGAGTGGAGGGGGAGCACATGGGGTTTGGGAGCAAATTAGGGAAAAAAACAAAAAAATGTCCTCATCGCAAAATAGAGGAGAAAATCGGGAACCAGATGATCAATAAAAAGTGCCATATACCTTACAGAGTAGGATGGAAAAAAATTTGAAGAATACAAAAATACTTACCTGGAATGTTAATGGGTTAAGAGTCAAGAGCAGAAGAAGGAAAATCTTTGAATACTTAAAACTTGCCGACAGCGAAATATTAATCCTACAAGAAACTCACCTAATGAAAAAAGAATGGGAAGAGATCATTAAAACTCTATATTGGGTCGAAGATTACGTCTGTACTGATCAACAATGCGCCTCAAAAGGGGTTGTTATCCTTATTAAAAAATCCCTGAAAGCAAAACTACTATCCTCCGAGACAGACCCTAAAGGGAGATGGGCCACGGCCAAGATAACTTTTTTCAACAATACCTTTATTCTAGCCGGGTATTATGGCCCTAACATAGACGACCCCACCCCGTTACAATCTTTATATTCCCACTTAATCTCGGTAAATCTTCCTGTGATCCTAGGAGGTGACTTTAATATAATCTTAAACCCAAACACAGATCGGATACCAAAAGGGAAACATAACACCTTGCCCAAAATGAGAGATTGGCTGACAATATATAAAAGAGATCTAAATCTCATTGACGTATGGGACCAAAAGGGCTCCAAACAGGATAGATTTACTTTTAACAATAAAAAACTGAGAACACAATCAAGAATCGACTATTTCTTAATAGATCAGGGTCTTGTAGAGAATACTCATAAATTGTCTCGCCTCCCCGCTCATCTATCAGATCATTCGGCTGTTCAAATGACATTTAAAATAAATGATGTTAAAACTTTATCAAGATGGACTTTAGACCGCTCGATCCTTCTGGATACTACAATAATAGATTTACTTATACAAGAGACAGAGCAGTATTTTCACGATAATACTGGGAGTGCTTCACCCCAAATGATCTGGGATGCATATAAGGCAGTAATCAGGGGTAAGATTTGTAGCCTGGCAATACATAAATCAAGAGAGGCAAAAAAAGAGATCAAGAAAATGGAAGAAAATATAAAAAATTTGGACAGACAGATCTTGCTAGATACCTCCTTACCGAGATGTCAAGAATTAATGAGAGAAAGGCTCAATCAGAAGGAAAAATTATCATCACTATTGGAAAGGAAAATTAGAGAGAGATGGGAATGTAGTAAACTGGCCAATTACGAGTATGGAGAGGGTTGTGGAAAGATGCTCGCATGGAAACTTAAATCAGATCAAGTTAGAAATAAAATAAATTACATTCACCCAACAGACAATTCTCAAAATGGGTTTGAAGAGAAAATAATAAAAGAAGAATTCTCGGCTTTCTTCACAAAGCTCTACACTGAGGATTGCAACCCAAAAATTGAAGAAATAACTAACTTCCTGCAAACACAAAATATTCCGGTTTTAACCTCTGAGGAAAAAATAATGTTAAATGGTGAAATAAAATCAGAGGAAGTTGCCCAAGCGATTAAAGAGCTAAAAAGAGGAAAAGCAGCAGGGCCTGATGCCCTCCCTAACGAATTCTACTTAAAGTTAAAAGATACGCTGGTCCCCCACCTAACAACACTAGTCAACCAGATTTTTACAAATCATGCTAAAATTCCGGAATCATGGAACGATGCCATCATCTCCATCATATTAAAACCAGGAAAAAATCCAAAGCAATGCGAATCTTACCGCCCAATATCCATATTAAATTGCGATTACAAGATTTTTACACAAATCCTAGCAAAAAGGTTAGGGAAAATAGCGGGGACTTTAATAAATTCAAATCAGAAAGGCTTCATGGCAGGAAGGCACTTACAAGACCTCACTCATGAGTTAATCGCAACAATTGACATTTCTATAGCAGAAAAAATTCCTCTATCAATAATTACAATAGACACTGCTAAAGCATTCGACAGAGTAAATTGGTCCTATCTTAATGAAGTACTAAAGAAATTCAATCTAGGGGAAAACATCGTAAAGGCAGTAGGCAATATTTATAATTCGCCCAGAGCTAAAATACTAATTAATGGCCACCTAACTAATAACATCCGGATAGGTAGAGGTACTCGCCAGGGTTGCCCCCTCTCCCCTCTACTCTTTAACTTTTATATCGAGCCGATTGCAGAACATCTTAGAAATCTTCCTTTAATCTCCCCATTTTCTTACCAAGGGTGGCACAAGAAAGTCGCATTATATGCAGACGATCTTATGATCTTTACCGCAGACCTAAAGGAGGCTCTTAAAACAACAGAAGAGACCTTGTTAAACTTTGGGAGGATATCTGGTTATCAGATAAATCAAACAAAAACTGAAACCATAAGCTGGAATGAAAACTTCATATCCCCATTTAGTAAAGACAAAATAAGATACCTGGGTATTGATCTGGTAAAGGAGATAGACAAAATTACTCAAATAAATCTACATAGGGTAGAGGTTGAAGTAAAAAAATTACTGAATGTCTGGAGAGCTCTGCCCTTAACATTCCTGGGGAAATCAAATATCATAAAAATGGCAATCCTACCAAAATTCACCTTCATTTTTAACGCTATCCCGCTTGAGTTTAATAGAGATAAGATAAAAAAGATCCAGGGAGACTTATCTAGCTTCATATGGTCATCTAAAAAACCAAGAATTGCATGGCGTAAACTAAGAAGATCAAAAGAGCAAGGAGGAATAGCAAGCCCAGACCTACTAGAATATTGTAGAGCCTTCCAATTTAAAAGTAGTAGGGTATTGTTGGGTCCATATGAAAATTACCCATTATTCTTATGTGTATTAACAAACAACACCAGCCACTTTCTATACAAATTCGGCCATCCTAAGTTCTTTAAAAAAATTAAATTAAAGGTCCTGAAATCCGCCGCAAGAGCTTGGTACTGTATCAGATCTACGTTGGATATCCCCTTTTACAGTGAAAAGGCCCCGATCTGGGATTCTCATACCACACCAGACTGCCTTAAGGATAGTTTAGCAACATCGCTAAGATCAGCAGGAATAAAGGAATGGGGTCAACTCCTGTTCCAGAATAATTTGCTGGACTGGGATATATTATCTCAGAGTACGAACTTCACTCTTTCTAAATTTAAATACTACCAACTACAGAGTTGGAGTAAGTCTCTCAAAGAAACTAGAAAAGGTAATATGGTCCTGGAGAAGAAGATGCTGACGTCTAAATCATTTTTGAAAAAAACTTCCTACTGGTACTGGGCCTTAATCTCGGCCGGGGAGGAAGAGTTCCGAATTCCAGAAGACATCTGGGGAAAAGATCTGCCGACGCTGGATACAAGTAATATATGGCAAGTATCTATGAGCATGTGCTGGTCAATTGTAACATCTGCTGCTCTTAAAAGAAACCATTTGCTCACTGTACATAGAGCCTACTGGACTCCGAAAAGATTATCCAAATTTAACGGGGCCACAGTGAAGAATTGCCCAAAGTGCGGTCTGCAGAGGGCTGACGATTTACATATGTTTTGGCGTTGTCCCAGCTTGGATGCCTTTTGGAATGAAGTGGGTACTACTTTAGAAGGGGTATTTGGAAGACAACTCTCTGTAAGTATGGACTTAGTTATTTTTGGGATCTCAAGAACAATTGTGGGAAGGCCTCTTACTAAAGACCAAGAGAATTTACTTTTCATTCTGATTCTCTTGGCAAGGTGGGAGATCTGTGTAAAATGGATAACTCCGGTCCCTCCTACTCACAATGAATGGTTGGCCTCAATTTTGAAAGTGTTTAATTTAGATAAAAATAAGAGGTACGCCTCAAAAAAATATAGATTTTGGGATCTGTGGGAAGAATACCATAAGTAATGAAATAAAGAGTGTGGTGAATAAATTGTCTATTTTGAAACTTGAAGGCATTACTCTTGGCTCTCCAAATCACCTCCTTTGTATGCGGTCCAATGATTACGCTATCGCAACAATGATGAGAAAGGCTTGTAAGAGTAGCAAAAATGGCTAGCTCAACCCACTATAAACAAATATGCCTTCTCCCTATAAGTATGTGGACGTAAAGGGTTTCCTCTCTCACGGGTGTCACGAATATCGAGAAGGATCCCTGAAAACTCCAGACTTTTAAATGTTGCGTAATGAGGACTAAAAAAAAAAAAAAAAAAAAAGAACTGTATGGTGTGTTTGATGCATAACCCTGGTAAGGGAACTCCGACACCAGCTGGTCATTTTGCTCCTCCTACGTATCCGTTCGAGGATTTGCAGCTAGATTTTATCCATATGGAGAGATGCAACAACTTGAAGTATGTGTTAGTGGTTGTTTGCTCTTTTTCTAGATGGGTAGAAGCTTACCCCTTAAGGACAACACTGCTTTGTCCACAGCAACATTTCTGATAAAAGAGTTTTTCCCGAGATTTGGAATGCCGAGAATCATTTGGAGTGATAACGGAAGTGAGTTTGTGGGTCAAGTTATGAAGAGAGTGTGTGATGGTCTCGGGATTAGGCAGAAGTTCCACGCTGCAAATCATCCCCAATCAGCTGGTTTAGTCGAGTGCTACAATGGCATCCTTAAGTTGAAGTTAGCCAAGATTCAGGAAAGCACTGGTTTACAATGGCCAGATGCTTTGCCATTAGCACTTTTGTCCACCCGAATGACTGTGCATTCAAGAATGGGTTTGAGTTCATATGAAGTTGTTTGGTCGCCCGGCGAATGTTTGGGGCGTACCAAGACCGACGAGGTTCAGTGACCTCGAACACCCTGTTTTGCTGGACTATTTGCGTGAATTGACAACTAAAATGAGTGTTTTACGCCAACAGGTATACAACAGTCTTCCTCAAGCTACAGAGGATCCAGGCCACGCTATTGAACCCGGTGCCTAGGTCTTCGTCAGAAATTTCCAGCGAACGAAGAACGAGCAGCCCCGCTGGACTGGGCCCTATCAAGTCCTGTTGTCTACGAGATCTGCGGTGCGAGTGCGTGGCAAACGCAACTGGATCCACGGCTCGCATACCAAAAAAGCACCTTTGCCTTTGCCCTATGACAAGTGGGTCCAGGAGGGTCTTGCGGACTCTGAGACTGAGACAATCCCGAAGTTTATACCGTTCATCGATGCCCGTCTGATTGGAACTAGTTCAGAAAAGGAGAGTGATCGACTTTTGCAAGCATCAGTACCTCCTGCAGAGCGATTGGACACTACCGAGCCTCATCTTTTGTTCGCTGATCAAGAACTACCTGGAAAGAACCGATACAATTTGAGATCGAGAATTAAGGACAAATAAAAATATTAATAAAGTTGATTTTTTTTTACTGTTTGCAGGTTAACTCTGCACCAAGGATCTACTCATTTTTTTTTCCTGAACTGCCATCCGGTTCTCGCTGCTAGGGTCGCGGTTGCTACCAGTCTTGGGAGTGTAAGCCTGAGACGCTAGGTCGAGGGTTCTGTTGGCCCGAGGCAGCCTTCCTGGGTGCAGCAGAGGCACTCTCAAGCAGAATCTACCAACCACCGCGGGCAGCACCTTTAGTTTAGGATGGATTTCTTTTAGCTGGAGAGACCTGTGCAGACATTGACTTTGAGAAAACGTATATGCAAAATAATGTCGAAGAAATGCTTTTTGATACCATGTATATCTTTGCTATTAAGCGTCATGATATTTATAGCTGGTTATGTAGCATTTGTTTTTACAATGACGTCTAATCCTGCTTTGCAACCTACACCTTCACCTACTATTTCTTCTCATTCTTTCCATCCTTTGCCCGAACATGAGGTAGTCAGACGTTTGGAATTCTCTAATAATTCTTTCATTCAACTTTTGCACCAGCATCAGTTAGTGATTAATACAACGAACTGCTGGATTTGTGGTTTGATGCCTCATGCAACCGATAAGGGTATTCCTTATCTGGTTTGGCCCTTTAGTTTAAATGGTTCGATTCGAGCTTACAGAACCATGTTCATCTATGCCCACAGTGTCCACCCCTTACGTTCACCGAAAGATAATCCGAAGAATAGTCCTCTAGCTAGAGGCATAGTCGACATGATTAAAGGGACTAATGCAGTAGAGACTATTCCGAAAGATGAGAGGCAACCATATAGTGGTTGGAACGTTACTGGATATGGAGATAGTCTGAGTATTAACCAGCGAGCGAAAAGTTCTCCACCGATCTGGATAGTGCCCCATAAGGGCTACTATTGTCTGCAGGGCAGTGGTAAGAATCCAAAGGCTCAGTTAGGGAAGAGCGTTTGCGCTGAGACCTATGTGTTTCCGTCTCAATCTTCCCCAGCGTTCTTAGCTGCTAAGGGTACCTACTTTGTTTGCTATGATAAAGCTTACACATGGTTGCCCCCCGACTTTTCGGGCACATGTTTTGTTTCCTTTCTGTTACCCCCACTTTTACAGCTGCAGCAGATTACCACAAGACTAGAGTTGCTAGAGGTGTCTTTAGCCAAGAAGACACTGCAGGTCAAGAATTGGGAGATTTTGTTAAGGGTTTTCTGCCGTTCTGGGGACCTATGGCTAACAGTAGGAATATTCGTCAGCTAACAAGAGTGGTTGAGTCCACCATAGTAGAGACCGCTGGTGCCCTTGGTAACCTGACTGCTGAGCTCCAGTCGGATAGACTTATGACACTTCAGAATAGAGTTGCCCTTGATGTTATCTTGGCAGATCGAGGTGGAGTTTGTAGATTGATTCAATCAAGCTGCTGCGTTTTTATTCCAGACAATGCTCCATCAGTCTTCCAGGCCATTTCTAAATTGCACAAAATCTCCGATTCTGTCCATCTGGACAAAGGAGATTGGTCTTTGATGGGATGGTTATGGGGATTGATATCCACTTGGGGTTTGAAAATTCTGATGGTCATTGGGATGGTCTTAGCAATCCTGTTTATGTTCTGTCTCTGTGTACAGTGTGCTCCTGCTATTTGTGGCCTTTGTGCTACTTTGTGCGTACGGAAACCTGTCCAGAGAAAGATGCTTAGTAATAGGATGATGCTACAGCAGCATATCAATGACCTGATGAATATAGATCCGGATTCAGATTAAAATAGGTCTGGGGTTATTGCCTATGATAGGGCAAAAGGAGGGACTGTGGTTCCGTGGTTCCGAATTTAGTTCAAAAGTTCCGAAACCCGATTTATAAAAATCGTCGGAAATGGACGATTTTGGTCTCTACAGACCGCAAATGGCGAGTGTAACGTGTCTGAGTGTTTTCGTATGAATCGAATAGGAGAACTCTGCATTTGAGGATTTAGTCTGAACCTCCGGGTTCCATTTTGTATATGGCAGCCATTTTGTGTGGTTGCCCTAACATAGGCCCGACGACTGCGGCCGAGAAAGTCCTTGGCACGTACGCCTTAGCTGACTTCTGGTTGACCTGGCCAAACTGACTCTTTGCCTGGGGCGAATCCCGCTGAGCCAGTTCCTTGTGTAGCAGCTGGCATGATAAAGATCAAAGGGCAGGACGTGTTCGAGTTTATGGCACACCGTTCCCACTCCTCTATCTCCTTTCCATCTGTTTCTTCATTTCCTTTACGACATGTTCATCGATCTGGGTTGAAGGGTTTATGATGGGTTTGTGCGGCCTGATCGAACAGGAAACCAAGCATGTGTGTGATCGTTGTTTGGTGGGCTGGACAACGGAAAAGGGGATTATCTTTGACTGTCGTCATTTGCTACTTTTGAAATGCTACATGGTCATTGGTCAGTTTGTAAATTGTAATGTTGCCAGAGGCGTAATTTATGGCATAAAAGACCGTGTTCCGTTTATCGAAGTGTGCAGTCTCTGACGAACTACCCGTGTGTACTTCGTAGATCTCTATCCCTGGTTGCAACCAATAAACTTTGGTCTTTGACGTCATCAAGAAGTATCCCGTGTCTCTGTTTGCCAAGACAGGGGAATCCGGGGTCTTTGGGTGTTGCCCTGACACCGCTGGGTTACCGGATTAGTACTGGTTCTGAAAAACCCAGTACCTCAAGGTAGTGTGGGCCAGTGTGTATGTTTGAAGACGTCCTGCATGAGGAATGCGTGATCGCTATGTGTAGTGTGCATGTCGTGTCTTCATTGGTTGAGTATTTCTATCTACATGTGGCATCTAGCTCTGTGGTATTTTGGGAAATGTGAGCCCTTTGTCAAACGTGTTTAATTGGGGCCAATTTCCTCTGACCTGCTTGTGGTGCAACTACCCATCTGTGGGATCAATCAGGGTTTTCCCTGGGCACTCGTTTGTCTTTAGGTTAACTGAGACCCCACCTGTGACTTGGTATTTGTTAGGTGTGGGTGTGTGTCATGGGACTTGTTTAGCCACTTTGAGTTGATGGGGAGGTCATCTTTGATGAATGCAACAGAAATGATTTGAGTTCATTAGAACTCCAGAAAATAATATGGCCGTCACTGGTATAATTTTTATTGACATTGTGCATAAAGTTGTCATAATACACATTGACATTGTGCTTACTGGTATTTACACTGTTAAGTTTGCTTAGGTAATAAAGGACATTGGCATTGTTATTACTAGTAACAGCATCATCCTTTGAGCATGGACTATGACTTGCATTGATATTGTCATTGCCGGTGTAGGTGGTAATGTGTGGGTAAAAATATGACATACATTAGTATTGCATTGCTGGCTACTGGTGTGGTTGTGCGGGCACCGGTTACAGCATAGATTAGTATTGCATTTATTGCACACATCATGGTAATCTTTGACATCGTATTTACACATTCCAAGAAAGACAACCACATTTTCCTGTCCAAAGGAGTGAACTTTTGACACAAATGTAATTGAACACATGAGAACACACAAACAAAACAAATACACAGATCAAAATAAAGATAAGAGAGAGGCATTATTAGACCTACCGGCCATCTTCAAGCCAAGATTGACAGTCCTTCACTACGGGCAACAGACAAGGTGTCAGCACCTCCCCCACCTTATGGAGGGGTTCTCTCCCTCTCTCACTGCATTAGGATACTCTAATTCACCAGTTGAAGAAGTTGGTAGGCCCCGCACCTAACAACAAGTGATTATGCCCAGGTATGAGAGACTAACAGGTCAAGGCAATGGCAGAGCAACCGCAGTCTGGTGCAAGTGTTCCCAGAAAATCAAGTCCCCCATCCGTCGCACCAACACATAGAACCCCAGCAGTGCAGAGAACATGCACCCTCACTGATTTAGGTGACCACATGAGTGACATGGAGATTTGTGATGGTTCTAGACAGTGATACAGCTAGAGGGAAGGAGGAAGGAGTCCACCAGGATCCAATGACAGGACTTACTCAGGTAGCTGAGAGAACAACAAAAGTGAATTTGAAAGGCAAAGCCCAACCAGAAAGGTGAATGGTTTACTGCCCATTAAAGCAGACCATTCTTACGGAGCACTGGAGGGCTCCGGAAACCTGCGCAAGGTCACACGACAACGACTATAGGTGCAGGCTGATCTATCAGGCCCGGGGGGTGGGGGAGCACATCAACCAAACTCCATCAGAAGCTGCACTACTTTTAGTCTGTCCATTCTTTTACCTTTACTTTTAAGTGCTTTTACTGTAATGATTTTAATTCATTGTACAGTTAATAATCAAATTCAGTCTTATTGTCATGTAGTTCCTAGGAATCCCCAGGACCTGTGTGTTTTGAATAACCTAAACTGAGGGCTTGGTGTCCCAACCGCCTTCGCACACCCCCACTGGATATGTTACCCGTTAGACTAGCTAGCTCTACAGTGCCACTACCACCCCCCTGTATCTTACAGTGGTGTAGGTGGTTTCTGGCAACCACTCAACCACTGATCACGACAACCTTGATTCCTCAGTAAACAGTACAGTACTTTTTGCTCGTGCTTATTTATTCTCAGAAAATACACCGGAGGGCGTTTAGGACATTTCAATATGTATTTATTGGTCCAGCTTCAGTCTTGAGTAAAACATGTTTGCTGCGACAATCAGGAGACAGAAGAATACAAAAGAGATTGCTATTACGAATATATAAAATAATAGATATATTTCTAACATAGTGTTAATAAGATAAACATAAGCAGTTCAGATAAAAACAGTAGCACTTGCATATTCCTAAAATGTGCTCCCTAAGTAATTTGCCTAAATGTACCTAGCCTAGATCTGTATATGTAGCATGTATATGCGTGTGTATGTAGCCATACATAGCCAAGAAACCCGTAGGGAAGAACCATCCCCTCATCTGATGGTTGAGAATGAAGGAGCCCGTTTCTGCCTGGAGGATGACACCCCGCAAGGGATGTCAGACTGCTGCGTGTCGAAGATTCAGCATGCAGGACCCTGTGTCAACTTGGAAGGAATTCTCCTCTAATTTGTAGGGGGAAATAAGGGGCTTATAAACTAGAATGGTCACTCCAGCATTTCTTCTAGAATCAATATGTTTTTTAAAACAATCATAAATGTTTTGAAAACAATCATAAATGTTCCAGACAAATGGGATCATGCACAGCTGGCTGTTGGCCAAGGATGAAAAAAGTGGTGACCCTTATAGAGAATAATTATACCATGCCTGAGGAAATGTCTATGTATGTCAGGTACAGAGATTATGATAGAATACTGTGAGCCTGGTGTCAAAGAGACAGGAGAAAGCTACTAGGTAAATGGTCACCTGTTTAGAATCATTATTGTCGTGTGGATGGGACAAATGTATGTAATAGGGGTATACATGACAGGACTAGCCTAAAATAGATGACACCTAATCCTCATCAAAAGGTCAACAGGCTCAGCTAATTAATGATAAACCTAAGGCACGTAAAAGCATAAAAATCATTTAAAATCAAAATACTAAAAGCACTTTAAAAGACTGTAATAAATGTCCATAAAGAAAAGCCATGTTTCCCTAAAAGTGTTCAAAAGTTCCTCTAAACTTTTATGAGTGCTTATTATTACATTGAGCACCTTGAAAGCCACTATACTCAGTCAGAGCAGAGAAGGAAAAATAAAACAAAGTCAGTTTCGATTTTCAATTTGAAAAATGTTTGAAAAATGCTGAATAGTTCCCAACACAGGAAAGGTCCACATTGTTTATGAATCCTGTGCTAAAGACTCAGCATCACTGAACATTGCATCCGCAGGTAGCAAGCCCTCCAGCACTTCCAATATAATGTCTCTAGTGAGCAGAGATAATCATCTCTGGTTCCCACAGCAGCCGCCGGGGAAGAATGTGATGTCTGCATGCCTAGAACCAATGCCTGTACCTCTGGAGTAGATTTCCCTTCCAATAGGAGCGGAAGCATCAACACCCCAAACGTGGACCTAAAGTGTGCAAATCAAACTCACGAATTGCACTGTGTACCTTTTTGATCAAACTAATGTACGAAAACACCTGATAACCAGAGGACCATAGACATCTCCCCTCACATCAAAGACCTGCAATATTCAATTACAATTTATGTATTTTGCAATTCTATATACCCTCTGCCTATGATGGGTGCTACCGCACCTATTCACTGTTAACAAAACATCTGGTCAAATGGAGACCATTAAAAAACTAGCATAGCACTTATATAGGGTTTTTCCCCATGTTATTTACAATTACACCAACCCAAACACTAGCATTCCACATGCACTCTACAATGCTCTCTCACACAACACATGGCATCAGAACATGACAGCTGTGGGCTCTAAGACAACAGCCATGTCATTTTGTGTCTATTTACTGATACCACATGCAGTGGGTACAGACAGACTCTGCATATCACAAGCTGTAGCCCCTGAAAAAGCAAAATGCCTTCTCCGCTTATACCTATGCAGAATCAGGGCCAAAATCCAACCCGAAAAGGCAAACCCCTAGAGTGAATCTGAACTATTAGGAGACCAAACCTGCAGCTCTAAACCTTTTCACTGAGTCTAGTAATACCCAAGCTGAGCTAGACAAGATGTGCAGAAAGGCCACAATACAGGAAGATACTGTTTGACCCTCGAATTCTCAGAGAAGAGATTTTTGGAGATAGCACAACCCCCACGTCAATGCACAAATGTATGCACTCCTGCATTTGAGGGTGGCCCTTAGCGTATCTGCGGCAGTCTTCCTTAACTAACAAAGGGAACCCCAACATGGAGTTCCAATGTATGGCCATCCAACTTGATGATACGAAGGGAAATGGATTTTGTAGGGTAGGGTTGAATGAAAGCATGGATACCCCATGTGAGGAAATCCAGGATACCTAAGTGGGTAGACACACTTGGCTAGAAGGGAAGGGGCAACCCCTAAATGAATGGAAACTTACACGGCATTCTTTATGTTTCAGAGGTAAAGGAATGCTTCCACTGGGCACCAATGAAAAATTGTGGCAAAGTCCTGCACATTACGGATATGCATTGGGGCACCTTCACGCTGATGGATATGTGCTGGCAGGGCAGTGAATTTGCCTACACTCAGTTTGTTCCTGGATGGCACAGACTCTGATCTCTGGTAAATTATCCAACCCTACCCTTGTCATTCCCAGAGAAGAACTATCAGATTTGTACCAGAGTCTGCTAGGCAAAAAGACAACCTTGCTGCATCAGACTTGTGAAAGAAGAACTGCAGATTATGTTTGGCTGGGCTCAGTAAAAGGACATTCCAGAAAAATATAGACTGTTCTCAGACTCACTAGTATTGGTGGAGGGTCCCTACCCTTCTGCACTGTACAGACAAAAGCCAATTCTCTCTGGTTCCAAATTACAAGATGGGAAATGCTTAAAACAATGATTCCTCATGGTACCATCATCGGTACGTGCTAGACTTAATGACTGCGATGAAGTGAGGGGTGTGTGGCAAGATTGGTGCATCCTGCTACATATGTGTAGGAGGTGCCCATGATCAGGATTGGTTCTCGGATTGATTCTCCTGGCTTCCCTGGTGGCTTTTACTTCATTTTTGCTGGTTTTCATGATGCTCTTGATTGTGTGTGGGTCTGCGCAGTTGGGGATATCCGGCTGTAAAAACTCAGCCTTTATATTTGGTAGAATGCAAGTAACTAGGAAAGTATTAATTGTCAAAACAGAAGAACAACAATACCCCAATAAAATAACTGACATGAAGTAGGGGTTAGAAAGTGTAAATAAACAAGTTGAGGAGCACAACCGGAAATATTTGCGAGAGTCTAAGGAGTTCTCCTACACATCACAATGTCTATAGTCAAATTATAACAAACCTCTTGACAGCAAACAATCACATAATACACAATTTTCTTTCAGATTGCTTTTCGTTATTTTTATTCATAATTTTCCAAGTAAAAACAAGACGAGATGTCCAATATCAAAACAGCCTACGCGTTTCGTCCCTATTCATTCAGGGCGGCGCACTGTGTTGCTGGAAGCCTTATCTTTAAACACTAGAAAGTACGCGAGCAGGGGGGTCTAACTTACTTTAGCCATGAATGATACAGAGGAAGGTGGAAATTTGAACTGTGACAGCTCAGCTCAACGTAGTGATGGAGCAAGGGGGTGGTTAAGTGGGTTGTGTTCTGTTGTGCTTATAATGTCTTTATTGCTTTATGGTGTGTCCTTTGATGCAGATATGCCACAAACTTGAACTGATCTGACACACCAGAGTGGGTACAAGGTGCTCCACCTCCAACTTTGAAATCACCTACATGTTGGTACTGAATATTCTGTGTGGATTGTGGTTTTGTCATGAAAAAAGGCAATTCAGATAGCTAAAAGAAAATTAGAGTCTGAATGAGTTGCTTGGTTGGTTAGATTTACATTGTTTCTTAATGTTAGTGAAATATGTAATGAAATTGTTGATGGATTGATGATGTTTTGTCAAATGAATTTTTGAAGGTTTCAAATGATATTGTTTTTATGTTGATCATAATAAAATGAGTTCTGTAAAGAGTTATGATATGGCTTGGGGTATTCTGTTCATCTGAGATTGTCGTGTAGTTCCTACTAATTCACAGGATCTGTGCACTGGTTGGACAACAAAAACTAAGGGCTTGATATCAAGACTGATTCTGGACATCCCAGCAGGATATGTTGGCCTAAAGACAAGCTAGCTCACAGTGCCACCATAAACCCCCCTAACCTAACGAGGGAGTGAATGGACTCTGGCAACCACTGAACATGACAACTCTGATCACTCATGGATTGTGGAAACAGTGCAGTATCTTTCACACAGTCACTCGTACTTACTTTCTCTCAGAGACGTATACAGAATACACAGTGGGATGTTTTCAACATCTTTATTGAACTAACGTTATTCTTGTATAAAATACATGTGCTGCAATGATTAGGAGACAGTAACAAATAAAGGAGTATACAAGCACCAAAAGAGTGAACAGTATTAACCATGGTGCTGAAACAATGAATACATGCAGGCATATATGCAAAATACAGTAATTTAACATACTCCTATGATGTGGAGGACACTACTCTGAGTGTACCTAGAGTGTGAATGTGTGTATAGCCACGAATCCCCCCAAGGGATGATCCAACCCCATTACCCGATAGGAGAGAGTGAAGGACCCCGTCTTGGTCTTGAGTTGGAGACCCCTAAAGTAATGTCAGACCAGTGCGTGGTGATTTCTCAGCATGCACAAACCTTCAGTGTCAGCAGAAGTGCTTCTGCTACCAATCTATTGGAATGCCTATTATTTATAATAAAAAACAGCCTTTGCGATGTGCATGTTAGATTAGTGATGTTAGGGATATGTAGATAGCGCTGTCGCCCCATGGATGAAGATAGGTAGACTTTTGTACCGAGTGCAAAGGGATGCCTAGTACATGATATTCAAGGCATTGTGATAATGTTGTGCGAAGATGGATGTGTAAACAAAGTAGTTTCAGGGAAACAAATCCAACATTGTCGTGCATGCAAATGCATGTAAAAGTTCACCACTGAAATGTTATATTCTAGGACAATGTAACAAATAGGTTGCTTCGCAATATGAGCCTAACTCATGAATATAAAAAGATGGGTATCTTGATGATGATATGGTCATGGTAGGTTTACTACCAGGTGACAGCGTATTAAGCAAAGGTTTATAAAGCAAATCTTGTGCTCCATATAAAAACTTAAGAATGTTCCACACCCAAAAGACATGCTAGAAGTTCCCTCTCTTTCACTGAATAGTTCATTTCACCTTTACATAAGGTCTGTGAAGCATATGAAACAATGCTGTCATCCTTTTCGTCTCTTTGCATCGAGACTGCTCCCAATGCATAAATGTGTGCATTCACAACACCAACACTAGTTTTACCTGCAGCGAATAGTTTAAGACATGGAGCACTATTTTCAACGTATTAAACATCCATTTGAATTTCTCCCCATTCATACTTTGCATCCTTTTTCAGTAACCACCTAAGCGATTCTACTTTAGTTACAAAATCCTGGACAAGTCTGGCATGAAATTCTATCAGTCCAAGAAAAGCAGCTAATTTTTCTCTGGATACAAGCACAGGAGCCTCAAGTAGAGCTTTTCCATGGTTTTTCTTTGGTCTTGTACATCATTATTAATCAAATGTCCGAGGCAGTCTACTTTCAGTATACCCACTATTCTACTTACAATTTACAGAACCTAACTTTATACAAATTTAGTTTGATTCCCCTCTTCGATAATGCATTCAGTGCCATATCCAACTTCATATTATTTTCGCCCATGTCCTTCCCCAATCCTAGAATATCATTTTGGAATGCAACAGCTCCATGAATCGCCTCTAAGGTTTCTTTCATGAGACATGCGAACAGATGCAGCATTGTCAAGATCAAATGACATCCTATACTAGCAAAACATCCCTTCAGGAGTCATTAATGTGGTTAGATACTTGCACTCATCGTCTAGATTATCTTGTTGGTATGTGTTTGCTAACTCTAATGTAGAAAATGCCAATGCTCTAGCTAAAGTAGAGTCCATTAGGTAAAGGATGTCTGTCCACTCATATGGCATCATTAAGAATACGAAGATTAATGCATAACTTTAGATCACCTGAGGATTTACCTAAAATAACCACTGGACAAATCCAAGGGAGTAATTCCACAAGTTCAATAATATTTTGCTAACAATAGTTGTCCACAATCTAATTAAGTATCCCCCAATAAGAAAATGTAGTGGGTCCAATTCACAAATGTTATGTTATGTTACAGCGTTCTTTTATAGTGCACGGCTACTCGAAAAGAGTGTCCCGGCGCTTTCCACCTGCATCTCAGAATAAAAATAACACAACACAGCAAAAGAATGAGAAAAAGAACTGAAACTGAAGCAATAAGAACAGCCTAAAGATTAAAAAGCCAGGTCTTCAGGCTCTTCCTGAACTGGAACAAATTGACAGTGCTGCGCAGCGAAAGAGGAAGCGAGTTCCACAGCTGTGGGGCTTTGCAGCTGAAAGAGCGCCCTCCCGTGCGGGCCTTCCTCACCCGAGGGACCACCGCTTTGTAAAGGGATTCCGAGCGCAAGGAGCGGACTGGTCGATAGAAGGCTAGTCTCCGCCGCAGGTATCCAGCCCCTGATCCAAACAGGGCTTTGTGCATCAGAGTCAGGGATTTAAACTGGATCCGCTTCCGGACAGGCAGCCAATGTAGCGCCTGAAGCAGCCCGGAAGCTCGGGCTCGTCTACGCAGGCCAAAGATAGCCCGGGCGGCAGAGTTCTGTACCACCTGTAGGCGCTGAACTAGGTAATCAGGGAGGCCAAGGAAGAGGGCATTAGCATAATCAAGCCTCGAACTGACGAGAGCCTGCACAGTAATACGCCTGTGCTCCTCAGACAGCAGGGGCAGGAATTTACGGAGCATTTTCAAAATTCCATAACAGTTGCCAGCCAGACCCAGAATGTGTGTTCGCAGCGATAGCTGGTTGTCCAGCTTGACACCCAGGTTTTTAGCCACCAAGGAAGACTGTGCAGGAGGGCTCATGTCGGACGGCCACCAATGCTGCCACTCCGGATCGACACCGCAACCAAAAAACAGAACCTCGGACTTGCTTGAGTTGGCCCTTAGACTGTTCCGTTGGAACCAGTCAAAGACCAATGTAAGACAGTCCCGAATTCTCCCTCCATCAAACTCCTGGTCTTTCCCGCATGTGAAGAGGAGTTGCGTGTCGTCGGCGTAAGAGATGATCTGGGCCCCATATGCTTCCACCAAGGCCGCCAAAGGGGACATAAAGATGTTAAACAACGTGGGGCTCAACACAGATCCCTGTGGAACCCCAACTCCCAATGGCAGCATCTCGGCAGAGCTCTGGGAAACCCAGACCGTCTGGCGGCGGCCTTCAAGGAAGGATGTAAACCACCTGAGCGCCGTCCCCCTAAGGCCGATGTCATAAAGCCTCGCTAAGAGCGCCCTGTGGGGGACGGTGTCGAAGGCCGCCGATAGATCTAACATGACCAGCATCGCCCTCCCGCCGACATCAAGAGTCTCCCTGATGATCTCAGTGACCTCTAGCAATGCCGTTTCCGTACTAAAATTAGGACGGAAACCAGATTGAGATGGATGGAGCAGATTGTTAGCTTCCAGAAAGCGCGACAGGACACCGTGGACGTGTTTTTCCGTGATCTTCGTGAGGGCCGGAAGAAGTGAAATTGGCCTATAATTGGCCAGAACCTCGACGTCGAGACCCGGTTTCTTTAGGAGGGGGATCACCATCGCTCTCTTCCAAGAGCTGGGGACCCTCCCCTCCCTCAGCGAGGCGTTGAGGATGGGATTAACCAGCGGATTCACCACCTCCGCCATCCCAGCCAAAAATTTGGCGGGGCAGGGGTCAAGTGGCGAGCCAGATTTCAAATTGGCCAACAGCTGCCTGGACACATCGCTGGAAACAGCAGGAAAATCAGACAGCACCGCCGTCGGTGTGTGCGGAAATCCGCACCCAGCCCCGGTGACGCCGCTTCCATCCTCCGGTCCTTCCACAAAGGAGGCCTGAATCGCCTTGATCTTATTAGTGAAGAAGCCGGCCAGATCACCTGCCCACGTATCTGAAGAAACTAGAGGGGGCGATTGGGAACTAGGGTTTGTGAACTCCTTCACAATGGTGAAGATCTCCTTACAGGAGTTCGCGGATGCCTCGATCCTCCTAGCCAAATAGTCCCTCTTAGCTCCCAGAATGTCCCGATGGTAGGCCTTCATCACCGCCTTGTAGGCGAGTTTAGCCTCCCCATCATACAAACGTCGCCAGGCCCTCTCGGCCACCTTACATTGGCTGCGAGCCACACGAAGAGCCTCCGTAAACCATGGTGCAGATTGCCGTGCCACCGTGGATCGGAGGGCTACCTTGGGGGCCAGATCGTCCAGCCTATCAATGAGCCACCGCTGCAGAGCCTCAGTGTCGCTATCCAGATCGCCCGAAAGATGGCATGGGTGATCCAGAAGCGCCTGTTCCAGCATGTCAGGTGTCACTCTGTGCAGCGCTCTCGAGGTCGGTCTAGACAAGACTGAGGCACTGTTATCCGGCCGCGCACTCTCCAGCACTGAAAATCTGATCAGCCTGTGATCGGACCAGAGCACCGGCAGGGTGTCAACCTCCGTAAGAGGGACAGATGAAAACACCTGATCCAGGGTATGCCCCTTCTCATGGGTTGGCCCTGACACGAACGGTAACAATCCCAGTGGAGATGTAATATCCAACAGTTTGACCGCATCCGAGTCATCCGCTACGTCAAGGTGGAAGTTGAAATCACCAGCCATGACGTAGTGCTGTGAGGTCAGCACCAACTCAGAGACAGCTGTCTGCAGATCTTCCAGGAAGGAACCCAAAGGGCCTGGTGGCCTGTAGACCAACAACCCCTTCAGGGCCTGGCCCGGGGACAGTCTGAGCGTGAAGGCGAGCGACTCAGCGCTCCCGATGGAATTAAGAGGAAGAACTGAGCAGGAAACGCTCTTTTTCACCACTACCGCCACTCCCCCGCCTCTACCCTTCACTCTATCCTGCCGGAAGATATTGTACGCCGGAGGAATGGCTGAGAAGACATCCGGATTGGAAGCCTCTCCCAACCAGGTTTCGGTAAGTAGCAGGCAAAGGGGATTTTCCCTAACAAGGAGATCGTAAATATGCAGGGCATGGCAGCCTACCGACCTTGTATTCAGCAGCAAACAAAGATGCTGTGCGCCAGCCGTTGCAGGGCGAGGAACATTAACATGGGTCCAGAAAGGCGTCCAGCCACAACACGGACAACGGCGTTTACCCTTAAATCGCCCCGGGAAAACGGAACGGCAGGAGCGAGAGAGGCCCCGCAAATCCCGCAACATCGCAGAGGTATAACAGATCATCTCAGCCAGTGTGTCACCGGACCAGCGTCCCCCGCCGCCCCGTCGCCTCCGGGACGGTGACGGGCGCAGACGGGCAGGACTCCGGCACGACTCAGGCTAAGCGAAGGCGTCCACCTGCGCGTCACGCTGCGCGTGAGGGAGCGACTTTAAATAGGCTCTCCAATCAGCCCTGAGCGTGCGGGTCCGCTCCAAGATGGCGGCCGCCGCTGGCTGAGGTGTCCCAAACAAAGATGGCGCCCAAAATGACCCCCAGGACCCGGACCCACCAAAATGGTGGTGCTTGGCAGGCAGAAAATGCCGTTTTTTAAATGCAGGTAAGGGGAGAGAGGGGCGCAGGCTACAGGCAAGCAGGCTAAAAACAGGGAAAAATCAAACAGAAAAACGAACCTAAATACAAAAACCAGGCAGCATTAAAATACTCTGTGCTAGTATCAGCGCGAGTGCAGCGATGTGGTAGATGGTCTGACCAGCACCGCGCCAAAGCCCGCCTTAAATAGGCTCTCCAATCAGCCCTGAGCGTGCGAGTCCGCTCCAAGATGGCGGCCGCCGCTGGCTGAGGTGTCCCAAACAAAGATGGCGCCCAAAATGACCCCCAGGACCCGGACCCACCGAAATGGTGGTGCTTGGCAGGCAGAAAATGCCGTTTTTTAAATGCAGGTAAGGGGAGAGAGGGGCGCAGGCTACAGGCAAGCAGGCTAAAAACAGGGAAAAATCAAACAGAAAAACGAACCTAAATACAAAAACCAGGCAGCATTAAAATACTCTGTGCTAGTATCAGCGCGAGTGCAGCGATGTGGTAGATGGTCTGACCAGCACCGCGCCAAAGCCCGCCTTAAATAGGCTCTCCAATCAGCCCTGAGCGTGCGAGTCCGCTCCAAGATGGCGGCCGCCGCTGGCTGAGGTGTCCCAAACAAAGATGGCGCCCAAAATGACCCCCAGGACCCGGACCCACCGAAATGGTGGTGCTTGGCAGGCAGAAAATGCCGTTTTTTAAATGCAGGTAAGGGGAGAGAGGGGCGCAGGCTACAGGCAAGCAGGCTAAAAACAGGGAAAAATCAAACAGAAAAACGAACCTAAATACAAAAACCAGGCAGCAAAGGCAATCTGAGACTAAAGTATTACTTTACCACTATTGGGATTCGCCGTAACTTTGCGTTTGCAGTCAGGCCGAGATTTCTGGTTCGGGCCGAAGTCTACGCACCTCTGCTCCCGGGGAGGATTCTCCATCTTGGGGCAGAATCTCCAGCTTGGGACTGATAAAGTGCAATTAATGGGTCGGAATGCAATTGTTACACAAAGAAACATTGGGAACATGTGACAAATGGTAGAGAAGGTCAAACAATTATTCATGTTGTACAATGTTTCCATTATTTGTTCAACCAACGATGGAATCAATGTTTTTTATTACAGAAACTGGGGGATCAGCTCCGGGGTCCATCATATTCCCCTTTCTTACTGTTGTGGATTACCCAACAAAAATGGTCCTTTCTTAGGAAATATAAACCACCTTTCTTGTATATCTACCATCACATTCTAAGTATGCAAAAAATAACCCAGTAAATCCAGCACATTCAACTGCAGAACATGATCTCGTGTATCTAGGGCCTTTATTTCTTTTCTCTCTACAGAAGACTTCTTTAGTTGGTTTACTTTCTAATCTGTTTCTAGTCACACATTTTTCTGAATATTCAATCACTTTGGCAATATTATTCTGAACTTTAAGAAAAATATCAGTGCTAGCCCACAACCGTTCTTGAACTTTCTTAATGTTTGTTTTCATGAGAATCCTGTCCCTTAGCACCTGTTCAAAGTTCATATATTTGACATCACAAGTAGTTGCTAATGAGCGTAATGCAGAGACATAATCTTCAATTGACTCCTCAACTCCATGTTTCCTGGAATAAAACTTCCATAATCATATTGATTTTCCTTCCATATATTAACATTTGTTTTGATGCATATTGGTATACATCTGAATTGTCTGGTTGCATTAAAACAGCAAGATGGTAATATTCTTTTAAGCCAAAACCTCCTAAATAGTGCTTCAATAATGATACTTTCCTTTCTGGTGATCAATCATCTCCTACTAAAACGTACACATATGCAAGGAACACTGCTTCCTATGTGTTAAAGTCCATGGGTGGTTCATTATCTAATATGCAGGTGGTCCTGTTTTATATATTTTGTTTTGTGATGAAAATAGCTGCGGAACCCATTTCTGAGGCTGAGAGCTTGGTAGGAGCTCCTCAGGCAAGTGTAGGGCTCACAGAAGGCCGGGTCCAGCAGCACCAGCAGAATTTTAAGAAGTGTTTTGTGTCCCTGAAACTTCAGAAGAACATGAGGCAAGCCAGCAAGCCCTTGGAGGTCACTTGGAAGGAAGGCAGAGTCATTTCAGCAGCATCAGAGAGCAGCAGGTAGCAGGGCAATAATCCAAACAGCAGTCCTTTCAGAAAAGCAGTGCAGTTGAAACAGTAGTTTTTATGACAGAGTTTTAGTTCAATATACATAACTGTCTGATTTCAAGGGGTCAGAGGCCAAGTACATACACCTAAAAGTGTATTTGACGTAGGGAGTGACCTCTAAAGATCTCTCTGAAGTGTACAAGGATCCCTTTCAACCCAGTCCTGTCTGCCAGATTAACCCCGAGGGGTAAATCAGTGCTTTGTGTGTGGACAGGACACTACCTATTGAATTATGTCAGCCCCTCCCATTCCTTCCCGGCCAGGAAGACCCAACAGTATGCAGATGAATGCAAATAAGTGCTCAGAATGTAGATGAGCCTCACCTTCCTATGTTTGGGGCTGTTTAGTTGGAATGCACACAGTGTAGCTGTCTCCCAAAACAGACGTGTATTGGAGAAAAGCTGTCAGACTCAAAGAGCAGTAAGTACAGATACATGTCTGCTTTTTGATCTGGGGCGGTGAAGTGAACTAAAGACCAATGACAGATTCAACCCTGATCTGTGACTGGGAGTGAGTGTCGGAAATGTGTCAGCGTACTGTCCATCATCTCCTTGTGTTTGCTTTGTTCGCCGTAAGTTGGCAGGGTGTGCCCAGATGTGGGTCCCTTGCTCACTTTACAGCTGGATTTAAGCAAGCCTGACTGATGAGGGGTTTTACCCGGAAACCGGTCCCAGGATGCTTGTTTCTGGTCCAGACCTGGCTTGGCAGTTCGGGATGGCCTGTACCCATGAAGCACAGGGTCAAGACTGATTTGCATATAGCTGTCTCCGAACTGGGGTGGCAAAATGAGCTAAAGAACTATGATGGATTCAACCCAGATTTGTGACTGGGGGTGAGTGTCTGAAATGTTTCAGTGCTCTGTCCAACATCTCCTTGTGTTCGCTTTCTAAAGGTGGTATTTCTAAAACATTAAAGTTAAAATCAACTTCACTTAAGGAGGATTTTTCATTGCCATTCCAAATTTATCAAACATGAAAAAGCCACTCCTCTCTGATCAGAAATTACAGCATAAAAGTATATTAAGGAATTCTCAATGCTTTTATTTTCATAGCACCCTGTCATAAGAGTTACTTAGGGGCTACCTTAGGGTAGTTCCTAGACTTAGACTTATTTGTAATAAAAAGGTAGTTAAAGGCTTGGGAAGTAGGTTTAAATGCAAAGTCGAAGTGGAAGTAAACTGCACACACAGACACTGCAGTGACAGGACTGACAGATTCAAAAGGCTACTTGCATGTGTGGCACAATAAGTGCTGCAGGCCCACTGGTAGCATTTTAAGTACAGGCCCTAAGTATATGATATGCCACTTTACAAGGGACTTACCAGTACATCAAATGTGCCAATGAATTATATGCCAATGTCATCATGTTTAGGGGAGAAGCACATGCACTGTAGCACTGGTTAGCAGTGGTAATGTGCTTAGAGTCCTAAGGCCATCAAAAAGAATGTTAAAAAATGAGACGCAAAATGCAAAAACTTTGGGGGAAAGACCTCCATAAGGATGACCGGTCTAACACTGCGTCTCACATTTACCGTTTACACTAAAGATATAGTTGTGATGATGTAGGAGTAATCCTGAAAACTTGTGTACCATAGGTGATCATGATCATAATGGCAATAACCAATGCATATAATGTTTGCAATTATCCACAATCCCCAAAAAACTTTAACACTATAGGGGCATTACTTAAAACACAGGGAACGCACTACTTCTGGAGGCCCCGGTAACACTTCTGGGCAAGTTGCAAAGGGTGCAAAATATTGCTGCCAAACTCGCCCTCTCTCGCCCCTACCATAGCTCTTCTACGGCAGCGTTGCGAGTACTTCATTGGCTGCCGGTCCATCTGCGGGTGCGCTACAAAGCAGCGTGTATTGTGTTCAGGGCTATTCATGGCCTGGGCCCCATCCCTTTGCGGCGAATGTTTGCCTGGTATCATCCATCTCGAGCTCTACGCTCCTCGTCGTCCAGGCTACTGGTAGTCCCGCGATTCCAGAGAGTGAGGATGGGCGGCCGCTCGTTTAGAGTAGCGGCGGCCAAACTCTGGAACTCTCTGCCAATATCCTTGAGAAGCCTTGAAGATCTCCTAGCTTTTAGAAAGGCTCTGAAAACTCACCTTTTTCCCAGGATAGGCTGAGCTACTGTTTTCACTGGATTATGGGTCAAAGCGCCAGGATGCCCTTGGTGGTGACAGGTCGCGCTATACAAGTATGCCACAATACAAGTTTGAGAAACCTTCAGTTGTAAATAGTCTACTGGGAGCGTTCTCTGTTATTGGACATATTGCACCCTACACTCAATAACAGCTGACGGGGAATGAAGGTGGTAGGGGGAGTAGGATGGGGGGGGGCAGACAAAATAAAAAAACAAATACCACTTACCTCTTCCGCCGGCTGCGTCTCTCCTCCGCTTCTCGGGCGAGTCCCAGAACCAGTAGGCACCCAGGCTACCCATAGTCAATCACAACACTGCAATGCAGCTTCATGATTGGCTCCCCTAAGCCAATCACAATGCTGCTATGCAGCTTTGTGATTGGTCTGAGCGCAGTGGATTGGTGCTCAGATGAGGACTGAAGGCCTGGGCATGCCTCCCACCAGGCTGTGTAATGCAGCCTGGTGGGGAACATGCAAAGTGCCCATGACTGTTTGGGCAGCCCGAGAGGGCCAGCCAGACCATCATGGGCACTTGGAGTGTGCAAACCACTTCTCCCCCTGTGCCACCTGCACCACTTCCCCCCACGCCCCTCCGGCCCAACTGAGCCTCAAAGCTGCAAAAAAATACAATGATAAAAGCGACGTTATCATTCTATTTTCCTGCTCACAGAGGAGTGGGGCAATGTACAGCCTGTCGCTGACCTCTGTAGAATCCCAAATGTCCTACTTGTCAGCTGTCTTTCGGTTTCTTTGTCCATTGTATATACACCGGGCTTTGAAATTTCATATGGCAGAAATACGTGTAAATGAGGTGTGATCTTACACAGCTGTGTTAATAGCTGTAATACACCGAGCTGAGATCAGTTAGAAAATATTTAATATTTTCATACTTTCATATTTGAAAGAAGAATAAAGATGTGAAGTGTAAACTTGCAACTAATCTTTTGAGCCCAGAATCCCTAAACACTATATTCTATATATTGAGAATATTTCTTGCACTACAGACAGCTTGAAAGGCATAAAATGTCAAATCATATTTTATGTTAATATATATATATATATATATATATATATATATATATATATATATATATATATATATATATATATATATATATATATATATATAACATATATATAATATATATCTATCCAATTACCACTCTGGTGCTTGAAACCACCAAACGGAGAAAGACAGGGACTCCAGGATTAACTTGCACACTGCTGGCTGCAGTGACTTTTATTTAAAGATGGTGCGAAATGTCAGACAGGATGACGCGTTTCGGCTAGCGTGAAGCCTTGCTCACATAACCCCGCTGCTCAAACAACTTGATTTAAATACATTGGTGACAGTGCGCACGTGATTACTTGGACTACACAGGTCATAGACAGTGAAAACATACTGCGATAAAATTGACAAAAATGTTTTCTGATTTATCATCATAGATCAAATGCATTTATATTGAGCATTGAACACTTATTATAATAACAATTAATCAATTTGGCTAATATAAAGATATTATCTGTACCAATACATTTGTTTTGAAAATTGAAAACAACAAATTTTACAAATTAATTGAAGAAAGGCATTATTGTTTGTACTAATACAATTGTAATACAATCCTGGGAACAACCACATTAATTCCTTGGTTCCTAAAGGTCTTATTATAAGCATATGAAATTTAAAGAAATGCAGTGCACAAATGCAGAAGATTTCTACCCAACTAAAAAACATTTTGTCTTCTAGTCGAAGCATTACACTGATTTAATGCCAAATTTTTCAAACAGACCTTAAATAACCTATTGGTGCCACAGTTTGATGATGCCTTAACTCCACAATATAATCGCAGTATTGAAAAAACGATATGTGCAGGGTGGTTTTAATGTGCAAATGAAGTGTAGTGTGATTAAAAGGTTCGTTGTCGTACTAAACCAGCAAGTGTATCTCGTACACTATATGGTGCTGGTTGAGAAGGATATTTACAACAAGGGGCGGTGAGGGACAGAGTCTCTGAATTAAGCAGAAAGCTCTCACCCAGTCAAGAGATCAGGGCTAGATCCAACACCTTTTTTTAGCTCACTGCACCATCCCAGTTTCAGAACCTGGCTGTATGCAAATTAGTCTGTTCCTGTCCCAGTGCATGATGGGAACAGGGCAAACCAAACTACAAAAGCCAATTCTTACACTGGGAAGGAAACAAGCTCCTGGGGACCAGTTTCTGGCATTACAGCCGTCTTCGGCCCGGTTTGCTTGAATCCTGATGGTGCAATGAGCAAGGGTCTCACATCTGAGAATACCCTTCCACGCTTTGGGTGGACAAAAATATTTACAACAAGGGGTGGTGAGGGACAGAGTCTCTGAATTAAGCAGAAAGCTCTCACCCAGTCAAGAGATCAGGGCTAGATCCAACACCGTTTGTTAGCTCACTGCACCATCCCAGTTTCAGAACCTGGCTGTATGCAAATTAGTCTGTTCCTGTCCCAGTGCATGATGGGAACAGGGCAAACCAAACTACAAAAGCCAATTCTTACACTGGGAAGGAAACAAGCTCCCGGGGACCGGTTTCTGGCATTACAGCCGTCTTCGGCCCGGTTTGCTTGAATCCTGATGGTGCAATGAGCAAGGGTCTCACATCTGAGAATACCCTTTCACGCTTAGGGTGGACAAAAATATTTACAACAAGGGGTGGTGAGGGACAGAGTCTCTGAATTAAGCAGAAAGCTCTCACCCAGTCAAGAGATCAGGGCTAGATCCAACACCGTTTTTTAGCTCACTGCACCATCCCAGTTTCAGAACCTGGCTGTATGCAAATTAGTCTGTTCCTGTCCCAGTGCATGATGGGAACAGGGCAAACCAAACTACAAAAGCCAATTCTTACACTGGGAAGGAAACAAGCTCCCGGGGACCGGTTTCTGGCATTACAGCCGTCTTCGGCCCGGTTTGCTTGAATCCTGATGGTGCAATGAGCAAGGGTCTCACATCTGAGAATACCCTTCCACGCTTAGGGTGGACAAAAATATTTACAACAAGGGGTGGTGAGGGACAGAGTCTCTGAATTAAGCAGAAAGCTCTCACCCAGTCAAGAGATCAGGGCTAGATCCAACACCGTAGCTTGTCTCCTTTCTGGTGAAGAATTGGCTTGGTAGTTTATTCTGCCCTGTTCCCATGATGCACTGGGCCAGGGACAGACTGATTTGCATATAGCCTGGTTCTGAACTGGGATGGTGCAGTGAGATAAATAACGGTGATGGATCAAGCCCTGATCTTTGGACTGGGTAAGAGTGGTCCGCTTAATTCAGACACTCTGTTCATCACCACCCCCTTTTCTGAATCGTTTTTGGCCACTATAGGTGTGGCAGGGTATACTCAGACATGAGTCCCTTTCTCACTGCACCATCAGGATTCAAGCAAGCCGGGCCGACGACGGCTGAAATGCCAGAAACCGGTCCCCGGTAGCTTGTCTCCTTTCTGGTGAAGAATTGGCTTGGTAGTTTAGTCTGCCCTGTTCCCATGATGCACTGGGCCAGGGACAGACTGATTTGCATATAGCCAGGTTCTGAACTGGGATGGTGCAGTGAGATAAATAACGGTGATGGATCAAGCCCTGATCTTTGGACTGGGTAAGAGTGGTCTGCTTAATTCAGACACTCTGTTCATCACCACCCCCTTTTCTGAATCGTTTTTGGCCACTATAGGTGTGGCAGGGTATACTCAGACATGAGTCCCTTTCTCACTGCACCATCAGGATTCAAGCAAGCCGGGCCGACGACGGCTGAAATGCCAGAAACCGGTCCCCGGTAGCTTGTCTCCTTTCTGGTGAAGAATTGGCTTGGTAGTTTAGTCTGCCCTGTTCCCATGATGCACTGGGCCAGGGACAAACTGATTTGCATATAGCCAGGTTCTGAACTGGGATGGTGCAGTGAGATAAATAACGGTGATGGATCAAGCCCTTATCTTTGGACTGGGTAAGAGTGGTCTGCTTAATTCAGACACTCTGTCCATCACCACCCCCTTTTCTGAATCGTTTTTGGCCACTATAGGTGTGGCAGGGTGTACTCAGACATGAGTCCCTTTCTCACTGCACCATCAGGGTTCAAGCAAGCCGGGCCGACGATGGCTGAAATGCCAGAAACCTGTCCCCGGTAGCTTGTCTCCTTTCTGGTGAAGAATTGGCTTGGTAGTTTAGTCGGCCCTGTTCCCATGATGCACTGGGCCAGGGACAGACTGATTTGCATATAGCCAGGTTCTGAACTGGGATGGTGCAGTGAGATAAATAACGGGGATGGATCAAGCCCTGATCTTTGGACTGGGTAAGAGTGGTCTGCTTAATTCAGACACTCTGTTCATCACCACCCCCTTTTCTGAATCGTTTTTGGCCACTATAGGTGTGGCAGGGTATACTCAGACATGAGTCCCTTTCTCACTGCACCATCAGGATTCAAGCAAGCCGGGCCGACGACGGCTGAAATGCCAGAAACCGGTCCCCGGTAGCTTGTCTCCTTTCTGGTGAAGAATTGGCTTGGTAGTTTAGTCTGCCCTGTTCCCATGATGCACTGGGCCAGGGACAAACTGATTTGCATATAGCCAGGTTCTGAACTGGGATGGTGCAGTGAGATAAATAACGGTGATGGATCAAGCCCTTATCTTTGGACTGGGTAAGAGTGGTCTGCTTAATTCAGACACTCTGTCCATCACCACCCCCTTTTCTGAATCGTTTTTGGCCACTATAGGTGTGGCAGGGTATACTCAGACATGAGTCCCTTTCTCACTGCACCATCAGGATTCAAGCAAGCCGGGCCGACGATGGCTGAAATGCCAGAAACCGGTCCCCGGTAGCTTGTCTCCTTTCTGGTGAAGAATTGGCTTGGTAGTTTAGTCTGCCCTGTTCCCATGATGCACTGGGCCAGGGACAGACTGATTTGCATATAGCCAGGTTCTGAACTGGGATGGTGCAGTGAGATAAATAACGGGGATGGATCAAGCCCTGATCTTTGGACTGGGTAAGAGTGGTCTGCTTAATTCAGACACTCTGTTCATCACCACCCCCATTTCTGAACCACCCCCTTTTCTGAATCGGTTGAGAAGGATAGGCATAATTACATCTTCCATAAACAATAAATATCACCCCTTTAACCTATGCAGGGTCACTTTACATGGGCGAATGTTTGACAATTATATAGGAAGACAATTAATTCAACCAAAATAGAGGATTTCATATGTAGACAAAAGCTAAAAATATATGCAGGAAAATTGATATCAACAGATATAAATATATATCTCTCAAACCTCTAGATCGGGAAAGGATCAGGTATCAGAAAAGCGGTCGTAAATCTTACTCAAAATATTGAACATATTGAACGAGTAGAGTAAACATGGACTTATTACAGTGTGCTGAAACAATTCATTAGTCATAAAGGGTACACCAGACTTCATGGGGTCAAAACCTATGACCCTACAAACAATTATGAATATCTTCACAGATATTTAACCCATTCGGTGTCTTACAATTAAGTTTGAGAATATATTTAGTCTCCAGTTGTCGCAACCTTTTCTCGCGATCACCACCTTGTTTGCTCAAAGGCACACAATCAATGACAAAATATTGAAGCATATTTAGATTGCTACTGTGTTCTTCATTGATGTGACGGGCCACCGGGTATGTGCTATCCGAATTTACAGTAGGCCGAAGGTGCTGTAGTATCCGTTGGTGGACTGGGAGCTTAGTGCTCCCCACATAGCGGAGTCCGCAGCCACATTGTAACACGTAAACCGCATTATCTGTGCGGCATGTGTAGTGTCCTTTCAGTTTTACCGGTGCATTGGAAAAGCCATCAGTGTAAGTCTTGGTGTTGACACCAAACTTGCAAGCACGGCATGTGTTACATTTGAAAAAACCCAAACTGGCTGTAAGCCAATTTTTGTTGATCTCCAGTTTCCGGCTGGTTCTAACCAAATCACTTCGCATCGATCTATATTGAAGTGCAACTCCTGACCGCCAATTACAAGGTGGAACCAAACAGGTGCGGACCTCTTCCCCAATATTCTCGTTCAATGATGGGCCACTACACACAGGATTGTGCGAGCAGTATCAAAGATTTATTAAAGTGCTCTTGAGACAAATGTCCCCCATGATGCGTTTCACTCCGTAAAAGGAGCTTCATCCCATGACGCGCCCCAACAGGCATTGCAAATTTAAAGTGCTTTTAAAAGCCCAAACAGCCTTAAAAAATAGGCTGAAAGGCAACAATGTGCAAGAAATTAACATAACGATTAAGAGTGGCAGTCAATCAAAATGAAGGAGGTTCACAAATAGTGTCAAACAAGTGGTGCACATTAATAAATGTTGCTTTTCCTCAATGGTGATAATGTTCCCAAGTGCCTTTAAAATCAGAAAGAACGTCAAAATGTAAACGAGCATTGAGAGTAGCAGCCAAAAAATTGTACGACATAATCACATGGGTCGAATAGTAATTTGAAAAAAGTAAAAACCCTAGTGAAGTGTCGAACACCAATAGAACACAGTTCAGTATGACACCATTAATTCAAAATACCTCTCCCACTTGATAGTTTCTGGTGAGTCAATTTCCAGACCATAAATTGATCCACATACGTCAATAACAGTTCTGATCATATAGATGACATTAATAAAGTGCAAGTGCAAAAATACAGAAACCCCTTAAATGGAGTAATATTGTATAACAGCAACTGTACCTAATAAAGTGCAAGTGTACAATTCGGAGGTGAATATATTCTTAAACAGAACCTCTTAAAATAATGATGCAGGAATATCATTTCAATGCAAAATCATGCCACAAAAATCATTAAAGTGAAAAAAAGTGCTGTGCAAATTAAGCATCAAATGTATAAAACAACTAGCAGCAAAACAGAGGCTCAATTTAAGAAACTTAAAATTGGATGATACAATTCAGTTACATAGCAGTGATACCGGTAGGAATAAAGAGAAACTAACACTATACATACAGACTTAGACCAATTTACAAGTATACCACAATCTAAAGGCACAGAGATTATAGAAAGTTATGCAGATTTTCATTTATGTTTAAACCATTCGGAACTCTGGTGTGAATGAAATGGGTTTCCCTCTGTCTAAGCAGTTTGTCGCGATTTCCAACCTGTCCGGGGTTAGGGACTGAACCTAGAACAGTATACTCTAAGTCCTTGAGTTTGTTATCGTGTATGGACTTAAAGTGTCTAGGCACCGGATAATTACTGTCAGAAATAACGATGGCTCTTACGTGTTGCAAAATATGTTTGTTGACTGGAAGCTTTGTGCTCCCTATGTACTCCAGATTACAAGTACATTTGAGTTTATAAATTACATACTCCGACCAGCAGGTCAGATATTCTTGAATGGCAATCTGTTTCTCACTAAAGGCATATTGAGTGCCATTTTTAACAAACGTGCAAGCACGACAAGAAGTGCATGTAAAGAAACCCATTTTAGATAACCAGGTTCGTTGAGGTGAAGTTTCAGGCATGGATCTGTCATGGGCATCCCTCATAGAGGGCGCCCGTCTAAAGGATGATGGCGGGCTGACTTGGCATAATGGGACCTAAAATGTTGTCTGTCATACCAATCGGCTATTCCGAGTATATAATGCGTCGAATGGTCTTCTCTTGGGTACAGAAAGTGGTGATCAGGCGAACCGGACAAACTACATTTGTGTCAATAGATTTGACAGCCTTGGGTTTAAGCAGCTCATCCCTAGATTTTATTTTTACTTTTAAGAGAGCCTTATCAAGTATTTTCCTTCTATATCCCCGTTGGAGGAACCTTTGGACAGCTTCAGCTAAGCACGTGTCAGATTTCATTGTGTCACTGCAAATCCGCCGGATACGGATGAATTCTCCGTACGGAATGCTGTTGATAGTGTGTCTAGGATGTGCACTTTGGGCATAAGAATCGAATTACCCGCTGTGGACATCCTATGGAGTTTAGTATGGAGTCTACCGTCCTCAATATACATTTGAACATCTAAAAACTCAGCTGAATCATTGGTGACAGATGCAGTAAATCTCAAATTGAGGTCATTGATATTAATTTCACTAACAAACCATAAGCCAGCTCCTTGGTACCCCTCAAAATGATGCAAAAGTCATCTATATAGCGCCGATAGTGAACAATATACGTTCTCCACTGGCGATGGGTGTTGCCGAGCACGTGCTTCTCCCACCAGCCAACATGTAAGCACGAATAGCTGGGGGAGAAGCACAAACCCATAGCCACCCCACGTTGCTGATGGAAATATTCATTTTGGAATTGGAAGAAGTTATTGCGAAGACAGATTTCCATCATTTCTAAAAGCATTTTGTTGTGTTCCCTTAAAGCGACTTCACGGCTGTCAAGAAAATACCTAGTTGCCTCAATACCTTATTAGTGATGTATACTGGTATAAAGTGATTCTATGTCCATGACAACAAAAAAATAATCAGAACACCAATTCACATCCTTTACTTTAACCCTTTCCATGCTCAGGACGAGCTCAGCTTGTCATGAGGCACGGTGCTCGTGTGCTCATAACGAGCTGACCTTGTCATGAACAATGGAATTTAAGCACTTTCGCACAGGAGGGGAATATGCTCCGCAGCCAAGGTGTTAACAAGAAAATCAGTAGTGTCCTTGAGGTATGATGGTAAATTGGTCATATGGGGTTGGAGAAAATATTCAACATATTTCGACAAATTTTCATTCATGCTTCCTTGGGCTGATATTATTGGGCGGCCTGGAACAGGAGTAACAAACTTATGCACTTTTGGCAGAAGATAAAAAAACGGAGTGATAGGATATTCAACACTCAAGAATTTGGCCTCTTCTTTAGTAAGTAGTCCTTTTCTCTGCCAAAGGTAGATCTTTTGACGAGTAGTATCTTCACTTTTTCTCATGATAATTTTGGTGTACTTGGTGTAGCAAGTAGGATCTGATAGATGTTTGTCAGCCTCTTTCTAATAATCCTCCTTTGACCATAAGACAGTGTTACCACCTTTATCGGAATTTTTTATAATGATGTTTGGGTTACTCTGGAGTTTCTTCATCAAAAGATGATATTGATTATTGCTGTAGTTGACCTGTTTGCATTTGCCCAATATTTGTTTATTGAGTTCTTTAAGTTCAGCAATAACTCTGTCACTGAAGACATCTACAGCATACTTAGGCATGAGTGGCAAAAAGGTCGATTTAGGTCAGAAAGGACAGGGAGCAAATTTATTTGTATTTGTATTTGTATTTTGTTTTTGTATCGCGCATAGCTCACCCGTTAGGTCTCGTAGCGCTGACAGATGGATAAAACAGAACCAGTATGTATAGGAAGTGGATGACTAAGGTTTAAAGAGCAGAGTTTTTAGGTTCTTACGGAAGATAATCAGATTGGGTTCTGCTCTCAGATCTAGGGGAAGTGAGTTCCAGAATGAAGGACCAATTTTTGAAAAGCATCTGTCCCCGTTCCTCACCTTGCGGACTCTAGGCGTCTTTAGCAGTAGTTGGTTGGAGGAGCGAAGATTTCTCGTTGGGCTGTATCGGTGCAGTTTGTCTCTGATATATGCTGGTCCTTGTCCGTTTAAAGATTTGTGGACTAGGCAGCAGACCTTGAACTTTATGCGTCTGTTAACTGGTAACCAGTGTAGTTGATTCAGACAGGGGGCAGACGGGGTTCTTGGTGGAAGGTCCAGTGCTAGCCTTGCCGCGCTGTTCTGAATGGTCTGTAGTTTAGCTATGTTAGAAGCATTTATGTCCGCAAACAATGCATTGCCATAATCCAGCCGGCTAGTTATTAAGCCTTGGATTAGTGGTCTTCTGCTAGTTAAAGGAAGCCATTTGAATATTTTTCTAAGGCTTCTCATAAGGCCTATACAGGTGTGTACCACTTTGTTAACGTGTGGTTGCATTGTAAGTTGGTCATCCATTGTAATTCCTAGGTTTCGGACTGTACCTTTAGGGGGGGGGGCATTGACCAAGTTCAATGGGCCACCAGTCCTGTTCCCATATTTGGTGTGCCTTTCCGAACAGCATTATTTCGGACTTTTCTGTGTTAAGCATCAAAAAATTCTCAGTCATCCATTTTTTGATGGCCACCATGCAGGACCGAAATCTGATTTTGGTGTCGCCTGGGTCGGGGCCCATGGTGACCAGGATCTGTGTATCGTCAGCGAATGAGACTGTTTGGAAGCCATGATCCCTGATTATCTTGGCTAGGGGGGACATATAAACGTTGAATAACGTTGGGCTCAGGATTGAGCCCTGGGGGACGCCAATGTTGTTATCTGTAGTATCAGACAGGAAGGGACCGGTTTTAACTCTAGATTTCCTGTCTGTCAGGTAGCTTTGTAGCCAGCCCAACGCCTTGCCCCCGACACCAACCCCCACCAGTCGCTCTATCAGTACTGTGTGGGAGATGGTGTCGAACGCTGCAGAGAGATCCAGCAGAATCAGGATTGCTGATTTCTTTGAATCAATGGCAAGGCGGATATTATCTACTATTTCGAGTAGAGCTGTTTCCGTACTGTGGTGGGCTCTAAAGCCTGATTGGGTGGCGTCCAGTATCTTGTTGTCTTCTAGATGTTTCATTAGTTGGGAGTTTATAGTTGCCTCCATCATTTTGCCAAACAGGGGGAGGAGGGCTATTGGGCGATAATTTGAAGGAGTTGTGTGGTCAGCATTGTTTTTTTTGAAGATGGGCCTAATTGTTGCTTCCTTCCAGCTGCTTGGGAATGTACTTTGTGCGAGAGAAGTGTTAAAAATAGTGGTAAGTTCTGTCGCTATAGCTGGTCCTATTTTGGCTAGGATTTGTGATGATGCTGAGTCATTTGGGGATCCAGATTTAATCTTTCCTAGATTCTTTATTACCATGTCTGTAGTAAAAGGGTTGAATTCTAGTAGTTGCATGGTGGGTGTAGGATTTTCCATGCGTGACGGATACAGGGGATGTGGAGCATCTGTGTTGGGGGTGGAGTTAGGAAAGGTCATATATATATTATTTATTTTGTCCTTAAAATATACGGATAGCTGGTTTGCCCATTCCTGGGATTCAAGTGCGTTTGCTTGGCAGGGTAAGGGGTTCGTGAAATCTTTCACTATTTTATATAGTGTTTTTTGGCAGCTCCCTGCTTGATTTATTTTGTCGGCAAGATAGTTTTTTTTTGCTGTTGCTATATTCGCCATATATTCATGGTGTGAAGTTTTGTATTTGGCTTTATCGTCTGAGTTTTTGGTTTTTCTCCAACGCCTTTCTAGAGCCCTAGTAGCTACTTTTAATCTCTTCAGTTCCGGGGTAAACCAGGGACTGCTTTTTGTGGGGCATTTGGTTGGGCGCTTGGGAGCTATTATGTCGAGGGTTTTTACAATGGCTTTGTCTAAGTCCATTGCCATCTGATTCACCGATTGAGTGGCAGGGGGAGGAATAAAATGTCTCTAGAAAGTATCTATCTGTATTTTTCTCCATGATCTGGTCAAATTCGATTGTTTAGGGGGTCTGGGGTGCTGTGAGTTTAGCTTGATAGAGAAATTTATAAGTGAGTGATCGGTCCATAGTACAGGGGTAAGATCATTAATGGATAATTGTTGCGAGTTGGAGCAGATGATGTCGAGGCAGTGTCCCGCGATATGCGTCGGGCCTGTCTCTAGTATTTTCAGGTCTAGTGCATGTATGCTGTTGCTCAACTCAGCGGTAGGATGATCAGTTTGACATTCTAGGTGGTAATTTATGTCCCCTAATAGCAAGAAATGTTTACATGCAAGGACGTGGGGTGTAAGAATGTCTAGCATTTGGGTGGCGAAGTTCGCTTTAGAGGTGGGAGGTCTGTAGACCAGAGCACCCTTCCAGTATTCAGTGTTATTGAGTAGCAAGGAAAAAAGTAAGAATTCGCCCCAGGGCGCCAGATGAGTCTCTATGATAGTGATTTTTATGTGCTCTTTAAATATGATGGCGGTTCCACCACCTCTTTTAGATTTTCTGTCCAGTCTAATGATCTTATAGCCCTCAGGTAATGCTGTGGCTATATCTGGGGTGGAATGGTCTTGAATCCATGTGTCTGTCATAAAGAACAGATCAGGAGCTTCTTGATCGAGCACTGCCCAGATTTGTATGGCGTGCTTTGGGAGGGAGCGCACGTTGCCATAAATGCAGGTTAGGACAGGGGGTGTGGTTGTTTGGGGAGGTTTTGGAGGGCTGGTGTTTAGAGCTAGTAGCTGGTCCCTCGAATAGGTTATCATTTTATAGTATTGGCTATGGTACCTGGGGGACGGAAGAACGTGGCGTCGTGCGTCGGTTCTCAGGCGGTGACAGGCGAGGACAGGCCTTGACTTTGACGCGACTTAGACGCGCCGCACGCGCGCCGCTGCGCGTGTCCGCTCTGCGCACTCACTTTTGAAGTGTGGTGGGCGGGACCTGGCGCCGATCAAGCTAGACCGCTAACCGGTGGTAGCCGGAGGTGTACAGGCGAGCAAAAACACAATTTAGCTTCTCACAATGTTATGCCCCCTATGCAGTGTACAAATAACCAATTTTGCTAGCGGTTTCCGTTGCGACGCTGTCGTCGATCAAAATGCTCTCAGCAATTAAAAACAAATGGTGCAAGTGAAGTATTTCGGTGCAATTTTTAAAAGATTTCTCTGAGGCTTAGCAGCGCCTCCTTCCTTTCCTGATTCAGTTTTTGTAAGTGTCTCGGCGGGTCCGCTCTGCGCACTCACTTTTCAAGTGTGGTGGGCGGGACCTCGCGCCGATCAAGCTAGACCGCTAACCGGTGGTAGCCGGGAGTGTACAGGCGAGCAAAAACACAATTTAGCTTCTCACAATGTTATGCCCCCTATGCAGTGTACAAATAACCAATTTTGCAAGCGGTTTCCGTTGCGACGCTGTCGTCGATCAAAATGCTCTCAGCAATTAAAAACAAATGGTGCAAGTGAAGTATTTCGGTGCAATTTTTAAAAGATTTCTCTGAGGCTTAGCAGCGCCTCCTTCCTTTCCTGATTCAGTTTTTGTAAGTGTCTCGGCGGGTCCGCTCTGCGCACTCACTTTTCAAGTGTGGTGGGCGGGACCTCGCGCCGATCAAGCTAGACCGCTAACCGGTGGTAGCCGGGAGTGTACAGGCGAGCAAAAACACAATTTAGCTTCTCACAATGTTATGCCCCCTATGCAGTGTACAAATAACCAATTTTGCAAGCGGTTTCCGTTGCGACGCTGTCGTCGATCAAAATGCTCTCAGCAATTAAAAACAAATGGTGCAAGTGAAGTATTTCGGTGCAATTTTTAAAAGATTTCTCTGAGGTTTAGCAGCGCCTCCTTCCTTTCCTGATTCAGTTTTTGTAAGTGTCTCGGCGGGTCCGCTCTGCGCACTCACTTTTCAAGTGTGGTGGGCGGGACCTCGCGCCGATCAAGCTAGACCGCTAACCGGTGGTAGCCGGGAGTGTACAGGCGAGCAAAAACACAATTTAGCTTCTCACAATGTTATGCCCCCTATGCAGTGTACAAATAACCAATTTTGCTAGCGGTTTCCGTTGCGACGCTGTCGTCGATCAAAATGCTCTCAGCAATTAAAAACAAATGGTGCAAGTGAAGTATTTCGGTGCAATTTTTAAAAGATTTCTCTGAGGCTTAGCAGCGCCTCCTTCCTTTCCTGATTCAGTTTTTGTAAGTGGTATTGGTAAAAGGGTATCAGTAAACCTTGGATACTGGGCACGTGAGGGGATTGTAAGGTATATATGAGACTGTGCCTAGTTTATCCGATTAGCATACTACTACAAAATAGCATTTTATGTTTAAGGGTAGTAGTACACAGAATTTATATTGTATATAGTTGTATATATATGAAATGTTGTGTATATATCTTAGAGAAACCTTTGGGGACTTTCTGGTTTGTGCATTAGGGTTTATTGGATTTAAGGCATTTACGTCGTTATCAAAAAACACCCTTCGACCCACCCATATTGAGGTTGTTCAATTGCACATTTTGTAAATATATGACGTTTTTGATATGCATTTGGGAATACCCAATATTTCCTCGTTTGTTAAAATAATTGCGAATTATCGGATATTTGTTAATGTATTCATACATGTATTTTAACGATAGGCACCCTGACAAATATACCTCTTTTCCCCGTTTTGCAATTGCAAGGTGAAGCTCAATAAATATGTTGGACAGTCCCACTGATTATGCTGTAACCAATAAGATGTTTCCGCTGTTAATGCACGAGCACTTTAAATTCACGCAACTTTCTCAGTGCGTCATGTGACCAAGGCCTCTGTGTAGGCCGAAACGTTATGCTGGCGTGGTGTGCTGAGAAATAAAAAACTCACCTGCACTCTGGGTCTTCCGTGTTCTTTCTGGTCGATGGCTGAGGATTGAAGGTCTGTCGTGTTCTTTCTGGTCGATGGCTGAGGATTGAAGGTCTGTCGCAGCGAGGGTACAAGTGCGGAAATATATATATATATATATATATATATATATATATATATATATATATTCACTGAAAAAACCACAGGTTATAGACCATATATAGTTAGGGATTAGCATTTACAAAACCTTATTTTACTCACACAAAACCATTGAAATTCGCATATATAGTTAGTTGCACTAACTATATATCGCGCACCCGCAATCCACTGCTGATGATGTCACATATTACATCTTTCATGACATTGTCAGTGACATCACTGATGACATCAGTGATGTCATCATCCAGTGACTGTATGTTTCTGTAAAGTTAAACTATGTCTTATATATTTAAGAATGAGTGGATGTATAAGTGTCTGGAAGAAGGATTTAGTAGGTGCATGACTGACTGTATGAGAGAGTGATTAAATGTGTCTCACTGAGTGCATGGGTTAGTGACTAAACTGTCTTAATTTGTGCATCATTATATCTGTTGTTCTGTAAACTGCTGCATGTGTTGATCAGTAGCTATATGAGTAACTATATGGGTTATTGATTGGTTGCCCAAGTATTTGTATGGGAGACTGAGTGTGTGTGTGTGGGTGGCTGGGAGGTGTGTGACTCTGTCCATAGATGTGTGAACAGTTGATTCACTAAATGTATGGGTTCAAAACTGCATGTGGAAACAGCTGTATGGGTGGTTGACTGTGTGCATGAGTGTATTGGTGAGTGAATGGATATCTTAGTGCTACATGTCAAAGTAAGTACATATGTAAAACACAGTACATGTGAGAGTTGACATATATAAATTACTGTGTATAAGAGCCAGTGAATGTGTGAGTGGCTGCATGGATAATTGAAAACTTGTATCAGTGATTGTATAAGAGAGTAAATATGTGTTAGAATATGTTTGAATAAGTAAGGTGTGTATAACTGTATAGTTGAGGAAATGGAGGTGTGATTGATTCTTTGCATGACTGACTAGGTGTATGAGTAACTCCATGGATGAGTGACAATCTGTGAGTGTCTGTTTACACTGAGTGTATCTAAGGTTATATTAGAGTCTGAAGAGGTTCATCGTATTATCACATGAATGATGTCATCAGTGATGTTGTCAGTGATGTCATTTGAGTTGTCATCCGTGATGTCATCAGTGATGTCACTGACCATGTCATGAATGATGTAATATGTGACATCATCAGCAGTGGATTGCGGGTGCGCGATATATAGTTAGTGCAACTAACTATATATGCGAATTTCAATGGTTTTGTGTGAGTAAAATAAGGTTTTGTAAATGCTAATCCCTAACTATATATGGTCTATAACCTATGGTTTTTTCAGTGAATTTTCAAGGTTTTGTAAATGCTAATTCCTAACTATATATGGTCTATAACCTATGGTTTTTTCAGTGAATTTCAATGTTTTTTTAATAGCAAATATCAAAAGCTGTAAAATGTATTCTTCTTTTAAAGGAAAAATATATTTTATATGTATTTATTAAAAAGAATTATGCATCTGCCAAACCCTGACCTCTTAATAGTGCACTGTGGTGGAAATGATTTGGGCACTATGACTGGGGTAGGTCTGGAAATGCTTTTAAAGGACACCTTTGAGCAATTGATGGCACTTTTTTCCTCAAACTGCCGAGGGTATATTCATATATATGCCAAAGACAGAAATGGAGGTGGTCCAATCAAATTTGTCCACAAATTGAGAAAGTGAGGAAGCATGTAAATAAGTCTGTTGCAGCTTACATGAGAGACCATGGAATGGGCTCCATCTACAACAATAACTTGCGTTACTACATGCAAGATATCTACAGAGGAGATGGTGTGCACTTCTCAGATGAGGGGAACAGAGTTTTCATCCAGAATTTAAGACTGTGTATTGGTACCTACTTATAAGTACCTACATCTTTCACAGACCCAAAAGCTCTTTTCAGAGCTACCCTAACTATGATCACTCTAAAAAAAATTTATATGTAACTTTTTTTTCCTAATTTTCACGATTCACGCTTTCCGGAGCGCTACCCGGTTCGCGCACCTGACGCTAACCGTGCGAAAATTTGAAACATTTTTTTTTCTTTTTTTTGGGCATATATGGGCCTCCTCATCCACCCTCACAAAACATAGGGGGTCAGGATATGTCTCCCTTGCCCCCTTTTACACAATCCCAGCATTGTTTATCATCCATCTTGTGTCCAAATTAGACCTTAACGCAAGATGGCGGACTCCCGTTACGCTGCCGGTAAGCTACCCGGTGCGGAACCGGGGCGCGCAACGGCACACGCAGCAAAAAAAAATGTGGGAAGTTAATGTACCAAAAAAGCACTGGAGACACTTTCACCAAATTTTGAATAGTCCCTACTACATACCAGTCCCTACCTTTTTCCCAAATTTGATGGAATTCCATAGAGCCATTCAAGTTGTAGCCCTGTCTAAATAACCTGAGGTAAATTACATGGCAAAAACACATTAGAAAGAGTTGACATTTTCAACCAATGATAACATTACTTTCAAGTTGTATTTTTATGTGCTGACATTTGATTGGTTTGCTACATGAATATATATGAAAAATAAGAGGGAAAGACAGCCATTTTGGCTGGAACTGCCTGAGGCACATTTACAGAGCATTTCCTGAGAAACCTAAGACACTTTTCCAAAGGTAAGTTAATAGTTTCTAAGGAGAAATATGTTGTGCATCTAAAGTTATTTTTATAAAAACATTTCCTGTTAGATATTTACTGTCCCTCAGTTATAGTTATAGATTGAGTTAGGCTTCTCTGTTGTAGTCATGGATTGAGTTAGACTTGATCACATGCAGTACTTTATAATTCTACTTCCTGCCTTGTACAATACACTGCCCAAACATAAATTCACTCTTAAAAACTCAGAACTATGTTGTACACGTTAAGTTAAAAATAAAAATGTTGAAGTTTCTTACTTAAACTCTATTTCTCTCTCTCTTTTTATTCTACCTTAACAGCAATTATGGATAAAGAAGCACAGGAACCCAAAGTACAATCAGAAATACAGGACAATATTGACGATTTTTTTAATGTGACAGTAGACGAACAACTGTTGGAATTTATGGACAATTTTGAAAAACAAGAGAAAATTTATGAAAATAAAGATCATGAAATTTCAGATGAAGTAATACTTGAAATTTCCAAAGATTATTAAAATTAATATCAATAACATTTTATTTATAAATTAAAAATTGTTTAAGACATTATTCATTTTTTTCAAAATTTAAGATATAATAGTAGAGTAATTATAAAAAAAAGTCAGACTAATGGTAAAGAGTATAACATTTTTATATTACTATGTGCTCAGGGAGTGCTCAAAGGATCTGTTTCCACTTTCCCATGAATCTGGGAGAATAATTTACTTACTTGATGTGTTTTAAAAATGTGTTTTTTGACTTAAAATGGCTCAAAGGCTTTGTAAATATGCCCCATGCTGACTATGAAACTCTAGCAGTACATATCAAGAAACCTAAATGACTTCAAGAAACGTTTTTAAACACATCAAGTAAGCAAATTATTCTCCCCCATTCATGGGGAAGTGACTTAAAATGCCCTAACACACATGAGGGCGTATTTACAAGGCCCTTGCACCACTTTTGCATCACTTTTAACATTGGGAAAATAACTTGAAAGTGGCTCAAGGGCCTTCTAAATATGCCCCATGCTGGCTATGAAACTCTAGCAGTACATATCAAGAAACCTAAATGACTTCAAGAAACATTTTTATACACATCAAGTAGGCAAATTATTCTCCCTGAATCATGGGGCAAGTGAAATATTTGTTTAAAGAAGCAGACACCATTTTTTTCTTTCTATAAATTTAAAAAGCATTGCTTTTCCATAAAAACAATTTTCAAGTCATAATTTAAAAACACAGCAAAGCTCCTATGTACAAGCACACCCTGTCAGTACTAATACTTCACATTATCTCCAATTACAATTTCTCAAAGAAACAAAATCTTTTTGTAAAACATTTGACACAAAGCAACATTTTAAATACACAACGTTCTTCCTAATTTTCTCCCAAAAGCATACTAGTCTCTATCTAAATTAAATGAATATTTTCTCACCTTAGCAAATGCTTTTTGAATTTCAAAACAGTCTCAGACACACACCAATTTTTCTTTAGCAGAGCAAAGGGTATGCACTCCAGAGGCTGCAACCAACAATGGCACAGAAATGCTGTATTTCATCACACATATCTCTCATGTCACCCAATCAAAACTCTTCCCTCACTTTTTTCAAATCAACACCCTTCCCCCCTCTGCCCTTTCTGCCCTTTTTCCATAGCAACTACCTCCTGAAAGACCTCTCATGTTTACATGTTCACGCAACAATGTTTCAAATGAACTCTGAACTCTCAGTACACCTGCTAATCCACTGCAATGTTTCTTAAAATCATTTTTTTTAACAATTCAAATTACATCTTTCAAAGAACACATCCATGCACCCTGAATTTCTGTTTTCAGAAATGGAAATCCACCAATCACTGCTAGTGAATCATTAGCACTGAAACTCCACAGTTTTTTTTCTTTACAAACTCCTACTGTTTCAACTGCCATTTCATTCCCACACTTCATCTGACTGCAGCAGAACCTCCTCTCACCATGTTTTCTGTCTGGATTCTTGGACATAGCTACATCCACTGGGCTCACAGGTATGCTGATAACAGAAATTTACACAACCTCAATTTACAAAATGTGGAAATCAAATGGATTGGCCAGAGAGGATTGAGATGTCACCAATTGATACCATTGGTGAAAACCTTTTTGCTTTTGCCAAACCCTGACCTCATAATAGTGCACTGTGGAGGAAATGATTTGGACACTTTGACTGGGTAGGTCTGGAAATGCTTTTAAAGGACACCTTTGAGCAATTGATGGCACTTTTTCCTCAAACTGCCTTGGTATATTCCAATATATGCCAAAGACAGAAATGGAGGTGGTCCAATCAATTTTGTCCACAAATTGAGAAAGCGAGGAAGCATGTAAATAAGTCTGTTTCAGCTTATATGAGAGACCATGGAATGGGATCCATCTACAACAATAACTTGCGTTACTACATGCAAGATATCTACAGAGGAGATGGTGTGCACTTCTCATATGAGGGAAACAGAGTTTTCATACAAAATTTAAGACTATGTATTGGTACCTACTTATAAGTACCTAGAACTTACACAGAACCCAAAAGCTCTTTTCAGAGCTACCTTAACTATAATTACTCTTTTAAGATTTCGAATGTACCTTTTTCCACTAATTTTCACTTATGTTCGCTTCCTAGTTGGCTACCCGGTTCGCGTACCGGCAGCTAACCGCGCGAAAAATTCTAATTTTTTTCCCGACATATATGAGCCTCCTCAGCCACCCTCAGAAAACCTAGGGGGTCAGGATACGTCTCCCGTGCCCTCTTATATCCATTTCCCACATTGTTTTTCCTCCATCTTGTGATAAAATTCGACCGAAACACAAAATGGCGAACTCCCGTTACGCTACCAGTGAGCTACCCGGTTCGTGTACCGGGTAGCGCTTCTACCGCGAAAAATCATTTTTTTTCTTTTTTTATTTTTGTCCCACGGGACCCTTTAATAGCCCCCACATCATTCCTAGGGGGTCAGGAGGGGTCTACCTTGCCCCCTTTCATTAATTTCCCCCTTCGTTTTTCTCCACCTCTTGTCTCTCGATCCTACCGAGAGACAAGATGGTGGCCGTTCCGGACTGTTTAGAATGTTGACAGACACCGGAGAGCCAATCAGCTTCATTTCGCGAAGTTCCGTTACGCGCCAGGTACGTGAACCGGGCGCTAACCAGAGCGCTGTCACAGATATATCTGTTTTTTAATACGTTAATTTCTCAAAATCCACTGGAGCACATATATTGAGACATAGCAAAGGCACGTCGGGCAAACCATATCTACAATTTTGCCAGGTTTCGTGTAAATCCATTCAGCCGTTCGAGCTAAAAGTGATTCCAACCGCACTATAGAAAAATGAATGGGAAAAACGCGTTTTGGGACCCCCCTTTTTTCTCAACCCCCCCTTGACGAAACCCCCCCAAATTTTCAGGGGCTGCTCAGACACAAAATGTGCCATTTTCCTGAAAATTTCAGCCAATTCCGTCCACAAACACCAAAGTTATTCGACATAGAATTTTCAGAAATCCCATAGGAAAAAAATCCTAACTATATATACCTACTGGCGACCGCCAGTAGGTAATATATTTATTTCTTTCCACCGCCACATATTTGACCAAATACAACTATGCAGATTCCCATTTTATGAGCCTGACTTATAGTTATGGTAATGTGCAAATGATAATAGTTGCTCTTTTAAAGAGTGCCCATGTGTCTAAGAGCTGTATAGAAGCCACTGCACGGGGCATTTATAGCAGCTATCATAGAAACAAATATGAAGGCACAACAAAAGAAAGACGTACTTGAGAGTTGCTTACCCGTTTTGGTATCATAACAGTGTTTTTCTTTAATCATGCCATTTGGCATGCTTTTTAAAAGGTAATATAGATCATGCTATGCCCTTTGACTCCTAGTATAAAATTTATTGTTGGTGCAGCCAAAACAGTTATCCATTGTAGGAACCTTCCTTTGCTTATTTGTATGGGTGATTGCCAAATCTGGTGTTTGTGCGAACATTTAGGTTGTTTTTAAGTGTGTCAAGTCAGTTGCTTTTTCAAATAGTCCTTCTAGTGTTGCAAATATTTCCAGTTAGAGTTCTATGGTTCCACTGATTTGGATTGTTCTTTTCTCTCATAAAATGCCTATATTCACACTTGTGTTTGATCTTTTTATTGTGAATTATATTTTCAGCATTGTTGTTGTTATGGGTTTTTAAATACACTTTTATCTGATTTTGAGGTTGATATTATGAGAATGTAAGTGTGGTTAAGCGAACAAATATGTGTAGGTAGTCAAGCGTTTTTGGGTTCTCGCAAAATCTTTGCAGTTCTAGGGAAAAGTGAAAAACAAAATAATGTTTTCTTAGCAGGACTGCATCCTTTTTCAGTCTGCGCATGCTGTGTAATGGGTGATGTTTCTCCTGTTCCCTTCAGGTGATGTTCACATTCCCAATGTGATTACCGATGATTTTGAAGCACTTAAGGTTATTGCCTGTTGGTAGCATCGCCCGCTAGCCCACCGGTGCAAAGCAGATGCATGCCACCCACCAGTTCTAGGCATCCCTGCCAACTTGGTGGGGATTGTTTAGCAGCTGTGCTTCTGCCAATTCCACAGGAACCATTCGGAAAAACTACAAGGGCAGCATTTTATTACATTTCAGAAACAGCCCTCACATCTATGTGCGTCTAAAATACTTAAACATAATGACTACTATTCGCAGGAGTTTTCTTCCCGGTTGTGAGTGCTAGGGATCCACGAGAGGCAATGCTGTGTTGGACTCCAACAGCAAAACAAAAAATGTGGATTGTGCTCTTGACTTCCATTTGAAAAGAATGTTCAGCCAATTAAACACAAGTTTAAGAATTGAGAAATCAGACTCTGTCTGATCTCCTATTAAGTATGCAAACTACATGGTATGTTTTATCTGCCCCTGTTAACACCACATAGTAATTGTTTAGTTCAGCTAACAGATAGGGTTCAGCTGGCAAGTCCAAATGTTCTCTAACAAAGAGTCTGTTTCCTTTAACGGAAACAGCATCCACTTAAAAAAAGATTGTTTTATTAAAAATCGATCACAGATGTGGTGGTGTGCTTACCATGCAGGCCACCATCCTTCTGCTGACCCCCAATCCAGGTGAGTCACCATTTGTGACCCAACTCATTAATATTCTGAGGAAGTTCAGATTATGGCAACTATGATTTTGATCTTTGCAAACAAACCTATTAATACATTAGAGGATTAGTACAATTCTTTACTTGTGACCTCAGTTTGTGACCAGTATTTTGCGACAGCTTTTTTAAACATCAGGGGGCATATGTATGAACGGAATTTTTAGCTGTAAACGCTGTGAATCGCAAAAAAGCAGCGTTTGCAACTAAAAATTCGGAAAACAGGATGTATTAGGAAAATCGCATCGCAAAATTAAGGAATCGCAAAATTAGCGATTCCTTAATTTTGTGTAAGCATTTAAGGAAACACAAATTGCCATTCCTGAAATGCAATGCAACAGCACTCAAGTTTTGCAATTTCTCCCTAAGAAATTGCAAATTACCTCCAACTTCATGTTGGTGGTAATTTGCGATTTCTTCCTCAAATGCACTTTTTGGCATTTGTGAAGGTGCCATGTGGCGCACATTCATGCCCTTAGGGAATGTATGTGCGCCATATACTCTTGGATTTGTCTGCAGCTTTCGACACGGTCGATCATACCATCTTGATCGACCGTGTCGCTGCAATTGGCATTCAGGGCAAAGCCAGGGTACTCCTGGCATCCTTCTTGGCTGATAGAGAGCAGTCTGTGAAGATGGGGAGTTACTACTCTCCTGATTTCACTCTGCCTTGTGGAGTTCCCCAGGGCTCCTCGCTAAGTCCGACACTTTTTAACATCTATGTGTCGGACTTGGCGAGGGTGATCAAGTCATTTGGTATTGGACTAACCTCATATGCCGATGACACCCAGCTAGTCCTGGCGATCCACAAAAATGGAGGAGCAGTGGCCGCTAACTTCCAGGAGGGCATGAGAGCCATCAGTACCTGGATGGATCAGAATTGTTTAAAGCTAAATTCTGAATAGACGGAGGTTATGGTATTTGGTGAGCTGACCCCGTCTTGGTCCCCAGTTTGGTGGCCTTCGGAGTTAGGAACTCCCCCATCACCAGTATCCAAAGTTAGAAATCTGGGAGTTCTATTCGACAACAAGTTAGCTTTTGTCAGCCATGCTAAGGCAGTGGTCTCAGCCTCCTTCTTTACCCTAAGAAAGGTAAAGAAATTGCTTCCATTTCTTCCCCCAAATGCAGGCAAGACCCTAATGTCCACTTTGGTATTATCTAAGGTGGACTATTGCAATGGCCTACTGTTGAACGCGCGGGAGCAAGTTTTGAACAAATTACAGCTTGTTCAAAATGCTGCCGCAAGGATTCTAACCGGCACACCTAAATATTCATCCATCTCCCCCACCATTCGTCAACTACATTGGTTGCCGGTTAGAAGCCCTACAAAGTTTAAGGCCTTATGTATTACATATAAGGCATTGAACAACATTGGACCAGAATTCTTTAAAAAGGCCATTAGTGTTTACAAACCTAGTCGAACATTACGTTCATCTGGCTTTTTAATCAGTTAACTCTCAATAGGAACCCCCTGCAATCTGTGAACTCCAGCGCCGAGACACCGGAAGGTATTTGTGCGCTATAGAAATTTTATAAATAAATAAAATAAATAAATATGCCCACACATGTTCATTTCAGGGGTGCATTCAGGGTGTCCTTATTACACCCTTGCACCCTTGAAATTATTCTCAATTTGCAATTCTCAAATTGTGAATTGCAAATTGAGAATGACTTCCCATTCATTCCTATGGGCATCCTGGCCCATAGAAATGAATGGGAAAGTATTCCTTAATTGCAATTTTGCAATTTGCTATTCGCAATTAAGGAATACTAAGAAATCTCAAAAAAATTGCGATTTTTTTACATACATCCCGTTTTTCAATTCTCAAATAGCGATTCTCAAAAAATCCCTATTTGAGAATCGCAAACAGGGATTTTCATACATATGCCCCCAGGATCCTAGTTGGCAAAAAAAAAGAAAATTAAATAAATAAATCACAAGAGCATCCGTGTGAACAAATGTACGAAATAATAGCTTAAAGTGTAAATTTCATTTTTCAAAAGCAGCGTAAACTGAATTCAAGGCACAGTGAATTGAATACCCCAAAAAAGGGATTGTAAATCTTAGTAATGAGCCCTAAATACCTCGACATCAGATGTTACATAAGAAATGGATTCCTCATTGCTATCACTGATAATGTTGAATGTCATGATTAATGGCTACTTTGACATATCTCCCTACTATGTACACCTCGATGTGATGCCTCTTGTTCTCTAGTGTTGAACTGCTAGGGACTCCTGACTATAAATCTGTCCCCGCTCTTATCTGCTTAGTTTGAAATGGTTAGTCATTGCCTTCAGCACAGTCTACTGAACACAAATGTTGCATGACCTTAGACAGTGCTGTTAGCTTGTGGCTATGAGGTTTACTGTTTATTGTCAGTGCACTGTAAATTGACTTACTACACATTGCAGCCCTTTTTCTGTCCCATGATTAACTTTTAAAGGAGGGCTTACAGAAAATGAGCACATTTCTTCCAATGCCATAAAATGTGTGGAGGCTACCGAGCCTACTTGCTGTTTATCCACCTCCACGAGAAAAACTGTATTGACATCTTTCACACATGCAAGGTGCCTTTATTCAGCGGCAGGCAAGAGAGGGGGGGGGGGTAAGTCAACAGAAGACAGAATATTGAAAATTAAATAAATAAAGAAATCCTATTCTGTCATCTGTCGACATCCGCCCACCCCACTTCAATGCCCCACTGCACTTACCTGCACCGACCCTGCTGTATTTATTACAATTATGTATTATTACTATAACTCATGCTCCCCAGAAGTGGATGGGAAAATTTTGCAAACCGTGTCAATATTTTAGGGATCTTCACAGCAAGGCCACATGTCAAAATACACAGTATTAGTAGTAGTTTCCATTTTACAGTCCTGCAATGGTGCTCAATTCCTTGTGCTGATTTGTACATTGCAGACTGTTTCTTACCAAATTAATTATGACCTCCGGGGTCGATTATGAAGTAGGTCTATGCAAGATATACAATTGTATCCATGCCTCTAGTGCTGCATATGAGGCAAAGGCAGTGGCACAAAGCCAACTATGAAGCTGTTGTTTATTTCTACATGAGGTGCTCGACTCCACTGCATTTGTATCCTCACCTTCCCCAGTAGCCCTCATACCAGACTTCTTGGCATTTGCCTTCACTCTCATTATATTTCTGCTCTTTCTATTTCTTCTATTTCTCCACCCCCCCTGACTTCTCTGTATTTTTATGTGTTCAATCTTATTCCCTTAATTCTCACGGTAAATACCTGTCCTACGGAAAGTAATCACTTGTCAGACAGGGGAATATGCTAATGTTGCAAACTGCAGGCTATTCACCAGGAGACCGATGTGTATCAGGGGCGTATCAAACATATAGTGCATTTTTCCTGTTTGTTACTGGTGCACCTTATAAAAGGTGTACCCGGAGCAAACAAGGAAAATGCACCTTATTAGGACGAATGCGCTGCCCCCAGGACAGCCGCAAACTCATTCATGTGAAAAATTGAGTAACTGCTTTGTAGCTGCTCCGTGTTTCACAGTGCAAGTGGCAACCCACCAGCACTTTTAAGGGGGATTAGCGAACCCCTTGTAGGCAGATGCAATGAGTAACTGCACCCATCTGCAAGGGGATGTTTGGGGGGGTCCATGGGACCCCCTTACCCTCCTCCAGAGGGCTGTCTTCAGGGTATGCCCTGACTGTCCGCCACTGTTTAGGTGGAGCACTGTCAGTGTGCCTCCTTGACAGTTCATTTGCTCTGCGCCTGCATCTGTAATAAAACGCGGGTGCAGAGGAAAAGGGATGACCTCATTTGCATTGGGCCATGCCCCCATGCAAATGGGGGAATGCACAGTGCTGGTGCTTTATGCATTACAAAGGAGACACACAAGCGTCTGCACCCGATTCTGTAATACCAAAATGCCCCGGTGGCATGCAAACCGAGTGCAAATGCCCCTTGCGTCCCCTGACCACTTTTGTAATATGGCCCCTGATTGTCCCTACCTGAAGAGTCATTTCAACTCATAAGGGAACACCTTCTAAATACTGTCAATGTGAAGGTGGAGAGGTTTCAGGAGGCACACATCTTGACCCAAAATATGAACAGTGGGGGTACCATCGAAGGCTAATAAATAGATCTCTAAAGAGGGCGTGGTACAATCATTGTGATCTCTTGCTTTTGGTTCAACCCACCAAAAAGATAGATAGAATTCCTTGTGTAGCAACATTTAGTACACTGAGTTATCGGATTACCAAAATCATTAAAAACACTGGCCTTTAATTCAATCAATAGGCATTACAAAAGAACAACCCTTGTTTTCCTTCAAAAGAGGCCAGAATATAGGTGACCACCTGGTATGAGCATCTTTACCAACAGTCAATTCCCCTGATCCTGCCTCGAGGTGGGGCCTTAATCGTGGACCACTATTGTTGTGGTAATTGCTTATTGTGTGATTTCACATTTAACACTAAGGAATTTCCACTTGATGACATAGTGTACAATCTCCAGGACCACATGAACTACAATTCATAAAACGTACTTTATGCAGTGTGGTTGCATTGCAAATGTATCAATGTTGGCCAGACTACCCAAAATATTAAGACACAACATAAAAGCTGTATTAGTGCCATATTTTCTAGAATTCAATCACTCCACCGCCGAAATAAGATGGTAGGTCATTGATACTTAACAAAGCTGAATACAGCTGGATCTTGAGATCTAATGGCATCAAACAGGGATTAAACACATTGGAGGAATGCAATTCTATAATTTCACATTGATGTTTTATCTGTTCATTTGGTGTCCTAACATTATCTTTTATGCAAACTACATGAATGTATCTTATGTATACTTGATTGTTTTTATGCGCGTTTTAATGTGTATCTGAACTTTTGTATTAGAAGATACAATCCTATATAAACCTCTGCACTGTAAATGATACATTATATATTTTTTGTTCCAATATCGTTCTTTAAGTATACAGCATTAAAGCATCCGAAGCAAATTACATTGTTCTTATGGTCATTTAGAAGTAATCTAATGTGACTCTTGATTATATTCTTTTATATTATATGATATTGTTTTGAATGCTTTCCTATCTTTGAAAATGATACCTTCGATTTGGAATGTTGCTCATACTTAAATTTTTCTTATAGCCTGTTTTTTGTGTGCATTAGATGGCTATCGATAAGCATAGTACAAAGTAAAAATCATGGTTGATTTGAAATGTTTTAATTTCTTCTTTATTTAGTGCTTTAGTCTTCCCATTTTTCAGTTAATTGGTTTAGTGTCACCATTTCAATTGGTTACCACTACTGCAGAAAGAGTCTCACCAAGTTTGAGCATGCATGGTTCATTTTGTTTAATTTTCTGGATTGTTCCGTTGGGATTTATATTTTTATCCCCAATATTCTTCGTAATTTTTGTTTTAACATCCTTTATTGCTTTAAAACATCAATCAGTAGGCCTGTTCTGCAATGAAGAGTCATTGAGTCTTTATTCAGTTTTCATACGTTCGAGCATTGCCCCATCAGGTTTTTTATACAACACTTACTGGTAGTAATGTAAGGGAGGCGCACCTCAAGTGCAAGTAGAATCAGATAGGGTCAAAGAATAATGTATTCAAATGTCATTGGATCTCAAAATAACCATTTGAGGTTGGTGCCACTCAGGATAAAAATGCACCCTACTATCTAGATGCTAAAGTTCATAGTTTCTGCCAAAAATTCACTATGAGACACAATATTTAAATACGGATACCCCGGCGCTCGGTAGTGATTTATATTCTCTATATTTTTTCAAAACAAGATATTCTGTGTATTAACCCAAATATCACTGGCAACAGCCCAGTTTAGGTTCTCAAAAATCGAATGAGTTTTAATTCAAAAATATTTTTGAAACTTAGTAATTGACAAAAAAAAGATTTTTTAAAACACACATAGAGTACAATTTCAAAATGAATTCAGAAACATAGACCAAAAGAGAGCATGTATCCCCTAATTAGAGAACTGGTCATGAGAATAAGAATAGCAGTTATGTCCTCTTCAACCTGGTCCAAGATAGACAACAGCCGACACAGTGTTTCCACTACTACAGAAAGAGTCTCATCAAGTTTGAGCATGCATGGTTCATTTTGTTAAATTTTATGGATTGTTCCGTTGGGATTTATATTTTTATCCCTAATATTCTTCGTTATTTTTGTTTTAACATCCTTTATTGCTTTAAAACATCAATCAGCAGGCCTGTTCTGCAATGGAGAGTCGTTGAGTCTTTATTCAGTTTTCATACGTGTGAGCATTGCCCCATCAGGCGCTGCTCTCGACATCCAGGCATTGTTTGCACGTATCCTGAGAAGCAGGCATGCCTGTAGATCCAGGCAGGTGTGCTTATCCACCTTGTCCACTTTTTCAATTTGAATTTTGTGTTCTTGAGTTCTCCCTCTAGATTTACATTGGATTTGGCTGCCCAACACACATGCAATCACCCTTGCAACATGGTGCAAGGGTGCCTGCTTTTTAAGGAAGATTATTTTTGTGCAGGGAGGTGGCCTTCCTCCACAAAAAATCAACCTTCTATGTTTGCGGCACACATAGAAAGATATTTCTCCTTTTTACGCCTCACCTGGGTAGGCGTAGTTTTTTGACTCATTGTCAGGTCTACTACTTCTGGTAAGTCTGGAAATGTGTCAAAGCCCATGGTTGTTGCATGGGAACAGCCACGCAGCACTCCGTGAAATGCCTCCGTGGTGCAGAGTAGTGCAACGTCGCGATTTGCACTGCATTGCATTGCTCGAGTCTTATGAAGCCACTGAGGACCACGCATGGCCTTGTGTAGCTTCATTAGTTTCATTTTTAAGTTGTGTCGCTCTTGCACCACATTGCATGGTGCAAGAGCGGTGCAATGTGGCACATAAATATGCCCCTAAGTTCTTGCCCTCCATGCAGCCGCCTTAGCTTGAACTTTCAGGGACACACATGATATTGGGAGCTAATGAAGTGTCTTAGAAAACTAAGGGGCACATGCATCAACCTATTTAGGAAGTGCAAACGGTGCGAATCGGTAAATTCGGCCGTTTGCGCTTCCTAAAGATGTTTTTGGGATGCATGAAACAATTTTTCAAAAATCGCTTTTTTTTGCATTTCCTAAAAATGCGAGTGCATTAAAGGAATCACATTTGTGCGATTCCTTAAATGCAATGCTTCAATTTTTTTTAAAATTCGAATTTTGAAATAGGAAGTGCAAATTAACACGAGGTTGACCCTCGTGTTAGTTTGCGAAATTCTTTAAAAAAGCACAAAAATGCATTTTGGAAAGTGTCATGTTACAGACACACATGTCCTTAGGACATGTGTGTGTGTGAAACATGCACTTTAAAAAACATTTCAGGGGTGCACGGGGGGTCCTTTGGACCCCCCTCTGCACTCTTGCAATGCATCAACAAATTGCGAATTCCAAAAAATAAAAATGCAAAACGGCATTGATTCCTATCAATTAATGCCATTCCTTACTTGCGATTCTCAATTGAGGAATCGCAAATTCCGAAAATTAAGAAATCCTAAAAAAAATTTGGATTTCTTGATGCATAGGATTTTGCAATTCCTAAATTGTGATTCCTTAATTTTCGCAATTTAGGAAATACTAATTCCTACAATGATACATGTGCCCCCATATCATTTATGTTGTTTTTCTCTGACAGAAGCACGTATGGGTGGAGCGGAGTCATTGACCAATATGTATCGTTAGGTCAATATTACTTTACAATGTTTTGCTTACATTCAAATACATATCTATTCTTATGCTATTTACTTGTAATGCTTCACAATAGCATACAACATTCCTATAAAGCCAGACCAATTTTCATTCCCAATGCTTGTTTCAAATAGGTTAACAACTTTTTAAGTATTTCCAGTTAGGGTTCGTAAATTTTAAGAAAGTGTTTGTTATATTCCTGAATATTTGCTTTCACACCCACCATCAAGAGCAGAGTCATCATGGGAAATGTCCCCTTTTTGAGGATTGTAGCAATGCGTTTTATCTTCTACCTAACACCTTGTTGCTAAAGCAATATGCATTGAAAAAGACGCAGTCAATACTATATGTGGTTTCACCAAATTATATACATGATGTGCAGTTCCTTCATATTTTTTAATATTGTTCTTTTCTCTTCCAGCTGCTCTCAGGGGGCGCACTGATAGTGCACCACCTTTTAAATGGAGGACTGTCAGTGCGCCTCCTGAGGGCTTCTTTGATCTGCTCCCGCACCTGTAATATGGCGCAGGCGAAGAGTCATAGGAATTCTTCCATTTGCATAGGGCACGCCCAATGCAAATGAGGGAGCACCCTCTGTTGATAGCGCTGGTGCTTTAAGTACAGCAGGTATTATAGAAGAGGATGCATAAGCTTCTGTATCCCCTTCTAAAATACCAAAGTGCCCCAGGGCACACAAAGTGGGCGTAAACGCCCATTGCACCCCATGGGCACCATCTGTAATACAACCACAGGACATGAGAAACGTGTAGTTCTCTGTCAGCCTTACTCTTGTCCACTCATCCTTTTTCGGATGTATACCAATAGCACTTTTAAGACTATCATATGTTTAATCCCTATGTTAGGTAGACAATATAAAAACCTGCCTTTTACAATGCATTTACAGCCAAGACTAGAAACCTCGTATGAAGCTCCGACAGAGAGACCGTGGAAAAAAAATGCAGCTCTTTCAACTGGAAACCCCCCTTTTCCTTCTACCCAGAACATGGTAGCACACCAAGTGCCTGCAATTGGTAAGCATCTAAATAGGTGGTACTTTTCTTGATCAAGAGAGTATTGGGTCAGTTTTGCATCCTTCTTTTTTGTCTTTCAGCTAGTGTCTACAGAACCCACAAAGCAGTGTCAGCGGGAAAGAGTAGCCATGGTAGCCTCTTGTCAACTTAATGTCTTAGATGCAGATATGCAAAGGGCATGGTTTGGTGCCTGATTCCAAGAGTTAAAGAAGTTGCCAACAAATAGAGGCACAATTCTTTCAAGGACAGATGATCTTTCACTTCCTACTGCTTTGCCACATAATGGAATTTCAAATTGTACCACATTGTGAGGGGAGGTTGTGTTGTTGTTAGACTATATCCACTCTTTTGGTAGTGCTAGTAGCTTTCTGTGCCCTATAGAGATTATTCTCTTACATGGGGAATAAGTATGGGTCAAAGACATTAGTGGAATGATCCACCTGTAGGCAAACGAAATTTAGAACAAATGCCGGTATAATCATAACCTGGAATTGCAAATGGAGATAGCTAACATTATTGCATTGTATTATGGAGCAATTCAAAAAGCAGTTGAAAAAACCTTATCTGACTTCTAAAGAGGACTACAAATGGACAAGGTTATCAGTCAGTAAACATGCCTGACCCTTTGCATTATGACAAAAATATTCCATGCAAAGCATGTTTTCAGATGACATAAAAGTTACAAAAAATCTTTTGAGCAAACCCCTCCTTCCATCCACTTTATGTGTGTGTGATTGCCCCAGGAGGGTGGGGTTGTTGTCTGATTTAGCCTTAATTTCAGGAAAATTATGACAGTAATCCTTTGAGGCCAGGTATTTCATTTGAAGGAAGGGCTACTTAAAAATTGTATTTAGATTATGTGTTCATTTTCTGATCAAAGATCCATAAGACTGGTATACTCAGAAAGAGCAGGGTAGCTAACCATAGATTATTTTACAGTTTATAATGTGGGCGTTCCTGGATGTGCTGCTCTTAGATTTCAGTGCTAAGTCTTATGTGCTGGTCCCCATATCTCACAATCATGCAGAAAGTGTTTCAAAACCAATAAAGCTCAGAACCCTTACCCCAGAATAGTGCCACCCCCAAAAAAATTACATAATTCTGTTGTAGCAGGCTCTTGCCTGGGCCTGCATTTACAAGGTCCTCCTACATCAACAACAAATAACATTTTACCAACAGAGATTGACAGGATCTAGACTTTCTTTTAACTAAATTATCATATTTGGATTGGGAGGGGTAATAATGATGCAGATGCTCCAATTCCTTCCTAAAAAGTGTAACTGTCTTGATGTAATAACACAAAGGTGTGTAAAAACCAGAACGTCCAGGGTTGAATATCTGAGCTGAGTTCTCTCAAAAGTAACGTGGATGAATGTTGTTTTGTTTTCTCTATTCACATTTTAAAAAATGATATTTGTTATACCTGGTATCTTTAGAGTGGTTTCCTCTGTCTTTTTGCTTCTGTCTTCTTTATTTGTTACTGTATGCTGTACTTAGTTTTTGCTTTGTGTACTTAGGGCACTTTACCACTGTTGATCAGAGCTAAAGCTCATTGCTCCCTGTGTAAATTGTGATTTTGATTGTTTATCCATGATTGGCATATTTGATGTACTGGTAAGTCCCTAGTAAAGTACTGGGTGTGCCTAGGGTCTATAAATGAAATGCTACTAGTGGGCCTGCAGCACTGGTTGTGCCATCCACAGGAGTAGCCCTGCACACTTGTCTCTGACCTGCTATTGCATTGTCAGTGAGGGCATTTTTAAACTGCCATGCCCACCAGGCAGATGCCCCCACTTGCCAGGCTCTAACCTTCCCTTTTACTACATGTGAGGCACCCCTAAGGTACGCCTAAAGTAGCCCCATGGGCAGGGTGCAGTGTATGTGAAAGGTAGGACAATAACTGGTGTACTGTGCATGTCCTGATAGCGAAATACCGCCAATTGACTTTTTCACTATGGCAAGGACTATCTATTCCATAGGTTATCATTGGAGCTGACTTGTAACATCTTACAAGTGTAATTTTTAATTGGGAAGAGATAGAGGTTTGGAGTTTGGGCTCCCTGAGCTCAGAATTTAAAAAAACATCTTTTTTTAAAGGCAGTTTTTAAATTGTGTGTTTGAAAATTGCATTTTTTTAAAAAATGGACATGTTCTTTCCTTACCATCCTGTGCCTATGTCTGCCTGTCCAATCAATGTCCGATTTAGACTGACAGCTGAGTTGTTTGTGCATTCACGCTAGACAGTCACAAAAAGGGAGCTGAGGTGTACCCTGCAAATCCTGATTGCCCATCACCGGGCTGATGGAATTTACCGAGCTAGAGCGGTGGAAAGAGTTTTCACTGACACCGTAATAGGGATGTGCCTTGCCACTCACAATGCTGCTATCTCCACCCACCTGTAGGGTGTCTGGAGCCAGGACTGGCACAGATATGTGCACTACAAAGACTATCCTTTGAAGTATGCCCACTTCAAAGGCCAAGAGGGTTATAAGTATTGGTTTCCAAAGCATCACCCTGCAGAGTGGAACAGCCTTTGGATTCTGCACATTGCTTCTTCTCGCAGTAAGGAATCGACGCAACACTTCTCCTGCGTGCATCAGAACTGACACCTCCATTCTCTTGGGACTCAAAAATCAATGCATCTCTGTGTTTTTCAATGCTCCCTTCTTTGTGGCAGTTTATTTTCTTGGATTGCAACAAAGGTCCTTTGTGCTAAAATCTCTGCATGCATAGAGTTCTATGGACAGGGGGGCATATTTACAAAGTAGTGGCAGAGTGTGTTGTTAGCCTCCTTTCCTTGACAACACGCTCTGCCACTTCTGAAACGCAGGGCTGCACCATATTTACAAGAATATGGTGCAGCCCTGTGTTTTCCCCTGAGCTGGTGCAAAGTTTATAAGCCCAGCGTCAACACATGAACCTCTCTATTCATGGGAAGATTGTTTATGTGCAGGAAGGTCCCCTGAGCACTGTATACACTGCCATGCAGTCATTTCCATCTCTAAGACCCTAAATGCCCAGCAACCCATAGCATTCCCTTTGGTGCTCACTCCATGTAATTGACACTGCTAAGTCTGTGTTACAAGTCACAGTGACAACACATGGACACAAAACAAACAAAGATCTGAATGAACAATGCTAACCATTGATAATTCAACCATGGGTGGTAAATCCTTTGCCTTCCTTGGACCCTCATTGTGGAATACTATGCCACATGCTCTGCGCTCTGAGGTGAGCTATGTGAAATTCAGGAAAGCCTTAAAAACTTGGCTATTCAATATCTTAATTGCCTGTCCTGTCATTTACTACTGAATCATAGCGCCGGGAAACCCTTTGTTGGATAGCTGTTGCGCTATATAAGCTAACTAAATAAATACATTAATCAATCAATCAATCAGGGTTTTATAAAGCGCACTACTCAACCGTGAGGGTCTCTAGGTGCAGTGGGGTGCAGCTCCCGAATCAAATGAAGAGCCTGGTCTTGAGGCTCCTCTTGAAAGTGCGCCGAGTGGGGGAGCACCTGATGTTGACTGGGAGCTCGTTCCAGGTATTTGCTGCGATGTAGGAGAAGGCTCTTCCACCTGCTCCGATTCTGCAGATGCGTGGGGTCTCTGCCAGGGCGAGGTCGGTGAAGCGGAGGTTCCTTTTTGGTACGTGGAAGTAGACTCTCTTGTTGAGGTATTTGGTCCAATGTTGTGGAGGGATTTGTCGGCATGGGTGAGTAGCTTGAAGGTTATTCTCTTCTGAACAGGGAGCCATTGGAGGTCTCAAAGTTGCTGGGTCATGTGCTTGTGTTGAGGGACGAGTCTGGCTGTGTTGTTCTGGATGATTTGGAGCTTTTGTTGCAGGGTTCTGTTGATTCCGGCATGGAGGGCATTTCTGTAGTACAGTCTGCTGGTTATGAGTGCAATGGTGATGGTCTTTCTGCATTCGGGGGAATCCATTTAAAGGTCTTGCGGAGGATGCAGGGGGAGTTGAAGCAGGTGGAGGCGACGGACTTGATCTGGCGGATCATGGTGAGGGAGGAGTCTGGGATGATGCTGAGGTTTTGGCCGTGGTCTGATGGAGTGGGTGGGTTTCCGAGGGCAGGTGTTTTCCCAGGCGGTGGAGGAGGGTCTGAGGACGAGGTCCTCTGTCTTCTCTGAGTTGAGTTTCAGGCAGCTGTTGTACATCCAGGCTGAGACGTCCTTCATTCCTTCCTGGAAGCAGAGTCAGGTGTCTTCGGGATTCTTCGTGAGGGACAGGATGAGCTGGGTGTTGTCGGCGTAGGATACTATGCTGAGCTCACGCTGTCTGACTATGGCGGGGAGGGGGGCCATGTACATATTGAAGAGCGTGGGGCTGAGCGAGGATCCTTGGGATACTCCACTGTTGATCTCTGTTGTTTCGGAGAGGAAGGTTTGAGTCTGATCCTTTAAGTTCTTCTGGAGAGAAAGGAGCGGATCCAGTCGAGGGTGGTTCCATGTATACCGGGGTTGTGGAGTCTGGCTGTGAGAGTGAGGTGTGAGATGGTGTTGAAGGCTGCTGAGAGGTCTAGTAGGGTGAGGGCTGCAGTGTGGCCCTGGTCGAGTAGCATGAGGATGTCATCAGTGTCAGTGAGAAGGGCGGTCTCGGTGCTGTGGTTACTGTGAAATCCGGACGGGGGGGGGTTAAGGATCACGTTCTCTTCGATGAATGTGGTGAGCTGGGAGTTGACGAATCTCTTGGTGACTTTGGCTGCGAAGGGAAGGAGAGAGATGGCCCGGTCGTTTTTCAGGTTCGTTGGGTCGACTGAGGATTTCTTTAGGAGGGTCTTGACTTCTGCCCGCTTCCAGTCTTCAGGGAAGAAGCCGGCTTTGAAGGAGGTGTTGATGATATGGCCTAGTTCGGGTGCTATGGCGGCAGTGGCTCTGTGGTAGATGTATGGCAGGCAGGGGTTGGTGTGGACACCTGAGTAGGTGTTCTTCATAGGCATGGGGGTGTCTTCAGTGGTAGCAGGTTTCCAAGTGGTGATGATGGGCTGGTTGTTGGTGGTGAGAGGGGGTCATGTCTGGAGTTTGTTTGCTGAAGTTGCCGTAGAGGGGCTTGATTTTCAGGTGGAAGTAGGAGCTGAGCTTGTTGCAGAGGTCCTGGGGTGGTGTGATGTCCGTGGCTTAGCTGGGGGGGGTTTGCTGAACTGCTGTATAACGTTGAAGAGTTCTTTTGAATTGCTGGCACTGGTGTGGATTTTGTTCATGATAAAGGTCCGCTTTGTGGCTCCTCTACTCTGGTGGTATTCAGTCATGGCCTTCCTGTGAGTGTTTTGGTCTTCGTGGTTTCATGGTTCCTCCAGAGTTTCTCGAGGCGTCTGCAGGAGCGCCTGGCTTCTTGGAGGTCGGTGGTAAACCATGCGGCCTTCGGGCATTCTTTGAGGGGGTGGCAGAGAGGTGCAAGCTTGTCTGCGCAGTTGGAGATCCAGCATTGTAGTTCTTTGGCTGCCGAGTTGGTGAAGTGCATGCAGAGGTAGTCTGTCCAGAGGGGCTCCGTGGTGTGGCTGAAGTGGGTGTTAGTCCCTCCTGCTAAGATGGGGTTGAGTGTGTGTCAGGCTCTGTGAGTGGGGAAGGTGACGAGCTGCTTCAATCCGAGGTTGTCAAGGTTGTCAAGGAGGGTGGTGGATTTGTGGTGGCTGTGGTTGTCGATGTGAAAGTTCAGGTCTCTGATGAGAATGTAGTCGGTGGAGGCATTGGCACGGGTGACGCGGTCAGCAATGGTGGTGGCGAAAGAGGCGTGAGGTCCACGGAGTCTATAGACAAAGGTCCCACAGAGCGTGGTTCTGGGGCTGGCCTGCATCTGGAAGTGGAGGTGCTCTGTGTTGGAGAGGGGTCGCTCGTGCTGGAGGTGGAGAGTCGGAGGGAGCTCTTGTGTGCGATATCGAGTCCTCCTCCTCGACAGTGGGGGCGGTCCTTTCTTTTGATCTAGCGGTGGCGATGTCGAGTTGGTCCATGTTTCTGTGAAGAAGGCGAAGTCTGGCGAGAGGGTGTCTAGCAGGCCCCAGGTCTCCACGGTGTGTATTTGTAGGGAGCACACGTTGAGGAAGATGCATGTCAGGGCTTCGGTGGTGCGGGCATCCCCGGTGGGTTCGGCAGTCGTCTGGAGGCTGTTGATGGTGAAGGATTCTTGGCAATTTCGTCAGGAGATCTGGCTGTGGGAGGTGTTCGGCATCACTCCCTGGCAGTTGTTTCTTCTGGGGTTGAGTGCAAGGAGGGTGGCGGAGTTGTAGCAGTGGGGGGTCGTAGGTCCAGAGTTCCTGGTGCTGGCCACGGTCGGGTCACGGAAGACATGGCTTGGCAGTTCGGGCTGGACTGTTCCCATGAGGCACAGGGTCAGACTGATTTGCATATAGCCATGTCTGAACTGGGGTGGCAGAGTGGGCTAAAGAACGGTGATGGATTAAACCTAGATCTTTTGACTGGGTGTGAGTGCTTGATTGATTCAGATGCTCTGTCCATCACCACCCCCTTTTGTACCGCATTTGGCCGCCATATGTGTGGCAGGGTATGCTCAGACGTGAGTCCCTTACTCACTTTGCCACTGGATTCAAGCAAGCCGGGCTGAAGACGGCTGGAATACCAGAAACTGGTCCTCGGAAGCTTGTTTCCGGTCCAGGGAAGACATGGCCTGGCAGTTCGGGCTGGACTGTTCCCATGAGGCACAGGGTCAGACTGATTTGCATATAGCCATGTCTGAACTGGGGTGGCAGAGTGGGCTAAAGAACGGTGATGTATTAAACCCAGATCTTTTGACTGGGTGTGAAGGTTTGATTGATTCAGATGCTCCGTCGATCACTACCCCCTTTTGTACCGCATTTGGCCGCCATAAGTGTGGCAGGGTATGCTCAGACGTGAGTCCCTTGCTCACTTTGTCACTGGATTCAAGCAAGCCGGGCTGAAGACGGCTGGAATGCCAGAAACCGGTCCTCGGAAGCTTGTTTCCGGTCCAGGGAAGACATGGCTTGGCAGTTCGGGCTGGACTGTTCCCATGAGGCACAGGGTCAGACTGATTTGCATATAGCCATGTCTGAACTGGGGTGGCAGAGTGGGATAAAGAACGGTGATGGAATAAACCCAGATCTTTTGACTGGGTGTGAGTGTTAGATTGATTCAGATGCTCCGTCCATCACCACCCCCTTTTGTACCACATTTGGCCGCCATAAGTATGGCAGGGTATGCTCAGACGTGAGTCTTTGCTCACTTTGCCACTGGATTCAAGCAAGCCGGGCTGAAGACGGCTGGAATGCCTGAAACCGGTCCTCGGAAACTTGTTTCGGGTCCAGGGAAGACATGGCTTGGCAGTTCGGGCTGGACTGTTCCCATGAGGCACAGGGTCAGACTGATTTGCATATAGCCATGTCTGAACAGGGGTGGCAGAGTGGGCTAAAGAACGGTGATGGATTAAACCTAGATCTTTTGACTGGGTGTGAGTGCTTGATTGATTCAGATGCTCCGTCCATCACCACCCCCTTTTGTACCGCATTTGGCCGCCATAAGTGTGGCAGGGTATGCTCAGACGTGAGTCCCTTGCTCACTTTGCCACTGGATTCAAGCAAGCCGGGCTGAAGACGGCTGGAATGTCTGCTTAATTACTGCATTTCAATCTTGGGCATTTGAGTTTGTGAAGCGCTTTGAAGCGCTCGACACTGCTGGGCATTACTCTGCTTTTTGTGCAGTATTATTGTGTGTGCAACTTTGCTTGCCTACCGCCGAGCGCATAGCGCTTTTCCACTGCTGCCTTGAGAATCATTTGTAACACAGCGCTCCATTGACAAAATAGTTCCTTTACCCTTGCAGTATTTGTTATTGTTACTGCCATTTTGTTCTGCTTGTTGGCCCGTCCCAGACCCTCCCTCCACCTCGCTCCCTCCTCCCAGCAGACCCTCCCACGCTCCACCCCCTCCACTCTCCATTTATGACCAATGGACCTACGTGCAGCGTCCACGCGCTGCGGCCGCGCCGAAGGTGCGCCAAAGGTAAGCCCGTCTACGCCCGTCCTCGCCTGGACCGCTCCCAGCGCCAGAACCCCTGGCCCCGACATCACCCACCCCTCCCACATTACATACGACGCCTCCACCCTCTTAGCACTTAACCCCGGCCGACTCCCTAACTGCGCCCAAGCCACACTGAGACACACCCATGGACCCTTCACCTGCCGCTCCTGCAAATTCTACTGCATCAAGACCCACACCAAATCCACAAACATCAAACAGAGATCCGACACCAACCACCTTAAATGCATCCTTCTCAACACCCGCTCGGTTCACAAACACGCCATCGACCTTTGGAATCTACTCGACACCATTGCTCCAGACATCGCCTTCCTAACAGAAACCTGGATGAATGCCTCATCAGCTCCAGACATCACCATAGCCATCCCGGACAGCTACAAGATCATCCGAAAGGACCGCATCAACCAAACAGGAGGAGGCATCGCCATCGTCCATAAGAACACCATACGCGTCTCAACCAGCTCAGACGTTAATCTCACTACAGCCGAACACCTTCACTTCCAGATCCACACCGACCCCAAGACCACACTCAGAGGCACCCTCCTCTACAGGCCACCAGGACCCCGTACACAATTCAGCGAAGACATCACTGACTTCATCACCCCACACACCCTCCCCCCCGTAGAATACATTCTACTAGGAGACCTCAATTTCCATCTGGAAAAGGGCAACGACAGTAACACTACCACCCTTCTGGACAATCTCACCAATCTCGGACTCAAACAACTTGTTAGCACCCCCACACACTACGCAGGACACACCCTCGACCCTATCTTCACCTCCAGCAAGCATATCTCCTTCACTCACACAACAGCCCTCCACTGGACGGACCACAGTTGCATCCACTTCATCTACAATAAGACCACGATCCACAACCACCCTCAACCAACTCTGCGAAGAAATTGGAACAAAATCACCATCGACCAAATCTCCACATCCATTCTTCAAAAACCTCCTGCCTATTCATCGAACCCTAGCCAAGCCGCCATCAACCTCGCACAATGGTTAACCCAAACCACCGACAAACTAGCACCCTTGAAAAAACATCAAATAAAGCAAGGAAGCAAGAACGCCCCCTGGTTCAACGATGACCTTAAGAAATCCAAGAAGTTCTGTCGTTCCCTTGAGAAAACCTGGAAAAAAGACCCAAACACTATCACCCAAGCCGCCTTCAAAAACGCCACCCGCAAACACTACCAACTAATCCGGACATCCAAGAAATCAGCACTCAAAGACCGACTAGACAACAACGCCCACAACAGCAAGGAATTTTCAACATCATCAAAGAATTCACCAACCCCACCGCCAGCTCCAACGACATCACCCCCTCTCAAGTCCTCTGCGACTCCCTCGCCTCATTCTTCCATGACAAAATCACCGACATTCATAACAGCTTTGACAACCAACCCGTAAACCAGTCCACCCCACTCACCTCCGAACGTGTACCCCCTCCAAATAACCTTTTCAACTGGGACCCAATCACTACTGAAGACACCACTCGCCTGATGAACTCCATCCACTCAGGATCGTCTACAGACCCATGCTCCCATCACATCTTCAACAAAGCAGACTCCATTAATGCACCCTATCTCCGAGACGTCATCAACGGCTCCCTCAACTCCGCCACATTCCCAGAAAGCTGGAAACACGCCGAACTCAGCGCCCTTCTGAAGAAACCCACAGCAGACCCCACCAAACTCAAAAACGACGGCCCCATCTCGCTCCTCCCATTTCCTGCCAAAGTCATTGGGAAAGCCGTCAACAATCAGCTCGCCGCCTTCCTCAAAACCAACAAATCACTCGACTCCTCACAGTCTGGCTTCCGAGCCAAACACAGCACCAAGACCGCCCTCATCGCAGCAACACACGACATTCGAACACTATTGGACAACGGAGACACAGTCGCCCTCATCCTCCTTGACCTCTCTGCAGCTTTCGACACAGTTTGTCATAGCACCCTGATACAACGCCTCAACAACATTGGAATTCAAGGAAAAGCATTGGACTGGATCATCTCATTCCTCGCTGGAAGAACTCAGAGAGTCCGCCTCCCCCCTTTTAAGTCAGAGGCCACCGAAGTCATCTGCGGCGTCCCGCAAGGATCATCACTCAGCCCCACCCTCTTCAAAGTCTACATAAGCCCCCTCGCAACCATCGCACGGCAACACAACCTCAACATCATTTCCTACGCTGATGACACTCAACTGATCCTCTCACTCACCAAAGACCCAAACACCGCCAAAACCAACCTACATGAAGGGATGAAAGAAGTAGCCGAGTGGAAGAAGCACGGCCGTCTGAAACTGAACTCGGACAAAATGGAAGTCCTCATCTTAGGGGCATCCCCTTCCGCCTGGGACGACTCTTGGTGGCCAACGGCCCTAGGAAAAGTTCCATACCGACGGACCACGCACGGAACTTGGGCATCATCCTGGATTCCTCACTCTCGATGAACAGACAAGTCAACGCCGTCACATCATCATGCTTCAACATCCTACGCATGCTCAAAAAAACATTTCGCTGGATCCCCACCGAAACAAGAAAAACGGTCACCCACGCACTGGTTACAAGCCGCCTGGACTACGGAAACACCCTGTACGCCGGTACCACCGCAAAACTGCAGCAAAAAACTCCAACGCATCCAAAATGCTTCAGCCAGACTCATACTAGACATCCCCCGCACAGACCACATTTCCACTCACCTGAAAGACCTTCACTGGCTCCCCGTAAACAAGAGGATAACGTTTCATCTCCTCACCCACGCACACAAAGCCCTCTATGAACTTGGACCCGATTGTCTCAACACGCGCCTTTCCTTTTACACCCCCATCCGCCGGTTGCGTTCTTCTAACCAAGCCCTCGCCGCTGTTCCGCGCATCCACAAAGCCACCATGGGGGGAAGATCCTTCTCCTACTTAGCGGCCAAAACCTGGAATTCCCTTCCCATCCACCTCCGCCTTACTCAAAACCACCTTGCCTTCAGAAAACAGCTTAAAACCTGGATATTCGATAAGTAAACCTCCCCCCCCCCCCTTCCTCAAGCGCCTTGAGAACCTCTGGGTATGTAGTGCGCTATACAAATTTTGACGTGACTTGACTTGAGAAACCGGTCCTCGGAAGCTTGTTTCCGGTCCAGGGAAGACATGGCTTGGCAGTTCGGGCTGGACTGTTCCCATGAGGCACAGGGTCAGATTGATTTGCATATAGACATGTCTGAACTGGGGTGGCAGAGTGGGCTAAAGAAGAGTGATGGATTAAACCCAGATCTTTTGACTGGGTGTGAGTGTTTGATTGATTCAGATGCTCCGTCCATCACCACCCCCTTTTGTACCGCATTTGGCCGCCATAAGTGTGGCAGGGTATGCTCAGACGTGAGTCCCTTGCTCACTTTGCCACTGGATTCAAGCAAGCCGGGCTGAAGACGGCTGGAATGCCAGAAACCGGTCCTCGGAAGCTTGTTTCCGGTCCAGGGAAGACATGGCTTGGCAGTTCGGGCTGGACTGTTCCCATGAGGCACAGGGTCAGACTGATTTGCATATAGCCATGTCTGAACTGGGGTGGCAGAGTGGGCTAAAGAACAGTGATGGATTAAACCCAGATCTTTTGACTGGGTGTGAGTGTTTGATTGATTCAGATGCTCCGTCCATCACCACCCCCTTTTGTACCGCATTTGGCCGCCATAAGTGTGGCAGGGTATGCTCAGACGTGAGTCCCTTGCTCACTTTGCCACTGGATTCAAGCAAGCCGGGCTGAAGACGGCTGGAATGCTAGAAACCGGTCCTCGGAAGCTTGTTTCCGGTCCATGGAAGACATGGCTTGGCAGTTCGGGCTGGACTGTTCCCATGAGGCACAGGGTCAGACTGATTTGCACATAGCCATGTCTGAACTGGGGTGGCAGAGTGGGCTAAAGAACGGTGATGTATTAAACCCAGATCTTTTGACTGGGTGTGAAGGTTTGATTGATTCAGATGCTCGGTCCATCACCACCCCCTTTTGTACCGCATTTGGCCACCATAAGTGTGGCAGGGTATGCTCAGAAATGAGTCCCTTGCTCACTTTGCCACTGGATTCAAGCAAGCCGGGCTGAAGACGGCTGGAATGCCAGAAACCGGTCCTCGGAAGCTTGTTTCTGGTCCAGGGAAGACATGGCTTGGCAGTTCGGGCTAGACTGTTCCCATGAGGCACAGGGTCAGACTGATTTGCATATAGCCATGTCTGAACTGGGATAGCAGAGTGGACTAAAGAACGGTGATGGAATAAACCCAGATCTTTTGACTGGGTGTGAGTGTTTGATTGATTGAGATGCTCCGTCCATCACCACCCCCTTTTGTACCGCATTTGGCTGCCATAAGTGTGGCAGGGTATGCTCAGACGTCAGTCCCTTGCTCACTTTGCCACTGGATTCAAGCAAGCCGGGCTGATGACGGCTGAAATGCCAGAAACAGGTCCTCGGAAGCTTGTTTCGGGTCCAGGGAAGACATGGCTTGGCAGTTCGGGCTGGACTGTTCCCATGAGGCACAGGGTCAGACTGATTTGCATATAGACATGTCTGAACTGGGGTGGCAGAGTGGGCTAAAGAAGAGTGATGGATTAAACCCAGATCTTTTGACTGGGTGTGAGTGTTTGATTGATTCAGAAGCTCCGTCCATCACCACCCCCTTTTGTACCGCATTTGGCCGCCATAAGTGTGGCAGGGTATGCTCAGACGTGAGTCCCTTGCTCACTTTGCCACTGGATTCAAGCAAGCCGGGCTGAAGACGGCTGGAATGCCAGAAACCGGTCCTCGGAAGCTTGTTTCCGGTCCAGGGAAGACATGGCTTGGCAGTTCGGGCTGGACTGTTCCCATGAGGCACAGGGTCAGACTGATTTGCATATAGCCATGTCTGAACTGGGGTGGCAGAGTGGGCTAAAGAACAGTGATGGATTAAACCCAGATCTTTTGACTGGGTGTGAGTGTTTGATTGATTCAGATGCTCCGTCCATCACCACCCCCTTTTGTACCGCATTTGGCCGCCATAAGTGTGGCAGGGTATACTCAGACGTGAGTCCCTTGCTCACTTTGCCACTGGATTCAAGCAAGCCGGGCTGAAGACGGCTGGAATGCCAGAAACCGGTCCTCGGAAGCTTGTTTCCGGTCCATGGAAGACATGGCTTGGCAGTTCGGGCTGGACTGTTCCCATGAGGCACAGGGTCAGACTGATTTGCACATAGCCATGTCTGAACTGGGGTGGCAGAGTGGGCTAAAGAACGGTGATGTATTAAACCCAGATCTTTTGACTGGGTGTGAAGGTTTGATTGATTCAGATGCTCGGTCCATCACCACCCCCTTTTGTACCGCATTTGGCCGCCATAAGTGTGGCAGGGTATGCTCAGAAATGAGTCCCTTGCTCACTTTGCCACTGGATTCAAGCAAGCCGGGCTGAAGACGGCTGGAATGCCAGAAACCGGTCCTCGGAAGCTTGTTTCTGGTCCAGGGAAGACATGGCTTGGCAGTTCGGGCTAGACTGTTCCCATGAGGCACAGGGTCAGACTGATTTGCATATAGCCATGTCTGAACTGGGGTGGCAGAGTGGGCTAAAGAACGGTGATGTATTAAATCCAGATCTTTTGACTGGGTGTGAAGGTTTGATTGATTCAGATGCTCCGTCCATCACCACCCCCTTTTGTACCGCATTTGGCTGCCATAAGTGTGGCAGGGTATGCTCAGACGTGAGTCCCTTGCTCACTTTGCCACTGGATTCAAGCAAGCCGGGCTGAAGACGGCTGGAATGCCAGAAACCGGTCCTCGGAAGCTTGTTTCCGGTCCAGGGAAGACATGGCTTGGCAGTTCGGGCTGGACTGTTCCCATGAGGCACAGGGTCAGACTGATTTGCATATAGCCATGTCTGAACTGGGATAGCAGAGTGGACTAAAGAACGGTGATGGAATAAACCCAGATCTTTTGACTGGGTGTGAGTGTTTGATTGATTCAATTGCTCCGTCCATCACCACCCCCTTTTGTACTGCATTTGGCCGCCATAAGTGTGGCAGGGTATGCTCAGACGTGAGTCCCTTCCTCACTTTGCCACTGGATTCAAGCAAGCCGGGCTGAAGACGGCTGGAATGCCAGAAACCGGTCCTTGGAAGCTTGTTTCCGGTCCAGGGAAGACATGGCTTGGCAGTTCGGGCTGGACTGTTCCCATGAGGCACAGGGTCAGACTGATTTGCGTATAGCCATGTCTGAATTGGGGTGGCAGAGTGGGCTAAAGAACGGTGATGGATTAAACCCAGATCTTTTGACTGGGTGTGAGTGTTTGATTGATTCAGATGCTCCGTCCATCACCACCCCCTTTTGTACGGTCGGGTCACAGACAGACACAGACAGGCTTGCCTTTGGTGAGTCTTCGACACGCCAGCGGCACGCTCGCAGCGCATGTTCGAAGCGCAACCGTGCAGCGGCCACCATTAAATTGGGGAGGGATGATCAGATGGGAGGCAGGAGAGTAGTTCCTAGTTTCCCACTAGGCCCTGCGCATTGGAATAACATAAACAGTAGTATCGACGTGGAACTGCGGATATTCCAGGCCTCCACTGACTATGCTAAACTTAATTGGGTTGTGTTACCAACTAGCTCAGAGGTCACTGGAAACTTTCTTCTCTGCATAGGAAGTGATCAGCTTCCTTGGCACAGACAAGAAGGGATTCAGCTTTCCAACAACCGTGCAACATGACAACTTTGCTCCTCAGATCAAGAGTCAATCTCTAGGGTCGTGTGAAACAATAGACATGTATTTCACTCAGTCAGTCTAGTGCAGTTTACTTTCACGAGATGTAGAGAATAGAGGGACGGGCGTTTGTCAATAAAGGGTTAACATTTATTGAACAGTCTTTCTTCTCGTACAAGAGAAATGTATTGCCACAATTGCAATAATTGTTATTATAAAAAGTACGTACAGTAAGATAAGTATTGCGAAATAGAACTGTAAAAGCATTGATATGGTTTCTTAGCCATACAATGGTTTAAAAGTAATAAAACATATATACAGTCATATATACATTAGGCTAACATACTCAACTGGTGCTTCTAACTAAGCCTACCCCAGTGTGCCTGACCTAAGCCTAACACGTGAAAGGGGAGTAAGTAAGTAGCTTTAAGTTAAGTTGGTTTTGCCAAGGTTTGTTTCAAGAATTCTCGTCTAAGGGTTTAGTCAACACCATACCTCTGAATAGAATGATGGAGGATTGGTATCTCCTTCAGGGGTCTCTCTCGATATCCCAGTCACCCGCGAGGGTAAACCGGAAACGCTGTGGCTGGATTTCTCTGCACGAGAAAGGCAGCGGCTTCTCTTCAGCGCGTCGAGGAAGGAGGGGGGACAGCGTCCGCGGGCAGCTGGAATCTGCTGGATGTCTTCGCAGAGGACGGCTGTTCAGCTCCTAAGCGTACTGTACCATAATTCGCGTTTTAGCGGCGATAATGGTATCAGCAGCTTCACCACCACAGGATAGCAGGCTGCAGCGACAGAGTGCTAGATTTACCAACACGGGGTCTTGCAGGCAGCCAGCATCAGCAACAGTAGCTTGTAGCTCACATTGCTTAAGGCAACGTTGGTAATATTTATACCTGACAGGTGCCGGGTTTGACGCAAGTTTGGTGGACATAAGACGTCAATTAAAGATGTCACTAGGAAGTGATAGTTATCAGTTGCTCATTAGAGTTCCATTACTAATCAAAACATAGCAAGCGGGATTTCCAGGTTTGCTGAGTTTTTATCTTGTTGAAGAACTCTGAGTGTTATCTAGGAATATCAGATAGTGACTACTGCTCTGTCATTGCACTAATTGGTCGCAAAGGAAGTGGCAGAGAGCTATGCTGGAATGTGGCTCTGTTCGTGTGAGGCCAGAGATGACTTTTCAGAAAATCGCACTTGAACGGTTATGCCAATATAGGGAATAAATGGATTTATAGCCGAATAGGGGCATAAGGTCACAGTATCGATCAGGAACCTAGATAAACACGCAACACCCACTCCACGGGTTAATGTCCATCAAAATTACTAAAACTAAAGCAATTAGATGCATGTGTAACATTGCCCACCCCAAAATACATAAATGCATTCGAAATAGGCGTACTTGTAATACATGAATTTAGGTACTGTACGTTTTTTTAAAGCATAGTAATCATTCAAAAAATTATTGCATATGAAATCAATGAACGATTATGCAAAAAGAATTACACATGAAGTATCTCTGACAGAAGAAAGGCGAGATAAATCATCACATAAAAATGCATTGTAATAACATGTGTGCTAGAGGCTGGTGTAATGTTGTTATGTCTCTAGATGTGTTTAGAAATAGAAGTGTGAAGCTTCTGTTCTCTAAGAATAGTTTTTACGTTAAGCAAAGAATTGTTCGTGCCAAAAAGGGTCAATATTAAAAAATGTCCAATTCAAAGAAAATAGATTTCCAAAGCTCCTGGCAGTTTTTGTTGATCAAAACTGAAGGCCGAATTCAGAGTTCATGGGAACACTGTGTGTCGGAAAAGCTTCTCAAAAGTTATTGTTTCTGTACGGGTGAGAACATCGTATCAGACAGGCTCTCAAAGAATTGGTCTACAAATTCAGGTGATAGTTCAACCAAATTAGATAGCGCTGTAACTTGGCAGGTGTGAGAATGATTGCTGTCATCGAAGGCAGGACCAGCAATGCTCACAGAACGTTGTACCTGGATGATGTTGCTTTTGTCACTCGCTCCACTGTTACCACTTGGCTGTAGCACAGGAGTCTCCACGAATGCCGTCATCAGGATTGGTAGCCGCTGGGGACAACACAATGTGTGAGCCGTTATTGGACTGAGCAAAGTATCGACGTCCATTGGTACTGCTGATGGAAGTGAAAGACAGATGTCCAACACGCATTCATCGCCGCAAAGCATACACCGTAGCACAGGTAAAATGCAATTTTGCCATATCGGTCTGAATGAAAGGAACCAGGTCATGTTTAGATCTCTCAGCCTGGCCAATCCAAGGACGTTAGTTATCCTGTCCCGGTAGCGCATTGCTAGGATTGTTTCTTCCATTCCCATGGGAGCTATGTCTGAGCCGAGGCTTGCCATAACGTAGCAGGAGGGTCAAAAATAGAATCCCTGCGACGAGTCCCAAAAATAATGGTATGCCGCCAAAAATGGAGTGCACAAAATTAGGAAAGATTCCCAAAATTGCCTGGAAGGGTGTTAGCAGTCCCATAAAGACTGTCTTAAATATGCCTGGGATGCTTGTTGCACTAGACATGTTAAGGAGTTGGCTGAACATTTCTACGAAATGCACGGGGCAATTTGTTGATAAAAGGTCATGAACTTCAGTAGCTGTCCTTGCAACTAGAAGATCATACGTCTCTTTAGATGACGTTATAGGCACTGTTGTCTGTAAAAGTACAGATTTCATTTTGCTTAATGTATCAATTCGTATAGAATAGAGATTCAGACGAGGCCAGATGGGAGTCACTATGTCTGGAGGCCCACTCGGAAACAATGCTTGCATACAGCATTTGACCATGGATGTTACTTCTACTAGATAACTTTTCCCTGGCACGAGGCCACAACATCTGTGATCCGTTCTAAGAATGTAACTCCCGTTCGAAAGTTGCAGAAAGAAGGGCTCTATCTGAGTTGCAGGTGTGACTAGCTGGTGGCATGAAAGGTTGTTTGAATTTCCATCACATGCTCCGTGTAAATTAATACCTTGACACAAAAGTATACCGCTTAGTGAATGTTTACAATGTTCACCACTAAGAAATACATTTTTGTCACTGTCACTATAGCAAGAATGAGTGTATGGTAATTTCCATTCGGATTTTACATATCCTTTACCCAATTGTTCATACTGGCCAGCAGGTATGTACTCAAGGCACTTTTTAAATCGGAAAGTTGTTATCGGAATTGTGATAATTCCGTGTATTATCCATTCAATGACAGGACTCTCTGACATTGTCAATGGTAATCTCTCGAGTTTTTCGATGCTCAGGATTGTATAGTCTGCTCCTTTCTGTGCCAAACTGATCTGTTTATCAGTAAGGTTAAAACTGGAAAATAATGACGTCGTGTTGATTAAACGCCAAGGCACATAGCCTAAACGAAGATTTTGCAGCGTCCAGCCTAGTTCTATAATAGTGCGTAATTGAGATTGGCCATGTTGTAACATTAGCAAGTCTCTGTCTATCACATCAAAGGCAGAGGATACAATATTGTCCAACGAATATATTCTGGAAGACAGAGTCATTAACCCATTGTCTACCACAGAAAGTGATTTCTCCAAATTAATACGATCAATTTCTCGTATTTTTTCAGCAGTTCAATTTGCTTTACTTTCAAAGCCTCGTTGTAAGCAGCATAGATACTGGTCGCTATGAAACGCTTTTGACGCTGTTTGCGTGGTCCAAGAATGAAATCGCGCAAATCAGCACCATCTTTTAGTAAAGACAAGTGTTGCTTAATTTCAGCCAGTGTGGACGAAGTTAGCCATTCAAGGCAGAGTTTCCCTACACTGTATGTTGTTATAATCCCTGGATGCTGTCTCTGGGAGTATCTAGGGTCTAATCTGGTCATTTTTAACCCCTGTGTTTTATTCGGGAATCTATCTTGACAGCTATTTGTGTCTGTAGGCCAGATTAACCACTTTTTCCAATCAGGATGTGTTCTGTTGAAATGTAAAATTTGTGACACGTCTAACTCAATATCAGCGGTTGCATTTTCTGGTATTGGCTTCGGAATAGACGGTGTTTTAAGGTCTTTGATCTTAGCTAGGCCAAGACAAGATGTTTGGTGTATTGTGTCATTTAAAAATAACATTTGTTCAGGTATCATGCAGGTTCTAAATAGTGCTTCAATGCCTTGCACCTGCCAATCTTTTGTACCCCAAATTGTTTTCGTTTCAATATTATTTTTCCAATAATCAAAACCAAATGTCATCATTTTGTCATAAAATGCTTCTGAATATATCAATTTAGAATTTGTCAGCATTGTTTTCATTCCTGTTTTATCTAACAGTTTATAATAAAACGTTTGTGCATCACTGGTGTTAAACCCTGAGAAGTATTTGAATTTCTCAAAAAATGCTTTAGAACTGCTTTTAGGTGGTGTAGAACAATGTTCCCATTGATTATACATAAAAACATTTCTAGGCTGTGCAGATTTATGCAAGTAATGATCCCCATAGTGGGTGTAACAGAATAGCTGCTCATAACTAGATGAACCTTGTAAATAATCATGATCTGTGAATCTAGCTGACATTACTAAATCAGACATCATGTCATTAATACTGTTAAAGTCCCAATCATCAGAGAATGTACTTGATGTCACAAAGTCACTTAAGGAAACCTTTAGTTGATGAGGATACTTCAGGATTTCGAGCGGACCATAGATCTCATAGTCTGTTTTCTCCCATACTACCCCACCAGGTATTGGAATTGCTGTGACATTTACTGTTGACAGTTCTCTTTTCTTCACGTGGGATTATCTGTGTGGTTTCAGGACTAGGTTGATGTTCTGACTTGCTGTGTCCATTGTAATATATTTTCCTTCAATGAATTTTCCCAAACACAGTACCATGATGAGCCAAAGTAGGGAGGAAATATACACCTAGACCGAACCAGAACTCTAGCCAAGGGGAAATTAGGTAGATTTCCTTCAATTGATGAAAGAGTTCTGTTGCTTTTTCTTTAAAAGACTTTTTTGTTTCTGGCATCACTTCGGGATCGTTTTGATCTTCAGAGAAGTTGTCGAAGTTGATGAAATAACCAGAGGCAGTTCTGTCAATTGAAGGGATTGTTCTTTCAATTTGTCTTTCGGTAGCACTTTCTGATGCCACATCATTGTAGACTGGTGTTGTTTCTTGACGAACTGTGTTTCAAGAGGCACGAGTTCCATGGCTGTATTGCATAGTCCTTCATTGTGCACTGCAGGCTGATCGAATGTGATTAGTCTTTCAGTTTGAACCTCTTGGATTGTTGCAAGTTTGGGTATTCTGTTGTTTCTTGGGAGTCCACTGGGCCTACTGTTGATTATAGGCCACATGCTTGTGGTTTTACCAGATCGGTAGACACGACTCTGTTCTCCTTTTTACCAGCAAGGGGCGGTAGCACAACTGATCTTGTTCCGGTGACTGCTAAGACAGGTACTGCTTTTCTGTAAGAAGGCCCAAATTCCTTCTTCACCGCGATCTTTTCTCTGACTAGATCCCCAATCTTTGGAATCCAGACAGGCCTTGCTGGGGCTGTTGCGGGTGGTGCCTCGTGAGTGGTACTTGGCTGTTGCTTTAACTTTATGTTGCTTAATGATTTTCTTGTTTCATTCAGTTCCTGTAAAACAGCCAAACGATCTTTTACATCAAAGTGCGTTGTTTCTTCTTGTACCACTGACATCTGACTATCGAGGTCCTGAACTCGCATTCTAATTCCGAACAATAGTTCGTATGGGCTGAAACCTTTTAGAGAATTTCTTGGCATGTTGTTAAGACTAGTCTGGACACTTATTAAATGTTTGACCCACCCAGCGCCTGAACCTAATACCTTCGCTGTAATAGATTGCTTTATGTCACGTTTTTTTCTTTCTACCACACTATTCCCTTCCGGGGTATGACGGACAAGAATACCGCAACCCAATTCCCATGCTGGGCATGGCCTCCCTATAAGCTCGAGAGCTGAAAGCAGGACCCTGACCAGAATGGAACGTGGTAATTGCGTATCTGCCGATATTGACTCGCAAATCTTTTATAACCGTTCTAGCGTCAGCCGAGCGCTGGAGGCCTCATTTTTTAATTGCTTTTCATCTTAATGGTGTACACTGGGACGCACTTCTCTTCTTTGATTGCGCAGATAGACCGCGTTATGCAGTCTATCAGGATTTCTGAAACTATACTTGCCGGTTCATCACTGCGATCTCTGTTGCAGTCTGGACAGTTCTTTGCGAAGTCATGAATTCCTTCACTCATGTCCGGCCACCAGTACTCTGATTGCAATTCTTTCAGAGAGGCTTTAATTGTTTGGTGTCTCAGACCCAATCCCATGTGTGCTTCCAGTAAGAGGAAGCCCCTCCTGCTCCTGTTTGGAATTACTCTGTCCCCCACTCCAGGGATTCGAGCAAAAGGAACAGAGTTTGCATCGATTATGTATGCATAATTGAGTGGATAGTTTACGGGTAGTGCTGCACAGTCGCCTTTTACGGTCTTTTTTACTGCCAGCATGGTTTCCCCGTCTATGTATTTATCTGTACGCTTTTTTGTGGCTACGGAAGCCGGTTTAGTTGCTTCCGCTTTGGCTGTATTAGCCAATGAATTCCCTGCAACGTGAACGCCATCACGTTGAAGACTCTGTGCGTGAATCACGTGAGTCTTTTGTAGTTCTTTACTTAAAAGAGCTACCTCGTTCCAGAGCAATTTATGCTTTATTGTGGCACCTGTGTCATCTTTGTAGTCATTTTCAATCCAACTCTGCAGTTTATTGTTGTAAGAGTTGACGCAAAAATGAGAATCGCACACTATAAGTGTCGGGAATTCACGTTCTGCATTTTCGAGCGCCATCTTTAAAGATCTGATTTCAGTTCTTTGAACCGAACAGAACTTTACTGATTCAGTTTTTGTTACTTTCGGTGTAATTTTACCGCACAGCCAACGACATTTAATAATCGCACATGCTGCATCGTAGGATTTTCTCTCTACGTTGAAATGCTGTACAAAGCTATCTGTATAGATTATACAGGCATATAGTGGGAGAGGCAGAATTTCGATTGGCAGAGGATATTCTTCTTCATATTCTAAATCATTCAGTTCTTCAAATTGCGGGGCGAAATAGTACTTCACGTCTTCCGCTCCTAGAGAATCTATGCACTGTATCCATTTCGGATCCAGTGACACTGTAGGCAGGTTTACTGGGCTGAATAGCGCTTCGAAGGCGGATTCCGCTGTAAGCATATTAATCCGTTTGCCGTGTGCTAGTTCTCGTTCATTTGCTAATGCGATTTGCACTGCTTTCACAGTTCTTTCTGTGTGACTGAATGTTTTTTCTGCTTGTGTGTACAAGTGAGATTTAATTGAAATTGGTACCTTTTCTCCCTCATTAGAGGTTAGGTACGTGAATCCGCATCTTCCTGGGATGACTCGGATTACAAGATCGATCGTGTTGTCACGTGTATCTAATTTAGTTTTTGCTAACATGTCTGTTTGCAGTGATCTCAAAATTTCTGTGTGTTTTTGAGTCCATTTGATTTGTTTAAAGTCACGTTTAATTAGTTCGTAGAGAGGTTTAACCCTCTCTGCGTAATTTAGTATGTAAGTTCTCCCGAAATTCAGAAAACCTAGAATGGATTGTAAATTCTTCAGCGTTTTTGGAGCTTGGAGTACAGCGCACTTCTCTAAGAAGTTGTCCGCTAGGCTTTTCCCTTCACTTGATAATTCGTACCCTAAAAATAGTACTGTCAGATGGGCAATTCGAGACTTTTTAAAGTTGAATTTGTAACCCTCTGCTGCGAACCCAAGTATTATGGTGTTCACTCTTTTCAAGTGAGTATCCAAGTCGTCGTCTGTGAGATAAATATCATCTACGTAAGACAATGCTTCATCATCATAGATTTGCAGTAACTCTGTTACCCTAGCTGAGAATAGTCCTGGGCTGTTCTTGAACCCCTGTGGGAGTCGACAGAATTTTTTCTGTGACCCAAATGCGGAGAAAGCGGTCAAATATCTGCTTTCTGGTGCAATGTTTTGACAAAAGAAACCATTAGAAATGTCTAATGTCGTTTTATATTTTTTCCTAACTATGTTATTCATTAGGGCTGCACTATGCGAGTTTTGTACTGCAAAAGTTTTGCAACATGTATTAAGGTGTCTGTAGTCCAAAACTAGACGATATGAATTGTCTGGCTTGGAGACAGGAAACAAAGGATTGTTCATTTGAGAGGTGCATGTTTCAATCACCCCCTGGTACTCAAGTTGATCTAAGATCTCCCTGACTTGTTTTTTAGCTTCTTGCTTTATGGGATACTGCCGTTGGGCAGTTGGTTCACTTTTTAATTGGATTTTGTGAGGCGGTGAATCCTCATCCCATCCTACATGATTTTTATACAATGCAGGTGCCTGGGCCACTGCCCATTTCCTTGCATATGTGTATTTTTTGTGAATCGGTATGTGATTCGAGAAGGCAGGCATAATCACTTCTTCGCCACGAGGGCACTCCCTGACAAACTCTGGGGGCCAATCTTTTTCAGCTAACAGAATATCATAGCCTTTTTGTTATATCCTATCCTATGTTTCCTTATTGCTCTTGCTGCTTCATGTATTTGTATCCTAGCTTCATGTATTTGTATCCTAGCACCTGGTTGCTAAGTTATTGTAGAATGTTCTTCTCCTGATCTTCAGTTGAAGACTGGAGCTTCTTGGATGTGCACTCTGATAGATCTTATGCTGTACTTGGATTTCTTGATTAAACTTAATCAATAAGTTTATCTCCTTCTCCTGTCATACTTTGGATGCAACATAAATTGGCGACGAGGTGGTCAAGTCAGCATTATCTATGAACCTACGCACAAAATTTCAATTTTAAATAGATCTCATCAGACTTCAGATGCTCATCATTGATCTTCCTCTATGAATTCAAATCTTCTATCAATCTGCTTCAATTTGAACTCCTTCAAGAAACAACATTGACTCCATCTAAAAGTAAGATGCTTTTCTTATAACATGTGATTTGATAGCACCAGCGCCTGTTTCTCTCATTGTGTCATGATTGCACCAGCGGCTGCTCATTAATCTATTTACTCTCCTAATTACCATTTTGAGGCGACTTTACTTCTTATAAATCCCACAGCGCTCACTAAAAAACTACAGTGACTCCTGTTAAAAAAAAAGTAAACTGCTTGCTTTATTTTGTGATTTGATTGCACCTGCGCCTGTTTATTCTTTCTTACTGTGCTCTGATTGCACCAGCGCCAGTTTTTTTTCATCTCAAAGTGCTATTTTCTACACCAACTTTCAGTTACTGTTAATCTGTATGTGCCTATCTCCTCCACCAAATTTCAGCGGCTGTTTATTTGATTGTGCCTTGATTGCACCTGCGGCAGACCCTTCTCGTTTATTTTCACCTTAATCACAATAACTTTTAAAAAAACGCAATACACATTTCCCGTTTTATTTTCTCGTTTTTCTTCTATTCCGACATTTTAATTAACCTGTATATTGCTCTCTACCTGCTTAGAACTTTCACCGTTTAAAAATCGCCATTCTTACCTCACTGGCGGTTTGAACATCACGAGAACGACAACGCGCGCTGCATTTCTCCTTCGGCGTCCATCAGCTATTTTCACAACGAAGTACGTCACCACGACTTGACGTCTGGATATGTCATCACGCTCAACGTAGCGGCCATTTTGGGTTGCTTAGCGACAATAAACACGACTCGTCGTTACAAATCTCGACGTTACCTCTTCCTACAAGGTATTTTACTCGTTTATTTTTCTACGCTGATACACTCAACTAGAAGACTGAGTGTTTACAATTTATTTAATATTATAAGTTCTGCTCATTTACAAACGTGTGTCAACAACGCTGATACACACAGCTTTCATTATTCTTGATACTTATTCTTACAACAACGTGTGTTTACTACGCTGATACACACAGCTGACATTGCGTATTTACCTCAACGTGTATCATTCTCGCTGATACACACAGCTGACATTGCATACTTACTACAATGTGTATCATTTACGTTGATACACACAATTGACATTGCCTATTTATTACAACGTGTATCGTTTTATGCTAATATACATAGCCAACTCTGCATATTTACTACAACCCGTATTAATAATACTCATATACTCAATTGATATTGCATATTTATTATAATATGGATTATTTACGGTAAATTTCAATTACATTTTTATTGTTTATATTCATTTGTTATTATTTATTAATTCAGGATGGCTCAACAAACTGCAGTTCTTCCATCTTCCTTTCTTCCAGAACCAGGTACTCCAAAAATAAAATGGCCACATTGGTTCAAAGCTTTTAATAGTTACATAATTGCCATTGATGCTGTAAAATTTCCTGCTGCAAGAAAAAATGCAATGTTATACAGTGCCTTAGGTGCTGAAGGTCAAAGAATCTTTGATCACCAACCCCCTGTTAACAGACCTCCGTCAGATGACTGGAATGAGTACACTGAGGCTATTGCTCGTTTAGAAAAATATTTTAAGGACGAACCAAGTGTAATTGTCGAAAGACATAGATTTTACACACGCAAACAAAGGGAGTATGAAAAAATTGATATATTTTTAGCTGAGTTAAGAATTTTGGCTGCAACTTGTGAATTTGAAGGCCCTATTGATCAGTATCTCAGGGACCAAATTGTTGTGAATTGTTTTAATAACAAAGTCCAGGAGAGAATTTTATGCTGTCGTAATCCTTCCTTACAAGAAACTTTAGAATTAGCCAGGGGAATAGAGAGATCTGCTTTTGCCTCTAAAGAGTTAAGCAATAATAAACCTACACATGTAGATTTAGTAAAATCTACTTCCTCAAAAAAATTCTCAACGCAGTCAACCTCCTAAACTTGAATGGAAAAAGTCTGATAAACCTCCCATTTGTTATAGATGTGGATCAAAATTACATCTTGCCAATTCAACTTCCTGTCCAGCACTAAAAAAACAATGTACGAATTGCAAAAAGATTGGTCATTTTGCTACAGTCTGCAAGTTTAAATCCAAGACAATGTACCTTGAAGTCTCGGATCCTGATAATTCTAATACATGTGAAGAACAGATTGTAAAAAAAATTTTGTTGTCTGTAGACATGATAGATGATCATGAAGATCCTTCTATCTATGATCCAGTATGTGATCTAAAAATTGGTGAGATTCTAGTCAAGGTCACTGTAGATTCGGGATCCCCTATTACCATTATTGCAGATTTGTTATTTCTTAAACATTGGGATGAGAATTTACTTCTTCCTCCTGATATACGTACTGTTGCATTCAATGGCAAGGTCATTGATTTAATGGGTTTCTTTAATGACAGTTTAACATTTGAAGATCGTTCTATTCAGGCCAAAATTTATGTATCCAAAAAAGGTTATAATGTTTTAGGTTGGAAAGATCAAGGTAAATTTCCATTAGTATTAAGACCTGGTACCAGAAACCCTATTTCTTTAGACCGTTCTACCACAATTAATGCTCTGACTACTGAGGAACTTTCTTTAGAAAGTATTATAAACAAATACAACAATGTTTTTTCTGACAATCTTGGTTCAGTCAAAGGCTTCGAACACAAAATCATTTTGAAGCCTGATGCTGTCCCAGTGATTCATAAAGTAAGACATGTTCCACTGAGCATTATGGAAAGGCTGAAGACTCATCTTCAACAACTGAGTAAAGAGGGAGTCATTGAAAACATCAACTCTTCGTTGTGGGTTTCTCCAATTGTAGTCGCACTTAAGAAGAACTGTGATGAACTCAGGCTATGTGTAGACCTAAGAGCCCTAAACAAAAATATTCAAGTAGATTGTTTTCCTCTCCCACGTATTCAAGATATGTTGGCTCAATTAAGGGGTACAAAGGTTTTCTCTACCATAGACCTACGAGCAGCTTATCACCAGATAGAGTTATGTGAAGAGTCTAAAGACTTAACTGCTTTCAACACCCCTTTTGGTCTTTTTAGATATCTGAGGTTACCTTTTGGTTTTGCCTCAGCGGCTTCAGTTTTTCAGAAACTAATGTTTCAACTATTTGGAGAAGTTTGTGACGTCTTAGCCTACCAAGATGACATTTTGATCTCTACTAACACTGTGGAAGAACATCTTGTCAAACTTGATCAAGTTATTGGTATTTTAAGTGACCATGGCATGACCGTTAAAAAACAGAAATGCAAATTTCTCCTTAGTGAGGTTGAATATCTTGGTCATACCATCTCTCACAAAGGCATTGCTCCAAAACATGATCTTTTACAAGGCATTCGTGATTGCGCTCAACCCAGTAACAAAGATCAATTAAGATCATTTTTGGGTTTGAGTGAATTTTACTCCAGATTTGTACAGAATTTTGCACATGTTAGTGAGCCTTTGAGGTCACTTACTAGGAATAATGTTAAATTCGTGTGGGATGAAGTACATAAAGTGGCTTTTGATTCATTAAAGGAATTGATTATACATGCCCCAGCTCTCAAACCTTTTGATGGGAACTCTCTCTCATTTATTACAGTGGATGCTAGTAATACCGGTTTAGGTGCTGTACTTAGTCAAGCTGATGGTGGGATTGAAAATGTTGTTGCCTTTGCATCCCGTCAACTTTCCTCTTCTGAAAGAAATTATAGTACCATCGAAAAGGAAGCCTTAGCTTGCGTTTGGGGAGTTAGACATTTTTCCACATATGTTTGGGGTCGTGAATTTGTATTGGTTTCAGATCATAAGCCATTGATTTTTATCTGGAATGACAAGGGTTTAAGGAATGCTAGCCCTAGATTAAGCCGTCTTCTTTCAAAGCTTTATGACTTCAATTTCATTATGAGGCATATCCCTGGTGGGAAGAACTTCACGGCAGATTTTTTGTCAAGGTGTCCTTCGAGTTCATTGAAGTTTTCTCCCATTCTTGATGACAAAGAGGTAGTTGTCAACCTTCTAGATGGACTTGTTCTAGCTAAGGATGTGATTTCTGAGTCTGTTTGGAATAAAGAGTCTTTGCGGGATTCTTCTTTTCACACTCTAAGAAAGTATATTGCTGAAGGTTGGCCGAGAGAGAATCTCGTTGATAAGGATCTTCTTCCTTTCTCCAAAATCAGAGATGAATTAAGTTTGGAGGGTGATTTACTTTTGAGAGGTGTTTCCCTCATTCCTCCTCTTTCTATTCGAGATAAGATCATTGAAATTGCTCACAAAGGTCATGGTGGGATCACAAGCACTAAAAAAAGATTGAGGCTTCATTATTGGTGGCCAGGGATGGACATCTGTGTAGATACCTTTTTAAATGGCTGTAGCGAGTGTTCTCATGCTGAGAAATCTTTACGGACTGTTAACAAACCCTTGTGTCCTGTTGCTTTCCCTGACAATCCATGGGAAAAATTGGGTATGGATTTTCTAGGGCCTATTGGTGGTTTAAACCAGGGTTTCAGGTTTATACTTACTATTGTAGACTATCACTCCAAGTGGCTTGCCTGTGAATTTTTAAAAGAACCCAATACCTATAACGTCATAAAATGCCTTAAGAAACTTTTCCAGTCCGAAGGAATTCCCAAGTTCTTAGTATCGGATAATGGGGTACAATTTGTATCTCATGAGATGAACAGTTTTTTGGATAATTTTGCCATTAAACATCTTACCACTGACTTGTACTCCCCACAGGGCAACGGTTTAGTAGAGAGAGCGAATCGTGTCCTGAAGGATGCAGTCCAATTAGCTATTTCATCTAGTCTTTGTGTTCAAGATGTTGTCTGCGACAGGGTTTGGTCTTACAACAACACACCACACTCAACCACTGGGGTGACACCTTTCCTCTTGTTAAGAGGGAGACAATCCTTTAATGAATTATCACCTGGTTGGGTTGTTAGCAAAACTTCTCAAGGTAAAAGTGTTGTTGATCTTGATCTTGTCAAGGACAAGGTTGCATCTGCACAACTCAAGTCCAAAACCAGGTATGATCTAGATAAACATGTAAAAGAGATTTCTTTAAATGTTGGTGACAAAGTTAGAATCCGTAGACCATGTAAGACCAAAGGTTCAAAGTTTTATCCGGAGACAACTATTGTTCAAATCAGCAAACATGCTGTTAAGGCTACTGGTGGTAAGTGGTGGAGTAAAAGAGCTGTCTCAAAAGTGATGGGCTCGGATATTACTCCTGTTGATGTTTCAAGACCCAATGTTATTCCAAATGCAGTTGCCTCTAACATTTTGTCTCCTCACAACCTTTCTTCATGTAGTTACAATGTGTCTGATGGAGCTATGTCTTTGTTTGATGATCCTAATGTTCATGAGGAAGAATTTATTCAATCTACTCCTTTGATTTCTGATGATAATGACACAACTTCTTTAGATGTGCCTCAACTTACCTCAGGTTCTTCTGAGGTCCCTGCTGCCTGTTCAAAGTCATCTAGAATTAAGTTTACACCCAAATATTTGAATGATTATATTACTTGATTGTTGTTCAATTCCAATATGTGTTTCTTTTGTTTTTACTTTGTTTATTTATTTTACTTTGTTTTGTAATTGTGGGGAAGGAGGTGTGTTATATCCTATCCTATGTTTCCTTATTGCTCTTGCTGCTTCATGTATTTGTATCCTAGCTTCATGTATTTGTATCCTAGCACCTGGTTGCTAAGTTATTGTAGAATGTTCTTCTCCTGATCTTCAGTTGAAGACTGGAGCTTCTTGGATGTGCACTCTGATAGATCTTATGCTGTACTTGGATTTCTTGATTAAACTTAATCAATAAGTTTATCTCCTTCTCCTGTCATACTTTGGATGCAACACTTTTGAGAGCTTATCCCAAAATAGACCCTTAATTTTCCTAGTCTTATCACCCTCTATACGCAATGTTATTTCGTATATTTTATGGGGCTCGCTAAGTCTGGCGTCGGCAGTTTCAACCTGAATGTATTCATTCGTGTCCACTGTCTCCAGATGACTCATCAAGATCTTGCGCGCTATACTGATTTCTGCTGCACTGTCCAACATTGTCAATGCCCACTCCCCGTTTTTCAACTGTGTCCTCAGTATTCTCGGCATGGTTGATTACTCTAATACTGGCTACCTTCTTTTTCTGAAATTGAGATTTTTTACTCTGAGCAGGTTCCTTGTCTTTGGACTTGGTGTGCTCTCCTGGGTCTGACCGCCCTCTTCTTTCCGAATTCTGTGGAAAAGATCGAGAGGGACGTGTATCAATACTTTGATATCTATCAGGTTTTTTCAAATTATCCCTATTTCTAAGGTAATATCTTTTCTCAGAGGGCTCCCTCTGGGGAGACTGGCGTTCTCGAGTCGGAGTTCTTTCCCTCCGTCGAGGAGACCTTCCTCTGGACTGGAAAACTTTTTCCTTGGGAGTGGATTGTTTATTTCCATCCCAGCTCTTTTTAGGAGTATTTAAATTATTTTTAATAAATAATTTTTCAGGATTTTCGAGCAGTTGGGGCTTTACCGGTTTCCCACCCAAGCTGTCTCTACCTAATTCTTCATAGCATTTTTCTATGATTTTTGCAAGCTCAACAGGATCTTTTATATCTGTTTCCTTCAACTTCTGGCGGATCGCCACAGATGCTGCTTCTCCCTTTATGTTGGCTAATAATATAGCCGTGACCTGCTTGAAGTCTTTCAGTAATTTCATACCTAGATTTAAAGCGGGCTCTGGACCGAATTCATTCTGAATTTGTTTTAGCACTTCTGGTATTACCGCCATAGACGGAACACCGTGTGTTTTTGTGTAAATGGAAGCAAAGACTGTACCCCAAGTGTCACAGTCCTCCAAGTGTGGTGCGATTCCCATAGGAAGGCAGATGGTCAAGATTCTGTGTTTCTCAATAGGGGTAGTATCAGGAAATACTGCCTCTATTTGAGTTATTTTCTGTGCTAACCAGAAAGGAATTTGTTCCCGTTTTACGGATGTTTTACCAAGACATGACTGTATGTTCTGTGGTGTAATTTTATTTGTGTTCCCCTGATGAGGGGTCAGCTGTGGTATATTAACAGCTGGCTGGACTGTTGCAGTCCGCATTACATATTGGACTAATTGCCTATGTATTTTTATTAATGTGTTTAGCTGTACTAACAGCTCTTCTCTAGACATTTTTATAATGTCAGGATGTGGTGTGTAGCTGGCTAGAACCGGCCACGTTGCTCCTGGTCTACCTAGTGGACCGAGCCTGGTAATGTGATCATTGTGTTTTAGGGCGCCATTAAACCTGAGCAGGTGCTCTTGAAATTTAAGTGGAATTTCAATCTCCTCGAAAGGAGCGTACTCTTCCGGAGGTTTCTCTATTTTGTAATAGTGAAATTCTTTTGTTATAGCGTTTACCGCTGGAAAGTTTATCCATGAATAGAATACCTCTGTCTGCCGATACTCGTGAGCCTCTATCACGAAAATAACTGTACCACCTTGTGGTGTCAGTCCGTTCTCTATAAGTTTTAAAGTTATAGATCTTCTTAAGTGGACCGGGATGATAATAGCATCCGGGTCTGTGTATTCGGGACCTTGCTGAGTCGCATCTGCTGCGGCCCCAGAGGTTCCGTTTTCTGGCATTGTAAACATGCAAGGTTTGCAGAGTAGGTCTCCAAGGAGACAAAGATTAGGTGCACAATATTTTGGAACACTGTATCCTTCAACGTTGAATAAACCAGAGCTTTACATAGGAATCTCTTCCTACTAAGGTCGGGCGGATTTTAACCTTTCACCCACTCCAGACGTCTATTGGAGTATTTACGGGAGAAAGGGGTGTGAAATATGCACGACTGAGTAACTCTAAAAGTCTTGCGTTAGTTTATCGCCTTACCAAACGTTAGGGCGCCATGTAGTGTAGTTCCTAGTTTCCCACTAGGCCCTGCGCATTGGAATAACATAAACAGTAGTATTGACGTGGAACTGCGGATATTCCAGGCCTCCACTGACTATGCTAAACTTAATTGGGTTGTGTTACCAACTAGCTCAGAGGTCACTGGAAACTTTCTTCTCTGCATAGGAAGTGATCAGCTTCCTTGGCACAGACAAGAAGGGATTCAGCTCTCCAACAACCGTGCAACATGACAACTTTGCTCCTCAGATCAAGAGTCAATCTCTAGGGTCGTGTGAAACAATAGACATGTATTTCACTCAGTCAGTCTAGTGCAGTTTACTTTCACGAGATGTAGAGAATAGAGAGACGGGCGTTTGTCAATAAAGGGTTAACATTTATTGAACAGTCTTTCTTCTCGTACAAGAGAAATGTATTGCCACAATTGCAATAATTGTTATTATAAAAAGTACGTACAGTAAGATAAGTATTGCGAAATAGAACTGTAAAAGCATTGATATGGTTTCTTAGCCATACAATGGTTTAAAAGTAATAAAACATATATACAGTCATATATACATTAGGCTAACATACTCAACTGGTGCTTCTAACTAAGCCTACCCCAGTGTGCCTGACCTAAGCCTAACACGTGAAAGGGGAGTAAGTAAGTAGCTTTAAGTTAAGTTGGTTTTGCCAAGGTTTGTTTCAAGAATTCTCGTCTAAGGGTTTAGTCAACACCATACCTCTGAATAGAATGATGGAGGATTGGTATCTCCTTCAGGGGTCTCTCTCGATATCCCAGTCACCCGCGAGGGTAAACCGGAAACGCCGTGGCTGGATTTCTCTGCACGAGAAAGGCAGCGGCTTCTCTTCAGCGCGTCGAGGAAGGAGGGGGGACAGCGTCCGCGGGCAGCTGGAATCTGCTGGATGTCTTCGCAGAGGACGGCTGTTCAGCTCCTAAGCGTACTGTACCATAGTTCGCGCTTTAGCGGCGATAATGGTATCAGCAGCTTCACCACCACAGGATAGCAGGCTGCAGCGACAGAGTGCTAGATTTACCAACACGGGGTCTTGCAGGCAGCCAGCATCAGCAACAGTAGCTTGTAGCTCACATTGCTTAAGGCAACGTTGGTAATATTTATACCTGACAGGTGCCGGGTTTGACGCAAGTTTGGTGGACATAAGACGTCAATTAAAGATGTCACTAGGAAGTGATAGTTATCAGTTGCTCATTAGAGTTCCATTACTAATCAAAACATAGCAAGCGGGGATTTCCAGGTTTGCTGAGTTTTTATCTTGTTGAAGAACTCGGAGTGTTATCTAGGAATATCAGATAGTGACTACTGCTCTGTCATTGCACTAATTGGTCGCAAAGGAAGTGGCAGAGAGCTATGCTGGAATGTGGCTCTGTTCGTGTGAGGCCAGAGATGACTTTTCAGAAAATCGCACTTGAACGGTTATGCCAATATAGGGAATAAATGGATTTATAGCCGAATAGGGGCATAAGGTCACAGTATCGATCAGGAACCTAGATAAACACGCAACAGGAGGCGGGAACCGGCAGGGGGGAGGAGGGGTTGAAGCAGCAGCAGTAGCGGAGAGGAAAAACAGGCAAACTAATCAGGGTCCAAAAACACAGAGAACAAGCACAATGATAAAGCACAATTACACTACTTGAGAAACAGAAAATGTATGCTTGTAGTAGGGGGTCACATGGCAAAAAAAGTACAATTGTGATGGAATGACACAATCACACTCATGGTAAGCAGTAAACTGGAGCAGGAGAACGGGCACAATCGCGCCCGGGGGCAGCCTCGAACACCTCCTCCTGGAGGGCCTAGGAGTAAGTGGTGGGTGCGCAGATGGTGGAGGTGCTGGGGAGAGAGGTAACCTCAGGCTTACTATTTTCTGTTCAATCGTTAATTTCTCTTTCAGAAACAAGGGTGAGCTATAGATAAATGACTTTTAGAGAGTGTGAGGGACCCCACAGGACCCACTTCTTGTAAGCACAATGTGAATGCATTAGTGACATCAAGAAAGCACACTTCCAGTTTGTGTTTCTCATGCTTGCAAGTGAAGTATGCGAAACAGAACAAAATGGCTAGCCAGGATACTTTGATTTCAAATTAGAACTTACACAGCCCATAAGTACTGCGTGACCATGCCATTTGTTTAGCAAAACATTTATTTTAGTTCATAAGCAAGTTTCAAAATTAATAAAAGCATGCATGAAAAGCAAGCAAATCATTAAAAACCTGGCTTTTCCCACAATCCCGCTAAAATCCCTCTGTTTCCTCAGCACCCTTTCAGCGCCATGATACCTCCGGTGACAGTGCGCTATACAAAATTCCCTTAACATAACATAACATAACATAACATGACATCAAAAGAAGAGCACTGTCAAAAACAGTGAAGTCAAAAGCAAAAACAGGTAATTGTGTGCACAATGAATACAAAATATACAAACGTGAATACTAAATATTCAAACAATCACATGACACCAAAGTGCAACTTGAAATACAATACATACAATCCAAATCAATTGTAGTCAAATAACATATAAAACATCAAAGGAAAAAAACATGAAAGGAAAAAAACCAGTCCTTTAACTAAAATACCAGTGGACAGGCGGAATTAGAGGTGGAACACAACTGCCTGCCTGTCTCACAAGACCTGTGACTAAATGTTCAGTCTGGTTGCACACAAGGGTCCACACCAGTGGAGTGAGTTGATCCCTAGCTGCACCCTTCTTTCTTGTCACAGGCTGGGGGTCAACGCGTTTCGAACCAAAATAATTAAAGGTTCTCCTCAGGACAGGGACTGGGTACAATCTTCACTGTGGAAAAAATTTGGAAAGGGTGGTGTCAAACTAGTAGTGTCACAATTTTGGAAAACCTCTCTGTCTCTCCACAAGTACAAGAAAAAGAAGGTTACCTGCACCACGAGCAAAAGGAATTGCAGGAGTGGAGGTAGACTGTAAAACAGGACACTTAATCTGTAAAAAGGATGAAATGAGTGGAAATCGGGGCGATGAAATTTATAACTTGGGCACACTCACCAGGCTTGTGTGTTTTTATGTTTTACATGGTGCTCAAGTACCTGAATGAAGTTGTGAAGGTGTCAAAAACACGGGGCGCCCGTCAAGCGGTGCGCTGTTGGGAAGTACCAGGGTTCACATTCCCTAAATGAGCTGAGAAAGAAAAATAGCCCGCATGAGACAGCGAACACCGATAAAGTGGACACATATCGATACAATCATGTGTGGCGCTTCTCCTACCTGCACGCCATATGTTAAGGGAACCGGCTGTGTAGAGACAAAGTCGGAGAATCTTTATCAAATGAGGCGGAGAATATTTCTACCGCACGAAGCCGCTGCAAAAAGCAGAAGAGAGGCACATGTAACATTGCCTGAGACAACGGGTGTTTAATCTGCTGAGGTCAGCTAGAGGTCTCGGAAGAAAAACTTACATGTGCAAAAGGGGATTCAATCCGGACAGTGGCGTGCAGGTAGGAGAAGCGCCACACATGATTGTATCGATATGCGTCCACTTTATCGGTGTTCGCTGTCTCATGCGGGCTATTTTTCTTTCTCACCTCATTTAGGGAATTTGAACCCTGGTACTTCCTAACAGCGCACCGCTTGGCGGGCGCCCCGGTAGGGCTTCATAGATCTTTAGTAATGCAATGCAGAGCAAGTCGCTGCCTTGGATTACTCTGTGTTGGAAAGGTGTTCCATGGGTGGAGCATGGGTGTTCCCACTCATCCACCCATCAATTTTTTGCACGTTCCAAGATTTACTAAGACTAGTAAGCCCTGGAATGCATCAAAATATGAAACAAGAAGAAATATGTTTATTTCTCCTCGTTATTTCCTCTTTCTACATGTGTTGCAAGAATGCAGAACATGTAGATTGAGGAAAATGCCTCTCAGGATTAGATTTGTGCAGGAAAGTTTCTGTTTGTGACAAAAGCAATGCTGCCTCTAACGCAGTCGCACTTTCACAGTGGCGCAAGGGCACATACGTTGGTGCTAGGTTGCACTCTCAGAGTAGCAATGCACCATATCTTAGCAGATATGGCATATTCGTGTTATCTCTGCGCTTTGCAGCGTCAAATCTTTGTAATTCTGGGCCTGAATCTTTTCAGGTAAACTGCTTGTGGTATTATTTATGTTACATTTGAGCCTGGAGTATTTTATTTAATAGTGGTTGGAGCATCTTTCTGTTCAATAAGCAAATTTATTAACCTGGAACGTCACATGGGGTCATTTCCTCTGCTATTTAACACATATTTCTATAGCACAAACCTTGTCCAAAGACAGTGGAGGGCTACATCAAAGTAAGGTTACAGCCAAAACTTGAATGAAGCGTAGCTTGAATTCCATGAGCATGATTTGCTGATTCATGGAATAAACCCTACTGTGGATTAGGCCAACGAGTTAGCAGGTCTTATTTTTTATTGTATTATATAGTGAAGACCAGGTTACTGCAGACAACAAAGTTCTTTATACGTGTCATAGATCAAAACTGTGGTAGAACAAGACTACACATCTATTACTACCATCAGCAGGAAAGCTACCAATTCTTCCATTCTTGTAGACTTTGCCGGAAGGTATTCAGATTGCACACAATAGATTGTGGAAACATCACTTGGTTGGCTACAGTGATTGCTCGGAGTATCTATTGCAAGTATATGGACCAAAATGTACTATTAATTTTCCCATAGACACACAGTGGATAAAACCATTTTGTTGGATCTGGCCCTAGGCAAGTTCACCAAAGACTATTGCCTTTCTCTGCCTTCCTTTGTTGAACCCATTTTTGTTGGCATTATGACCTGTGCATTTTCTTCCTGCTAACAAGAAGTACATTGCTTGTGCACCTCACTAAACTATGGTAAAACTGTCCAACACCCACATTTAATTTACTTGTTTGTCCCTAGTGTAGGGTACTACTTGCACACAGGATAGGTAAATGAAATGCTGCTAGTGAGCAGGAACACTTGCTGTGCTGCCCACAAAAGTAGCCATGTAATAACATGTCTCAGACCTGCCACTGCAACCAGTAGTGAGTTATTGAACTGCCATTTCAACTGGCAAAATAAACCTTCGGCCAGGTCTCAACCGTCCTTTGTAATACATATAAATCACTACCGCACCCTGCCCTAAAGGCTCATAGGGGAGGGTGCATTGTATTTAAATAGTATGACATGTGTACTTAAGTTTTACATTTCCTGACAATGAAAAAGGCCTACATTTATTTTTCACAGTTGTAAGGCATTTTTCTCTCATTGAATAACACTCAGTACCTTAGTGCATTTATTAAGTGCTAACTTCAGATTGGGAGCAAAGAGAGATATGCAGTTTACACTCAAGTGAATTGTAATCTAAGAGCCTCTTTAATGGTAAAGACAGATTTTAAGTTGCAATTCGGAAAATAACACTTTCTTGAATGGCATAATTTCTTTGTCCCAACTAACTGTGCCACATGAGTCTTGACTGTGAAAGGCTTTGCTGTTGGAGTTTTTATGCAAAAAGAACAATTGACGGACAGAATGCAGAACAATGTCATACATTCTTCCAAGTACAGAGATCTGGGCCTAAATCCATCGTTTGTTTTGCTCACCATGACATTCCAGTTTGGACCCAGCCATATGCAAATCAGCCTTGACCCTGCACCCAATGGGAACAGTCCAGCCCGAACTGCCAGGCCAGGTCCTCCTTGGACTGGAAATAAGCATCCTAGGACCGGTTTTGGGCTTTCAGCCAGGATAGCTTGACTCCAGTGGCACGGAGAGCACGGAACCCACGTCTGGGCATACCAGTCCTACTTGGGGTGACAAATGCAAAAAGAACAATTGATGGACAGAATGCAGAACAATGTCATACATTCAGCCCAGTACATAGATCTGAGCCTAAATCCATCATTTTTCTTGCTCACCATTCCATTCCAGTTTGGACCCTGCCATGTGCAAATTAGTCTTGACCCTGTACCCAATGGGAACAGTCCAGCCTGAACTGCCAAGCCAAGTCCTCTCTGGACTGGAAACAAGCCTCCCTTTGCTCACTGTTCCACTGGATGCAAGCTAGCCTGGCTGATGAAGGCAAATACCCAGAAACCGGTCCCAGGATGCGTGTTTCCGGTCCAGGGAGGACCTGGCTTGGCAGTTCGGTCTGGACTGTTCCCATGAGGCACAGGGTCAAGACTGATTTGCATATGGCTAGTCTAAACTGGGGTGGCATGGTGAGCAAAAGAACAATGGATTTTACTCAGATCTCTTGACTGGGGGTGAATGTATGATTTATTCAGCATTCCATCCGTCATTGTTTGCGTAGTACTTTTCACCCTAAGTGGGATGGGTATTCCCAGCGATGGGTCCCTTGCTCACTGTGCCACTGGATTGAAGCTAGCCTGGCTGATGAAGGGTAATACTCAGAAACCGGATCCAGGGTGCTTATTTCCGGTTCAGGGAGGACCTGGCTTGACAGTTCAGTCTGGACTGTTCCCATAAGGCACAGGGTCATGATTGCTTTGCATAGGGCTGGGTCTAAACTGGGGTGGCATGGTGAGCAAAAGAACAATGGATTTAACCCAGATCTCTTGACTGGGGGTGAATGTATGATTTATTCAGCATTCTGTCCGTCATTGTTTGGGTTGGAGCTTGTATGGCTTCCAGGAAGTGAGACAAAGGAAACCTAGGTGTTAGGGGAGAGGATTTTCCTGAGATGATGGCTGGGGAGGAGCAGTCCCCTACTCTGATTACACTTTGCAATGCTCTAGCTGCAGCACATACAAAGGAAACTGAAACCAAGCTGGTTCATCCTTTTTTCACCATACACCGTAGACAGATTAGGACTGACCACAACCAGTATTGGGGATAGGTCAGAGGATTACCCCATAGAAAGGCTGGCACCAGGTATAAAAAGAGGACCTTCAGATCCACTCAACAGTACACTCCTGGACTTCTGGAAAGATTCAGAAGAAGACCTGGCCTGATGCTTAAAGTACTGGTCTGCTATCCGAAGGAGGATATTTAAACGTGCTTGCCTTGATCCCAGCCTTCCCAGAGTGGGTCCAAGTGTATACTTGGATGCCCTCCTGTGTGAGCTACAGGGACACAGCAAGCGGTACCCCCATGTCTTGGACCTTTGCCTGGCATCAGTGAGAAGTCCAGCTGAAATCCTGAAGTTTGGACACTTTGGGCAGTGAAGGGGCCTGTTCATGCCCATACTCTACCACAAGTCAAGTCAAGTCATAAAATTTGTATAGCGCACTACATACCCAGAGGGTTTCAAGGCGCTTAGGAAGGGGAGGAGGATTATTTGTCAAATAACCACGTTTTAAGCTGCTTTCTGAACGCTAGGTGGTTCTGGGTGAGGCGAAGGTAAGCGGGGAGTGAGTTCCAAGTTTTAGCGGCCAGGTATGAAAAGGATCTGCCTCCCATGGTGGTCTTGTTGATGTGAGGTACAGTGGCGAAGGCTTGGCTGGAAGAGCGAAGTTGGCGGGAGGGGGTGTAGAAGGACAGTCGAGAGTTGAGGCAATCTGGTCCGATGTCGTAGAGTGATTTGTGTGCGTGGGTAAGCAGTCGGAAAGTGATCCTCTTATTGACGGGTAGCCAGTGGAGGTCTTTAAGGTGACCAGAGATGTGTTCGTTGCGTGGGATGTCTAATATCAACCTGGCTGAGGCGTTTTGGATTCGTTGTAGTTTCTTCTGGAGTTTGGCGGTGGTACCTGCGTAGAGGGTGTTTCCGTAGTCCAGTCGGCTCGTGACTAGAGCGTGGGTGACTGTTTTCCTTGTTTCGGAGGGGATCCAGCGAAGTGTTTTTCTGAGCATGCGAAGAATGTTAAAGCAGGAAGAGGATACGGCGCTGACTTGTCTGTTCATTGAGAGTGAAGAATCCAGGATGACGCCAAGGTTCCGTGCGTGGTCTGTCGGGATGGGTGCTTTTCCGAGGGCTTCCGGCCACCAGGAGTCGTCCCATGCAGAGGGGGATGTACCTAAGATGAGGACTTCTGTTTTGTCTGAGTTCAGTTTCAGACGGCTTTGTTTCATCCATTCGGCGACTTCTTTCATTCCTTCGTGTAAGTTAGTTTTGGCGGTGCTGGGGTCCTTGGTGAGAGAAAGGATCAGTTGAGTGTCATCCGCGTAAGAGATGATGTTGAGGTTGTGTTGGCGGGCGATGGCCGCGAGGGGGCTCATGTATACGTTGAAGAGGGTGGGACTGAGTGAGGATCCTTGAGGTACGCCGCAGATGACTTCAGAGGCCTCGGACCCGCAAGATCTGTAGTACGAGCTACAGCAATGACTGCCAATGGAAACTCCAGAAACAACTGGGCCTATTCACTGCAGCTACAATAAAATTCTCCTCCTCGCGTGCCCCTCCAACACGAGCAGAACTCTTCACGCCAGACTTGAGAACTCTTTTGTCTGGACTAATCTGGTTCCTGTATCCAGCCCGTGCTCCATCATCGTCTGCCTGAATTTGTGACTTTTTAACTGTGTAGTGTGACCATATACCTGTGAGTTGTGATTTCTGCTTCTTAGTGCTATTGTCCATAAACATAACACCATTCAATATCTATGGTTCTACTGATTCGATTTTTATTACTCTGGAATTATTTTATTTTTTAATATATACTCTATGTTTGTAAATTGATTTGGGACTTTCCTTATGCTGTTTTTCACTTTATTAGTTAGTGTGCTGCATAAATACTTTAGAAAGTGCAATAATTAAGCCTGTCTGTGTTTGTGCCAGGCTACCATAGTGTTAAGCACAGGTTAATTGAGATACTTTTGTGGTTCACCCTGTCAAGGATGGCTGGTTGCTGCTCGAGTGGGGCTTCCACCCCCTCTCAACCAATAAACCAATGTCTTACTCAAATGATACCTCAAACCCACACTAATACCGTGCACAAATGATAGATTTATAACGGTTTCTTAGTCTTAGTTCAAGAAATAAATGAATAAGTCCGACCTACGTTAAGGTGAGACTCCCAGAAAATAAATCCTGTCATTTCCAGTTCTTACCCTGCCCATACCCCTTAGCAGCAAAGAATAGGCTGCAGAGATGTTATCTGCTTGGTAAAGGGGCCTTTGTGTGATCATCTGGGTGGTCAAAGGGTGTCTAAAGTCTCTCACCTGTCTCATGTATTTTTCAGAATGGGGTTTAATGTACACCTTGATTGGAGTTATTTTGTATCTTTAAATTGAATAATTAATCCCTGCAAAAGCATTTATACTGACTTGGTTTATTTCCTGGCAACATTCTTATGCAGAATGTTTTGCTTCTGTGTGAGTTCAACGCTGTCAACGTGTTTAAAGAAAGTTTCAGACTTTCCTGGCAATAGCTATAAATTGCAGCAAAAAGCAGCCATATGTTTCAAAGCTGTGGCGAGACAGTTTTTTAAGGGGGTGAGCTAATCGAGAACTACTTGTCTCAGGTGGCATTTCCCATCTGGGAAATACATATTTTAGAGAGAAATGAAATTCCAAAATTGTCAGCAAAAATGTATGGTGCAGCAATAAGCAGCCTCCTTTCCGATGAGTAATGCTTTCCACGTTATTTTTAAGACAAGGTCACGGGCACAGAATTCTGAAGCTTGTTTTTGATTCTTTGTACAACATGTTCGCATTTTTAAAACTACTCGCATATTAAACAGAGCAAAGAGGGACTGGTGGTGCTAACCTGTTGCAAGAATGCACACCTTGTTTTCAGCAACTAAGCTGTATAATCCGTACATATCAGCTCTGACAAAGACATTTCACGCATCCAGCGTGAGAGTCACTTGTATGCATGAGCCCCACATTTGACCCCACTGCCAGTCCAGACACTCTTGCTCAATAAGCGGCTGATAGGCTCTCCCTGGGTCCCCTATGTTGAGGAAATACATATCAATTTGTCTGCACTCGTGCAGTGAGGTGGCAGTGGAGTGAGTGGCTTTGAACAGCCTGTCAGATTATTTTGAGGGCTTTTGCCCCACACATTCTTGATATCCTTCATCATACCTTTCTAGTAGCCCCTGAGGGATACCCAATCCCTTTGTAGGGCTCGGTTTAGAGGTCTTTTATATCCGAAAGTCCATGATTCTGAGAATGTCTTGAGGACCTTAACGCACCACTGCGGCGCATTTTTCCGCTGTGCGCTGAAAAATGCGAAATCCCGCGGTTCATGACGAGCTCAGCTCGTCATGAGAGAACGACAGGTAAGCCTCATGACGAGCTGAGCTCGTCATCAGCGCCAAAGTGGTTAACTATGATCCAACATCTGTTCCTAAAAGTAGAGAAATCCACCATTCATGATAAGAACTGACCGAGTGGTAGACAAATATGTGTCAATGCTACTGTGGAGTGAACCCTAGTTGTATGTGTGAATATGCAAAATGCAAATGAGCAGGGAAGTGAGCAAATGATTAGGATGTGGTTAGTAAATGTTATGTTCTAGGTAGAAAGTGTATATAGGGCTGGAAAGCATAGGATTTGGCACAGTTGCAGGCCTAAAAAGTGGATAATGATGGGAGAGCCATTCAATACATGGATGTTAATGTGATTTTGATGCAGGTACATAGGGAGGATTGATGGTTGTAGCATGCAGGAAGGTGCTAACTGTAGTAACGTATTCGAACATCAGTTTGATTGTCAAAGATGTTGCTCTGTATTCTTGGATAATGTAGCACTTAGCTTGATTTGTAATGTGAAGTACCATGTTGTACAATAAGTCGGATATGTGGCTTCGATACATACTGTTGGAATTGCCCCTCTTCGTAGGGTCATCCACAGACTTTTCCCTTTCACCCTCTAGTTTTCTGAAGCCAATTTTGTAGGCCTTTAGGATTCTGTGTATTTTACCACTACAAACCAGTGCTACTGCAAGGCAACCTCTCCCATAGGACAATATTGGAGATCGTGTATTAAAGTTAATAAGCTGTAACTTTCAAATTGTAATAGGTAACCATGGGTGGTGTTTTTGGAACTTTTAACTACAATTTTCAAAACCCCACTTTTAGAAAGTTGGCATTTTCCTGTTTTACCCATTTAGTGCTTTCGGCTTGTCTCTCAGTCACATGATTGGATGAAGCCAAAAGTTGGACTTTGTGCATTCCTCCAAGACCGCCACGCACAATAGAAAGCTTAGGTGTGCTTGGATAGGCTATCACTGGCAGGATGGGAGGGACAGAGCTGGGCACAGCCCTACTTGCACTGGAACAGGCAGTGTTCTGCCTATACATACACACAGGGCTGCATACCCCATTAAGCAATGCTGGCGCAAGGGCAGGGTAGGCAGGACACCTGCGCACTTCAATGTGAAACCTCCAGAAGCTCCTCTCACTTCAAAAGTGGAACGTGATATACATACTGGACCTCAGACACAAACTCTTCAGTACACTTATGGAGCTGTGGAAGACTCTGCCAGGATGAAAGACTGCTGTGCTGCTGAAAGGACTGCTACTCTGCTGGAATGTTTGCCTAAGGGATGGCTGCTTTCTCTGCTGACCTGTTGCCTGCTGCTCACTTGCCTGGATGAGAAGGACTAGACCTTCAACCAGTACCCAGGACCACCAGAGTGACTCCAATGGCTAGTATCTTGTAACCAGCATCTGGCCTCTGCAATTGTGAGTTCTACCCACCTACTTCCACACCCTACGCATGTGCTACAATATCTTCATGTGACTCCCAGTCAACACCAGAAGGGCCGTCATGCAAGCCTTCATCATGAGCAGGCTGGACTACATGAACATGCTCTACATAGGGATAACTGCATTACTTTTGATCCCTACAGACAATATAAAACTCAGTGACAAGACTCATCCTTGAACTGTCCAGATAGACACACATAACACAACACCTGAAGAATCTAAACTGGCTCCCAATCCAGAAGGGCTGACATTTCAAGCTGTTGACCGAGGCATTCAAAGCCCTGCAAAACAAACAACCAGCATACATCAACAAACACAATACCTTCTACCAACCAACAAGATACCTATGATCTGCCTCCCTCTTCCTCACAGACACCCTCTGGTTCCACTGAGGCAGCAGTGGAGGACGCTCCTTCTAACACATGTCTGCCAACGCTTGCACCAACCTCCCAATGAATCTCAGGAACTCCTCATTACTTCAGGAATTCAGAAAAGGAATCCACACCTGGCTGTTCGAATGACCACAAAGTACTTAGCAACTCCTGCGTCTTGAAACCCTCACAGGTGATTTAGTGATTTTCTGAACTTTATAAATCCTTGATATTTATATTTTATTTTTATATTTATATTTATGAAGTTTTTTATAGTGCGAACAAGATCCCCTAGGGATAACAGAGCGCTTTACAATATGAAGGGAGGAAGACAACAATTATCAGAGGCAATATCCAGAAGAGTACGGGAGAGAAAGAGAATACATTAGAGAATACAAATAGGAGGGTAATACAAAAAAACAAATGTAGGGGGTAAACAAGGGTGAAACACAATGTTCAGGGGGAGCTGTAACAAAATAAGAAAAAAGTCAGCAGGAGAAATGTCAACGGGCCTTTGCGACTAACTCTATTAGGGTATGAATTTGTTCATTAGGAATTTTTTGGTTTCGCTTTTGAACGCTGTCAATGAGGAGATTCTGCCAATTTCCGGTGGGAGAGAGTTCCAAATTTTAGGGGCGGCTCCGGAGAGAGCTCGGTGGCAACTTCTCTTTTTCTTAGGGATACGAGGTTTCAGGAGGAGGCACTTCTTGAGTCTCTTACTCCACAGGATAAAGTAAGTCCTTCTGCAAGGTACGTAGGAGTATTTAGGCGAAGGGCTTTGTGAGTGAGAACAGCAATCTGTAATTGAATTTGCGCTTCGAATCGGGGGAGGGAGATGAGCAGGAATTCCGTTTTTGAGGTGTAGAGCAGTAGATGATTCTCCGTTAACCAGTTTTGAGTAAACATTAAGATAGTGTTAAGTGAGTTGATGTTTTCCGAGGATGAGATTTTCAAATATAATTGTGTGTCATCCGCATACATGTGGAATAGAATGTTCATGGAATTTAGGGAATGAGCAAGAGGTTCCAAGAAAAGATTGAAGAGGATAGGAGATGGAGCGGATCCTTGGGGGACCCCCATGAATACAGGAGAGGGCTGGGAGAGAGAGTGGTTTGCCTTTACTCTTTGAGTTCTGTGCTGAAGGAAGGATGAGGACCATAGTAACACCTGATCAGAAAAACCCATTCTACTTTGCAGGATAGATATCAAGTTGTTATGATTAACCGTGTCAAATGCGTAGGAAAGGTCGAGGAGGATCAGGAGGCAGGATTAATTTTGGTCGAGCAAAATTAAGATGTCATCATAGACGTGAGTGAGAGCCAATTCGGTGCTGTGCCACTTCCTAAAACCTGATTGGTGCTGGTCTAGGAGTTGGTAGTTCTCAATGTGGGCACACAGTTGAGATTGTATACATTTTTCTAGTAGTTTCACTAAGGTGGGGATGTTGGAAATGGGGTTGAAAGTTATTCAGATCAGATTTGTCAGCGTTATTTTTTTTTAGTATGGGTGTTACCTGAGCTGCTTTGAGGCAATCAGGAATCATGCCTTGTGCTAGGGAAGCATTAACAATCCTAGTCCATGTGGGGATCAGAGCATTCTTGATTTCTTTGAAAATAGATGGGGGCAATGGGTCGCTGAAGTGGTTGGAAGGGTTGATATTCTGAATAATCTTGAAGATATCATATTTGCTAAATGTGGTAAAGGTGCACTATGATGCATTGTTCTTGGGATTTATGGAGGTTTGTTTAAACCTCACAGAGGATTCAATTGGTGAGGTAGTTATAGGAGACGGAAGTAAAGCCTTCTTAGCGGCTAGGTCAATGTAGATGGTTCGAGATTTCTCCGTGAAGAGAGCGGCAAGATCATTGCAGGAAGGTGGGTTGCCACCAGGATCAGATTGGTTAGACCCAACGACAGATTGTTGTTTGACCAGTTCGAAGAATTTCTTGGGACGGTTTGCAGCTTGATCCAATTGGTGTCTGAAGTAGGTCGCCTTAGCACTCTTGATTTGCTTATTATATCGGCTTCTGGCATTTCTAAGGAGTTTTAGTTGGCCAGAGGATGGATTGACTCATCATGACCGTTCAAATACCCTAAGGTTGCGGCGTTCTGAGTTTAGGTTTTCATTATACCAAGGTTTGGATATTTTTGTTGAGGCATTTTTTAGTTGGAGTGGAACAATATTCTCAATGATGTTGGAGATGGTTGAGTTGTAGGCGTCGGTGAGTGATTGTACCTCAAATATATCCGCTTGAGAAGAGAGAACAAATTTACAGTGGGCAGATAGATCATCAGAGTTTATAGCTCTTAAGTCCCTTTTCCAGATCTTAGATTCCTTTCTCATCAATACTTCCCTGTTGATATAGAAGAGGATCTAGTGGTGGTCGGACCAGTCACGGGGGTGATGGACTCAATGGAGATAGACTGCTACTTAGAGATAATGAGGTCTACCATTTCTCCTTTGTTATGAGTAGGTTGGATACAGTGATGGGTAAGATGTTGATCAGATAAGAAAGATTTAATGCAGGATACAGCGGGTCGTTGGTGTTAGACCAATGAAGGTTGAAATCACCAAGGAAGGTTTGTGATACCGCTGAGTCGACATTACTAGAGATGATTTCCATTAGTTGCTTAGTGAAACGGAGATTGTTGCCCGGGGGGTGATGAAAGGTGTGAAGTTTGCAGACAGGTAGATTCATATTTGATATAGTGAGACAGAAGTGTTCACAGGAGGTAGGCTTCAGGGATTCTGATTGAGAAACCAAAAGTGTTTTTCTATGAATACATGCTTGTCCCCCATCCAGTTTCAGATCTCTGTCAAGCCTAATTATAACATGAGTGAGGTGTACTAGGAGGTCTAAGATGGGATTGGAAGATGAATTTAACCAAGTTTCAGTCAGGATGATAATGTCTAAATCGTTGTGTTGAATGAGGTCGAAGATATCTGTGGCATGTTAACTGGCGAACCTGCAGTTAAGTAGTACACATTTAAGGGGGGCGTAGCTTGCCAGCGTCGATGTAGGATGCGTGTGTGCTGAGCTCCGAGCCAACAACTGTAATATCCTACAAAACTATCCTATAACGACGGCCACCGCCGGACTTATGGTGCTCCGGCACTGCGAAGACGTCTGCTGACCAGGCCTAAGGCGGTGGACTCGCCTAAATTCCTTGCCGCCATGCGTGCCTGTACGTGCGGACATGAGGGGACCTGAGACCCGGTGACCCCCGCAAAGATCTGGCGGAGTGAAACCCCTAGCTGGCAGGGCGGGTAGGCTACCTGCGACATCCCGCGCCTCCCCCCCCCTCTCTTGAGGGGGAGTGCACCAGCGGCCCCGTATTGGAGATCCTGCGGGCCCACAGGCAAACGGACCCGGAGACAGATTTGCGCGCATTGCGCTTGGGCCCCCGACTCGCCTGCGGGACACTTAACGGCTCGCCAGGCCCCTCGAAGGTGAGCTGTGCCGCGTTTGCTTCTGCTGTGACCGGCACCTGAGCCCCCTCCTGGGGCACCATCCGAGGCATAATCCCCTTACTTGATTGTCTACTGGACAATCTGCCTGTGGTGCTGCGGACTCTGGAGTGCTGGGGGCCCTGGGGCCGAGGTAATGACCGGACACTTGCGCAGGCCCCCTCCGCAACGATACTTGCCACGGGCTTCGATCGGGAAGGCTTGTGATTCTGCGATTATTTGCGCCCCCTCCCAGGTGACTCGCAACAGGGAGCCGGGAGGAACAGCCTAGGTGTCGGCGCTTTGGCACTGGGGATCGTGAGACGGCTTGGGGGCCCTGCAGTGCTGGGGCTGCACACTCCTGCACATTGGCGTGGCGGATTGCAGCGCTGCTGACGCCATACCTTGGTGTGATTGTGGGTCTGTGGTGAGATCCCTGGTCCTGGACTGTGTTTCCGCTACTGCTCCTGACTGGCACCGAGTGTGGGCCTGTACTACCGCCTGGGGGAACTTGGATGTACCACTCACTGACTGGGAGCCCCACGCTGCGGTGATCCCTGGGACCGGCGTCTGCAAGCTCTGGAGGTCATAGTGAAACGCGACCCGTGAGTGAACGCGGGACTGGGACTCTGTGGCTGCCTATAACCACAGCCTAGGCATCGGAGACCAAACACAGGAGCGGGGCACTCCCGGACTCCCCTGCGCACTATGGGCAAGAACGATCGCACCCAGACCAAACTGGCGTTTGAACAACGCAAAGCGAAGGCCCTGGAGGAGCCGGCACCGGAGGTTTCGCCTAGGAGCAAGGGCGCAGACAACACAATGTATACAGACATTAAAGAAATGCTTGTGTCAATGGAGAAAGGACTGCAGGAAAGTATGTCGTCCATCGGCACGAAAATAGACGCCCTCACTTACCGCATGGACCGCATGTCGGAAAGGGTGGATAAACATGCGTAATGCCTCGACATGTCAGAGAGGCGCATCACGGAGGTGGAGGAGGCGCAGAGGGAGTGGGACAAGGACCGCCAGCAATTCTCCAGACTCCTACAAGTCATCCAGGACAAGTCGGTAGACTTAGAAGCCAGGTCGAGGCGCTCCAACATCCGTATCACGGGGGTTGCGGAGACGACCCAGACAGGCAAGATGGAGCTCTTCGTGGAGAAACTACTGGTCTCCCTGCTGGGCGACGACGTCTTCTCTCCAATGTTTATAGTGGAAAGAGCCCACCGCACGCTTGGACCGCGACCGTGGCCGGGAGCTACCCCTAGGCCGATAATTGCCAAACTCCTCAACTACAGGGACCGTGACACGGCTCTACGAGTGGCCAGAGACAAGGGGAGGCTCCAGTATGAGGGTATGGACATTTCCCTGTATCCTGATTTCACGGCGAGGGTGCAGGAGGAAAGACGGCACTTCGCTCCGTATGAAAAACAGCTGCGAGAACTAGGCCTAGACTATGCGATGCTTTACCCGGCAAAGCTGGGGGTCAACAGACATGGGCACTCGCACTTTTTCATGAACCACAAGGAGCTGCAAAAGTCGCTGAAGGAGTGGTCCAAGGAGCAGAGGAACAGCCCCAGATGACAGACCGAAGAGCACGAAGATAGCAGCCGTCTGGACGAACAAGAATAACACCCTACGAGCTCCTGGCCTTGGAGCGAGGATGTCCGTACAAGACTCAAAGCGGTGTCGAGACGGCGGCACCTCTGCTACGTGATATCTCCTTGGGGACAACCTGGATGGCTGCCTTGTGCTTGCTGTGACCGGAGGTCAGACTGCGCCAAGTGCTGGGTGAGATCAATCCAATGTATATATGTTTGACCTTAGCTGAGCGGAGCTCGAGACAAGCCTTGTGACCCTGTACTGTTGGTTGCACTGCTAGGCACCGTTATGGTCCTTTGTTGTAATGGGGTGTGCTGTGGAGGAGACAGAGGTGGGGACCTTTGGCACTACTGGTCACTATATTCTTTTGAACCCTGAACAGTCTTTCCATTGTTACACTCGGACTTGGGTGTTGGTGGCGGGAGCCATGTTTGCACTAGTTAATTCTGATGCACTGTTTGGTGCCACTTATGGCGACCTCTGCCCCAGCGCTTTTGGCTCTAATTGTTCTTCTGGGCAGAATGTTGGGGACTCGGCGTGTCGCCACCATAAGTTGGATGTTGATGGGAGGGATGGGGTACTGCCAGGCCAGGTTGGGGGAGGTCGGCTGTGGGCGGGGGGGGGACCATGTTGGGGATTGTAGTTGCTATCTTGACTGTGGGGTTTTGGAAACAATGCCATGCAACGTGTTGCCTGATTTTAGGATTAAGGAGAAAGTACGGTTTAGTGGTACAGCTGTCTACACCCTATTGTTATCACTGCTAGGATGACTAATACTAATGATGGGCATGCACTGTGCAATTTGCAGGAACTGAAAATGCTGACGTGGAATGTGAGAGGGCTCCATGATTACCGTAAGCTACGGAAGGTACTCAGTTACTTACACAGACACCATGTTGACCTCGCTCTTCTGCAGGAGACCCATCTTCCACTCACTAGCGGGATGCTACAGGCCAGGGGACTTGGGGGACACAGTGTAGCTGCGGGGTTCACAACACACTCTAGAGGGGTAGTCACTTGGGTCAACCCTACCTCTCAGTTAAAACTGGTACCACTAGTGTCGGACCCGGAGGGTCGATTCGTCATTACTAGGTGTGTGGGCAGGGGACACGATTTGATAGTGGTCAATGTTTATGGGCCGAACTACGATAGCCCTGTCTTTTACACAACACTAGCGGCGCACTGCAGACCACACGTTTCCTCTAGAATGCTCTGGGGAGGGGACTTTAATTTTGTATTCGACCCTGACCTGGACAGGTCCGCGGGGCCGGCCCAGAGGCCAGTGGCCTCGGCTTTGCACATGAAGGCGGAGCTGCTTAAACGGGACCTGGTGGACGTATGGAGAAGTAAGCACCCCACGAAAGATACTTTCACAAACTATTCTGCATTCCACAATATCCACACTAGAATAGATTACTGGCTAGTGTCTCGGGCACTACTAGATAGTATTAGGAGCTGTGTGGTGCTGCCTCGAACCCTCTCTGATCATTCCCCTGTATTGCTTCACCTAGTGATCCCCAAGAAAACAATTCCCCCCTTCACCTGGAGGTTCCCCCCCTACTCCCTCCTGGATGATGCGATCCGGGGCGAACTGGCGGAAGATATAGATACGTTTTTTGAGACAAACTTGGGGTCCGTCGACAGTTTCCAGATTTGTGTGGGAAGCCTTCAAGGTTTACATTAGGGGTATGGCAATGTCCAAGCACTCGAGTGTGCTTAAATCTATAAGACGAGACTTGAAACAACTTGAAGCCCGACTGTCTGCTTTGGAGCGGCGCCTGCAGAGTGGCACCGACGCCAATGCTGAGTCTCAAATCAAGCTCCTCCTGACTGAATACCATGACCTGGCTGACAGGGAAGTACGACACATGGGCAAATACGCTACAGCGCGTACTTACGGGGAGGGGGAACGACCGGGTGCACTGCTGGCTAGAATGATACGCAGTACTAGGAGGCCTCTGGTGGTGGATGAACTGCTCACGCCTGATGGTGAGAGTATTTCTGACGAAGAGGAGATCCTCCAAACAATACTATGCAGAACTGTATAAATACAGATCACTGCAGGTAGAGGAAGAGATTGACGACTACCTCGAGCATATCGCCATGCCATTTCTACCAGATTCGGACAGGGAATTCTTGATGTCTCCCATACAGGAGGATGAGATTCTGGAGGCACTGGCGAGCATGCGTTCTGGTAGTGCCCCGGGAGCGGACGGTTTGACGGTAGGCTTTTATAAGTCATTCAAGGACAAGCTAGTCCCACACCTGATCACCCTATTTGATGATATATGCGAGCAGGGTAGTATGCCCCACTCCATGAAAGAAGCCCTACTAATCACCATTTTAAAACCTGGGAAACCCCCGGAGTCTTGCAGCTCCTACAGGCCGCTCTCCCTGATCAATGTGGACACTAAAATATTTGCTAAAGTTCTGGCCACGCGACTGGCTCTCCTGGTACCGGACCTGGTAGCGCCTGAACAAGCCGGTTTCGTTCCCAACAGGAACCTGACATATAATATTCGAACTGTACTGGGGGCAATGCAGCACGTGCGTCAGGAAAACACAGCCCTAACAGTTTTCCTGGACATGGAAAAGGCCTTCGACTCTGTGGAGTGGCCCTTCATGCTCAGAGTCCTGAGGAAGCTGGGGTTGGGAGAGCCGTTCTTGCAGATGCTGGGAGCCTTGTACTATCGACCCATAGCGAGGCTGAAGATAGGGGATAGGGTTACAGACCCGTTTGACATAAGCAGAGGTACTAGACAGGGATGTCCTCTTTCGCCCCTCCTGTATGCGCTGGTGGCGGAACCGCTGGCGTGTGCAATAAGGGAATACCACAGCCTGGAGGGTATTAGTTTCCCAACGTATAAAATTGGCATATCAAAGTATGCTGATGATACCCTCCTCTATGTTCGCAACCCGGAATCGAACCTTTCAGCCGTTTTGCGGGAGGTTGTGCGATTTGGCGCCCTCTCGGGACTCAGAGTGAACTGGGACAAATCAATTGCTTTCCCCCTGACACCTGCGACTCAGCCCTTTGAAATGGAATACCCCCTGAAATGGACCACTGACTCAGTTAGATACCTAGGCATACACCTTCACACAGATCCGGACATTCTAATCAGGGAAAACTATGGAGTAGCGTATACAAAACTGGTTGAGGATGTGGACGCATGTTGTGCGCTCCCGCTGTCCCTAATGGGCAGAATAGCCATCATGAAAATGGTGGTACTGCCTAGGTTCCTATTCCTCTTCAACAACATACCGGTAGTACTGTCTAAGGCGTTCTTTAAACAGCTGACGCAGGTGCTTATCAGGTTAGCGTGGGGGGGTAAACAGCCCAGAGTTAAGTGGATGACGCTACTGCTCCCTTGTGAAATGGGAGGGCTGGGGGCGCCAGACATGGAAAGATACTATCGCATTGCGCAGGCAGCCCATTTACACTCTTGGATCCATGGAGACCCGCGCATACCACATGTGACATTGGAGCGATTGTTTGCGGAGCCTCTTCACCTTCCGGCCACCGTCTGTCTTCCGGTAGACCGGGCTATTGGCCAACTAGACTCACTTAAATCTACCAATCATGCGTGGCACGCGTTGACCCGGGCGCGAGACTGTCAATTTTTGTACTCACCTCAGATGCAGATATACTGGGCACTCTGGCTGGGCCCACTAGGAGAAAAAGGAGTAACGGATGCACTGCGTGCACTGGGACTCACCAAAATGGAAGACCTGTTTGTCGAGGGGGTTCCAAAGTCCTGGGAGCAGCTCTTCGCCACGCAGCCGGAGGCTACGCTTCTACAGTGCTTCCAGTTTCACAGGGTACGGAGTGCGTTAAAGGGCTTGTTGGGTCCTGAGATGGAGGAGCCGCCGGAGGTCCCTGAACTCACATATGTGATTAACTCCACGTCATCCCGCAAACTAATCTCCACCCTAAACAAACTGGGTGTTGCACATCAACAGCCCCAACACTCAAAAACTAGGGCGGAATGGCAAAGAGATCTGCAACTCCAAATTGATGACGATATGTGGCGATACTGCTGCACCAGCACAAGGAGACTCTCCCTTAATGGAAGACATAGATTAGTGCACTTTAAGTTTCTACAACGGGTATATTATACCCCGGAGAGGCTGCACCGTTACGGGCTTAGGCAGACGGCGGAGTGTGAGAGGTGTCACGCGCAGGTTGCAGATTTTATCCACATGGCGTGGTACTGTCCGGGAATTCAAAAGTTTTGGGTGGAAGTCTTCTCAGAACTCAATATGATTCTGGGCTCGGAGCTGACTGTTAGTCAGGAATTGGCGCTACTAGGTTTTTCTAAGCCACTTCCGTTATCCCAGCGCCGACTTGTTGATATGGCCCTACTGATAGCCAGAAGAGTGGTTGCCATGTGCTGGATGCGGGGCCCGCTTCCCACCAAGAAGAGATGGGCGAGCGACTTACTTTACTGTTGCACGCAGTCCGAACACTATAGCGAGTTACTCCCCCCCCCAGGAGCAGGCCCCAAAATTTCTGGGGTTTATACCAGGCACACATACAACAGAGTGAGGAGGAGAACCTGGACTGTGCCGGGGCACTGGACCCCCCGGAATCTCCAGAGGGGCGGGAGGAACAGTAGGCGTAGGGTCCCGGGTGGGGACGGGTGGAACTTGGTGATAGCACACGTAGCGTCTCTCCCGGGTAGCATAGTTCTTGGGATAGGTTCCCCACAGTAATGTTCTGTGGGCAGCGAGGTATGCACTAGCCGGTAGCGACAACTCGGGCACATTACTAGACACTTGGTTGCTGGCACTGGGGGGAGGGCGGGGTTGGTTGGGGTAGTTTGTTCGTTGCTTTTTTGTGTTCACAGGATTTTAGACACACACGATGATAGGACCCCTGATGTGAGACTCACAGGCTCAGCCAAGTCATGTGTATGTTGGAAGTGACACGAGAACCCAGACGCGTACAGAGCTATCTATACTACTGCATGTTATGACTAGATGCTATTGACTTTGCACATCTGTAGTAATGTACGCCGCCGGGCCTTCGGGATGCCGGCTAAACGGCTGTGTCCAACATATATACTCTATGGCGCTAAGCGATGCTGCTTTTACCACTTGTGCGAGGCACTGTGAGGTCTGTAATGAGTACTTTGACATATGAAGAATAAAGGTCTTTTTAAAATAAAAAAATAAAAAAAGTAGTACACATTTAAGAAGGGGTGGATTTTGGGAGGGAGACGCATGGGAGATCTTTACACTAGTGAGGTTGTTAGTGTTACAGCAATTAAGATTGAGACAGAGTTATCTGCATGGGTTAGATGGAATGGAAGGAATTTGTCTTGGAGGGTCAAGGTTAGATTCTGACAAGGTCGTGCTGGCATTGTGAGAGACATCTGGATCAACTGTCAAAGTTGGACTCAAATCCACTGTGACAGGCTTTAGGTTGTTGGCTAAGTTTGGAAAAGGATGCGTTAGTGTTGAGCGAGTCACGTGGATCAGTGGTCAAAGGGTGGACCTTATCTCCTATGTAACAGGCATCGGTGTTGACTAGGGGGATAAATTCGGACATGTAGGGACCTAAAGGCTGGACCATGTGATCCGTAGTCTGAGAGGCCTCTTTGGCCTGCTCGTAGAAGAGAAATAATCCTAGGGATGAGATCTGTTGCTAGGGATTTCAGCTTGTGTATTTCAGAGGAAAGAAGGTGTAGCTGTAGAGATATATCATCAAGATGTGAAGTCAAGTCAGAGTGTTGGGTGAAGGGAGGCGAGAGTGGGGAAGAGCGATCGGCGACGGGGCACCCTGAGGAAGGCCAGAAAGGGCTAGTGGTGGCGATCGAAGCCCGGGCTCACTACTAGTGTGCGGCAGTGTTATAGGGAAGGGGAGTGGGGCATCATCTGCGGTAAGAGAGGGCTCTACTAATAGAGAGAGCAACTCCACTCTAGAGTTTTCCTGTGTCAAGTTGGCAGTAGGAGAAAAGAATGAGCCATTGGGACATGAGGCAGCAACTCCATTCTAAAGTCAACAGATGATAAGCTAACCGAAGGTGAGGAAGAAGAGGCCATTGGGGCATGTAAGGGGGATTTAAGTCCTGACTCAAGACTAGTATAGGGCAGAGTTATAGAGTTTGTGAAAGGGGAAATGTCCGTTAAATAGGAGGACTGAGGGACTTGGTGAGGTATCTCCACTCTGAAGTCCTCATGTGTTGAGGTGACCGTCAGTGAAGAAATAGAGGCCCTAGGTACGTCCTCCAGTGGGAGAAGTGCCATCAAAGTCCTGGACCCTTGGATGAGGGCTCAAAGGTGCCCTGCCAGCCCATCTATGAATTCAACAGAACCAACACATCCCATCTGCTGTGCCAGGAAACCCTGAGCATTACCGAAGCATTCCTTCTGCTAAGATGATTCTACAAGCACCAGGACTCCACCTCAACCTAACAGACTGCATCAAATCACTGCTGCACTACTGATGCCTGGTGCAGGCCCTTGCCTTGCAAATCTCTCATTGACGACAGCCTCAATGATGACACAGGTTCTTGAATCGCTGCTCCTCCCTGACACATCACCTCAGTTGCACAATGCGTCCTCAATGCTGGAATTCACATTGCAAGACCTCATCTAAGGGATCTTCAGCAATGATACAGAACCTCTCATCGCAGCCTCACAGCTCCTCAGAACCAATGCATCACCTCGACTGTGTGACCCATCCTCAACAACCAGGATTCAAGGTATGCTTGTTCAGTGGGCCTTACTTGGTCTCTATAGGTGGCCCGAACTTTATTGCGGTTAGGCTGAAATTATGGCTTTGTCTCTGTCAGGCAGGACCAGATATCCACAGTTGTCTCTTTGTACTTTTTAGCTCTATTTTCTCTGAAGTCTTGAAACCTGCATGTATGTACTGTGGATCCCCAGAGCATCTAGTTCAATTCTGTACAGAGCATCCCCAGAAGTTGCCTCAAAAGGCCAGGCCCTATTCCTTATGAAGAGGAAGGATAGGAAGACCTCTAGCCCCTTGTGTTGGAAAGTCGAATTAATATGTGTTGTATCCTACCCATGCCACCCCCTTGCACCCATGTGCATGGTACCTTCCTTTCCCCTGCGCGTGACCCTTTCCAGCTGCTCCCCTTCCCATTGGTTCTCCCACATTCGATTGCTTGCGCCAGCTGACTCCGTTGACACCAACTGTCATAATTGATGTTCTGTTCACCCACGCATGACCACTGTGTGGGGCTGTGTTAAATAACCTTCTTCACTTGATTCCTGCCTGCTGACTACTTCTTAACAGTGGCGACGAGGTTAGCGGAGAAACTACAGCCTCACACTGTGGCACAGCTGATGGATTTTCTTTCTACTGCATCCGGTATTTCTACGAGTCATTGAGGCAAATCTTCTCACCTGAAGAATCCTTGGCCTTCGCTCCATGGTTCACGAAGACTGAACTGCACTGCTGCCCTGGGTGAAGCGGCCGCGCATCTTCTTCCGAGATTTGAGTATCTCGCAACGACCGGTTGCTGCGCCACACGGAGGTAGGACCGCTGCTGTGCTCTGGGGGATTCCTCTCCGTGTGTGCCTTCTTCGCGCGTCGACGCTCTTCCTGGGTTGAGCTGTCCATGACGCATTCTGATTCCTGTCAGCGGCGCCGTTCTTTCCTGGCGCTTTCATTGCGCACATTCCTGTCAGCTGTTTTCGCGCCTGTGACTCATCGCATCTGCGCATGCCTGGTGACGCGTGACGTCACTGAAACGCAGCGCTGGGTGCCATATTGAAGACTAAAACTCTCGTTTTCTTCAGGCAGGTGTTCGAGCCTAGCCAACCTTCGTGTGACTGTGCCTGTTACAACAAAGTCAAAGGAGGGTTGCAAATAACGGGTCCTGCTCATGTCCATGCATTTAAATAAATAAGTATCACACATTGCAAGCTGCACGTCATTTAGCCTTATCTGTTGACTGAAGGCTCACCTGTCTCAAGGACTGTGTTCAAAGCATTGAAATTCTTGCAGTGTACATCCTTGGCCTTTATTCAATCAGCCGTCATGTGTGCTCTCAGCTCCTTGAACCTCTCACAACCTCAAGCATTTCTACCTCTTAAAGGTGCACCGTGCATGCCTTGGAAAGAGTGGAAAGAGTATTTTGTCAATTACATAGAGACTGTTGAGGATGATGATTTCACGGCGGAAAAGAAGAAAAAGGTGCTTTTGTACTGTTTGGGTCCGGGGGGCCTTAAGACTTACAATAACATTGAGAAGAAAGTGAGAACAGGTGATGATGTTTACCAACATGCCCTTGATGATCTCAACGATCACTTCACGCCCATTGTGTGTGTCGCTGTTGACCGATACAAGTTCTCTAGGAGGAAGCAGGGAAAAGATGAGAGCGTGGAGGATTATGTGGCTGCTCTGAATAACCTAGCCCTGACCTGCAGATTCGGGGCGCTGCAAGAGGAGCTTGTGCGAGATCAAATTATAATGCATGCGAGCAATCCTAACATCCAAGATAAACTCTGGGTCAATGGCGAAGCTTCCTTGAAGGAGGTTGTTGCTCTTGTCAAAAAGGCTGAACTAACTGGCAGATGTGCCAAAGCGGTGATTGATGAACCAGCTGAAATAAAAGCTATTAGATCCTCCAAATACAAACAGAAAGCAAACAAAAAAGAAACGGTTCAAGATCATCACAAGAGGAGTGAGTCTACCAGACCGAGATATAGCAGTGATAGACGCATGAACACAAGAGACAATGATTTTCCTGATCTCAAATGCTATCGCTGTGGGTCTCCAACTCATCTTGCTGACTCAAAAAAATGCCCAGCTCTACATCAAAAGTGCTTGTCTTGCGGCATGACTGGACACATCGCTAAGGTCTGCAACAAGAAAATGTACAGACAACACCGACAGGTACGGCAAATTCAGGAAGAGAGCGATTCCACCGAAGAGGACTCGGAGTACTCTGACTCCGACAGTGTCAGCTATGTGTTCTCAATTGAGTACGACGTGTTAGATGTCACGCCCACAAAGAAAAAAAAACCCATGTGTGATGTTAGTTTGGGAGGGGTGACAGTCAACCTGATGGCAGACTCTGGGTCGCCCTTCACGATCATCAACGAAAACATTTGGAAGCAATTCACGGACAAAATAGGGTCAAATCTAGAAAAACCCAGAGTTGTTGCTAGAAGCTACACTGGAGACAACATCGAATTCCTAGGAACACGTGATCTAGAATTTGAATTTAAAAATCGAAGAGCATTATGCCGACTGTATGTTGCAAAAAAAGGCCCCTCTGTTCTTGGCTGGAGTGACCAAGCTGATCTGGGTATCATGCTCGACCCCAATAGTGAAGATCCTGTCTTGTCCATTAATGACTCCTGTAAACTGGCCATTCAAAAAGACTTTCCCGAAGTGTTCTCAGGAAAAGTCGGTCTGCTTAACAGTTTCGAACACAAAATTGAATTAAAGGACTCAGCTGTTCCTTGCATTCACAAGGTAAGACATCTACCAGTATCGGTGAGAAGTGACGTACAAGCAGAACTCGACAAGCTTGTTAAGAATGGCATCATAGAAGCAGTGGAATCTGCGGAGTGGGTTTCCCCCTTGGTTGTTGTCAAACGTCCCAACGGGAAAATCAGACTCTGCATCGACCTCAGGGACCTCAATAAGAACATTATTGTTGACCAATACCCCCTACCACGTATTTGTGAAATGTTCAGTGCTACCAATGATATGAGTGTATTTTCCATAATTGACTTAAAATCCGCATATCACCAAATTCCCCTGCATGCAGACAGTAAAAAATTCACCACCTTTATCTCACCCTTTGGTTGCTTTCGTTTTACCAGGGTACCTTTCGGATTAGCCTCTGCCGCTGCACTCTTCCAAAGGGTCATGACATCCATTCTGGAAGGTGTTGATGGTATTAGGTTTTTCCAGGATGATATCCTGGTCATGGGCAGCAACCAATCGGAACACGACACACGCCTTAGGCAAGTGTTTAGCAAACTTAAAATGCATGGTTTGACAGTGGAATTGGACAAATGTAAAATTTCACAGGATAAAGTGGTTTACCTTGGACACACTATCAGCCGCGATGGGATCAAACCCAAACAGGGTCTAGTGGATGCCATCCTCAATGCCCCATGTCCCTCAAGCAAAGAGGATGTTAGAGCTTTTCTCGGCTTGACAGAGTATTACTCAAAATTTATAAGGAACTTCTCTGAAAAAACCTACAGCATAAGACAACTATTGAAAAACAAAACCAAATTTGTCTGGTCATCGGACTGTCAGAACACTTTTGTTACCATCAAAAAAGAAATCAGCGAAGCGCCTTTTCTCAAAGGTTTTGACCCCAAAGCAGACATCTACCTCACCACGGACGCAAGCAACAAAGGCGTTGGAGCTGTGCTAGCACAGAAGGACTCATCTAACCAAGAGTGGGTGGTAGCCTTTGCCTCCAGGTCGCTCACCTCTGCGGAGGAAAAGTACTCCGTCATAGAACGCGAAATGTTGGCCTGTTCGTGGGCGCTCAACTACTTCAGAGCTTATGTGTGGGGTTACCAAATCCATCTCCGCACAGACCATAAACCGTTAGTTAAGATTCTGACAGCCTCAGGTCTACAAAACGCTTCACCAAGACTCAGCAAAATGTCGATCAAGCTGCTGGATTACAATTACACAGCAGAATATTGGCCAGGAGTGAAAAACAAAATCGCGGACTTCCTCAGCAGGTTACCTCTGCCTCACATGGAAAGCATAGTCGCCCAAGAAGAGGAGGAGAAGGTTGCTCTACTTTTCAACACGGACCTGGATGGAATATCAGCAGAAGAATGGGATCAACACATGTCGCGCGACTCCACTCTGCAAATGGTGTGCAAATTCATCAACTCTGCATGGCCCGACAAGCGCAACCTACTAGACGTTGTTAAAGTGTTTTGGGAAACCAGGAATGAACTCAGTTTGGAAAACGGCGTGTTGTACAGAATGGGGAAAGCCATAGCCCCTGCCACGCTCAGAGACAAAATCCTAGGTTTGTGTCATGTTGGCCACTTAGGCATCACCAAAACCAAGCAGCGTGTCAGAGCAAGTTATTGGTGGCCGGGTATTGACAAGCAAATCGAAGTCCTGGTCAGGAACTGCTTGGAATGCTGTGACTCAGACAAAACGCTCAAAACGTCAAAAGTCAGTCTCTCTCCGATTCAACCCCCGCAAATGGCCTGGGAGAAGTTGGGTCTGGACATTGTGGGGCCTGTTGAAGGACACGGGGGAGAAATCAAGTACATTTTGGTGGCGATAGATCACTTCTCCAAGTGGCCAGAAATTAAGATTGTAGAAGAAATTGACAGTTCCAAATGCATTGATTTCTTGGACAAGCTCTTCCTCAGTGAAGGTTTACCAAAATCCGTCCTCACCGATAATGGCCGGCAATTCTGTTCCGAGGCATTCAAGTCGTTCCTGGCTAGGAACTGCATCACCCATCACACCACTTCAGTTTATCACCCTGAAGGTAATGGCCTCACTGAACGCTTTAACCGTGTCTTGAAAGGACACATTCAACTATCTAGGAATGCAAACTTGAATTGGGAAGAGGAAATATACAAACTCATCTGGGCATTCAGAATTGCTCCCTGTGCAAGCACTCGCACTGCTCCATTCATTCTCATGAGAAGCAGACAGCCCATGAGCGTTGATCTAGGATGGATGTCTGAATCAAAGCAAATCGAATGGTCTCCCGAAAACATAAGGAAAAACATCATCAAAGCACAGAAGTACTACAAAGATTGGTATGATTCTAGACACAGTGCAAAAGATCATTCATTCAAGGTTGGCGATCTTGTTAAAGTTCGTTTGGAAAAGAAAGTAAAGAAGGGAGAAAGCAGATTTACCGCCCCACTTCACATTGATGAACTGTTCAACAATGCGGCAAGACTCAGTGATGGGAAAGTCTGGCACATGAGCAGACTGGCGAACTATCATCCCAGCGACAAGGCCCAGTGTCACCAGCAGCATGTTACTGTCAACAATGACTTGTGGGTAGATGTTGATAAATCTAATACTGATGAGTATAATAGGTCTAGAAACAACAGCACACGTGACCTCCAACCCGACTCGGACTCTGAAGATGGCCATTTTACAGATCGGTCTGCAGGTGCCCATCCCAGCACTTCGACTTGTAATCGGAGTTGTCAGGATGACCCTCATTCGGATTCTGAAGTGGTGTCTGATGGTCACAGACTCAGTGGTAGGTTCGGCAGATCTGGCTTTGACTCTCATTCGGACACCGAATGTGCACCACACGTACCTGCGACCTCTGGAAGGTTTGGTAGGACCATCCGCAGACCTAAGCGTCTGGATGATTATGAATGTGACTAATTACCCAACTGTTATGCACCTCCTGTTTACCTGTCACTGCTTCCCGTGGCGCTGTTGCCAAATCTTTATAGAGAGGAAGATGTGTTGTATCCTACCCATGCCACCCCCTTGCACCCATGTGCATGGTACCTTCCTTTCCCCTGCGCGTGACCCTTTCCAGCTGCTCCCCTTCCCATTGGTTCTCCCACATTCGATTGCTTGCGCCAGCTGACTCCGTTGACACCAACTGTCATAATTGATGTTCCGTTCACCCACGCATGACCACTGTGTGGGGCTGTGTTAAATAACCTTCTTCACTTGATTCCTGCCTGCTGACTACTTCTTAACAATATGACATTTCACCTTTTCTCTTGCATGAGTCCATGGAACTCCCAAATGGGAGTAGGAAATGGATTTTTACCCTCTTAGGTAGTGGTGTCAGTGGGGTATTTTTGGATGAAAGATGCGCCAAAGAACGAAATGTTATCAGTTTCACTAAGTAGATACCTGAGCAGGAATCCCTGGATCGCCTTCTGTTGAAAGTACATTTTTAAACCTGAACTTGTCCTCACTTCCAGTGCCATAACAACACAGCAGTGAGTAAATAAAATTATGTTACTTTGTCATGTGCGTGTCATTACTAATACTGCTGCTGTATGTGGACCGACATTACGCTTTAAACCCTCCTTAGGTGGTTTTATAGCAATCAACATGAACCAAGTTTGTTGAAGGTGGTCTCTGATTTTATGCTCAATTAGGGTGAAGCTCAGTAAAGTGCAGCGAACAGTTGATGCAGCATGGAAGCTGGGATTTGAACCCAGCCTTCCTAGTTACAGATTGAGAATTCAGACACAGGATAAATATCTGCTTCTTTCCCACCTAAAGACAGTGTTTTGTACTTGGTTATTTCTTGAGAATTAGGACCCTGATCAAATTAAGTATTGTGTGTAAACTCAATATAGCTTAATATATTTGTATAAAAATAAATTGCAAAAAGCCTTTCTGTGAAAGCACTTAATAGATCAAGTGTGTTGCAGTTTCATCGAGATACCAGACCTGCAGGCCTGGATTTTTGTATAGATTTTTTGAGGCCTGGCAATGATATTGGAGGAGAGAACTATTTGAAGAGCAAGAAAAGCAGGTTAATTAAAAAGAAATATATAACTAGGCCTTGAATAAGTGATAATCAGAAATTCTTTGAATATGTTTTCAAGTCAAAAAACATTGGTTACTAGCACTGCATTCATTTTAAGCGGGATTCTGGGCCTGATTACGACCCCGGCAGTCCGGTTGACTGCTGTTGCTTTCTGGCAGTCTCACCTCCTTCTTCACTGGCGGTACGACTGCAGGATTATGAAGTGGGGGGAGGACCGCCATGGGACCCCAGTCTCATCTGACATTGGTGCCACTGCTGTGGCGGCGGGAGAGGTGAAAGCAGCGAATGGTGGCTATAGAGGCATTTCTACTGTCATCCGATCACAACTTGCCTTACAGCCGACATTTCGCTGCCGGGGATGCCGCTATGCAAGAGTTGGCAGTAAAGCGATTAAAATGGTCAAATGATGACCTTAGGATGTGTGTGCCTTCAGCAAGCAATTTTGTCTTGAAAGACACCCCTTGACTGTCTGGGAGCACAGTCCGGGGGTGTCCACCAGTGTGCTGTGTGGGCTGCATTGCAATCCGACTTAATCCCCCATCATGTGACTGACAGCCCTCGGTAATTGTAATACGGTGAGTGGGAAAGCCAAATGCTGGGCATAGTACCCTGTCCTGACAGTTGTACCGCCAAAGTCGCAATCAGTCCAAAGTACCATCTTTTCATGTGTGGCAGCTCACCACTTTCAAAATTCACCAGCCGCCACTGAAGCAAACTGAGATGTGGCAAAGTGTTTTCCTCATGAAGAATGCTTTCTTAGAAAGCTTTTGTTCTAGGAAAGTGCATAGTCCATGATACCCTAAGATTTCCGTTTCAGTTCATCTGGCCAGGCAGATAGATTATCATGGCTTCTCTATTCAGATCAGGTCAGAATTTGATTTTTGAATCACTTAATATGAGCTGATTCCATGTCACCTATTGACCAATGCTCAAGAGCCAGCTGTTGACTTTTCCAAGAACATTTTAAGAGGATATATCTAAGCATAGTAACACAGGTATACACAGATGTGCAGCCAGAGAAAGAGTAAACATATCATTTCCTTTGCTTTTTTCTGTGATGGAAATATGGAGTTCAGCAAGGTATTGGCTCCATGAACAGGGTTTGGAAATAAACATGGGAAAATGCAGTGCCTCCAAGGGATTTTTTTTAAAGATTCCCCGACCTGATGTAGGGGGCATGACACAGGGAAATTGATTAAATCAGAGAGAACATGCCAGTAGAGAAGTTGAAGATTTAGTGACATTGTGCATCAGGTTCTCTTTTGTTAAACAAAATCATATATAATCTACCCTTTAGTGTAACCAGCATTACTATGAACAGCAGAAACTGTATTCATCACACTTCAGATAGAGGTATACAATATAGCTATGTAAACCCACCACCAATGATCAAAGTTCGCTGTGGTGCAGTCCTAGTCTCCAGAGCCCTAGGTTTGTTTGATAGCCTAGGTTGGTGAAAATTTAAGAAGTCATTCGGCAAGAGGTGCAGGCACATTTAAGTGCACTTAAACCCCACACGTTCAGAGGTAGAAACCTCATGTCCCAAACTAGGCCACCTTCTTTGAACCTTCTGCCATGTCTGTATTGAGGGGTAATTGGCAGCAAGGATCACTGACACAATCTCAAAACCATACATCTTGTGATACCAAAATATCGTGTAAAAAATCGATCACATAAATATTGTTTTTCTATTCAAATAAGGATAAATATAAAAATATTGGAAAAAATAAAATATATTTTTCCTCAAATATTAAAAAATATATATAAAGAAAGAGAATAGTTTACTTCACGCAAATATGATATTTTAACTATTCTGTTAAATAGCAAAAAACATAAATATATGAATAAAAAAATGATATGTCTGAATTTTACCAAAAATTCAACAAATTAAATACGTATTACATTGTATAATATGTATTATCAATTAAAACAAATAATATTAATGTAATTAAAATACCCCAATATTTTAGCACAATCATAAAAACCAACAATTAAAATGTAATTGAAATCAACCCCTCCCCTGCTGATGACGGAACCGCTCCGTCATCAGTTGCGGTGGCGCTGTGCTGATGACGGAGCGGTTCCATCATGGCCCGGCCGCCGCGCCTGCGCGGCGCGTTCTATTGAGCAGGGTGGGCCATGACGGAACCGCTCCGTCACGAGCACAGCTCAACCGCGGCTAGTGACGGAGCGGTTCTGTCACCAGCATGCGGCCGCCCCGCCCTGTTAGCGCTGCGGAGGAATAACCGCCGCAGCGAAAGAGATAAAACGCATAAAACAATTAACATAAACACAATGAATAACACTATAACAAACTAAACAAAACACACCTAAATATATATTTTAGCCTATACGATAATTTCACTATTCACATATTTACAAATTCAATATTTAATCAAAAATTATTGATGAACAATAAATAATTTCCTAATTATTTTTCAACCCTGTCCCATAAAAAACCAAACAACCCTCACATAAAATATATCTAGAAAATGATAACATTTACACAATTGGTATAATTAATTTTTAATCAAACAATGAGTATATAACTAATAATTATTCACTAATATTTAACTAACTTCCCACCCTTTACCACTCAAATGGAACAACTGGCACCTGACGTAACTTAAGAAACAATCTAAATTACACAATTTACATAATTGAGTATACATTAAATAATTAATAATATTAACTAGTAATTAATTCATTATATATTTTTTAACTTCCCCCACTTTACCCCTACAAACCCACCAACCCACACCTGATAGATAACTAAAAAAATCTCAATTACACAATTTACATAATTATCAATTACATCATTATAATTAATTAACGTTACTTAATAATTAATTATAGTTAATTACCTTCCCGCCCTTTGCCACTACAACCACCACAGCCCATACCAAACAAAAAATGTAATTGATTGCACAATTTACATAATTAATTATCCATAGGCTAATCATTAATAATGAAAACATCATTATTAATTAATTTGAAATAATGTATTTCCGACCCTGTCCCCTACATATCCCACAACCTGCACCTAAAACGTAACTTAAAAAATACATGACTTACACAATATCCATAATTAATTATCAATTAAAGAATTAATCATAAGTTAAAAGTAATTATTTATTAGTTATAATGAACCTCATGGGTGCTGCTGACAAGCTCAGCTCGTCACGGCCGTTGGAACGTTCGCACGCGAGGCTAATTTCCCCACTGTGCTGAACGTTCCAAAAACGGGTGCGGCCGTGACGAGTTGAGCCTGCCATGAGGGCAGCTCCGCTGCACTTCATGACGAGCTGAGCTCGTCACCAGCACGGCGGCGCCGCGCGCGGCGCCCTCCCCCCCTTTTTTGAATCGTTTTTGGCCACTATAGGTGTGGCAGGGTATACTCAGACATGAGTCCCTTTCTCACTGCATCATCAGGATTCAAGCAAGCCGGGCCGAAGACGGCTGAAATGCCAGAAACCGGTCCCCGGTAGCTTGTCTCCTTTCTGGTGAAGAATTGGCTTGGTAGTTTAGTTTGCCCTGTTCCCATGATGCACTGGGCCAGGGACAGACTGATTTGCATATAGCCAGGTTCTGAGCTGGGATGATGCAGTGAGATAAATAACGGTGATGGATCAAGCCCTGATCTTTGGACTGGGTAAGAGTGGTCTGCTTAATTCAGACACTCTGTTCATCACCACCCCCTTTTCTGAATCGCCGTGACGAGTTGAGCCTGTCATGAGGGCAGCTCCGCTGCACTTCATGACGAGCTGAGCTCGTCATCAGCACGGCGGCGCCGCGCACGGCGCCCTCCCCCCCACAGCGAAGGGGTTAATTTCCTTCCCAGTACCTCTACAAATCCCGCTGTCTGCAACGATACTAAAAATTACAATAAACAATTACATTGCATTTAAAAACAACAAACATTAAAACCTATAATAAAAAACATTAAAAATAATTATACAATATATAACATATCCAATTAAAACTTATACTAAAATTATTACAAATAATGAAAAAAAAAACGATATTATCGACCATGATTTTTTTTAAACAATATTAACAGCATTAATATTTTAACAACATACATATTTTTTACATCAATACTACTTACCTTAGAAAATCTATAATCCGAATACCAGCAGCAATTCAACCTATGACTTTGTGACTGCACTTGTGACTCGAAGACCTGTTGCATTCGTCAAAGCCCATCACTAGATGGCAGGAGTATTACTGAGGGCAAGAGCAGACAATTTTCCAAGCTTGGACTAAGTAGACTAACTGGGTTCCCCGCTCATCGGCTTGAAGCGTCCTGCTTTCCTGGATATTCTGAACTGTTTCTGGAAAGTCCCTGCTCACCTCAGTGACACACTTTACCGCTCAGCACAATAGGAGAGACTTCTTCGGCTGCCTGTGCTCCCCTGTCCATGGTACCTGATTTGTAAAAGTGATGGCACGCATGGCCTGCCCTCCAGCACTATGGGACGATTGTCTCACCTCTTACAATGGGCCCCACTGGAGATATCAAAAGATCCGATGTCACTGTGTGTTGATTTGAGGAAAACTTAAATTTCGCGACACAAGTGAAGAAGCTAACAGGGACATGTTTTGGCACCCTGAAAATTCTGAGGAAATGTCTCCCCCTCTTACCAGCCGGTGCCAAAGAGACGGTTGTACGGGCGCTGATCCTTTCCCGCCTGGACTATGCCAATGCTCTCCTGCTGGGATGTCCGGGCTATCTGACCAGGAAGCTGCAGGTAGTCCAGAACGCGGCAGCGAGACTCCTCCTGGGACTTTCTACCAGGCAGAGCGTGCGAGTCCATCTTCGCTACCTGCACTGGCTCCCAGTCGAGTCTCGTCTTAAATTTAAAATGCTGTCAATTGTCCAACGGGCTCTGTATGGGTTGGGCCCGCTCTATCTTCAGAAGCGATTTGCCTTTTACAAACCTTCTAGGCAACTGCGATCCCCTGACCAACTCCTAATACAGAACCCTCGGTTCAATCGCCACAGCCTGGGTGGCAGCTCCATCACCCGCAAAGCAGGTCTAGCCTGGAATGAGCTCCCTCTGGCCCTTAGTAGAGTGTCGAACCCTGTTGCTTTCAAGAATAAATTAAAAACTTTGCTTTTTTAGGGGTTTTTCTCTTTTCCTTCTCCCCTTTAGATGGTTATGTGGTGTGCTCTCTCTGGAACTAGCGCCGGGATACTTTGAGTAGCTGCGCGCTTTACAAATTTAGTATAACATTACATAACATAACATAACTGTGTGAGGCAACAGTCCTCTGCCCCTCCAGCCGGCCCACAGTATGGAGCACAAAGTCCAGTGTCTCAATGAACATGAGAGAGGCCACGGGCATGTCCATTAGAGCCAGACACACAGCATAAACATGACAACAAGAACAACACTCCAAAGGAAACGCAGCAAAACACTGCTGCAGGCATTCAAGTACACATCATTATTATAAAATTCCTGTCCATTCTAACATATTTTATACACTTTTTCAGATAACTCGCATCCTACGAAAGGACGGCGCAGCTGCAAAAATCCATGCTAGACTGTGTGTTGCTTCACAATTCAACGAAATCCAATCTTTATCATTTATCGAAGCAGATACAAAGTTAGATTATCATGCCCAAAGATCGACAAACATGGGCTGACCCACCTTGTGACCTTTCCCTGAGACACGTGTGCGTATCCCTACTGCCCGCCGTGCCATTGTGCACACAATTAGGGCACAAAGTGCAATTAATTGTTTGAACTTGGCCCTCTCACGTCTGAGTCTAGATTACCAAGGGGCTAGGTCTCAATCCGGAAATCAAGTGTTATGTTAATGTGATTAAAAGTTGGAATTCATTCTGCTGAGATGTTATGACCTACACTCCCTACAACTAATTGCATGATTTAAATAAGAAATATCCCCATGCGTAATTAATGCAAACTACTATTCTCCAACCTAGAATAATTGTATTTTAATTATTTACTGGAAGTCTTGTTCAGTGAAGAATCCGGAGATATCATTTCTTGGAACAAGAGGGGGTTTTGGTATTATTCTGGGCGAATTAATATCAACGTTTAAAGCTTCTGACATTCTATATAAATAGGTAAAAGGAAGAAAATAAACATTTTTAGAGAGACATCAGGGCATATTTACAACCCCTTTCGCCACGGGAATGTCACTTTTATGATGTTCCTGTGGCGATGGGGGCTTCGCCCTATTTATAAGGCAGCGTTAAGCCACTTGATGTGGCTTAATGCTGCCTTTTAAATAAGGCCCCCTTTCACACTATGCTTAGCGTGAAAGGGGAGGGCAATGGGTGTTGCTGTGGGCATTCGATTGCAACACCCATTGATTCTGACACTGCCACCTATTTACAAGGGAAGCATAACTAGGAGGCAGCTCCAGAATTAAGATCAGGGAAAACCAGGTCGTAACCTTGCGCAACAAGGAAAAATGTTTAATTTTTCATTGTTTTTGTTGTTTTCATGTGTGCTGCGTTGTGCAGCACACATGAAAACAGCAAACGGCAATGATTGTTTATGTACAGTAAGGTCCCCCTCCCTGCACATAAACAATAGTTAAAAAAACTGCTGTTTTTCAATTTCTATATGTTCTGCATTGAGAAGAACACATAGAAGTTGCAAAGCGGCATTTAAAGATTGTTTATGTGCAGGAAGGAGGGCCTTCCAGCACATAAACAATCTTCCTCTGCACGCAGACACCCTTGTACTATGGTGCAAGGGTGTCTGCGTTGGTGCTAGGCTGCTAAGTGTAGCACCAGAGCAGGTAGAAACACAGTGCTGCATCATATTCTAGTAAATATGATGCAGCCCTGCATTTCTGAAGTGGTGGAGTGAGGGAAGCTGGGAAGGCTGATGCGTCACTCCGCCACTTCCCTTGTAACTATGCCTCATTGTGTGTGCTGTAATGTAAGTTGTGCAAGTACAACAAACAGGTCGATTTTCGAGTGTGGTGGGTAAAAAATTCTATTGACAGTGCTATAGAAGTTACTTGTATGGAAAAAGTAGCAAATGGATGACTAGCTGTAGGTTAAAACTGAATAGCGACAAATCGGAACCGATGTTCCTAGTAAATAATTCCATGCCACAAGTCGCCGTGAGCTGGCCAAAAGGACTGGATGACCTCCCATTCACAAAAATTCCACAAAGAATCTGGGAATGTGGCTGGATCACGATCTCTCCATGGAAATACAAGCAAGGAAATTGGCTGCCACTTGTTTTACAATACTACGTATGCTTCGGTAAATTGTAGGTCTTATCCCCGAACAGACCTCGAGAACAGTTATGCAGTCCTTGGTTGTCTCAGGATTGGATTACGGGAACTTTCTTTATTTGGGATCACCCAAATACGTGGTGAACAGACTACAGGTGGATTTAAAACGCAGCAGCCAGGGTACTCCTGAAACACAAAGAAAAAACTGCGACAGAGACTCTAACCTGTGTAACAACCTTTACACCAGCTTCCAACCAACTGAATAAGGTGATAAAAAAAACATTGGAACATACTGAACACAGGGAACATGAATCTAAAGCAACCGCTTTTTGCATTCAAACGCTCAAAAAACATGAAAGACACACTAGACCAAAGGCCACAAACCAACAGGGAACCCTTTGGCAACTGCCAGCGGTCATGTGCAGCTCATGTGCTTTCACTTCTGTACATAAAACCATGACACTGAACAACACCTTCCTATGGGAGATGAAATCGCACACAAAGTGCGTTACAGCAAATTGTATATATTTGCTCATATGCCCATGTAATCTCTACTACTCTATGTCGACCCGCCCCATCAAACTGCGTATCTCAGAGCATTGCAGCAACTTTCATTGCCACAAGAACACCAAGATGTGTGCCCACTATCTTCAAAAAAACACTCCCCAGACTCACTGAAGTTGGTTATCTTAGAAGCAACTCCCAAGATATCCAAAACGAGCCTGTTCTCAAAGGAGCAAAGATGGATACATCACTTATCCACACATGATAGGGGCCACAATGAGGAGATACCGTGGAGTTACATCAGAATTTAAGTAAACAAGGTCTTTCCCTTTTCAAGCCTGAGTAACCTTCTATGCAGTATACAGTCCAATACAACCACAACAATGGGTAAATGCAGAATATGAATCCTGGTACCCATTAATTAATTCCGCTTGTAGATATTAAATCGAATGTCTGACATAATATCGACAGACAGAATATCGAAATGCAAAAATATCGGAGCAAAAATATCGACAGCAAAAATATCGGAATCCTATGTTCATTAAGGTAAGTACAAAAATATCGCAAAAAAATAATATCGTAGTACAAAAATATCGGAATCAAAAATATCGTTTTTTTAAATGTATTAATAATAATGTAAAAATAATTTTAAAATACATATAATTTTACAACTATTAAATAAAAATATTAAAACAAAATTAAAACTAATACATATACATTTAAAATAAATAAAACACTTAATAATTTAATGTAATTTTAATTTTTTTCATGTAATTTATTTGATTTAATGTAATATTTTTTGGTTTTTACCCTGTACGCCTGTACCCCAAAAACCCAAAACTGACCCTGAACCCTAAAAATATCCCTGTACCCCAAAAACCCAAAACTGACCCTGAAACCTAAAAATACCCCTTTACCCAAACACTGAAAACTGACCCTTATCCCTAAAAATACCCCTTTACCCAAAAACTGAAAACTGACCCTGAACCCTAAAAATACCCCTTTACCCAAAAACTGAAAACTGACCCTAAACCCTAAAAATACCCCTTTACCCAAAAACTGAAAACTGACCCTGAACCCTAAAAATACCCCTATACCCATGAACTGAAAACTGACCCAGAACCCTAAAAATACCCCTTTACCCAAAAACTGAAAACTGACCCTGAACCCTAAAAATACTCCTTTACCCAAAATTAATTAATATTATTTAATTACCAATTAATTATTAATTAACAATAACAATAAAGTAAATATATTAGCACATTTGCTGTAATTAATTTAATTTAATAATTAATATTATTTTTCCCAATTAATTAATTAAGAATAACAATAAATTATATATAAAAAAATTACTATAATTAATGTAATTAAATAATTAATATTAATTAATTACCAACTAATTAATAATTATAAATATGTAAAAAATTATATTAATTAATTAACGAATTAATAGAAATTATTTACCAATTAATTATTAATTAATATGTACAAACATATATCAATTAATTAATTATTATTAAATTACTTCCCACCCTATTCCCCTATAAACCCATAACCCGCTACAGAACATATTTATCAATTAATCAATAAATTAAAAATAATTAAAAATTATTTCTCAATTAATTAATTAATAATTCCTACTAATTATTAATTAATTTAACATAATTAAATTACTTCCCAACCTATTCCCCTATAAACCCACAACCCGCTACAGTAGTAAAAGACAATATTTAATTAAATTACATTAAAAATAAATAATAAATCATAATAAATACAATATAATATACACTAAATGTATTTAAAAATTGATATTAGTAACATCGAAGTTATTCATTTCGATATTATTGACATCGATATTTACAACTTCGATATTACTGATATCATACCAATATCGATATTAAGACTGTCGATATTACTTACCTTCGATATTTTGTCCCATCGATATTTAAACTTCGATATTTTTGTATATCGATATTTAAAAATCGATATTTTGTCTGTGTACCATTAAATCACCTGCAAAAGGGCGATACATGAACAGAGAGAGAATTGCCTGATACATGCCCAAAAATAGACTACATACCCCTTTGTGACTTCTTTAACCCACAATAATCACACCCTACCGGTGGGACAATGCATGGGTCTGTCTATATGGTACTCAATACACAACTCCATATGCAGTGATTCAGTGATTAAACCACTTTGTAATGGCTGACCAATGTGGCTACCTGATCACATTCTGCAACCATGTGTAACGCAACCTTGTAAATGTAAAATGTAAATTGTTACTTGTATAGCGCACTACTCACCCGCAAGGGTCCCAAGGCGCTTGTATGAATACCGCTGTGGAACCCATCCTGGCTTTCCCTGTGAGGCGTCCACTCCTGGACGTCCCCAAGGTGGAGGCCAGGCATCCTTAGCGTTGTGGGGGCCGTTGTGCAGATTAAGCAAGCTATTGCCCAGAGTTGCAGAGTGGGACTCCATGATTGGAATAGGCACCGAGGCAAGAATTATCAGGTCCGTGGAATTTTTGAGCCCAAGACCCGCCGAGGCGGGGAATTGAACCCTGGTCCCCGGGATAGACCTCTGCATCAGGGTCTGCCGCTCTAATCATTGAGCCACACTTCTCCACGTTTCACATTTATTGATGAACCTTACTTTTGATAAATTCCAGTATGAGTAAAAAGTGAGAGAGAGATACTAGACCCAAACAAAGACATGGGTTTACCAAATCAATAGGTGTATCACACTATATTGTACCGCTACAAACGCCACTCTAAGATGGCCACCAGCATAGATACCCTAGCAGGAAGAGTTTCAGGCCCCACCCTTGGTCATGTGAACAACAGGGATAAAATCATGGCAGCCATGCACCCCTTCACCTCCCGGACCCGGTGGATAGGGCAGGTTGTGGGTGTAACCTGAAGCTGAAAACCGTGAGTAACTGCAGTCGCTATGTGATAACCATCTTAGGCTATACAAACGAATCAAATAACGAACGCGCTATCTGACACAGCAACTGTAAGCGCAAAATTAGGAAGGCCGCTAACGGTCAAAACCTTCACCTAATCTTTATGACCAACAACACAAACGCAATAAAAGGCAAAATACCACTAGTAACCACCAGACGCTAGCCAGCACGTGTAGAAACAGCTCAAACGCTGCGAGCCGGGTGTCACCGTAACTAGTCAGAAACCAAGCAGCAATCAATACACTGTTTGACAAACGATATTGGCTTAGGATTTGGCAGACGTACCTAAGTATCAGTACATGAGAATTGTTAATGCTTCTAGAGCATACTGTATGCCACAACAACATTACACAGCATGTTTACAACAGTCAGGTAGTCTGTTCTGCAAACTAATGCAATGTGCAATACAACAATCAAGTAGCTCATTCTGCAAACTAATGCAATGAATAATACAACAATCAGGCAGTTTGTTATGCAGAAATAATGCAATGCGTAATGCAATATTCAGGTAGTTCGTTCCTCAAACGAATGCAATGTGTAATACAACAATCAGGTAGTTCGTAATACAGAATGAATGCAATCCAGCACCTATCACGGTGCTTCAGACGGTCTCTCCGCCCCTCTTACTGATTTGCGGTCAGTTTCTGGCACCATATGCCCTTAACACATATCCGGTTTAAACCACAGTGCAGCTCCCCGCTCTGGCCCCAGTACTGCCACTCCTTGGCACGTACGGGCTCCAACACGAGCTCGGACAGAGCGTCTCTCTCCGAGCCCGCACCCCGCCCCAGGCACCGACACACGTTACCTCACTCGCCTCTCCACCTCTCATGATTTGGGCCTCTAATGCGACTTGTTGATCCCGGGTCAATGACGATAATGAAGATCTCAGACTGCAACAGGACACACGCACACAGCGTCGCTGAGACTCCCTTGAGCATCGGGTGCACACGGTCACAGGGCAATCCTTACAAGGGTCTCAGGCTGCACGAAGCACACGCACACAGCGTCGCTGAGACTCACTTTGACTCATGGCGCCCAGATCACAGGGCAATTCTTCAGACGGTCTCAGGCTGCAAAAAGTACACACACACAGCATTGCTGAGACACTCTTGAACTTGCTTCCCCTGTAGGGCCCATTGGAACTTGCTGTAAGACCGGAATTGGCAGACAAAAATCAAAAATATACATTGAACAATTGCTTGTGCCCCCCAAGGGCCCATGGCGGGCAAAATTAAATAAAACAATTTATGACAGAAACACAAATAAACATATCAAGTAAAAGTTAAAAAAAATAACAAAAGTGTAATAGGTCTCTAGAAATTGACTTTAAAAGTGAAAAAAAAGGACTGAAACATAGACTGGCAGCAAATGATGATGATAGAGAGCTCATAGAGGCAAGAAAAACAAAGGGATCATGGCCAACAAACACCCACCCACCCCACTGGCTCTATAAGATGGTGGTTGCTGCATGGCAAGGAGAGACGGAGGCATAGAGAACAAAGACAAATTGTTTGCTTAGGACAAACACAGTGCACACTGGCAACACAAAATGGTCACCGCCACATTGCTAACAAAGAAAGCAACACCAAAGAGAATAAAGAAATAATAGTGACAATTGACAAACAGAGTCAACACTTGCTGCACAAAATGACTAAGAAAGCATGGTCAGCAAAGAAGGAGGTGTGGAGAACATAGACAAAATTGTGTCTTCTGACAAACAAAGTACGTACTGGCTACACAAATTAGCCAGCACAGCATTTATATTGCTGTGGAGTGCTCAGGGCTCCTTCTAGTCTTAAAAATACATTCTGTAACATTGCATTTACTTAATTTGTGTAGTTCCACATATGCAACTACACTTTACTTAACAACATTAAAAAGCAATGCTAAAAACAAAAATTCAATTAAATTAAAAATTCACTAACCACAATCTATGAACGATGTCACACATACACAAATTCACAAAAAACTATTGAAAGGGGAAGAAGAGGGTAGCTGATTACAAAAGAAGATGGCTGGCCACAAGGCTAGGGGACTTCAGGACATATCCCAACTCTAACCACCAACAGGCATATGCAGATATCAAATAAAATACATTTTGCATGTAATCGAAGGCCTAAATCTTGTGCAGTGTTATCTGCCTGCACTGTGGAGTCTCTGGAGTTGTAAAGTTAATATTTAATTGTGGTTTTCTGAACACCAAAACATGTGTACATTTACCTTTGTGATTCAGGTCCATATGAGTTGGGGCTTAGACAATTCCTCACATATTGAATGCCTTCATGAACACAATGCGACAAGTGTTAGGGGCAAGACCAGACTGCAATTATTCAGACATCAGAGGCAAATGAATAAATTGCATGGGCCAAGAGCTGTCAGATAAGCAATGGGCAGCATTGCTGGAATTAATTTAAAGGGTATCCAGAAACACAATTTAATTAACTTCACTAAACCTACCTCACCCGAAAGTGTGTAAGGCAAATATTTGTTGGTGCTCTAGATGCAATCAGTCAGAAGCAGGCTTTTGTCACATGGTGGGCTCATGTCCTATGATACTGCAGGTTTGGGCAAGGGTGTTGAGAGTGGTGTTGGAACTTGGGCAGTTGCTGATCTCGAAGCCCCAGATGTGTCTGCTGGGCTTAATGCTCAGTATGAAAAAGAACAAAGGTGGCTTTTCTTGGCTTAGTAAATCCTATTTAAGGTCTTGTGTTACCTTGTGTCGCCTTGAGCGGCCCAAGGGCAAAGCAAGCGCTTAGTCGATATGGCCGTTAATTTACTTCCTAAGCAAGGAAAAAGGGCCCCATTGAAAACACTTCGGAACACATACCTCATAACATTGGATGTGAAATCTGATGACACACCACCATAAGTGCCGGGAGTATTCACAGCCATACACAATGCATGATACTTAGGCGCACTGATGAATACCTGGAAGCGGGATGTGTGCTCTAAACTTAGGCCCAGGGGCGGTGGTTAGGTAGAACGATTGGGCCAAACCTTATGTTTGTAGCCACTACCAGAAATCACAACTCATGGGAGAAAATACTGGAGTCCCTCCAGTGTATAGGCGTTCAACATTCGTTCCTGTGGAAAACTCACAAAATGTTTGGTATCATGTAGCTGGCATATATCCCGATTGAGGCAGACGTATATTGCCCTATTCTACTCTCCTATGATTGTGTTATAGAGACAAGAAACAACACATTTGCATAAACTTGCTATTATATATTTGAAAATCAAATGAAAAAATACTGGGGAAAAACACAACAAATCATGACAAACCCATGAAGTAAAAATCTCATTGGCCAATGGTGATATTGAAACGCGTATCTAATTAATCTTCAAATTTAAAAAATATATAATATTGTAAATTATAATAACAATATGAATGCAATTACCAGCTATATCTTCACTGGTTTCCAACAATGTATTGTTCTTACATAGTAGTTTAGCCTTTTTTTCAAACAATGTACAGTTTAGTAATTTCCCTACTAGTTTTATTTATTTTTTCATCTGAGACCCTGCGTCCTATATTTATCTTGGTAATGTGCTGCTTTGCAATGTTTGCCTTAATCGCATCATGCCTGATTTCTGGCAGCTTTTCTTTGCTTCTGAACAGGTTTGCCAGTGGTCATTATTGTCTTACAAACTGATAATTTACATTTCCTGTGCAGGACTCAAAAACTTTCTCATCCATCACCCTCAGATCTGAACAAATGATTAATGAATATACATTAACTTAAAGCAAACGTAACGTTCCAAGATTGCTACGTTCTGTTTTTCCTTAGCTAGACTTTAATTGCTTTACTCTGTTTATGACGTTTTTGGAAACATAATTATAAATTTGTTTTTTTCATTTCTTGTATTGATTAATCTTGTTTTGGCTTTAATGCCTCCAACCTTAGTTAACTGTTTTGAATTGCATCCAAATAGTTTGCAGATCTCCTGTATTCCTACTTTCTTGAATTTTGTCATAAAGTATGGAAAGTAGGAAAACGCTAAAAACTGTGTATTGAATGCATTTTTATAAAGCTCGGACTTTACCCGAAGGTGTCAGAGCACTGTACAATAGAATCAACGCGACGCAGGCAAAAGGCACACAATCTCAAGCACAGCATGAACAGACTGTACAAGCAAAAATAAGAATGAAAATGAAAAATTTGACAATGACTAAAGAACTTCCTGGCGAGAAATAGCAGGCCATAGAATCAAAACAACGCAGGAAAAAGGAACACAATATCAAATTCAGCAAGCACAAGATGTACAAACAAAAATATAAATATATGGGACAAATTAACAATGACTAAAAAACTTCCTGGGGGGGTCTAAGAAGGAGGGAATTAGTTCTGAATGTGTCTTTGGAATAAAAGAGATTTGAGGTCCGCTTTGAAGATCAGGATGGAGGAGATGGCACGGAGCGAAGGAGGAAGCGAGTTCCCGATTCTCACCGCATTACCTGAGAATGTTTGTGCCAACAATTTTTCCCTTTTGAAGGAGGGAGGTTCAAGAAGGAATTTTTACGCATTCCGCACTTGAGTTTAAAAGTGTCAAGAGGAGGGGTAGGGACGAAGCCTAAACCTTTATTCAGGACTCTCGCCTGATCTTCGGACAGTGTTTCATCTGACAAATTGATGATTAATGATTGTTCTTGCTCTTGCTCTGACGACATGCTCAGTGTCATGATTTGGCGTTGTTGGTCTTGCCAGGTCAGGTTTTTTCTTCGTCCACGCGGTTGGTTTTGGCCTCTTCCTAAAAAAGGCTGTTGTTGTTGTGGATTTTCCATACCTTGCATATGTTGGTTCATGAGTTGTGGTAACTGATGTACTCCTTGATTGTATCCTTGATTGTAGGGGTTCATCCAACCTGCATAGTGGGGTAGAAAGGGTTGGAAAATTGGTACGTTGTTCCCATTGAAATATGGTCTTTGCCATCTGTTGCCTCTTCTGGGCCGTTGGAAACGGTAGTCGTTACGATCTCTCTTAGGGGTCGAGTCTTCTAAGCTTCCTTCTGAAGCATCTGATGAGTTCCACCCCGTAGAATCGTTATCTGAATTTTGATCTGGCGCCGTGTATTCTTCCTTGGAGTATGGGTGCATCTTTTCTTGGGTGAATCTTTTTAGATCTTTCGCTAGTTTCTGTAACTTATTTTGCATGATCTACTCCTGTGTCTCATTCATTTCTTTAGTAATTTCTTCTAGTCTTTTTTTGTATATTAGGGGATTTATTCTTTTTTTGAGTTCATTTTCACAGGTTTGTATCTGAACTAGTAATGCCCCAGATAATCTCTTGGCAGTTTTAACAATTAAGACTAGGTAGTCCAAAGTGGGTAAGAATGGCGTCTTTGAACTATCACAACCTGCGCCTTGTCTGTGGAGGTAAGAACTGACCCGTTTTTTAAATACTCTCATTCCATACATCTCGGGACTAAGGAGTCCCTTTTCCCCTGATCAAGTTTGGAATTTCCTTTAATGAAGGTAATGACCGTATTTTATGATACAAGGCCGTGTCACCCTATCCCACCGCATCTTAACAGATCTGTGCTCATGTGACGAACACTCAAAAACGAAATTCTTTTTAAATAGTAATATGCTAACTTGTTCTAAATACTAGTACTAACTGGCATTTTGAAATGTTTAAGCATAGAACATCCCTATTAACAATGGGATGAGATACCGAAATTAGTATGTTTATTTTTCGTTTCCTTTTTTCTCGATTTACTGCATACCAACATAGGTTCACTGATAAACCTAGGCATATCTACTAACCACTGCAATCCTGGATTGTCATACAGAAATACTTATGTAATGCGCGCAGATCTTGCATTTACCCTGTAGCGATTTCCATTATAGTCTTCCCCTACACCACACTTTGAGAAACATTGTATAAATATACATAGACAAAATTTCCAAATAGGAGTTACATTTACAGTGTTGTGTTTCTCTTTTGTTTCTACTACAGGAATTTTAGAACAAATTAGAACCAGTGTGTTGCAAATAACACTATTGATTACTACACAAGTAGTGTAAGTAAATTAAATGTTATATGTACTTTGTTTGTTTGTCCTGACGAAAGCTCCGTAGACCCGGCTGGGCACAGAAGGAGCAGAAACATGTTGACGTTGTTGATGATAACTGTATAACAAGATCAAGTTACACGATCCCAAGTTATATCCAATTTTTTAATTACAAAACCTCACCTTTTTTATTAAAGTCGCATAGGTGATTTTTTGTATTTTAATCAATCACCTCTACTTACTCCTACTTTTCACGGGAGTTCTCTATTTCTCTGGACACTGCTATATGAACCAGAGGTCACCTCAGGATGAGGTAGGCATACAGCACTATTGGACACCCAATGACTATGCTATAATGCGTATGCGGGGCAGAGAACAGATATACACTGCACAAACAACATAGCGTTTATGAGGGTGATTCAATCCAACCTACGTTCACGTAGTTACAAGTGTCCATTCCCACTCTTGATTACTTGGTCTTGTAGATAGCCATTAAGTTAGTTATGTCTGTGGAGGACAGATTGTGATTGGCTCTATTGTGGCGCGGGAGCAAGGAACTCCTCAGGAGGTTATTCGGGGAGGGGGATATCTCAGCACATAGAAGTGAAACAGAATAATTTTTTATGTTCTTCAAAATAATTTATTCAGTGTACAAAGGAATCCAAAGCAAGTCAAGTCAAGTCTATAAGTAAGGCAGAAATAAAGCCATTCACCAACAAACCCCAATAAATATGAATACATAAGTCAAAGAGCATGAAAAACAAGTAAAATCGTTTCTGGAATGTTGCATATCACCACTCACATGAGTTTGAAGTTTGCATCCTGTCCTATGTTTTTCAGGAGAGAAACATGGGATATCTCACATCCTTCTATCTCAACATTCAGAATAGCATTGGAACAATCCTCTGGTGCTATGTAATTAAAGATAGGATGCACCCAATGGTGTTTCAATTAATTTCCTAATTCATCTACTGCTGCCAGTGTTGTCACAGGGTTTGGTGGGGCCTGGGTTAAATTGTTTGATAACTCTCAATTGAACTATAAGAATAGCCTTTACTTGTATCCATCCACAGCTCTGGAGCTTTGGCCTCTGCCTCATTTCCACAACCTCAGTCTTAGTTCCTTATCTAAAGACACCACACTGTGGGGCATATTAACAAGGAAATGGTGGAGCGTGGCGCTGCAGCAAATGTCGTAGAGCCCTCTCCGTAATTTTCAGCATTGCAGGAAATTATTGTTTATATGCTGTAATATGCAGCACACTAAGATGTAGCAAAATATGAAATTATTGTTTATGTACAGGAAGGGACACCTTTTTGCACAAAAACTATCATCAAAGGTGTTTTGATCTTTCTGTGTGTGCGCTGCAAAATGCTAAAATGAGGAAAAGAAAAGGTATTTCTCCTCCTTGCACCATTCTAACACCAGCTATTGCATGCTGTTATATTTTGACACTGCCTCAGATTTACAGATCCTTGTAAATCTGGGGCAGCATCTAAAGGCAATGGGTGCTGTGATGAAATGCCCCCCAAACACCCTCTGCATGCCCCTTTCAATCAATTAATCAATAAGGGATTTGTAAAGTGCACTACTCACCCGCTAGGGTATTAAACCGCTGGGTCTGATACCAGCATTCAAGAGTACCATATTTAAATGCACTTTGTAAATATGGTGCAGGGATTCAACCACCAGAACATCCGTAAAAGTGATGTTCCGGTGTGTCCCATTTTTCCCCCAACCATTGGCTTTTGGTTCCCAACCTGAAGTCCAAGAAAATGTGAAACCTTTAACTATGAATTTAAAAAAAAATATATATATATATATATATATAGTTTGCAATATATACTATGTATCTTAGTTTACAGATAAAATAATGGGGAACTCAAGGCAATGTGGTGGAGCAGCCATCTGCACTGCACCAGCATTATACCCCCACCAGCGCACATTATATTTTTGCACTCAGTTACCGGTTACAAAACCACCCAAAATCAGGACAAATAAATCCCTCAAAGCCCTACATTTATTGTGACCCAAGTCCCAGACTGCTTGCCCACCTACCGTGACCCTCATCTCTCGCCGGTGTATCCTCCCATCCCACCCACGGACAAGATTCAAATCAGTTGTCCTAATTGTTTCACACAGTGCAGTCCGCTTCCACTGGTACCTACTGTGTCCTCCTTTAGCAGCGTGAAGGGATTTACTGGAGCTGTAAATGGTCAAGGACTAGTCTTCCATACCTAATTTGGAACTCCAGGCATCTGATTATTCTGTTTCTATAGAACATAATCAGAATAAATGTTTTACTTACAATTCTATGGCCTTGATTACGAGTTGCCCAGTATAGGCAGGATCAAACCACAATTTATTACACCCTTACCATGCAGACCGTGAGTACCATGTAGTTACTAGGCTGGGCTAAATTCCTTTTATGTTGGTATAACCTTGCATTATTTCAGGTATTTTGTACGTGACACATATTGCCCAAGATTACACCATCACTCTACGTTGCATAAACAGGATTTGATTCAGGTAAAAACACATCTCTCAAACACAGAAATATGCTAAAAGCATTACTGAATGTGAGTGTCTGATTTTTTTAACGCTGGGAACTGACATTCAACTACACATTTAATTCTAGCTGAAGATTTACCCAAATCAGGGTAAATTCTTCAGCATTACATTCTTCTTTTAATTTTGAATTGTTTAACTTTACAGAGGACTTGACTTTGGGACCCAAGGCCACTGCATATAATGGGTTCTATTTATGAGTTGTTTGGTGAAGGGCAGCACAGTCAGTGGCCTGACTGTGCTGTCCTGCATCACAGGGAAAGGGCAGGAATGCACCGCATTTATCCAAGACTGTCCATTCTTGACTTTTCCTTTGCGCTGTGACATATTGGCAGCCTAGTTCCAAACGCAGGCACCCACGAACCAATGGGCAAGTGTGCCTGTGTTGTAGGCAGGATTGTTTTGTGCAGGAAGGGGCATCTTCCCGGGCAAAAAGAATCCTGGGAAGCTTTTTAATCTTTTTATGCGTGCTGCATGATGCAGCCCAAATAGAAAGAGGAAGGTATGAGGAGAAATACATATAGCTCTCCTTGTTATGCCTCTCCTGGTGACGCATATATTTTTGTAACATTCCCAGGTTTACAAGGTCTTGTAAATCTGGGAATGCATCAAAATCCATGGGAGTTGCGTGGCAACACCCACTCAATGCCATGAAATGTCTACCCAGGGCAGAGTAACACAACGCAGCAATTTGTAGTGTGTTGTGTTATTCAATATTTCTAGAGCCACTCAAAGCCATAGAAAGTTTCTTTGCATGGCTTCAAAAATATGACTCAAGATTTGCATCGCTCTTTTACCACGTCACCTGGTGCAAGAGCAACTCAAGCCGGGTCATATATATGGCCCATATCATCGGCATCTCCTTCCTTTGCTCGAGACTTCCTTTTATTTGTTGAACCCTTTGTAGTTTTGGATTCAGATTCTGGATGATAAACACAAATGGGATAAGATCCATTCACAATGAACAGGGTACACAGAGTGGTCATAATGGTGTGAATGGAGGCCGCCTGCGTTAAGTTCTTGTGCAGATACACTTCTTCACATTAAGCAAGCCATTATGTCCTAGGAGGCCTTATCTCCTTTAAGGGATCACAGATACAGCATTTCCAGTACATTTCATATATCAAACTGATTAAATCATTGGATACCTTCCTACACCTGACATCCATCCACATCCTGTTACTCAATGTATGACTATTGTAATTCATAGTTTATTGTAATGCTTTTTGTCTATTGTAAATGCCCCACACATATGGGTAATATGATTTGCACTCCAGTTTATTAATGATTGTTGGAAAGTGGATTATGAGTAGTGGTGAATATACATCTATCACTGCCAATAAGGCGACTAACACGTTCTAGGGCTCACTATAGGTCTCAGAACATTATTTCCATTCTCAACTACAGAGACAGGTATGTAAAGCATAAAAAACACAAATTCAGTCAATAATTAAGACACAACACACTAACACTTCAACATTAACTTATAAGCATAGGAAAAAGGTTTATCTTTAAAATACCATCAAAACGAAAACAAATCCAATGATGGGAACCAGAGATATGATTTTTTACAGATTTCGCTCTATAGACCACATAGAAACCTTTAGCACATATTGGTACATCTGGTCGCACTAGACCGGGACAAAGTCAAAGTTTCAGACTCACGATGATGGAGCTCTGCGTGGTTTCTCCTCCTGATACACATCGATCAAAGTTTTTACCTTCTGACATAGATATTTTCTGGTGCTTTTTATTTTTCTGCTGTGGTCGCTTGAAGCTCTCCACTAGTCTGGACTCGTGAGGGTTTACTGGCTTGCCTTGCGACGAGCTCATGGTCAAAACTATAGAAGTCAGACCTTTGAAGCTTTCCAGCACGACGAAGCGTGGATCCAGGCTAGCTCCCGGTTGAAGGTGGGCGGCATGACTCTCGTGGTTGAACCCGGTCAAATCTGTTAACTTCAAACTTAAAAACATTTACGGGGCTTTTTCTCCAGTGGTACCTCGATGCTCTTCAACAGGTCGGATTCGGTGAGGGCTCTCCAGCTTGGGCTTCGACCAGCTCCTGGTCAAATCTCCGGAGCTTTTCAGTGGGCTGCACTTAGGTCTGGCTCGCGGTTCACGGTCATCGGTTTGGCTGGCCAGGTATAGTAGGTCTATTCATGGAGTTTTTTCCAAAGTTGCTCCAAACTTCTCCAAACTTCTGGACCATCTTTCTGAAGTTCCTTTGAGTGTCCCAACGTGACTTCAATTCCCACAATCCACTGGGACAAAACCCTTACAAATCCACTGGTAATACTCCAGGCTGGGGATTCTTGGTGGTGATGGTTCAGGTGAGCTCTTCTAACCTGTAGCTTACAGCGAGTCCACTCTTTAGTTCTCTTGAAGCAGATATGATTCATAGGGCTGTAGCTTCTGATTGTGCAGCAGATGCAGTCCATCAGTGTGTAGGGCCTGCTTGGTGCACATCAAATTCTCAGCATGGACCATTATTCCTCCTTTAGTTTAAAGCAGCAGATCTGAGAGTCACTGCCCATCTCATATACTTATTCAGTGTTCACCTGGGTCACACAGGAGGGCACTCATGTCTAATGAGGTGCATGGCAACACCCCAGAGCATGAGTATTTCCTCCAAAGTGTAGCACAATGGTCTTCCAGAAAGCACAATTTCTCCCAAATTCCAAGAGCTGGCTAAACCAACCTCCAGGATGGGTCATCTGGGATATTTTCCCTCCTCCTGGCCTCTGCACATTCCTTCCTTAAGTCTGACATCTGGCTAGGTTCAACGAGTAGGGGTGTAAATGAAACTAGCTTCTCCTGCCTGTCTCCTCCTTCATTGAAGATAATTGTTTACAACCCTTTCCACTAGCTCTGGCATTCCTATGTAGCAGAACCCTCACCTCCCAGAATGGCTCCTTCACCCAAGGAGCTACTTATCACCTCATCAAAGCAGCCTGGCTAATCCACTTAACTCTGACTAATCAGGGCAGATCACTGGAATGCTACATTTTGGCTTACAGACAAGAATGTCGTATGACTTCTTGTCTGCACATTTTAGGATAACTTCAACAATAGCATATTGTTGGATTTATCAATATCATTCTAGTGAGTCCTTGAAGGATATTTTTGGGGTTTTCCTGGCCGGAAATATTAATTAATAACATCTTGCCATCTTAACCTATGTGGCTGGGTATCTGCAATGAGGAAAATGAGCTGGGCAATTTCTCCAACAATAGGGCATATAGAACATATTTTCGAAGGACCCTTCCTATACCTACAGGGCATCCCTCATCCCTGGATCACCTGGGGAGATTTTTAGGGGTTCAGAATATGTAAAGATATTGTAGGTCCCCCATCACATTGCTTCTAGCACAAAAGCCAATTTTGGGAAGCACTTTACTACAATGAGGGAAGTGAAATGTGCAATTTCTCTATCCCCAGGGTCTATAATACCTCTTTTATAAGGGTTATTCTTATAAATAGCTGATCCCCACATTTGGGACACCTAGAGGGTACCCTGGGGGTATTAAATATGCCACGATATTGTAGTGTATTAATTCTTAAGTACCCCAAACCCTAAAATTGAGTTTTGGCACCATTAATATTTTGAAAGCAGTCCTGCAACATATGGCTGTTTTTAAACTGACCACAGTCTCTCATTAGTGCACACATGCAAGTGCACAAAGGGCTACTGGCCTCTAACCTGCAATGCCAAATTATATACTGTACTATAGTGCATGTAGGTGTTTTCAATGTATTCTAAGTTTGTTTTCACCATGGCACCGGGCTGGGCCTGGTTAGGCAGAGTCAGTTACCGCCAGTACCAGTCTGCAAAAAATGGGGGTGCCCAGTGTACAGGATGAATTTGCAACAATAATATATTTATTTTGAAAAGCTCTCTAACACCTTTGTGTAATGTCTGCGCTATACAATAACTGCATGATAAATAAATGAAAAACTACATTCAAACCTGTAACAGCTTTCTTGGCATCAAAAAAACACTCCTTCAAAATTCTCTCTTCTTCATCCCGGGGGAATCAATGGGCAGTATTCATGACTGGCCAACTGTAAAGTTTCTCACTGTACCACAGGGAAAATATTTCAGACACAGTGGAAGAGATCACAGTCACACAGAGATATTGATATGGGATCCATGGAATGTCAGTGGGTATTTTAAAGAAGGTGACCACATTTACTAAGAGAGGTGGTGCAGCAATGAGAGACACTCTCTCATGGGTGAGACAACTAGGGGGTTTACAGATGAACTTACAGGAGTTCTTATGTGTTTGGGAGCTTCTTGGATCCATTACAACAGGGAAAATCCCCCCTTTAATTCTTCAGTCGGCTATAGAAAGGCCCAGTAGTCCAGGATGTGTGCGCGATATCTATGTATAAAATATTTATAGTGACAATTCCAACTTACACATCATAAATGCAATGACCTACGGCACCTGGGCTCACATTTACTATCCTCTTGTGATGTTATTGCATCACACAAATTAGAAGTGAGTGAATTATAAAAAAACATAGCTTTGTGGAGAAACTAAACCTTAATGCTCCCTTTAGCTGGTAATAATAAAAATGGGGAAAAAAAGAAGGAATAAAATGCTTTAATGAGCAGTTCCCTTACTGATCTACATGTTAGGAAGCCTACCCCTAAACTTCATGACCTATTATGATGATCCCTGTTACCACTCTGACTATTGCCTAGTGCCGTTTTAGCCTATTGGTTGTTCTAAATCAGTATACAAACACTGTGCAATAAATTAATTCCAGACCTACTCGGCAATTTTTCTTAACAGAAAGAATGCTCTTTTTAATTAACAATCTGGAAGGATAGACCCTACTCTTGTACCAAACACATAACTTCACTTCACTTAAAAGTGCTCCCACGTATCTGTTGTTTCTCCCATGCTAGCAACCAAACGGTTCGCTTGAGTTTAGTCACTTCTCTGGAAGGTTAGCACTGTATTTTTAAACTCAGAATGGATTCTTTTTGTGTTTTCATAGTTTTCATAGGAGGTGGAGTCCATGACTGACCATACCTCCTAACGTCCCTTTTATTTTTTGTTATCACACAAAATAGACCAGTAGTCAACTTAATATTTAGTAGTGCAATATAAGAATTAAGTGTTTTTTTAACAGGTCCATGGCACAAAAGCTGCATCGCAACAAACACTAGTTTCATGTTGTTACAGAGAGGCCTCAGACAGGAACACCACCGTTTTACATGCTGACGTTTAAAGTTGACATCTTTCTGAAATGTTGACCCTTGACACACATTTGCATGTGTGCCCTTATGAGATACAATTCTGCTTACATTTACACTTCTTCATAGACATATTATCAGGGTCTTGACATTCTGTACCAGACTTAAGCTTTGTGCAAAAATTGTTATTGTTGGTTGTTATCCACTCGGCGACAACCCTGCAAGGGTAAAATCAATAATGATGGCCGGACTAGAACTCTGGCATGATAACATGGGTGAGGTTTATTATATAAACAACCCCAATCCTTTGCTTAGACAGAGGAGCATTTTGTTGTCACTGAAGAGGTCGCCCTATACCAGAATTCTAGCCCGACTGAAACTGTTTACCTCCCGGAGAAGGACTATGGCCTGCTCTGCACAAGAATGGACTCCCAGATGAAACACACCCACAGGTAACCTGGTAATGATATCACCTTAGGTTATTCTGGTAGATTCACACCCCCTAAGCCCACTAGGTTAGGAAGCACTAGATAGGAGTATAGATATGAATATATATGTATCCCTATAATCAATGTACAGCACAACAATTTAATTGTTTGTCTTCTTTACAAAATCCGTAATGCTGCTTACTCTTTTCTGTTTTCTTCAAATAATCCCTTCAAAGTAGGGAACCCTTATTTCTGACTGTAGGTTGTTCAACTTGAATCTTTAAAACGATTACCTCACAGAGGTCCTTTCTCTGAATTTCCGAATTTTACATGGCTACTCCAGCACAGGTGTTGTTGCCACTAAATTGCAGACTCGCACTAACACTACATTTGATACAACATGGATTCACCCTTGCTGGGGTAACATTTTGTTTGTAGTAGAGGCCTATGAAGCATATAGAACAGAGATAGTCTATTCATCGATCGCATTCCTGTCCGCAAATGCCAACACAAGTCATTTTCACACATACACTGAAGCACAAGTACCAAACAACTATAGACCATATGAGGGTTTAGAAATCTCATTTACATATCAGGAGAACATGAATTCGTCCATAGGTGCCCTACCACATACATTATAAAATGCCAGACTAGGTCACATCAGTAATGAGGAAGCAGCAGGGTCAGTCTTAGCTCGCCACACACCTTATCCAGATATTTAAACCTTACGGCCCCACAGTGCGTATACTATACACAGCAATAGTTACACTACGTAGTCGACTAATATAGTTTGTTATGCGAACCATTACAGCAACGGCTGTTCAAGCTGCTTAACCACAATTGGCAATACCTGGAATTAGTCCAGTGATGACTAATGCAATTATGGGTAAAACTCCCATCAGGAGGAATGAGATTCTGTTCTGAATTGCACAAAAGATGAATCAGTTTGAAGCTGTGTTTTCCCATACAGGAAAAACCTAGAATTCTCACAACGTGCCTCACATTAGGGACGGTTCACCTGATGGAATACTGCGCCACTTGGGACACAGTCTTTGCTGTGATCTATACTATAACACATGGTACACCAGCTGTCTTGGCAGAAGTGCTTAAACAGATTTAATATGAATATGGTCAGTCACTGCCCTGGATTTGGGGAATAAATTGATCGGCAATTTTGCAACAGTATCCTCAATAATATTAAGTAATGTAAAAGGGGAAGCAACAGTGTTGGCAGTACATCAGAGGCTTGTGCAGGTTGCTCCGGTAGACCATGAATTTGAACTACCTAAACATATTGCAGACCTTTATTTCTTAATAGGTATGTGATAATGTGGGAGCTAGACCTACAAGTCCATAACGTATGGGCATTTCTCAAAAGGATAACTAGAAAGAGGCACCAGAGTCTTGTTACAAAAAAAATCTGGGATATCAGAAAAAATAAAGAAAAGACTGAACCACGGGGTGGAGCTCCTCAACAGAAGTCCTCTGAGAAGCACTGTAACTTATGTAACCATGATACAATTAAACAACCTGATAGATATAAGGATACAGATACACGTCCTTTTTGTTCCTTTCAGGAATCATCAAATAAAAAGAAATGTTAAAAGAAAGGACGATCAGAGCGCAGATCGAAGGTTTACATGTAACAGAAGAAGGACTCACAATGTTCTTCTTACTTCTTAATACAAAAGGAAGAGAAACATTCACAGCAAAAGCCTCAATTTAAAAGCAAAAGGTGGCTGGAATTGTAGCTGGGTTTCCGTTCTCCCACAGAACTGTGCACAGAGATCTAGAACCTGGGCGAGTTAGGGTGACCCAAAACTCACCTTAGTTTCAGAAATCCCCTTACCAAGCTAGCTACAGTTTCTCATCGGTAGTAATAACTTACCAATGACTTAGACAATCCAGAACATGAACTTAGGGTACCTCAGGTATCGTGGAACACATAAACACTCTTTCGTTATATAATCATTACAAACCGAAACTGGGAGGCAAAGAACACACATGCAAGTTTGAAATGTTTATTTTTCAATGCAAAGTTCTCAAACGCAGTATCTTGTATAATATCAACATACATATTATAAAAATCAGAGTTAGCAGCATAGTCACTAATCCATAGTAAGCAAAAGGTGATAGCATGTTATGATGCAAAAATCTATAGAATTCTGTATCACCTATATTTCGCGCACCCTATTTAGCATATTATATTATACCTAAGAAGGTCTCATTTGGGTTCTAGCAGGGCGGGCCCATACCTCTAAATCTCAGTAGGAGCAGATCACATCAACAGCTACCATCTCTCTGCATGTGAAGCATCAAGTGTGTTGATTCATTCCATGTAACTCTATCTTAAACCCGAGTAGAGCCCAATGTTGGCAGCAACATTATTTGTGTTATGTCTAATGTGGTGCGAGGATCAGGCCTTCAGCAACCTTGTGTTAGGTTATTCTTAGAGGGTGCAGTTCTCAGTGTGCAGACATTTGTACCAAGTGTACCAAGCACGACTGATATCAGAGCAATAACCTATTATTCTCAAATAAATCACATCTTTCGTCTAGGTTGAAAGCTACAATAACAATTAGGTGTCGTGTGCAACCTGAAGCCGAAGGAAAATATGGTGTTTAAACATTTAATAAACTCATGCTAACTTAACACAATATATAGAAACGCAGTAACCATATGACACCCCCCAATGATCCGAGGACGGTCAAAAAAGGAAAAATTAAGCCAATACTATAAGAAAGCCAAAACATGAAAGCAGAGTTCAATATTATTGAGCCAAGCTAAATGTATGTAAATGTATATAAAAATCAATAATACAAAATATGTATGAATGCCTATAGTGGCCACACAAAAATATATATATATAAAAAAAACTTGAACTTGAGGCCATTTATAAAATCATAGGCCCAGAACATATCAAAGTCCAATGCTCGTAATAGAAAAGGCACCATTCAGAATTACTAAAAAGTCACGTGCCATTATAGTGAAAGTCTCCAAAGCCACTCATGGGTGGATAGAATATGCAAAATAGGTAGCCACAGCTTCCAACATGAAATCACTGTCATCATCCGAAAACAGTTCAGCCATCCAATTAAGCAATGGGAAAGAACATACGTGCTCCTCCAGCACCGAATCCTCTAGCAACATCAGAGGACAACTCAGTGGGTTCTCGAGAACGCTATGTGCCAGAAAGTCATGCGCCGCTGCGAATATGTCCCACTGACCCATTAGTCCATGCATCGCTGCCAAGGCCATAACCCTTTCGCCAGAACAAACCAACACGTGAGCAACAACGGGGCTCATCAGCTGATCAAAATCGACGTCAGGAGAAGTCGGTAAGCAGAGACACAAATCAATGGCCCAGTCGAAATCACAGCTCAGGCAATGAAACACAGGCTGGACACATGTAAAATAGGAAAATCGAAACGATAATCCAAAAGCCGTGCTTAAAGTCACAAGCGGCAAGGAGCCATAGTAATCAAGCATCCGGTTGCGAAACAGCATCAGTAGGGGCTGAGCGTTTTCTTGCGCAGGATGGGCATCCATGTTTAATAAAGCAAAATATCACCAGCATGCCTGCAGCCAAAGCCAGCAAAACAGGGAATCCGCCAAACAAGCTTGCGAATATATAATGAAAAAACGCAGGGATAATACCAAATACTTTTTCAAATGTAGTCACGAGACCACTGCTAACCAATTTAAAAAAATGTGCTAGGTCATTTGTGGAGGAGGCATTAAAGATTTGATGAACCAGCTCGCAGAAATGAAACGGCAAATCAGTATTTAAGAGCGCCTGCACCTCTGTGCGTGTGTTAGCTATGTGAAGGACATAAGTTTCATGGGCCGAGCTAAGGGCCACTTCTTTTTGAGACAATAGGGCTCTTATTCGGCTCAAACCATTGAAGTCCGCTCTCAAGGTTGGAATTCTTGGCCAAATGGAAACATCTGAATTCCCATGCGTGGGTGGATATAATACGTTCTTGCAACACACCACACGTTCTGAACAGTAACCACATATGCGATACCGACCATTAACCCACAACATAGTTTGTTGTTCAAAAGTAAATAACTACCGTTAGACAATAAAGTGAATGTGGGAAATATTGCAGGAACCGGTGTGCCTTTTAAAACGCAGGCTAAATTTGGCCTGTCCTGATTACAAGAACCATGCAATTGGATGTGCCTGCATATCAGTGAACGGTCAGGCGACTGTGTGCATTCTTCACCATTCAGATTCACTTCCTTTCCTTCTTTCAGACATCGGTATGTATATGGTAAAGACCATGTCTCATGCAGGAAAGCACTACCTAGTGGTTCATATCGCCCTATAGCAATATATCTCATACAATTTGTAAATTTATACAGAGCAAATGGTAAAGTTATAATACCATGGATAAGCCATGTAGCAGCAGCCGCCTCAGCAACAGAGAAGGGCAAAGATTCTAACTTCTCAATGTGTAACATAGAAAATGATGCATCTCGCATGGAAAGCATGCGCTGCTTGTCAGTCAAATTAAATGGGGCAAATAGTGATGAGACGTTCATATAACTCCAAGGCACTCAACCAGCCTTCAGAGTCTGTAGTGTCCAGGCAAACTGCATAACAGAACGCAATTGATTTTGACCATGATATAATACGGACACTTCATCATGCACAATGTCAACAACAGAAGAAACAATATTGTTTCATGTGTAAATTCGGGAAGAAAGCGTGTTAATACTGTTATCGACCACTGCAAGTACTTTTTCCAAATTTGCTTGGTCAATTGCCCTTAGGCGCTTAGCAGCCTCAATTTGAGACACTTTCCAAATTTCATTGTAAACAGCATAAATCCACCGTTTAGATCTACCCTTAACTGGGCCTTTTATAAAATCATTTAAATCCACATTTTCAGTTAACTGAGACAGATGTAGTTTAACTGCAGCCAACGTGGAATGTTGTAACCAATTCTGACACAGTTTCCCTACAGAGTAAGTGGTGACAGTATAATCAGTTTCAAAACGGGGATCTGGTCGCACTTGTGTGAACCCTTCAGCCAACCCCAGAAATCGACGTTGGCAAGAATCAGAATTCTTTTGCCACAACAGCCAACCCTTTGGATCCAAGCTGGATACATTAAAGGACGAATTGTGTATTAGAGATTGTATCTCATGAATAGACAATTCAGAAAAACACCCAGATGATCAGCGTCTCCTAGGTTTTTATGTTTCAGGGACGCTATTACATGGATAAATGTATGCCAATGGGTTGCTCCATCTCTTGTGCGTATTTTGAGAAATTCAGTAGTTTTTTGCAATGGGCGTTCACAAGAGCCACGGGCTTTACACATGTTATGCATTATCTTGATGATTTTCTGTTTCTGGGGGCAGCCGGGGACACGGAATGTGCACAGGCCTTGAGGGAATTCTGTAATCTTATGGAGGAGTTTGGCGTGCCGCTGGCACCCGGTAAGACGGTAGGGCCATCTACTACACTCGAGTTTCTGGGAATTGAGCTCGATTCTGTAGAGGGGTGCTTCCGCTTGCCCAAAGAGAAGGTGATGAAATTCAGGGCCTCGCTAAAAACATGTCTCGGCGAAAGAAAAGTAACTCTCCATCAGTTACAACAGGCTGTGGGTCAGCTTAACTTTGCCCTGAGAGTAATACCGATGGCTCGCCCCTTTTCCCGTTCTATCGCACAAGCCATGGTGGGCCTCAGGGAAGGGCACCACCGCACAAGACTGTCAACAGAGGTTCGCCAGGATATGCGCATATGGCTGGCATTTCTGGCGGATTTCAACGGTCGTGTTGTGTGGACCGATCCACCAGTATCCTCGGAAGAACTGGGGTTGTGGACCGACTCGGCGGGGAGTGTAGGTTTTGGCGCCATATTCGGCAATCAATGGTCGGCACGAACCTGGCCTGAGTGGTGGCACGATAATGGACTCACTGGTAACATTGGGTTTCTGGAGCTGTTCCCCATTCTGGTGGCCTTGGAAACTTGGCCAGAGGGGTTTCGTGATCGCTCTGTGGTGTTCTGGTCTGATAATATGACCGTGGTTGAGTGTATCAATAGTCAGGCAGCACGCTGCAAATGGATTTTGAGATTACTGAAGGAAATTGTCCTGCTATGTATGAGACTAAACGTCCACTTTAGGGCAAGACACGTGCCAGGGGTACTAAACCAGGCAGCTGATGCGCTCTCTCGTTCCCATATGCAGGCCTTCCGGGGTTTTCTGCCCTCAGCGGACTCGGTGGCGGCACCATTTCCCGAAGCTCTCTGGTCTCTCGGTGCCCCGGATTACAAAACCTCGTGAGAGAGAGTCTAGCACCCAAGACAAGGAAGGCATATGAAGGGGCGTTCCGTTCTTATTGGTCCTTTTGGGGTTCAGCTAGGGGGGAGCACTGGGGGCAGGAGGAGTATGTCCTGAAATTTCTGGTATCTTTACATCAGGCAGGCAAATCAGTGGCTACGGCCAATAGGCACCGGGCCGCCATTTCTTTCATGGCACGGGCTCATGGCATCCAGGACCCCACATCGTCCTTTCTGGTACAAAAGGCGCTGCGTGGGTGCCAACGCCTTGAGGGTCGCAGAGTGGATGAGAGGCACCCGATAGGTTTAGAAAGGTTGTCCCTGTTACTGTCCGTACTCCCGGCGACATGTTCATCTCAATCAGAGACGGTGCTATTCCGGGCCACTTTTGCATTAGCATTCCATGGGGCTATGCGGATAAGCGAACTGGTAGCGAGGAACAAGCAGGATACGGGGGAGGTCTGTGTCAAGAACACATTCAAATTAAGGGGGAGACAATGGTAGTCTCAATTGCCAGATCCAAGACCAATCAGGGAGCGATCGGGGACAGTGTGGTAGTCCAGCGGATTCCGGGATCTCCCATGTGCCCGGTAACATGCGTTGAGGAGTATTTAGCGCAGAGGGCGGCATCATGGGGGGGAAGCTTGCTGAGGCACACCGACGCCACCCCACTGACTAGGTTTCAGTTTCAGCGGGTGCTAACAATGGCAATCGCAGCGGCGGGCTTGAACCCGGCCGATTTTGGGACCCATTCCTTCCGGATAGGGGCTGCTACAGAGGCTACAGCCAGGGGTCTGAGTGTTGAAAAAGTAAAGCGGTTGGGACGTTGGTCCTCAATCTGTTATAAAAGGTATGTGCGTTTGCACATGTTGTGAAGTTAATGTCTTGCACTCACGCTTCTTGTTTTCTGTTTGGTTTACAGTTTCGCGAGCAGGCTTTGCGGGGCGGACTGTGCAGTTGACCCGACACCTGGGGACCAGCGGTCAAAGTTCACCGGCTGAGGAAAGAGTGGTGTGGGTCGTTGGCCACTCATACGTGAGGCGCGCCGCAGACGTATTCGAAGCAGGTGACATGATTCACGTGGCTGGGGAATACGGGTACAGGGTGACCTTCCACGGAAGGGGCGGGCTCTGTATTGACCAGTTTCAAAGTTTCATTGAGGGACTGTTAGGGCGGACGAGGTCACCGCCATCTGTAATCATAGTGCATCTTGGGGGCAATGATTTGGTGACCGTTGGTCGACGAGTGCTTCTCGAGTTAATTTTGTCCACAGTAAGTTGGTTGGCAAGAAGGGTTTCGGGGTGCACAATCACATGGTCACACATGATTCCTCGGAAGGTGTGGCGGGGGGCCCTCGCTGTGCCAGCTTTGAACCAGTCAGTAAAGAAGGTTAATAACAAGTTGAGTAGGTTGTTCCGTACAGGTAAATTGCAGTGTATTCCACACGGGTGTATCAGGGGGGACCATATGTATTTGGCGGATGGGGTCCATTTGTCCCGGGAGGGAAATGTCTTACTCATAGGAGACTTCTTAGCTTGGTTAAAGAGTTTACGTAACCATGACCTTTAGTAGGAGCTTTTGTGGGGGGTCCGGATAGCCGGTCAACTATCCGGCCTGTGGCGGTAAGGTCATGATCGGTGAGCAGTAATTGGAAGATCCCTAGAGGTGGGGCGCCACCCATTATGGATGGGAGCGCCCGGGGGGAGGCGGCCATTGGCCCCTCACACGGGGAGGCGGTACCCTTCTAAGGATGGGACCGCCGAAAGGGAAGGCGGTCAAGACCCCTCCCTGGGGAGGAGGGGCTACGGGTCCCCTCCTTGGAATTTCCCGGGGCCAGGACATCCGCGACGGCGGATGTGGTAAGCAGTGTGGGGTGGGAGGGGGGTCTACGCTACCTTCTGGACACCTCACACGAGTCCTCGGACGACCACCAAGATGGCGTCGAGTAAGTATGGGCCCCCGTTAAGACAAGGGAAATTGGAAGTTGGCACAGAGGTACAGTCCTCTGTGCGCCCGCCCCTCACAAGTAAGGGGGGGAGTCTGGTATTAGGGATCTGACACCGGTTACGACCTTGCCGTTGGCCCGTAATGTTAGGATGTACAATTTGAATTTTGAGAAATGCATTTACAGGATGTTTTAGAATCGGCTAGGAGAACCTTTGTATTAGAGATATGTTAAGGTTAGCCAATAAACATCGTAATGTATAAATGAAATTGGACATGATATGAAACTGTTATTTTAATGTTTTAATTTTGTTTCATATTTTAATAAATACGGCCGCGAGGGTAACTCCCTCCCGCCTTCCAAAAGCTCAAGAACTGTATCCGTCTTCCCATTCTTGGGGATTGTGTTGGGAGGGGGTGACGGGTATCCAGGCCATATGGAAAGGGGCGACCACTCGGTCCCCCCGAACGTATGGTCGGGTGCCCCGATCCCCCCGGGAAGCCATTTTGGGCGGGAGGCGTGTCACGGCTGGTATGCCCGAAGCGGCGTAGCCGGGGCGCGCCTTTTCCCGCCCAGGAGGGGCTGTCCTAGACACCTACACCGTTGGCCACGCCCTGTAGGCGGTCGGAGGAGGGTCCACGCCCTCCCGGAGAAGAATAAATGGAGCAGCAATCCAAGGAAGCATCCTCTTGTTCCTGTGCTTGGAAGCTGCACCTCATCGTTGCACGTGAGCCCTTGACGGAACAAGAGCCAATTTTGACCCACCCACCAGCCCCTGATGACAGCGTTTGGGATTGCAATAAAGTCGATTGATGATGATATGAGCTCTTTTTTCAGGTTGTTTCTAATAAAGTGTGATGTCTCTTTTTCAGGTTGTTTCTAATAAAGTTTGATGTTTTGATGTACAATAAATGGTTGCTCTTTTAGCATGAACTCAGGCGGGTATCGCAGCTGTGATAAAAGAAGTGTATTGTGGAGATAAAGTTTATACTTGAAAAGCTAGTATAACTGTATATGTCGTTCTTAGTAGATTAAACAATGTCGTATTTATTTTTTGGTCGGGCGGTAAGGTCATGATCGGTGAGCAGTAATTGGAAGATCCCTAGAGGTGGGGCGCCACCCATTATGGATGGGAGCGCCCGGGGGGAGGCGGCCATTGGCCCCTCACACGGGGAGGCGGTACCCTTCTAAGGATGGGACCGCCGAAAGGGAAGGCGGTCAAGACCCCTCCCTGGGGAGGAGGGGCTACGGGTCCCCTCCTTGGAATTTCCCGGGGCCAGGACATCCGCGACGGCGGATGTGGTAAGCAGTGTGGGGTGGGAGGGGGGTCTACGCTACCTTCTAGACACCTCACACGAGTCCTCGGATGACCACCAAGATGGCGTCGAGTAAGTATGGGCCCCCGTTAAGACAAGGGAAATTGGAAGTTGGCACAGAGGTACAGTCCTCTGTGCGCCCGCCCCTCACAAGTAAGGGGGGGAGTCTGGTATTAGGGATCTGACACCGGTTACGACCTTGCCGTTGGCCCGTAATGTTAGGATGTACAATTTGAATTTTGAGAAATGCATTTACAGGATGTTTTAGAATCGGCTAGGAGAACCTTTGTATTAGAGATATGTTAAGGTTAGCCAATAAACATCGTAATGTATAAATGAAATTGTACATGATATGAAACTGTTATTTTAATGTTTTAATTTTGTTTCATATTTTAATAAATACGGCCGGGAGGGTAACTCCCTCCCGCCTTCCAAAAGCTCAAGAACTGTATCCGTCTTCCCATTCTTGGGGATTGTGTTGGGAGGGGGTGACGGGTATCCAGGCCATATGATGAGGACAAATCTCCCCCAGGTCAGAAAGGGACAGAATTGGACCCTAAACGACACACTCATTCCAGTTTGACCGCTGACCATGCAGCCACTCTTAGATTTGCTGCTCGTAAAGCAGCTTCTGATGACACTTCTGCTCTGGACATTATAGCAGATGTTCAGCAATGGCCGGAGTTAGAGCAGTTATATTTCACAGAGTCATTTACTGGGGAAGTAATTGAGAATTTCAGGAAACATTTCAACGAATTAGAGCCTGTTGATATAAAACGTGATCATCACCAATTGAGTAAGAGACTTTTTCTCCCTTCCCAGGTGGCTGATTTAATTAGACGTGTGGTTAAACAATGAACGGATACAGTCCATTTGCGAGCGGAGAAAAAGGTAGCTGCTATGCCTGAAAAAGAAACAGCTCAGACCCCCGTGTCGCAGAAGGAAGACCCAGGGACAGATAAGGATAATGTGGTTCATGGGAAACCAATGCGTGAAGCTGCGCCTTTGTATGTCCCTCCTAGGGGAGTGGGAACGGATGACAGTATAGATTCAGCTGATGCAAAGGGATATTTGCTTACAATTGGGTTTATACTACTTGGAGTAGAGCAGATGTCATGGCTCTTAAAGCTGCTATGCTGACCTGCGGAAAAACCCGGCAGCTTTTTATGAAGAAGTTGAAGGAGCTATTAGTTCTTGCACTATGACTTTGCCTGATATTGATACCCTCTGATATGTGGAGATCTATCTGTAGAATAGACAATCAGACCGCTTTTGGAGATATTTAGAAGGAAATAGAGAGAAATGATGCAGAAAGAGAGTCGCCGCAGAAACCGCTACAAGAGATATTAGACCTTTCAAAGGCTATCATAACTAAATTGAAAACCCTTATACCTCCTAAAAAGTTAGATTGGACTATGTTAGCATCCTGTAAGCAAAAGGCTGATAAGTCAGTTTCTGATTTCTTTACACTTTTTGAGGAGACATTCCATGACTTTAGTTGGCAGTCATTGACAGATGACACAAGCAAGCATCTGTTCATCGACAAATTTGTTGCAAACATGTTGCCAGGAATAGCTAGTCGCCTAAAGGCCAGCGAGAGTTCATGGACTACGTCTTCCCCTGTTCCTCTTTTGACTATGTCCCAGTACTATGAATGTCAGGAATTGGAATAAAAAGGCAAGGAGGAGGATAAAAAGGCTAAGGATTTAAAAACAAAAGTTATGTTAGCTCAGGTTTGTGGTACATCTTATAGAGGTGGTAGCATAGGCAGACGTGCAATGTTTCGTCCTGTGCTTCCTCTTTCCCTCGAGCTACTTTGTCTTCTGATCAATGTGCTTATTGTAAGGAGATTGGACATTGTTGTGTTGACTGTACACTTTTGCGAAGTCAGCAGTATCAGTGTGGTAGAAGACAAATGAGAAGCGGCCCAGGGAACTCAGGAAATAGGGGAGGTATGGATAATCGTACTAGGTTTAAGGCAGTAGAGCATACTCAAAATTCTTCTAATACTTTTGACAGACAAAATCAGTATCAGATGTCTGATTATTTGTCCGATAATTTAAAGGATTCTAATTATGCATAAGAATGCATTGGATGGGGTAAGGAATCAGTTGAAATCCCAGTAGATTAGAAGGGTCCCTTTGTTAATGCGAGGTTTTGGGTTGTACTGATCGTTTTTTGGTTGACGCAGGTGCTACTTGTAGTGCCCTGTCAAAATAATTGGTTCCTAAGGCTTCCCTGTCTGGCTTAACCATAACATTGATAAGATTCAATGGGACACCTTCCCTTAGCCCACAGTCACCACCGCTTGCATTTCATGTTGATAGGTTTTCTGCTGCATGTCCATTCTTGCTATCTCCTAACACACTGGATAATATTGTGGGTCTTGATATGCTCAAACATTTTCGTGCCACAATACAAGGTTGCCCAGAAGGTGTGCGTGTCACTTTAAATGACAACTATCCTATGACTGAGAGGTCTTGTCTTCTTAAAGAAGATATTGCTTTGGCATCACTACCTAGTACTTTGTGGGCTACATCAGATACTGATGTAGGGGAAAATGGTTATCCCCCTAGTTCATATTCAAGTGAAAGGGGGTGCTTCATTGCCTTCTCTGCCTCAATATAAAATATCTCGAGAAGGTGAAGAGGCATTAATCCATATTGTTCAAGATTTGATTGCAGTAGGAGTTGTGGAAGAAGAACCTTACAATGTTTGTAATAGTCCTATCCTTCCCATTTTGAAGAAAGATACTGATACTAGAATATACAGGTTTATCACTGATTTGTGAGAGGTTATTAAGATTGTAGTGTCCCAATATCCAGTAGTATCTGACATCACAACATTTCTTACTATGGTTCCTCCTACTGCAACTACATTTAGTGTGATCGATTTGAAGAATTCTTTTTTCTCGATACCTATTCATCCTAACAGCCGTCATTTGTTTGGCTTCACTTTAAATATTCGATCATTCAGATTTTGTAGAGCTCCACAGGGGTGTAAAGAGAGTCCTAGCATTTATAGCCAGGTATTTAAAGACAGCTTGATTCTTTCCCTGTGCCAAAAGGGGTGGCTCTCATTCAATATGTTGATGACATTTAATTGGGGGCTGATAACCCTGAACAGTGTGAAGAAGGAACACTGTCCTTGCTCTCCTTTCTTGCACCTCACCATCACAAGGTTTCCTGGAAGAAATTGCAATATTGTAGACAGCAGGTTACCTATTTAGGTCACCTCCTGTCTAAGGAGGGATGTGCACTCACACAAGATCGCATTCAAGCTATTTTAGAAACGCCTGTGCCCTGCACTCGGAAGGAGGTTTGTGCGTTGATTGGCCTTACTTTCTGTAGGCAGTGGATTCCTAGCTTTTCACATATTGTTAAACCCTTGTTGGCCCTTTTGACTAAAGACACTCCAATGCCCCTCTGATGGACTACTGAATGCCAGAATGCTTTCCAGCAGTTGCGTCAAACTTTATGTTCTGTACCAATATTAGGCACTCCAGACTACACTAAGGCCTTTACACTCTATGTACAGAAGAGGGATGGTTGTACTCTCTAGGTTTTAGTACAGACACAGAATGATAAGCAGCATCTTTGTGCATATTTGTCAGCTGTCCTTGATCCAGTCGCTTGTGCGGTGCGTTGCCTGGGTGTTTTGTGGCAGCGGCAGCTGTTTCCATAAGACAGAGTGAGGGAATAGTCTTGTCACATAGATTGCTTGTGTTAGTGCCCCATGCAGTTGATGCCCTTTTAAACCAAACATAAACACAGCAATTTACTTGTGCTTGCTTGACAGGATATGAATTGACACTTTTGGCCCTTCATATCACCTTGATAAGATGTTTAACTCTTAATCTGGCTACTTAATTACCATTCCCAGCTACTCAGTCCCAGTCACAAGAGTCCCATGACTGTATATTCCTTAGTGAGGAACAGACAAAGGGTCGTATTGACCTGCAAGATATGCCCCTTTCAAATGTAAATGGGGAATTATGGGTTGATGGGTCCTGTTTGAAACTTCCAGATGGCACAACATCAGCTGCACATGCAATCACAACACTTCAGACGGTAGTTGAGACCGCGCGCAATCCACAGAAGTCAGCTCAGGCAGCGTGAACTTAGTACTGACTTGTCGTTTAACATCTACACCGATAGCCGATATGAATTTTGGAGTGGCTCACGATTTTGGGCTACTCTGGAAGGAAAGAGGCGTACTTACTTCACATGGGACACAAATAGTGCATAGAGAATTAGTGCATAATCTCCTTACGGCTCTGACATATCATAAGAAAATAGTGAATATTAAATGCAGTGCACACAAGAAAGTGACTGATAAAATAGGATAGGGTATACCTATGCAGATCACACAGCTCATGAAACTGCAATGCCGCGAAGCTTTACATCTATGTATGTGGTGAAGTCACTGGCTGAGCGTTGTCATGATGCCAGACAAGAAGTGCTGGACATACAGTTATCTGCCTCGGCAGATGAACTAGAGCAATGGACTAAGGAGGGAACATTGGAGGATGAGGGATGTTGGAGCAATAAAGACATGACCAAATGGAGATTGCCTGCAACCTATTTACACACTAAGATTCACATGGCACATGGGCCGGCACATGTTGGAGCATCCTCAATAGTGAACTTGCTTATGCAAGTTTGGGATCATCCTGAAATTACAAGCACAACTAGATAGTCCAGTCTTCTCATATTGGTCTCAGTATAATCCTGGAAAGGGAACAAGAACTCCAACAGGAGGGTTTGCGACACCAACTGTACCTTTTAAGGTTCTGCAAATGGATTACATCCAGCTTGACGCTGTATAACTTAAAGTATGTCCTAGTATGGGTATGTGCCTTCAGTAAGTGGATAGAAGCGTACCCTACAAAAGATAATACAGTTCTTACTACAGCAAAAGTGCTTCTAAAGGAGTTTTTCCCTCAATTTGGCGTTTGCCGACTTTTGCGGAGTGACAACGGACCCATTTTATTGGGCAAGTTGTTGAGTATGTCTTGAAGGGATTGAGAATCAAGCAGAAGTTTCATGCTGCTTTCCACCCACAATCAGCGGGCCTAGTGGAGTGATACAATTCCACCTGGCAAAAATCCAGGCTTCCACATCTCTGAAATGGTCTGATGCACTACCCTTTCCGTTGCTTTCCATTAGATCGGAGCCACATACACGATCTGGCCTCGCATCGTATGAGGTGGTATTTGGAAGTCTCATAAATAATTGGGAGATTCCTAAGCCACGTCCTATACATGATGAACCTTGTGTCTTGATGCGTGACTACCTGTTGCAGTTGACTGACAGTTTGCTTTCTATTCATCAACAGGTTAGAGAAGCTCTTCCTGACTGGTCGCAAGGTGATGGCCATGATCTCCGGACCGGCGAAAAAGTAATGGTTAAAGTCTTCCAGAGGTCGAATAGTCTGGAACCGTGGTAGCGAGGCTAGGAGCAGGTGCTCTAGGTGACCAGAACTGCAGTCCATTTGACCAATAGGAAAAACTGAGATCACTCCATGCATTGTAAGTGAGTGCCATCTGCCCTGGTGGAGCCCGCCGTACTTGCCGACTACTAAGACATCGAGGGGCGGATCTTTTTCTTAGTGACACCTATCTTAACTCTCAGTGAAGAAACCAATGGCTGCCCAGGAGTTCAGAGCTCCATCTGCTTTGTTTTTTCAATATCAAGATAAACTTGCCTACGGAAAAATCATTGACTGCTGCGAGAATTTGAAACAAGAAGACTATATTCATTGCTGGGTTTACTTTCATTGTGACTCCTATGACAGTAGTAGCTTGGGTTGTAGAGGAAGTGGCTCCTGCTCGACAAACACTGACTGTCACTACTACAGCTCCCATTGATCATCATTATTTCTCCCTTCCCTATCATGAGCAGCAGCATAGAATGTCCTACCTCAATAATACGTTCATTCAGAAGTTGCATCACACCCATAATGCTACGAACGTCACCAATTGTTTTGTGTGTGGAATGATGCCAGCTCATCAGAAAAAGGGAGGAACACCTTTCATTCCTCTGCCATTTTCACACACTGGTTCTTTTCAAGACTGATTTGCACTTCTGTGGGCTACTGAGGTTGCTAATATTACTGATGCTGGTGTAGGGAGACAGAATTTTTATCTTAATAAAGTGTGCTATCCTGATGAGGAAGGAGATCCACAGGCTAAAGGAACTGTATGGAAAATGGAGAAGTATTGCAGAGAAAACTCTTCTATGTGCTATGTTTTCACAAACACTCGAACATTCAAGGGTAATGGGCCAACTGTTATAGCTGTTACTAGAGCCCGAGGAGACTTGTGCGTGAACAGTATTGGAAGAATTCCGGTGGGGAAAAGCGTTCAGGACTTTGGTGTTGAATATTACTGGGGTAAACAACAGCAGTTTTATGTCATCACACAATACCTTTTTTATATGTGGAAATGAAGGACACTACCATCTACCCATTGGGTTGTCAGGACTTGCTATGTATCCTTTTTGTTACCACCTGTGTTTTGGCTCCTGCATCCTACCATGAAGACTATAAACTGTATAATGACATTTCCAGGAGCCGATATAAGAGGACAATAAATTATGATGAGGTGGATCAGATTGACACTGCACTGCAACAATATGTTGACATTAATTTGGGATTGTTCTTCTTTGTTGGTGCCACCTTAAACAGTCGGAAAATCAGACCTTTGACATGTGTTGTAGAGGCTGTGACCAACTAGACAGTTATGGCACTTGGAAACATCACAGAAGAACTGCAAATTGTGAGGATTGTGGCGCTCCAAAATCGAATGGTTCTCAATGTTGTGTTGGCTGATCGAAGTGATGCATGTCGCATCATTGGGAACAGTTGTTGTGGTTACATCCCTGATCACTCCCCTTCAGTTTTTGATGCAATCTCTAAACTGCATAAAATTGTTGCTGAGATTCACCCTGATACTGGAACATGGACTTTAGCTGGTTGGCTCTGGACACTATTTGTTACCTGGGGCTGGAACCTTGACAATACTATGTATATTCTTTGCGATCCTTCTATTACGTTGCTTATGTCTACAATGTGGTCCAATGCTTTGCTCTCCTTGTGTCACTGCTTGTATACCTAACAAACGCAACTTTAATAATGTAACTTCCCAATATGTATTAGACCAAGAAGTTAATCAAATGATGCAAATTGATATGCAAGATGCTTTCTTTGTTCCTTCTAGATCATAAATGTCTTCAGCTGATGCTAAAAGGGTAATCTGTGGAAACTAGCAGAGATCGCTGTTAGCATAAGCAGTTATTTAGTTAGCTATGTGCTCGCCACATGCTCCTCCTGTCTTCACTGTTGTCTGCCCCTGTATTTCGTCTGAGTCATCAGTATAGTTAACTCCTTCAGTACTGAGCCAGAGCACTGCGCATGCTGAAAAAGGCCTGTAGCTGTTGGAATGCACCTGTTCCAAACTTAACTGTCAGGCTATTTTAACGGATGTCAGCAGTTGCACAACTCCTCCCACTCTGTTGATTAAGTGATTCTCATGTACCCTTATATGTAAATGAGTAGTTGTGTGTTCACTTGTACTGCCTCTTTCTGAAGTTCCATCCTTACTCTGCAACTATCCCAGTATATAAGCACCATGGTTTCTTTATTCCATGTGCTGATACATACATTGCCTGAGGGTTGTCTATTGACGTAGTTCCACTCATGAGGTTTTAATAAACTATTTGTTTAATATTACAGCTTCTGTGTGCTCGTTTCTATGTTGTCAGTCTCGAGGACCAGAGTGAAAAGAAGGGCTAACCCCTGCACCGGTGGACCTCGGTAAGGCCCACCCCACAATGCATATCCAGTCCCACGCCTGAAAACCCATCAAATTCCCCACCTCCTGCAGCTAGGTGCCATGCCATAGTGGAGTTTGTAATGGGATCTTGGTGTCCAAGTGGATGTGTCTCAGTGCCAACTGCCACGCCAGGAAGGCCGAACGCGTCCCTGCTTGTAAGGTCTGAGAGATTTGGGTTCCGTATAGCATTGCCTGGACCTGAGCGAATCCAAGATGTCCTAGTTCAGGCCAGTGTGCTGGATCCGACCATTCCCTGTTACAACAATCATGGATATCAGGAGGCAAGTGGAGAGATAAGATAAAAAGAGATTGTCAAACCCATTCCACCCTCATATGTAGTCCGTCCTGATCTCATCAGAAGCGGTCGCTCCTCACACTGCTCCTTGCTCTATACTTGCTGCTTGGTATCGTAGCGCCAGACTGCCAGATTGATATTTGCTAGCTCGCATTGCTCCCAAAATTAGTAGTGCCTGATTGCTCATAATATTTGTATCATAGCGTTATACTGCGAAAGTGCGCTTTCACGATCATTCTACTGTGCTGTGCTGCCTTTGCCTGATTATATCATTTGTGCCTGATTGTGCCGGTGCCATTGCCAATTTGATCGCGTTTATTAAGGTTGTGCCCTAATCCTCTTTCACTATTGGCTTGCTGCCATTTTGTTGTTGTTGTTGTGCCTCCCTGCCCGGCTCTCCACCCCGCTCCCGCCTCCCAGCTGCTCCTCCCTCCCACTGATACTGTAGGCTCCGCTCTCCCGTTGTAGCGCTGTGACCGTCCTGATCTCATCAGAAGCAGTCGCTCCTCACGCTGCTCCCTGCTCTACTTGCTGCTTGGTATCGTAGCGCCAGACTGCCAGATTGATATTTGCTAGCTCGCATTGCTCCCAAAATTAGTTGTGCCTGATTGCTCATAATATTTGTATCATAGCGCTATACTTCAAAAGTGCGCTTTCACGATCATTCTACTGTGCTGTGCTGCCTTTGCCTGATTATATCATTTGTGCCTGATTGTGCCGGTGCCATTGCCAATTTGATCGCGTTTATTAAGGTTGTGCCCTAATCCTCTTTCACTATTGGCTTGCTGCCATTTTGTTGTTGTTGTTGTGCCTCCCTGCCCGGCTCTCCACCCCACTCCCGCCTCCCAGCTGCTCCTCCCTCGCCCCACCCCCTCCACTATCCACTTATGACAGATGCCTTTGCGCGCAGCGTTCACGCGCAGCTGGCGCGCCAAAGGTAAGCCCATCTACGCCCGTCCGTGCCTGGACCGCGCCCAGTGCCAGACCCCCTGGCCCCCGCAAAAACCATTCCGCCCGCATAACATACGACGCCGTAACCCTCTCAGCCCTTAACCCCGGCCGCCCACCAAAATGCTACCAAGCAGCCCCAGGACACACCCATGGACCCTTCGCCTGCCACTCCTGCAAGTTTGACTGCAACAGGACCCACACCAAATCCACAATCTCCAAACAGAGCTCCGACACTAACCACCTAAAGTGCATCCTGCTTAACACCCGCTCGATCCACAGACACTCCATCGAACTCTGGAACCTACTCGACACTACATCGCCGGACGTCGCCTTCCTTATAGAAACCTGGATGAACGCCTCATCAGCTCCCGACATCGCCATAGCCATCCTGAACGGCTACAAAATCATCCGAAAGGACCGCACCAACCAAACAGGAGGAGGAATCGCCATTGTCCATAAGAACACCATCCGCATCATGGCCAGTTCCGACGATAACCTCGCTACCGCCGAACACCTTCACTTCCAGATCCACACCGACCCCAAGACCACACTCAGAGGCACCCTCATCTACAGACCACCAGGACCCCGCACACAATTCAGCGAAGACATCGCTGACTTCATCAGCCCACATGCCCTCCCCTCCGAGAACTACATTCTACTGGTAGACCTCAACTTCCACCTGGAAAAGAAAAACGACAGCAACACCACCACCCTTCTGGACAACCTGGCCAACCTCGGACTCGAACAACTTGTCAATACCCCCACCCACTATGCCGGACACACACTCGACCCAATATTCACCTCCAGCAAGCACATCTCCTTCGATCACACGACAGCTCTCCATTGGACGGACCACAGCTGCGTTCACTTCAACTACAAAAAAACTACGACCCTCAACCCCCCACAACCTATTCCCCGAAGAAACTGGAACGAAATTACCACCGACCACCTCTTCACTTCGCTTCACCAAAACCCTCCTGCCAAATCATCGGACCCAAACCAAGCAGCCACCAACCTCACACAATTGATCATCCACAGCGCCGACGAACTAGCACCCTTGAAAAACCATCAAATCAAGCAAGGTAGCAAAAAAGCCCCCTGGTTCAACGATGACCTTAAGAAATCCAAGAAGTTCTGTCGTACCCTCGAGAAAGCCTGGAGAAAAAACCCAACCACGGACAACCTGGCCACCTTCAAGAACGCCACCCGCAAACACCACCAACTGATCCGATCCACCAAGAAATCAGCATTCAAGGATCGACTTGATAACAACGCCCAAAACAGCAAGGAACTGTTCAACATCGTCAAAGAATTTACTAACCCCACCGCCGGCACCAACAACATCACTCCCTCCCAACACCTTTGCGACTCTCTATCCTCATTCTTCCACAACAAAATCGTCGACATACATAACAGCTTTGAAAACCAGTCCGAAGACCAGTCCACTCCACCCACCTCCGAACCAAAACCGCACTCTAACAACCTTAGCGCCTGGAACCCAATCACCACTGAAGACACCATCCGCCTGATGAACTCCATCCATTCAGGATCGCCAACCGACCCATGTCCACACCACATTTTCAACAAAGCAGACTCCATTATCGCACCCCATCTCCGCGATGTCATCAACTGCTCCTTCAACTCCGCCACCTTCCCGAAAAGCTGGAAACATGCCGAACTCAGCGCCCTTCTGAAGAAACTCACAGCAGACCCCACTGAACTTAAGAACTACCGCCCCATCTCGCTCCTCCCATTTCCTGCCAAAGTCATTGAGAAAGCCATCAATAATCAGCTCGCCGCCTTCCTTGAATCCAACAAATCCCTCGACCCCTCACAGTCCGGCTTCCGAGCCAAACACAGCACTGAAACCGCCCTCATCGCAGCAACAGATGACATTTGAACTCTACTGGACAATGGAGAAACAGCCGCCCTCATCCTGCTTGACCTCTCCGCAGCCTTTGACACAGTCTGTCATAGCACCCTCATACAACGCCTCAACAACGTCGGAATACAAGGAAAAGCATTGGACTGGATCATCTCGTTCCTTGCCGGAAGAACCCAAAGAGTCCGCCTCGCCCCTTTTAGATCTGAGGCCACCGAAGTCATCTGCGGCGTACCACAAGGATCATCACTCAGTCCCACCCTCTTCAACGTATACATGAGTCCCCTCACATCCATTGCGCGCCAACACAACCTCAACATCATCTCCTATGCAGACGACACCAAGCTGATCCTCTCACTCACCAAAGACCCAAACACTGCCAAAACCAACTTACACGAAGGAATAAAAGAAGTAGCCGAGTGGAAGAAGAACAGCCGTTTAAAACTAAACTCGGACAAAACTGAAGTCCTCATCCTAGGCTCATCCCCCTCTGCCTGGGACGACTCATGGTGGCCACCGGCCCTGGGAACCGCGCCCATACCTACGGATCACCCACGTAACCTGGGCTTCATCCTGGACTCCTCCCTCTCGATGACCAGACAAGTCAAAGCCGTCTCATCATCATTTTTCACCATCCTACGCATGCTCAATAAAATCTTCCGCTGGATCCCCACCAAAACAAGAAAGACGGTCACCCACGCACTGGTCACAAGCTGCCTGGATTACGGAAATACCCTTTACGCCGGAACCACAGCCAAACTACAGAAACTCCAACGCATCCAAAACGCCTCAGCCAGACTCATACTGGACATCCCCCGTCAAGCTCACATTTCCGGTCAACTGAAAGACCTCCACTGGCTCCCCGTCAACAAGAGAATAACGTTCCGTCTCCTCACCCAAGCACACAAAGCCCTCTACGACCTAGGACCCGAATACCTCAACACGCGACTGTCCTTCTACACCCCCTCGTCCAATCAAGCCCCCACCGATATTCCGCGCATCCATAAATCCTGCATGGGGGGTAGATCCTTCTCCTACTTAGCGTCCAAAACCTGGAATTCTCTCCCCACCCACCTCCGCCTTACTCAGAACCACCTCTCCTTCAGAAAGCAACTAAAAACTTGGATATTCGATAAGTAAAGCACCCCCCTCCCTCAAGCGCCTTGAGACCCTCTAGGTGAGTAGTGCGCTATACAAATTTCTGAACTTGAACTTGAACTTCGTTGGCAAGTTGTGAGAGCTAAATGCGGTCTTGAGCCCCCGCAAAGGAAGTTAGTAATCACTCCATTCAGATCACAAAACCATCAGCGAGGGAGATGGATCGGAAGATTATGAAGGATATACAAGAGACGGGGAGTCCCATCATTTTGAAGAGGGCCACTCTCCCAAGAAGGTTAACACCTTGGCTGCTTGACTCATTCCCCTCCTGTGCTGGAGGTCAATGTAAATGGGTGTGGTAATGACGAGCTCAGCTTGTCATGAGCACACCAGCACCGTGCCTCATGACGAGCTGAGCTGGTCATGCGCATTGAAGGCGTTAAGAGGGAGCTTTTGCCATCTACGTAGGTCATCTTTAGTCCGTCGGAGGAGTGGACTGACATTAAGGGACCAAGTCAGCTCCGGGAAAAGTGCCACCCAAATACCCAAATATTTAAAGGATAAACATAGGAATGGTTGTCTGCCAGTCAAAGCTTTCCCTGGGGGCATGGAGAGGGACCACCGTGGGCTTGAGGGGGTTAAGGCGCAATCCTGATGCACGCTGGAATGAGTGAAGGATCTGCAAGAATCTCGGCCCGAGCTGGCGGGATCAGCAATCTACAACAGGACATCGTCCGCATATGACGTGATCCCGTCCTCCTGAGATTTCTGCCAACTCTAGTCCTGTATCTGGTCATCTATTCGGATGTGGCAGGCTAGAGGCTCAATCGCCAAGGCAAAGAGGAGAGGGGATAGAGTACATTCACTTTGTGTCCCCCTCCCTATCGGGAAAGTCTCGGACAATGCCCTGTTTTATAAGGACGCTCGCTGAAGGGTTAGAGTAAAGAACTCCCACCATCTTACGAAAATAAAGTCCAAACCCCATACCATCTTATCAAAGGTCTTTTCAAAATCCATTAAAACTAAGGCCAGATAAGTTGTAAGGAGGTCTCGGTGGGCAAGGGCCACATGCAAGCTTTGAAGGCAATGACGGGTGCTGTGGTGTGGCATAAAGCCACACTGATCAGGGTTTATGAGGGTGTGAAGCACCCTTTACATCAGAGTGGCTAAAATTGTTGCGTATAGCTTGACCTCGGTATTAATGAGGGAGATCAGGCGATATTGCGTACAACAAACCGGGGGGGGGGGGGGTTTCAGTATGACCACAATGGTGGCTGTATCGGTGATGGAAGAAAACGAGCCATCCTCAATTGCCTCCTCGAATAGGGCACGAAGTCAAGAGATCAGAGATTTACTGAACACTGCGTAGTGCTCCGAAGGAAGTCTATCCGGGCCCGGGGTTTTGTGAGTGGCAATCATGGAAATCGCCTCACCTATCTCTTCGAGAGTAATAGGCACATTCATGGTTTCCTGCTCAATCCCAGATAACTTTGGGAGAGTGAGATTTGTCAGAAAGGCTGAGCTATCCCCTGGGGCGTGCTTGGGGTCTGCTCTGTATAGCGCCCCATAATAGGTTGCAAAGGTCTGCGCAATTGTTGCAGGTGTATGAAAGGTGAGACCCTGAGTTTCTCGGATTTAAGGGACTATACGATTGGCCATGGGCTGAGTAGCAAGCCGGTGGAGCAGTTTACTGTTCTCGTCTCCCCATCCACACACCCTAGCTACTGAAGATCTCCAGATCATGTTAGCGGATTCAATGGCGATGCTCCTTATTTCCTCCCGTACTAACTGCAGTTGTCGGCGTTCTGTCTCCCCTTCACCCATTGCTGCTGTCATTTCTATACGGAGTGCCCTAGCCTCCAGTTGAGCAAGTTGGTAATCATGGGTCTGACGCCTGTGTTTAAGGAATCCTCTAGCGTAGCCACAAATTGTGGCCTTGCCCTCCTCCCAAAGTGTACCCTGATGCTGCATTCTGCCTTCATTGGTACGGAAGTAATTTTCAAGTTCCTCTCCAATACTCTTTTTGTATTCTTGATCCTGTAGGAACTGAGCGTTTAGACGCCAGATGGGCCTGACCGCCCTCAGGTTTTAGCCCACTTGTAACAGGAGCGGGGAATGGTCAGATATTCCATGTGCCAGAATCTGAACTTCGGAGACAGCATGGCAATCTGAAGCTGGCATAAACAGGAGATCTTTATGGGAATGGTTGTGGTGCAAAGCAGAGGTGTGTGTGTATTGTCACATCTTAGGGTGCCAAATGTGCCCCACATCACAGAGACCCAGAGTAGTGGTACAATCTCTGAGACGTTTGGCCCCCAACCATCTATGTGCAGACAGAGGACCTGTGGAATCCCCTGTGGGCTACAGGAAAGCATTAAACTCACCCCCACTATTGTTAAGACCTTTGGAAGAGCAGAAAGGATTGTCAGTACAGCTTGGAGCATGGACTCTAGATTTGCTGGAGTGGAATATAGTGATATCAGATTAATGGTGGAGTCTCCTAGGGCCCCAGAGATGGCTGTGAGTTGGCCTAATGTGTCATTAACCAATTGGGTCATTGTAAAAGGAAGGGCGTAGAAAGATTGCTGTTCCACGAGAGCCCCTGGAAAACCCGGAATTCCATACCCTGTCAAATCTCTGATGCGCCAGGAAAGGGCAGTGGTTCCCCACTAAGGGTGTTTCTTGTAGTAATAAGACATCCGGGTTACTCCTTCGGGAATGTCTCAACACCTCAGTTTTCTTTAATTTTATCTAGAAAGCCATTCACATTCCATGAGAGGATTCTCATTGGTCTGCTCCTACTATGTGAGCCCGACATAAGGATAATATTGCCATGTCTGGAGCTGACCATGTGGTGGTCACCAATGAATCAGGTATATGGGCTTTTGGGAGAGACAGTATGTATGCAAGGGCGCTAAGGGGCTGCCAGTGGGAGTATCTGGTACGTAGTGTACAGTGCTACCATAAAACAAACCAACATAAACAGTGTCGAGGAGAACATTCCCAGTTCTGAATCCAAACCAACCCCCACCCCATACGTCCCCAAATGAAGCATCTGTCCCCCAATCAACAAAAGCTTAGAGTAAAGAAAATTTTAGTCCAGGATCGTTGTCAGTGACAGTTTGTGACGCCCCTTTGATCTTCAGGATACTTGTTCCTCAGGCGTGGATTTGAAGTAGCATTATTTGAGTTCATATGCGTGGGCTGCGAGATAGGACAGTGTTGTTGTCTAAGCCGGGTCCGGGTGAATCTCTGGGAATTCTGTCACCCATCTGGATATGGTATTTTGAAGTCGGATTGTTTTCGGGTGATTCATCTCTGTTCTGGAATGAACCATTCGGTGATGCAGACTTTGTTCTTTGCGTCCCTCGTTCTCTGCGGGATCCTGCATGTCATCCATGGGGGTCTCAGGTTCTTTGCCAGCCGGACCTTTCTACTGGGTTTTTGTTGACACATTGTTGGTTACGTGGAGTGGACACTCTTCAGTCACCCTTGTCTAGGATGCCTCTGACGTATCGAAGAAGTAGGATTTATTCTGAAAAATAACTTTGAGACTGGGAAGAGGTGTCTGTAGGATAGATTTAAGGACTGCAACTTTTGTTTGACCTGGATGTAGGATCCTCTATTGGCCTGCACCTCCTTGGTATATTCAGGGAAGATCAGAATCCTTGCTCCCTTATAGGTGAGCACTAGCTGAGAGCGGGCCTCCTGCAGGATAGCATTGCGGTCCCTAAATTTAAGGATCTTCAGGATTATTGGGCTATGCAGTGCTCCCGGTGGGTGCCGAGGGGTGAGGGAGCGGTGGGCCCTCTCCACCACAAACCAAGGAGACAAGGCATCCATGATCGGAACCGGGTCTCGATGAAGGTGCTAGCCTGAGTGGGGTCTGTGCTCTAAGGAAGGCCAAAAAAGCAGAGATTATTTCTGTGGGACCGATTTTTAGCATCTTCTGCCCTTTTAAGGAGGCCAGACATGTGGGATAGAAGCTGCTTCACTTGTAGTTTCAGGGTGGAAACATTGTCCTCCCCCCCAGATATTTGAGATTCTGCTTCTGTCACACAGGCCATCATGTTGAGAAGCTCTTTGCCGATGAGTGCCAAAACAACGCGGACCTCTCCTATTTTAGTTTCCATTGACTCTTGGCACGTCTTTATGTCTTTATGGCCTGTAGTACAGTGGCCAGACCTCCCTCCATTTGATCAGGTGCCGAGGGCTCTGCTCCATTGTGGGTGGATCCAGTCAGTGCATATTGCTCCATTCGAGTTTGGGTGGGATAAGTCTATGTTCCTTTGTCTTTCCCCTTGTTGGTAAAGATGCTCCTAAGCGTTTGATATGTACTTGGATATCTCTGTCTGTTGTAAGAGGCAGTGGAGCGCTGTTGAGTTTATCCCAAACAGGTGTCCAAAGGCGTCTCAGAGTCCATCCAGAGCTGTGGATCAGGGTAAGGAGTCTGTGCGGGGGTCATGGGATCTCTCAGTTCAAGTACCCTTGCGGGTGCCTCACAGAGCACAGTCCAGGTCACTCCAGGTCAAGGCTCTGATGTCACAGTCTTGTTTCTCTCACCCTCGCCAATGTCACGGACATCACAGTGTCTCTGGCTTAGGATCTCACCTCAGCGTGCCTCACTGGCTGCCTCTGGATGTTAATCCACCGGTTCCTCCCGGGTTGTGAGTGTCTTTACTAAGCGGAAACCCCAGTCTCAAGGCTCAGGGAGCGGAGCTTCCTTTTCCTACCAGTCTGTTCCCAACTTCAGGAGTCATGTATTTGACTTCTGGGCCCAATCAGGTCTTCCCGGGGGGATATCTAGCCAGCTCCCGGTAGAATGCCCCTCTCTGCATCTCACCACAAGCGTAAAGCAGCCCACCCAGTCTCAGCACCAACCAAAATCTCTCTCCTCGCCTGCCCTTCATTATTCTCTCACCTGGGAAATCAGTAGAAGGGAGCCTCACCCATCGTGGGTATTAGCACATCTGGAGGGTTAGATTGGAGGTATCAGAATCTCTTTTCAACCCGTAGGGGCACCGGGTCTTTTGGGGACGAAATTTGTTGGGCAATGGGCAATCACAAGAGCATCATAGTCGTCCCCTCCACCGCCTCCAGGCACCGCAGTCGCAGTCTTTTCTGGGAGGGAAGAAGGGGAATAAGAGCAGTGATCACCGTGGGGCCAGCTCTGTCAGAACTGGTAACATTCTGATGGGTTCCTCAAGAGCACTACCCTCAAGAAACCCACCTTCCAGCAGCCTTGACTCAAGCTTAACTGCACTAAGTATCAAAGTGGCTAGACAGGGGAAGGGAATTAGGGAGGGTACTGAGGGGAGGAAGAGCTGGAATGAGACGTTTTCCTTGATTAGTTTTCCTTTCATGCTTAGTGAACTTTTTGACTATATTTAACAGGGGTTAAACAATGACAACATACCTGTAACAGAAAAGCAGGTAATGCATACAACAGTGGTTGTGTACCTCTTCTCAGGCTTCACTGGCAATTTCTGTTCCTATCCTTCTCAAGGATACAATGTTATGGCTAAACAACCATGTTTCAAAACGAAGCACACATTCATATAAAGGGCCACTTGGCTTTTGACACAATGTTTTCGTAATGATGTGCTTTAACCGCTGTTAAATATCACAGTGGTACTTCCAACAACCTTTTTGAAATACACAACACATTACATATGCTAAATTGGAAGATTAATATTAAAATGCCCAAAAGTAGAAAAGTTAGGACTCCTAACTTTAGGACTCCAAAATGCTTTCTGTGAATATCGAAAGTCTTAAAGTTAGGATTTTTCTCAGTTTAGGAGTAGTAAAGTTAGAACTCCTAACTTTAGGACTCCTAAAGTGAGACAAATCCTAACTTTAAGACTTTCGGTATACACGGAAGGCATTTAGGAGTCTTAAAGTTAGGACTCCTAACTTTACTACTCCTAAACTGAGAAAAATCCTAACTTTAAGACTTTCAGTATTCACAGAAGACATTTATGAGTCCTAAAGTTAGGACTCATTACTTCTATGAATATGGAAATGAGTTTGTGCCTTTTGTGAATACCAAAATTAGTTAGTGCCTTCTGTGAATACCAAAATTGTAATAAGTTTAGGATTTTGTCTTAAGTTAGTTCTGTAAATCGGGCCCTCAGTGTGTGAGTCGTATTATTGTGTCCAGTCTTATGCTCAGTATCTACGCTATTGGAGCCAGAATGGACTCCGAGTTTGAAATGGTGTACAATTAGGCACAAAATGCTATGGGGACATGTGGCAAAAGTCAAATCGATTTGCCACGGGCTCATGTAATTCACATACTGAGCCACTAACATGTAGGAATACATGTTGCAGGGAATTTACTGGCTGATGAAGCTGCGAAGGCAACAGTGAAGACACTATGAAGGCTGTCATGGCTTCACGCTGTGGCCTCCTCTTATTGATAGGTTTTCCAGCAAGCTACTAGTTAATTGCACTAAAAATTCCATTTGTTCATCTTCCCGGAACAGGTTATAGAGTAATTCCTAATTCAGACTACAGGTTAGGACTATTCCTACCAGCGCACAGAACTGCAACCAGGGCAGTACTGGAACCCTCCTGGGGAGGCCAGGAAGAGCTCCAGTCCCCCTACTTGTCTCCCTCAAATCCGGGTGCATACAGTTGTAGAAGTAGGTGCTTGGGACATCTGACACTGCAGAGATAGCCCAGATTCTAGTGAGGAGTCACCCAACACCTCAACACTAATGTTCCTAGACTCCCTCTGCCGACCTTTGGGCAAACCACAATTCCTACATTGCAGAAACCATCCTGGGGAGGCCGGGAGGAACGCCTACATCCTACCTGCCCTCCCACAATACCAGTGCCTACAGTCGTGGGAAGAGGCGCCAGGGCCTCCGATGCTGAAGAGGTAGCCAAAATCCTACTAAATCTACCAGGAGGTGCTCAACACCTTAACACTAATGCTCAATGACCACACCTGCCGATCAGTGGCCAAACTACAATTGTGGCATGCGAGAACCATCCTGGGGAGGCCATGAGGAGTGACTAACCCCTACTTACTCCTATCTACACTCGCTGACCAGCTGCACCTCTCCGGTTCCTCTCCTGGTATAGGTTCTGTGCCTGGTGGCCATTTAGGCTTGGCCTCGGCTACTGGGATGAAAGCACTGTTCATTCGGGCTGGAGGCAGGGGTTGCTGCTATTACCTAAGGCCTGCATTCCATGGCTGGTCTTAAACCACCTGTTCTGCTGTGCTTGCTGACTTTTCAGGATACTAGACATTTTGGACTAGGCTAAGCTGCTGGAAGAAGTCCTAATCCCTTCTGCTTATTTTGCCTTTGTTTATACTGGTGAGCCGCTTTCCGGCTCTCCATAACATCCTTGTCTCGGAGGCGGAGTGACATCTGAGCGGGCAGGCCCTGACACAGCAGGCCTCCTACCCATGGCAGCCATGTGAGATTGGGCTCAGCTATCCTATTCACCCTGCTAGCCAGTCGGCCGACCAATGCAGCCTCAGTTGCTAAGTCGCTGTTGCTCCTTAAGACCTGCTTTGCCACTCTCCCCCTAGGATAATTGAAAAGGGGATTTGCATCACTCCAGTTCATCTCCCAACCCTCTCATGCTCTCCATCTGATTCGCTGTGGCTCAAGAAGCAATCCGAACTGAACGAATAACCCTTTTAGGAGAAGAGAAAACTCAAACAGGGGATAATGAACACTGCTCACCACTGTTGTCATTGAGCAGCACGGATTAGCTACTCCCCACTACTCATAAAAGAGCCCTTCCTTCTCAATCTGTGCTCTCCATACTTTGCAATGATAGAATCACATTTCGAGTATTATCCCAAGTTCAACAGCCTACTGCTGGGTCAATGTCCTGCTGCAGCTACATCATGAAAAGATAAGGCCCCCAATTTATACTGCATTAAATCTCTGTGAAATCTCTCCAATCAGGCCACAAAATCCCAAAGAACATCCAGAAACACTAATAACTGGCATCATTTACAGTCCAACAGATGAAGGCCTTAAAACGGACTTCATCTTCTACACTAAGAAATCTGACAAATAGAGAGAAAACTTCCTACAACACCGTAATATAACTAATACTACCAATGTCCCCTATGAATCTAAACTCACTATATTGTTGTCGCAGAAATGTAGAGGAGAACTGTCAATAACCATTTACAGACATGGGAATATCCTAATCCAAGTCTTTAAACAAAAGCAAACCATTTTCAATTGCCACTTACCTGCTCTCTGTGCCTCCAAGCTATCTGCGTCCACTACCCCACACTGTCTCCTAGAGAACCCACCCATGCACACATTTCTTTACTACTGGAACCTTTTACTCCCACTTCCCCATGCATTGTCTCCACTGCCCGTGAAGCCTTCTTCATACCCAGATGCCTTGAAGTTTGTCTTTTCTACCTGAATTACTTTACCCCTCCCAATGGCATGCCTTCTCTGCCCATCTGGATTTATATTCACCGCCAGAATCTCCTCTGTCCTCCTACCAAAGCAGGCGAGATACTTCCTTAACCTTCACAACAGACTCCTCTGAGCTCTAGCATACCCCACTTCCTATCACAGACCCAACTGTCACTCAGCTGATCCCTATATTAGCACGTCTAGAACTCAAAATCATCAATATTCTGGAAGAAACTGTGTCACTACATAAGGATGTGAAGATTGGTCACATCCTGTCCCAGTCTTAAGCTTCTATGGTGAACACCAACCCTGCCACAAACATATACATCGAACCTCCATCCTGCACCACAGCCAAACTATCCCCTACACTCATCAACACCTCAAACCGAGACGCTCCCTAACTGGAATGTCTAAGTTGGAAGTTGCAATACTGAGCAACACATCTGAAAATGCTCCTAGCAAACCTCCTAGCTAACCTTGTCAGCACAAGATACCAGTCATCCTTGGAGTGAATAGGACCCTGAAAACCACTCACGCTCCCAGGCCACCTGGCCAATTAACTGCAATCCAACTCAGTCAGTCAGCCCTGTCTTAGAACATTACTCACACTTTGCTGCATGATACTAAATTGTCATTCAGTAGCCAGGCATGCCACTGATATAGCTAAAACACTCCTACAATACAAAATTGGCATTTGCTTTCAAACTGAAACCCGGCTGAATGACAACTCATCTCCTGTCATCGATCTCCTCACCCCACCGGACTTCTCAATCATTCAGTGCGACCGCAAGGATCCCGTTGGTGGTGGATTATCTACCATACACAAAACGATGTGCACTTAACTCCCTTACACACTCCCAAATACACCACCTTTAAATATTTGGGAGTTCATATTGCCTCTGAAAGCCCTATCACTGACAAACTTCATGCCATTTATCACCCTCCAGATGATAAAACACTATTCTTGAAAGACCTAACTGACTTAATAAAATGAAGCTCCATAGAAGGCAGCACAGACATTATACTAGGAGACCTAATTTTGCACCTGAATAATGCCAAAGATCCAATAGTGGAAGCATTATCCACCCTCCTGGCAGTGAACAATCTCACCCAACATTGCAATAAACAAACTCACAATAAGGTTTCTACCCTTGACGCAAGCATTTCTACGCAAAACACCTTATCCCGCCACTCAATGCTACCCAATGACTGGACTGACCACCACCTAATTCTTTTTGTAATTCAACAACACCCAACCATAAGGCAGGGCCATCCGTCCCAAGCACTAGGCAAGAAACATAAATCAAATCCTCCAGGCAGAGTTCGAAGCATTAGTCAGCTCCTAAATTCTTCCCCCTCCAGACCTCACCTCCAACTGAATTTGACCATATCCCAGAAGATGAAGTTGTCTAAATACAGGACGCTACAACACAAAACTGGCACAACTCCTCAACACAGTCACCCCTCCCTAAACTCAAGAAGTCAAGAACTATCCCCTCCAGATCCTTGTTTAATGAAGGCCTTAACAAAGAGAGATGAAAACTCTGATTGGCTGAACGAAACTGGAGACGCACCTCTCATTACCCCATCCCTCGATCTTCCGACTCAAATGCCTAAAATACAAAAACACATCTTTAGAGAAAAAATTGTTCTTCTTCCAAGCCCAACTTCACCGATCTAGGAACAGACCTAAAGACCTTTTCAACATCATCAAACAACAAGCTTCCTCATTCCCTGCACAATCAATTAATTACCCTATTAAGTACTGTGAAAAGTTTAGCAATAGAAGCTGGTAACTACAACGAAATGAATATTTTCTTTCTTGATCTCACTTTCAATAAGAATATTTCATCTCACCATTGAATTTCTCGATGAAGTGATGCTCTAGTTTTGTTTTTTTATTCAAGAATAGACATAACTACAGAAAGGTATGCATGTCAAATTTTAGATTTTTTATTTGAAGAAATGCTTGATGACAATGTTCAATTAAGGCAAAAGGGCAACTTCTAAAATGTGAATGATCATTTCATGCTATGTGATCTCACCACTATCGAAATAATTTGAATTGTTATTTTTTAGTCACATTAACGTGGACAAAATGATCTAAAACCCTGCAAAACTGTTTTTTGTTAGCCTCTTGGTATGGAATATGCTGCTGTATATTCAGTGTTAACTTTTTTGTACAGGTATCATGGAAATGGGTCTCCTTGTATGTTTCTCAATGTACATGTCATCATTATAGGAAAAAGATGAAAAGTTTGAATCATGTACATATATTTTTGTTAAAAATAGAACAATCCCCTTGTATTTATGAAAAGTGTTTTTAATGATCAAAAGAGCAAAGTTGTAAATGTTGCATAACAATTTGCCCATTCTTATAGCCTTGAAGAAGTCTCATGGAGAAGAAACGCGCCGCATCTGCAATGATGGCTATGATTTTGCACTGTATTTTAAATGAATGATCATCAATCAAAACATTAAATAAAGAAGAAAACAAGTATTTTCATAAAAAATTTGGAGCTTTGCATATTTTCTTTAAATGGTTGTCTATTGGCTCTTGAATAACTTTGGGTTTGGGATTATTAATCCTGTGATACGCATTGTGTATTATATGGGTATGTGCTGAGCAGATCTGAATCTTGTGTTTTTGGCCATCCAAAAGTTGAGGGAACTAGGGAGGTCAGGTTCCCAGCTCTTGCACTACCACAATTGCTCAACCCCACATAAATATATCTGTACCAGTGCAAGACTTTAGTGCCCTGACATTTTTTTCCTGTGTGTTGCTGTGTAAAGTTTGCAAGATTCTTTTTTGAAAAAATATCCAAAAATGAACTCTCTCTCGAGCCATTCACCTCTCCACTCTGCACCAAAGAGTCCCTCAAGTAGCACAGAAAGTCAACCCAAGGCCTCATCTCCAACTAAGGCGTGTCTCCTCAAATTCTTCTCCTCAGCAATCCAGAATTCCAACTGCAACATTGTGCAATTGAAAGATGATGCAACTTGGTCCGAATTGAAATTATCCCTGAAGATGAAGACCTAAAAACTACAGAACTATAACTTACCTCCCTCACCTTTCAAAAAGCCTCAACAAATACGCGCTGGCACAGCTCATCTCCCACATCAAATAATACAACCTTCATGACAACTTCAGGAACGGCTGCAATGCGGAGACTGCAATACTCAACATCACAGATGGCCTACACAGATCGCTGGATGATGGGCACACCTGCCTCCTAGTACTCCCGAAGCTCTTGGCTGGCTTTGATACTGTCAACCTTGACATCCTCCTCTCACTGCGTGCCGGCATCAATGGAACCATCCTTCAATGGTGTGCATCTTTCCTAAGCCAACGCTCACAGTTAATCAAGCTAAACAACTAGACCTCAAAAGCAACACCAGACGACGCACAACTCTACATTAAAATATCATCAATCAAACACATCCATCACCTAAACAGCACTCTTGCTAAGGTGCAATCGTTGCTGACCAACAACCACCTCAAGCACAACTCCCAACAACACTGAATTCCTCCTCATCCAACCAAAATAAACGTCCTTTTAAAAGTCCTTTCCTATTGTCATCTGGCTTGACAACCTCACTGTACTAAACTGCATACTATACATCTCCAACTCAGTCGTATCTTTGACGATTACACTTGACAAAAACCTGAGCTTTAAAGAGCACATCAATGCATCACAACTTAAAAAGAATCAAACCTTTCATCTCCATAGTGGACCTAAAAACTGTGGTGCAAACCTTCTATTAGAATCTGCCAACTTCGCTGGGAAAGAAAGATATGCTAACTGACACAATGCTAATTTATTTGGCCCCTTTGATTTCATGGTTGTTGATACAAGGTTATGACATTTGGAAGGATAACACTGATTTGAAATCCATCTGGCGAACTAAAGATTGGCAGGTTCAGGGAAACAAGGATTTGTTTAGAGCATGCTTTATACCACAACAAATGATTTTCCTGAATAAAACAGTGCAGCAAATGCCCTATCTTAGCCTGGCCTAGATAAAGGATACGACTATACCAAATATTCCCACATTTGTACGCTTTGAGAATTGGGCACAATTCACAAACTACGTGGAGAAAACATTCAACAACATGCTTGGGAATGGTACATACAACTCTTCCAGTTCCAATCCAGAGGGATGCCTAGTATGGACGTTAAATGCACATTTTCTTAACAACACAGAAGAGTTCAGGATCAATAGGCTAGACCCATATTACAAACAGACATATGACTCAGAAATGGTAACAACATATAGCATTGGAAAGTTGTGACTAGATTGGCAAAAACATTTACCGTTAGAGGTGAACCGACACTTGTCTCTACTTTCTGATGATGTGAATTTACAGGACTTATGAGGTCCTAGAAAGCCATTTCAAAAGCACTTTATTATGCAATATACATTGAAGTATGGATTGATCTGCAGCAGGAAGCTACTGAGTGAATATGTGAAATTGACAGAGTAAATTTAGGGAAGGCTCCAGCTGAAGTAGACAATGATATGACTACATTATCCACTAGAGTTTATTCTATGAGTAACATTATGTTGTCTGCTATTGAAATCATACCAAGTAACAAGCCCCTTTTACAGCCTGGACAACCACAGCTTTGGTGTATTATGCTACTGAGCTGGACTTTGCAGGATTTGTGCAATTATTGCGGTCCATGAAAGCATTTAAATTTTATTTATTTATTTTATTTATTTTGAAAGTTTTATATAGCGCGAACAAGATCTTCGCAGATATCAGAGCGCTTTACAGAGGAGGGGAGCATGTATACGCAGATACATCAGTCATGTTAAAAGTACATTGAAGTGATAACATAAAACAATCAAGTAAATCAATTTCAAAGTCAAAATAATAATACAAAGGGTTCGAACAAGTAGTACAGATGAGTATCGAGTCTTTGTAGTTTTTCCCCAGTAGTGGTTCAAGTGTATTTAGCCATGAGGATCGCTTTTACTTCTTTCTTGAAAAGTATGGTAGAGGTGATGAGCCTGGTTTCAGGGGGGAGCGAGTTCCAAATCCTGGGAGCCATTCCTGAGAAGGAGCGTTTATAGGTTTTTTCCTTGCGGAATCTTTTAGGCTTTAGCAAAAGATTGTTTGTACCTCTAGTGTTTCTGGAGCCTCCAGAAATCGTCAGCTTCTGAGCGAGGTATCTAGGTGAGCTCAGGTGGACAGCCTTGTGCTTCAAACAAGCGATTTTCAGGTGTATTCTGGCTTCAAACGGCAGCCAGTTCAGAGATTTGAAGTCAGGGGAAATGTGTGAGTGTTTTTTTGATCCAGTGATAAGTCTCGCTGCGGCGTTTAAAGAGGCTCTTATGGGTGCCGTAGTGGCTAGGGGGAGACCGCAGAGGGCGGTGCTGCCGTATTCTATTCGAGGTATGACTAGTGATTGTACCACAGTTTGGAAGTTTTTGGTTGAAAGGAAAGGTTTAAGTTTCCTAAGGGTGTTGATTTGGTAGTTCGCACCCTTAGTTGCTTTGTTGATGTGTTCCTGCATGCTGAGATTGGTGTCAAGTGTTATGCCCAAAGATTTCGCTGAGTCCACGATGGTGGGTTGGACATTGAGTGCCGTTAGGTCTTTAAGCCACATTTGTGCGGTAGTGCTCTTCGCGGGTGGTGAAATCAGAAGGAACTCTGTTTTAAGGGCATTGAGTTTGAGATGATTAGCGGCCAACCACGATTGGGTGCTTCTGATCGTTGAGTTCAAGAGCGTGATGTCTTTGGGTGATTGTAGTTTGAGATAAAGTTGGGTGTCGTCAGCATACATGTGGAAGTGTACATTGGATTCTTGCAGCAAGGTGGTGAGAGGTTCCATAACTAGGTTGAACAAAGTTGGGGATAGGGAGGATCCCTTGTGGTACGCCTAGCGATACAGGTCTTGGCGCGGACATCAAGTTGTTGCTCTTGAATTTCTGCGACCTGTTATGCAGAAAGGACGTGAACCATTTGAGCACAGTTCCAGATAGGCCCATTCTTGTGTTTAATAGTTCGAGTAAGTTCTCATGTTTGACGGTGTCAAATGCAGAGGAGAGATCAAGGAGGATGAGGAGGCAGGTATCGTTATGATCTAGAATTTGGAGGACGTCGTCGATTATGTGAGTCATAGCAGTTTCAGTACTGTGATTTGCTCGGAAGCCTGATTGATGAGAGTTGAGGAGATCAAACTGAGTAATGTGTTTAGTCAATTGTATTTGTGCGCATTTTTCCAGCAGTTTGGCAAGAGCCGGAATGTTGGTAATGGGACGGTAGTTGTTTAGGTCAGAGGGGTCGGCTGTACGTTTTTTTAGCAAAGGTGTGACTTGACCAACTTTGAGGGAGTCGGGAATGATCCCTTGTTGAAGTGAGCTGTTAATGATTTTGGTCCAGAGTGGAAGGAGCGACGGGGTTAGGACTTTGACAGCGTTAGCAGGAAGGGGGTCCGTGAGGTGATTGGATGGTTTCAAAGTGCTGAGCAGTTTGCCAATTTCTTCTTCCGTGTAGGTGACAAAGGTTGACCAGGTGGCATTGTTTTTTGGTTTAGTGGGTGCTATGCGGTGGGGTTTGGGATAGAGGCTTGCGTCCATGAGGAGATCATTCTTTATGTTGTCAGTTTTTTGGTTAAAGAAAGAGGCGAAGTCTTCGCAGGAGGGAGCTTCGCACATAGTGTTGAGAGGTTGGGGTTGTTCTTTGGATTGTGTTCGGATAAGCTCAAACAGCTTTCTCGGACGATTTTTGGCTTGGTCGAGCTGACGGCTGAAGAAGTCTGATTTTGATCGTTTTATTTTCCTGAAGTAGGCGTTTCTCTTTTTCTTCAGGTTTTTTAGGTTCAGTGCAGAGGGAGCTGATCTCCAGGTGCGCTTTGCCATTCGCATGGCGCGTCTATCGTCATTGAGACTCCCGTCGTACCAGGGATTGGAGATTTTTGTGGTGGCTTTTTTTAGCTGCAAGGGTGCGACTTCATTAATTATTGAGTGGAGAAGTGTGGCTCAAGTGGTTGGAGCGGCAGACCCTGATGCAGAGGTCTGGCCCAGACCAGGGTTCAATTCCCCGCCTCGGCGGGTCTTGGGCTCAAATTTCCCTGGACCTGACAATTCTCGCCTCGGTGCCTATTCCAATCATGAAGTCCCACTCTGTAACTCTGGGCAATTGCTTGCTTAATCTCCACAACGGCCCCTCGCAGCGGGATGCCTTGCTTTCACCTTGGGGATGCCCAGTAATGGGTTATCTCGCAGGGGAATACCAGGACGGGTTCCCTAAGCAAGCACTGGGACGCTTTCGGGCAGCCACGCGCTCTACAAATCAAATTTCATTTAATTCATTTCATTTGAGGTCATAGTGTTAAGATAGTGATCCGTCAAGGATTGGACATCCTTAACGCCAGCAGGAGGAAGTAGTAAGTTGCAGCTGTTGGGGGGCAGAGAGTTTGAGTTTAGTTTTTTCATGTCTCTTTTCCAGACTTTGGGCCTGGCGGATTGAGCGGGGTTAAATTTAACTTTTTCATTGATGAAGAACGTGATAATATGATAATCCGACCAGTCACAGGGTTGGATAGATTCGAGTTGGATAGAGGCCTCTTTGGATATGATAAGGTCGAGGATAGAGCCTTTCTCGTGTGTTGGACTGTTGCAAATTTGAGTAAGGTCAAGGGCGTTAAGGAAATTCTTCAGACCTTTTACCACCGCATCATTATGATCGTTCCAGTGGAGGTTGAAGTCACCAAGGTATATTTGTGTGAGTTGTCGCCCGGAGTTGGTTGAGATCATGTCCATGATTTGTTGGGAGAAGGTAAGGTTGTCACCGGGTGGGTGGTAAATGCCGTGAAGAGTGCAGATCGGTTTGCCCTCACTGATAATATCGAGGCAGATGTATTCACAGGACGTTGGGGAGGGTAGGGAAGGGGAAGTTACTTTCAAGACAGAGAGGTTGCTCCTGTATATACATGCGATTCCGCCACCTTTTTTATTGCCAGACCTGTCAAGTCTAGAGATGTGGTAGTTGGGGGGAACCAGAATGTCCATTATAGGTATAGAAGATTCTGTTAGCCATGTTTCAGTCATGATGATTAAGTCAAGATCCAGTTTTAGGATGAGATCGGCGATAGCGGCGGAGTGTCTAGCGGCTGATCTGCAGTTGAGGAGAGTGCATTTGAGACGGGGTGTGTCGAGGGTGGAAGGGTGTTCTAGAGCGAGGGGTACTTTACTCAGGTTACTATGGATAGCGATTCTGTTTTTCAGTGTGGGGGGTCTAAGGGGATTGGAGTGAATCGTAGGAATGGCAGTGAAAGTGTTGGGTGTGTTGCTATGGGGAGCTGAGTCATAGGAGCGGAGGAGGGTGATTGTGTCTAGGTCCGAGAGAGGGTTGCAGGAGCGATGGGGGCGGTTTTTACGATTGTGAACAGGGATTGAGGTCCAGTGCGGTGGGAGTCGAGTGCGAGAGTTCGCCGCCCGGATGGAGGACCAGTTGGGAGGGGAGGTAATGGTGGAGGCGCGTGAGTGGTGTCTGGGGTGTGTGCTGAGTATTTGTTTGATGATGTGAATGTCTTGTTTGATCTGGTGGAGGGTGTTGGGTGAGGGGTGACTGGAGTGTGATAGACAGAGTAGTTGCTGTTTGATGATGTACATGTCTTCTTTGAGCTGGAGGAGGGAGGCCGTAATGTGGTCCACTGTGGGAAATGTGTTGGAGGTGGGGATGGGAGGGTCGGGCGTGGATGACATAGGGGAGAGGTTGGTGGTGTGGCTGAGAGTATTGGTGGTAGGCGTAGAGTGCAGGGTGGAGGATGGGCCTTTATTAGTGGTGAAGGGGGTGGAGGTTGGGTAGTGGGGGGTGAGACTGGGGAGGGTAGTGGGATTGCATATGGTTCTTTTTTGAGAGGGTGGAGTTGAGTTGATGGAGGTGGTGTGTTCTGTGTGATTAGTTAATGGGAGGAAGTGGGGGCTGAGAATGGGGGGGGATAAAGGGTGGGGTTTGCCTTTGTGTGTGTCGGTCTGATGTTGATCTAGGTTAGGCGGGTTGCGGGTGGGAGCTGTGGTATCAGGGGTGAGAGGAACGGGGATGAGAGAAACGGGGATGCGGGCTGGTGTGTAGGGGGAAGGGGTGGGGTTGTTGTTGTAAGCGGGAGAGAGATCTATGTCTGTGCTTGAGGGATGTGAGGTAGCTACGGTAGGTGGGTGAATGACTAAGGTACTGGGAGTAAATGGGTGGTGCATGTCGTTTTGGGTGGGAGCTGTGGTGTCAGGGGTGGGAAAGGGGATGAGGGCTGGTGTGTGAGGGGAAGGGGTGAGGTGGTTGGTGTAAGAGGGGGAGTGATCTATGTCTGTGCTCGACGGGAGTGAGGTAGTTACGGTAGGTGGGTGAGTGTCTAGGGTGTCGGGAGTAAAGGAGAGGTGCATGTCGTTTTGGGGCTGGGCTAGGTTAGAATGAATGTGGTTTGAGGCTGTGGTGTCAGGGGTGACAGGAATGGGTGTGCTATGAGAGGATGACAAGGTGAGGTTGTAGGGGGGGAGGGGGTGCCGCTGGAATGTGTGGGTGAGGGATCTATGTCTGTAAATGTGGAGTGCGAGGTAGCTACATTAGGTGGGTGAATGTCTAAGGTGCCGGGGGTGGAGGGAAGGTGCGAGTCGTTTTGGGGTTGAGCTAGGTTAGAAGGGTTGTGTTTGGGGGCTGTGAATTCAGGGGTGATAGGCCTGCGGGTGCTATGAGTGGGGGTCCGATGACTGGCGAGGTATTGTTTGAACGTGGGGAACAGGTTGTCTAGTAGTTCCAGGTTCTTGTCTGTGGATTGAATTAGGATAATCCCATTATTGTATATAGTGATGGTTGTTCTGCCCGGGAAGAGTTGGGATGGAGTGATAGAGAGTTTTAGGCCATGCGCCAAATTCCTGGAGGTGGAGACGGTTAGTAAGGTGCGGAACATGTTTCTCCATTGGGCTCTGCGTGTGGTGTGGAAGATAATATCAATGTTCAGTGAACCATTGACTGGTGAGAAGTAGGCGTCTGCACAAGGAGTTTCAGGGTGGGACCTCAGGAAGTTGTGTTTAAAGCGTTTAGCGGCTTTTTTAGTGAGTGAGGGTGGGTAGTTGATTCTATATGTGTGTTTGCCTACGGGTTCCATGATGGGAGGACAGTCTAGGTAGGTGTAGGAGGGAGGGTGTAGGAGGGATGGGTGCACTGTCCTAAACAGTTGCGTGGGCCTAAAGTGACACTAGTGAGTGCACAGTAATGCTATACGCAGAGTACAAATGCAGACAATAATAGTGAGATAATGGGAAGTGACACTAGTGAGCTGGCAAAGTATTTGAGGTAGTAATCGGTGCATACAAGATTAACTGACACTAGTGAGCTGCCAAGGTATTTGAGGTAGTAATCGGTGACAAGTCTATGTGAGGTATTCAACAGTACATTTTAGGAATAGGAGTGAATTTGATGTAGGTTATAAACAAGTGCAGAACAAGTAGCAATATAATACTGACAGAATACTGGAATATAACACTGTGCAAACCATAAAAATATCTAATCGAGGTGACAATAGTGAGTAGTCAAAAATATGTAAGGTACAGGAGTCCGTGACAGAATACCATTGCACACATAAATAATATGAACCAACAAGTGACATTAGTGAGCAGCAACGAAAAATATATGAGGTATAAAATATGAAATATAGAACTTAGAAAAATACTTGAATAAAATAACTGTGCAGACCATAATAAAAATATCTAAATCGAAGGTGCCAATAGTGAGTAGTCAAAAATATGTAAGGTACAGGAGTCAGTGACAGAATACAATTGCACACGCAGATTAAATGACAAAGATTAAATGACACAACAAGTGGCATTAACGAGCAGCAAAGGAAAAATATATGAGGTAGCAAACGGTGCATTACCGGTGACGATAAAGTGGGACATGCAAGATACAGTTAGGAATATAGAATATAATGCTACTGTAAGAGGCAGTAATATATGGGTAGCAATCGGTGCAGAAAAAGTGAAGTGTGCTGGATACAATCAGGAATATAATAATAAATATCACTGTGGAAAAGCAAACTATCTAAATCTGACGTGAAAAACGCCCAGCTGTGTAAATTGTGCAGCCGATAAAAAGTAGTCTGAAAGTCTAAGAGGCCTTAGGTCTTTAGGTCGATGGTAGAAATGACTAGTCCATGATGGTCTCCCCAAGATAGTCAAACTAAGATGGCCGAACCGATAGAGGAGATAGAAATATTGGTCCTTTGTCTGTTGTTGTTGCTCTGGGCTCAGAGCAGGACCATTTCACTTTCTATTCAAGTAGGCACTGCTCATAGCTTGCTGGGAGGGAAAAGTGGGGGAGTTAGAGCTGTGGAGTCTCGTGGACATCAAAGGTACCAGCGAGGATTTATTTCTACAGTTTTATGGCCCCATGTTGCTCAAGGAGGTAGCTTACGAATGTGAGCATTTTTATGGCCCCAGCCATTTTGTACAAAGGAGATAGTCTAAAAATGTGAGCAGGCGGCTGGGGTGAAATAAATACCTTATGTCTCCCTAAGCGTGTTGATCTTGCCAGCAGAATTTTTGTTGTTGTAATGCTTTGATCCAGGTGTGACGCAGATAGATCTGACTGTAGTTATGTGTTTGCCTCGATGTTCCAAACCTGTATTTCCTTGGGAGGTGGGGGGCTCAATGGCACATATCCAATCCCGGATGGGGGCGACTCATGTCGGTCCTCCAGCTCTCGTTGGTCCCAGAGCCCAGTTCAGCAGTTCCCAAGCGCCTCTACACCTTCCCATCCGTTTCCCGGTGCTTCCGGGAGCTGACTCCACTTAACCGGCGTCCTTCCTGGTTCCGCATCCAACCTCCTGTGCTGTGGTGCGGGCGGGAGGGGGTGTCTGCCGATGTCCCCCGGCCAGTCCAGGCACAGCAACCAGCGGCCTGCGCCTTGGAGCGGGTGGGAGGGGGGGCACTCTCCGGTGCAGCCGAGCGTACACGGCGATAGTCAGGACTCCTCGCGGGGTCATCAGAGATGGTGGTTTCCCGGCTTCAGAGTTGTGCGTTCCACTGCGGCGGCCATTTTTGAAATTGCGCGATTCGGTGGAACGCACGCCGGGTTTGATGTTATTCTTCTTTGTTTGTTTGCCAAGTAGCCGGCGCTGGTCAGCAACTACACTCTACAAACTCCAGGTCTTCTGAGTGGCGATCCTCCAGAGGCTCGAGGCTCGACCAGCGCTGGAGCCCATCGGTAGATCCACTGCTCCGATGCAGGGGTGGGGGAGGGGGTCAGCTTCAGGGGGCTCCACAACCCACCGTGGGCACGGGACTCGACGATGGCACGAGCCCTTTGCGTGATCGCAATCGTGCCGGGGGAGCCTCAAGGCGACGCTTCAGAGTGCCGTCTCTCCGCAGGCTCGGAGCATCCGATTCCCGTGTTCAGCAGACGTCCGTTGAGAGAGGTGATGTCTCCAGTTGACCCAGGCTGCGACGGGTGGCTCCAGCCTTCCACCGGACAGGTATGAGGAAATGCAAAGATTCTGGTTACTCCTGTTACTCTTACGAATTCGGTTCCGCGGAGCAGTGGGCGCTGACAGGGATAAAACCCTCTAGAGGGATCCCAAGCACCAGGAGCTCTTAGCAGGCTCCTGCTCCGGTGGCCATCTTGAGAAAATACCTCTAGTAGTGCACAAATTTGTTTTTATCATATCATTTGACAAAAAAAGCAGAAACCGATTAATAGAAAAGATGCAACATACATGATGTTACACATTGAAAACCTAGAAAAATTACCATTTACTGTAGCAGAGACCATCAGTTAATTGGATAATACATGGGTTTATTGCTCTGCCAGTCCCAACTTTTCACTTTAAATACTGCCTATACTATTATTAAGTAGGCAGATATGAAGCACTGGGGGGAGGGGGGGTCTGTACATGAGGCATGGGTCTTACCTTTTTACTTACAGGTGTAGAAATGGTGCAACTATAAGCCATTCTCTAGTTTGCAGGGAAGTTATACTTCATGGGGCATGTAATGTGTTTAAAGAAAACTTGGCGTGCTATCTGAAATGTTTCTGGCTGTTGAAATTCGTCTAGTGTTTAGACTGCTTTGGAATAGAAGCTATTTGATGTTGAGTAACCAAGGTTGCTGTGAGATGAAATAGGGATTGTAAATCTGGTGACGGTTTCTAAGGTTGTGACCTGTTGTACATAAGTGCTTTCACCTGCCCGCACTGTTAGAGAAATGACAATTTGGCCTTCAATAAAAATCTCAAATGTGAAATTTGATGCTTTAAGCAGACTGAAAGTCTTACTGTTTCAGAAAGAAGTTGCCTTAACATCTGCATGGGAGAAGTTTGATCTTCAAGTTGCAGGGTCTTCTTCTGAGACCCAGTTGTTCCTATTCACTAACCTCCCACACCATTTTGCCGAGCTTGTGCACTGCATTTTTAACATCTCAAATACTACAAGAGTAGTACACTTTTTAAAGAAAATTAGCTCTATGTGTGTTAGTACCTTCCAGACTGTCTTCGACGTAATTCCATCTTTCATACACTCTGTGCTTTGAAGAGTTTTAGAGGCTTACCACTTGTCCTGTTCCTCATTGTTGGGATATTGATTTTATTTAATCTGCTCTGCAATGGATGTTCCAACATGCAGCCAAACAGGGAAGGCATTTCCACATGTGCTCCTGTGTTCTGAAAGGCTGATACAGTATCCTTTGCTTCAGGAAAACATGATGACTGGTTGTTGTCCTTTCGGCCTATCTGCTTAAACTGTGTGTAGCCAGTTTTCTGCTGTCTACTCTGCACTTTCAAGTGTGACCTGGATATATGCCTTAGAATGATACCTGTTCAATCTACAGACACAGAAATGCTGGCGGGCCAGTAAAAAGCTGGCGTACAAAGTTTTCCTGTGCAATTGTCATTGCTACAATAGGAATATTATGACTTTATGAGCCATCCTGGGATGTTTCAGCTCCTGGACTTCTGGCTCATGGCTCTTCCTCTTGGAATCCACTACTGGCTGTCACACCTTCAGTGGATGCTAAGGGGGTGGATTTGACTATGATTGTTTTTTAGAACTTGCGTGAGGATTGCCAACAGGAACATTGTCTGTGGGAGGTATGATCAGTATTGTTCAATCCGCTTCTTGGAACTTTGAAACAAACTGGCAGTTTTGAGCAGTGAAGATTTTTGCTTTTTACTTACAGAAATTCCTTATTATGCAGTCTTTGATACACTCTTTAAGTTCCCTTTTAAATACATTTTTGGCTGTCTTCATGATTTTACTTTTAAAGCGCACATTGTTTTTGAGATTTTAGGTTTAAATGGCAAATTTGACCCTATCGTTTAGCAAGTTTTAGGAAGCTTTTAGTCGCCTTACATCCAAGAAGTGGGTAGCATGTGGTTACATAGGCCTCAGAACACAACAATTTTACATATTCAAGTTTAAAGTTGACATCTATCTTAAACATTGCATGCCCATATGGGATAATATTCTCTGAAATGGATTTGCTTACATTTACACTTCTTCGTAGACACATTGGGCCCCATTAGTATGGCGGGTTGATCACCCCCGCCGGGCTGGCGGTAGACACCGCCGGCCCGACGGGGGCCAACCGCCCACCATCCTTCCAGCAAAGACCCCCATATTACTATGGCTGGGGAGGCAGCGGTGGACGGAAAGACCATCCGCTGTTTTTCTGCCCGGTCCACAAGTCGACCGGGAGGAAAAGGGTTCATTATGGTGGCGGTGTCTGGTAGATACCGCCAGCCACATTTGGATGTGGGCTGGAACATGCCTTTCCATGGCGGCAATGCCGCTATGGAAAGGCATGCGGAGACTGCTTTGTGGGGGCCTGTTGCGGGCCCCCAGGCACTCCGGGAGGTGAGGGGGTGCACATGGGGGGTACCTATGGTGACCCCCTGCAGTTCCATGCACAACAAAGCAGGTACTGCATGGTGCCTGCCATGTTGTGCATGGAAGTGCACGGCATGCCTTCCTGGCATTGTGGCGAGCGGTGTTGAGTGCACCAACCGCTAAATGTCAGGAATGCAGAATGCATCCACCTGTGGGGTGGGAGCATCCTAATGTATGCAACGGGACCCCCGCACCGATGGCGGGTGGTCCCATTTCACGGGAGGATGGCGGCCGACTTAAGTTCACTAAGCAAAATGTTGAGTTTGTTGTTGTCCACTGAGCGACAGCCATGCAAGGATAGAATCAATAAGGATGGCCTGAATAGAAACCTGGCTTGGTAACATTTTTGAAGTGTATCATATAAACAACAACTATCTATTGTTTCGACAGAGGAGCATTTTGCTGTCACTGTTGAGGTCGCCTATACTGGAATTCCTGCCCAGTTGAATCCTGTGAACATGACTGGGCTCTCAGATGAAACACACAGGTAACTGATGAGTTAGATCACTCTAAGGTATTCTGGTAGATTCACACCCCCTAAGCCCTCTAGATTAGTTAGTGCTAGGTAGGAGTATGGTATTATATCTATGCCTATAATGTATGTATGCCTATAATCAACGCAACAGCACAATGGTTGAAATATTTATCTTCTTTACCATTCCCTTTCTCGTAATACTGATTACTCTGTTCTGTTTCCTTCTGTCACTCATTGCAGTGCACCTATTTTACACAAGAATCCTATTTCTTCAATAAATTGTTGAAATGCCAATTCAGTTATTTATTTTGTCCCCCTTTGGGTATGCATGATTTGCTAATGAAAGGGACTGATCTATTTTCATGATTACCTTGGGGAGTTAAGTTGCCAAGTTCGGAGGTTGCACGAACTGCCCGGTACTTTTTGTGGGTAGAGGTTCAGATGGTACACTGTGAGCTAGCCAGAACTAAGGGCAAAAAATCCTGATGGTGTGTGTGGACTCAGTTTCACACAGTTTTGATGTTTCTGTTGTCCACACGCACTGTCTGACTGATATAATATGAACGCATAACACTATGGGGACTTTTTGTGAGAGTTAAACCATTGCAAAACCCATATGTAGCAAATTTACTATTTAAAAGTATTTTGTGCCAAAATATATTGTAAGATCAGGTTTAAAATCAGTATCAATATAAAAAGAAGCTGAGCACAACAAACTTCAGACAGGCATACTGTTGTGTGTGGCATTGTTTTCCTGGTAGTATATATATATTACATACAAGTGAGGCCGGACTGTATGCCAACATGAGAGCAGTAACACTTGAGAGAGAGAGAGAGAGAGAGAAAGAGTATGTGTGTGTTAGAATTAGAGTCTGGTAAACTAATATAATAAATAGTTATAACAACAGTGTGCGCAGAATCATTACATTATTTTCAAGGCTATGACACTTACAAAATAGAGAACTGAAATTGTATGATCTTTGAAATGTTGCAGAACTATGGGGCATATTATCAAGCAGGGCGCTAAAAATTATCGCCATTTTAGCGGCAGAAAACTGCTGCTAAAGCGGTGATAATGGGCTTGATAATATGGCCTTGTGAATTCCAATACAAACCCATGTTCTGGTGTGAACTTGGGCTTCTATTGGAATTCTCCAGGGCATATTATCAAGTCCATTATCGCAGCTTTAGCTGACGTTTTCTGCCGCTAAAACGGCGATAATTATAATGCCCTGCTTGATAATATGCCCCTATATTCACTGATTATAGCTGCAAGGCGATCTGTTTTACAGAAATCAGGCTTGGAAGGAAATGAAGTGGCAACATTTACCTGCCTATTGCATGCTTCTGTTACTGAAGCATCACTAATTTTCAAGGGAAATGTGAGAATCTGCACAGGTTTCCCCCTCTCATATCCAAAGGAAATGATAAGAGGAGAAGGTATAAAGAGTAACAGGGATTTGTGAAGGGCAGACATGAGGACAGTGACAGAATACATTCTAGTGAGTACACACATGCTTAAAGTGCATGCGATACGAAATGAGACCAAGCAATACGTTTTATTTCTTCACAAAAGGGTTATAAGGTGCAACATGTACCAGAACTTAATAGGAATGTGAAATGTTCTATAGTCAATTTTTTGTTGAGAATTTTGTGGTTGAGAATTTTTGTATTGTGATTATGATTAGTTAATGCCTGTTTGCATACTCACATGAAAATGTACCGACATATTGCTATATTTTTTCAGAACAAAGTCCCCTGAGGAAGAGCATTTGTGCTTGAAATGCATTGGGCATTTAAGAAATGTGAAATTAACATGTGAATCACTGAAAAGTTAATGATGAAACAATTAACAGGATAATGGAAATTAAAGAAGAAGTAATCATGAACAATATGTGAAGAAAATTATTTTACGTTGTATGAAGAGATAATTTTGAGTGCCATGTGATTGTGGAGCTTGGGTTCAAGTAACGCGCGTCTAATCAATGACTATTCTTAGACGGACATGCTGAAGTACAGCTATCCAACTGATAACCCCAATCATTTTGTGACGTATAAGGGATGTTTACCTGGCTTGGCAAATACATAGTTTTGAGAATTCTAATACCTATTGTGTCAATACATTTACCACGGCACTGCTGACATATATGTAGATATAAATATGCAATTTTAAACAATAGATGATTTTTTTAATTTGAGATTTAGATTTAAACGTTGGTAAGAGGTTCTAGGGTTCATCAGTGGGTAATTTGTGGGAGTGATATGAATTTGTTAAGGTTTAGTATTGGGTGGTTTTTAGGGTTATGTTTGGAATTGTTAGGATGTAAGAATGTGTATTTTTAAGGGTCAGTGAGGGGATTTTATGTTTAAAGGAAGGGCAATAGAAAACATGTTTTAGAGTTCAAGGATAGATAGCATTGAGGGGCAGTGTTTCTAGAGTTAAGGAATGAATGTGGGAAGGTTAAAGTGAAACTATCCTTAGATAGGTTGTGAAGATTTAAGCTACTAAATCACAAAACGGAAAGCCAGGGAAGATTTAGATACCATCCCAAAATTTGGCAGTTGAATGTTTTGAGAAGCATGCAAAGCAGACAGCAATACTATGTTGGGAACAATTCACTAAAAAGGCAGTAGAATTGGATAATGAAAACACGACTAATAAGAAATCGAAATTTAGGGGAAAAAAAATAATAAAAAGTGATAACAAAATCAATCTTCCATACACACTTAAAAAAGTGAGGCGGACCCGTAACAAATTGAGGAAACAACTTGCCAAGATGCCGGATAATGAAGAAGTTAGGATACAACTAAGAAATACGAATAGTAATCTAAGGAAATTAATATGGTCTGAAAAAAACAAAACCCAGCAAGAGCTATGGACAAAAATCTTTCATGCTAGTAACCAACCAAATTCAAGAGAATTTTGGAAAATTATTAATGAACTAAACAGACCAAATAAGCACGTAATAGCCTCGCCGATAACAGAAGAGGACTGGGTAAGGTTTCTTAAAAAAACCCTATTAGTCAAAATTGAATTATGTACCAATGGTGGAGGCCATAAAGAGCCCACTGAAAGACCAATTAAAACGGATCAGGTGATACATTTTACAATCACTGAGGTAGCAACCTTAATAAAGAAACAAAAGGATGGAGCTCCGGGCCCCAATGGTATACCTTTTGCACTCTACAAAGAAGACCCCATATTATGGGCCACCCATCTGACAAAAGTTTTCAACGAAATCATCCATATAGGGCAAATACCACAATCCTGGAGAGGATCAATTATATCGCCCGTGTTTAAAAAGGGTAATTGGCAACTACCGGAGAATTACCGCCTGATCACTCTGCAAGAAACTGACGCCAAGCTATTCGCAGGTCTCTTATTATCAATTTTGACAGATTGGGTCAAGGAAAAGTCAATACTTCCCCCAAACCAAACCGGCTTCATTAAGGGCTTAGGCACCACAACTAATTTGTTAATCTTATCTGTCTTAAGGGATAAGACACTTTTTTCTAAACAGTCACTTTATTTTTGTTTTGTCGATTTTAGATCGGCCTTTGATTTAGTAAATGGGTCCCTCCTATGGAAAAAACTCGAGGGCTACGGAATCCCAGGCTCACTACTGACTCTTATTAAGCTACTATACTCTGATAATTGGGTCAAGGTGAGGATAGGGGATGGTCGAGCTTTGACCAAGAAAATACTGGTGACTCGCGGCCTCAAGCAGGGATGCGTGCTTGCACCTTTACTTTTTAATTTATTTGTGGCCGATCTTAGGTTAGCCAGAAAAGAAATGTCTAACTTGCTATACGCTGATGACGTGGTGCTGCTTAGCCACACAAAAGTGGGAACTGCAAAGACTGATTGACCGTACACTTAAATATGCAAAGGATAACCAAATGATAATAAATGAGACTAAAACAAAAATAATGGTTGTGACAGGAAGAAAAAGACAAAAGATGAAATGGTTGTTGGGACAAACAACACTAGAGCAAGTGGAGAGTTATCGATATCTCGGAGTCCTTTTCAATGAGACCGGAAGTTTTGTACCACAAAGGGAAGATATTGTAAGGAAGGCGAACAGCTTGATTGCAGCATTTAGACCCCTACAAAAGAATCTATCTGCACTGTCATATGGGCCACTGTTAAAAATCATAGCTGCCAAACTATTACCATCTTTAACATACGGTGCTGAAGTGCTAAATGGGAAGGATGCTCTTCTTATCAACAATGCTGTGGCAAAAACCTATAAAATATTATTCACCTTACCACGAAACGCCTCACAAGCGCGAATAAGGATGGAATTTGGTATGAACAATCAGCTGTATGCCCGGCAAGGTCAAATATTAAAAGTTTGGAATAGAGTAAAAAATGATCAGGACAATCAATTGTCTATAGCTTTGTGGAGAGAGGTGAAAGATAACCAGAAACTGCAAGCATGGAAATACCTAAACAACGCAAAAGAAGAATTTGGAATATCAGCAATCTGGGAAAACACAATAACGCGGGAAAGCTTCAAAAAAACAATCAATAAGCTGGTTACTCACCTATCGCTGCTAAAAGACAAATCTCTATTAGTAAAGCGCAAGCACTCATGGCCGATCATAAACGGCTACAAAGAAAAACAAGCCCAACCTTATCTTTATACTGCATGGTCAGTCCAAAGCAAGCGAACATTTATAGGAGCACGCTTTGGTCTATGGCCAGGGTTGTGTCATCTTCCGCCCTGGAAGTTAAACGAGGGTCATACATTATGTAGACTTTGCAAGGGGGGAAAAGAAGACATTGTGCACTTGGTATGTCTGTGCCCTGCCATAGACTCAGAAAGGAGATTAATCCTTAGGAGGTTGTTTAATGCACGAGAAATAACAACCTGTAGACAAGCAATAATGGCGTGCTTAAGTCCGAACGACCTACCAATGAATGCTGCTTTGGTAAAAAAATTTAAATGTGATTGCCAAAGTTCTCAAGGAAAATTGTATCTAGTTATTACTTTTAATGACATTTTCTATTATTTTTAATGACATTTACTATTTGCACGATGTTTTAAATGTGTAATGATGCTGAATTTTTTTTTTTTTCCTAAGGTAACATTTTTGTAAGATTTTAATTAATCAAACAAATAAACTTAAACTAAACTAAACTAAACTAAATACCACGAAGGGTTAACTTCCCAATACATTACTATGAAGCACAACAAAGCTCCTGGGTCTATAGTGAAAGTAGAGATAGAGCGAACACAAAAAGAATGACCCAGCTCAAATGGAGTATTCCTTTTACAAAGACAATTTCCCTCACCCACTATAGATGGCATGCTTCATCATCGGGAATCTCCTCACACCATGATACAGAGTCACGATGCGGGCTACAACCTCTCACTGAGAGGGAGGAGCTCTACGGATGTTTATATAGAGGTATGATAACTACCCTATAAAGTGCTCAGGGTGATGAGGTCAGCAGAGCCAAAAAAAGGAAAATATGTGTGAGTAAAGCTGACTACAGGGTATGCATATCACCTTATTAGTTTTTCCCTGGGTCAGGATTAAAAAAACAGGACATGGCAGGAAGAATTAAACCTGCTTACTCATGTCACTAGGATAGGTCCACTTGTTTCTGCCCTAACCCCCAAAAAGCGGTGTTGCAACATTTATCAGGACTTTGAGTGATAATGCTTCTGCTTTTTTTTGTGCTCAAAAACAATATTTAGAATAATGTGCAGTATATACAAAACAGTTCAATGGTCCTTATGAGATACAAGTAATAGAGGCAAGGGGATTCATTGGAAGCGCTTCGACATCAGACATCCCAAATCACCCACTGGTGTATTGCTGTGCATGATCCGGTTTTTTAGTTTCCAGGGTTGAATAAGAAATCGATTTGTAATAACTGGCACATCCTGGACAAAGGGGACAAATCAAATTACACATCCACTATATGCTTTTAAATGCAGTAGTAGTTTCAAAAACTAATTGGTACATACAAGACCGATGTTGATTGAGACCACCACACAAAACACACTTTGGACACTGCCACCGGTGCAATGACATTTTCTCTGTGATTCCTGTGGTATTTGTTCAACAAACAATACACTCTACCAAGACTGTCATTGAACAGACAAACCCTGGAACAGAGACAACATATTCATTGCAACAGTGAAAGACTAATGAACTTTATTGGGTGCCCTAAGGTAACTATATCTTGTGCCCTAGATAGAACTCTAACTATAACTGCTGGATTTCCTTGGTTCTGTTTGAAAGATCTGAACCACCTGTAACCTTATTTTATCCTGTGAATTTCTAAGGTTTTTTATGTAAAGTAATATTTTATTACCATACATTCTTCCAAATACCAAGCCCTATGGCCAATCAACTGCATGCATACAACCCAAACGCTGTGCATGGCGAGTTGGCCGCAATCCTGGCCTGTGCCCAGGCCCTGTGGCCATCCTCCTTTATGCAGCCAACCCTACACTGATAACGGCCTTTGACCAGACACAACAGGGGCGTTAGCCACAAGGCCAGGCCTGTTGCATGACACTGTATCCGAATCCCCAAAGGCAGTCAAAATGGGACAAGGGCATGTAGCTTCCCAGCCTGGGCTGTTTTTGGCCTGGGGATAACATCCCCTGGGGCTCACCACTATAAGTATGGTAGAGGGTGCTTGAAGCCCGCTACCCCAGGCCAATTGTGGCCCTGGGGACCCATCCCCAGGGCCTAGCCTAATTTATAACTGGGAGGAGGGCTCGCAGGCCCCCTCCTGGGCCAATTTCAGCCCAGGGTACCCAATTCCTCAGGGCCCAGCTGAAGTAAATAGGAGGGAGGGACATGTGCCCAGGTCGATCTCAGCCTGTGGACCCCATCCTCCAGGGCCCTGACAATAACTGGTAGGTGCCCTGGTACCCATCCTGGACACCCATGGACTCCTTGTTGGAGGCACTGGGGATACCCAAAGGCCCCTGCTGGCCTAGCCAGCTCCCCACGTCCTGAGGAAGCTGGCTTTGCTCATGCTCATGTCCACAAGGAGTAGCTAAAAATGGGTCTGGGAAGTGGGTGTGCTGGGAATAGGGGTATGTGGGCTGTGTTTGTGCTCCCCCTCTCCCATATCATTATAATAATATTAATAATATTTTTTATAGATATCCCCCTGGGACCTGGCCCTCTGGGTCAAAGAAAAGCGACCACGCTTGTTTTTTTAAATGTTTTTTGCCATGGATCCTCCTAAACAGCTGTGTGAGACCCCACCACCAGGCCTAGAGAGTCAGGATAATCCTACCCTTTTTTATTTACATTTAATGAGTCCCAAGTCCCGAGACAGCTGCCACCACTTCCTAATTCAGCCAATAAGCTCTCAGCATGAGATCTGTTGGATCAGTGGAGTACTCGTATCCCTTGATAGACAAGAATCTTTTTTCTTTAATAACTCGAAAACTACATAACAGTAAATTACAAAAAGTACTCTTTCAGGACCAAGATCTAACTTTCTGTCCAATTTGGTGTAATGCTGTTCAGTGGTTCATGCTGTAATCGTGTTCAATATAGAAAGCAGCTGGTAGGGTTTGAAGGAGCTTCAGATATGTTGGGCGCTCTACCTAGAGTCTACGTTACACTCCGTAGGGAAAAGGTATCTAAGGCGTGGTGCGTGAAGAGCGAACGGGAAAACCCTGAACCGTTCGAAGAAAATCTGAAAGACTTTCACAAACTATAGTAAGCAAAGCTCTCGCAACCACAATACAGTGTAAAACATGCAATAAACAGTAATAACAATAAGGTAGCAAACAACAGCAGATCTTTGTGTTCCTATTCCTTTTCAAAAGACGTTTATTGGATCCACATTCAGCCGACACGTGTTTCGTCGTGTTCAAAAGTGGAGTCAACACGACTCTTTAGGGCTGATAAAATAAAAACAACATGTGTATAGTACATTTCACTTTTAACACATCTTGTACACTGTTCAGTGACAGAGAAGTGCATGGTTGTGAAAGTGATTTTCAATCCACGGGTTGTTATGTGACTAGTGTCCGTCTTTGTGATTAAAAACCATGCACATCCACATTTCAATTTTGTGATGGTGGTGCATAGTGTTCGTGAGGAAAAAATATTTTTTTATTTTATATTATTTTAATTAAAAGAATCGCGTGAACCCGTTTTCTCATGCTCACGACGATCCCACACTTAAAAAGGATCAGGGTGTAAAAGTGTTTTTGCTCAATTTGATAAATAAAAAGGTGAGTGTGCCGTCATCCAGTATTTAGAGTGGGTCTATAATCAAAAGGTCATACGCCCCATGCAAATCAGATGCAACTACTAATACCATTTGTCGCATACCTGGTAGATAGACCCAAGCATCTAAGGGTCGATGCGAAAAGTGAGTGTTGTTGGTAGAAGGATCTGTGTATCACAAGGGTAAAAAACGGGAGAAGACTAAGAGCGGGCAAGTGGTTGTAATCGCAGGGTGCCGTGCAAAGTGTTGCTAATTATGGCTTACCCTGTGTATGTGCTGATGGGTGTTCAATGTCCTTTACATCAAGAAAACCCTTGTTCCGGGTTTGGAGCGACAAGTAAGACTGCTCAGATAACGGTTTCAAGCCCAATGTGGCTCGTCAGTACCAAAATGAGACTGCATGGAAAAAAGATTTAAAGCTATGAGTGAGGCGGGAGTAGAATAAACATGGTAGTGACAATTAGTTCACTTTATACATCGTGTGATCATTCGCTGGTCCGTAGTGTACATACCTAGACACGTGTGAGTGTCTGACCGTACCGGGAGGGGATCCAAATTTAAAGTTTGAACTGGTTTATAGTTCAGTTTCTCTGTAGATTTAACGAACTAAAAGGACAAATGACAAAATAAAAACGGAAGAGGGAGTGAGAAGTCTCCAAGGGTCGAAGGCTATGCATCAGCGAAGGTAACTTCATAGAGTACCGTGGTCTCACCTGTAGCTCGGTATCCCTCCTCTGTGTATTCCCGGTCGCCGTGTTCCAAGGACGGACACGTGACCGGAAACCGGAAATGCTTACAAAGCATTTGTGCATTGACAACTAGAATGTGACATACGATTCACTTGGTTGACTGTAATCCACCATGTTAGGTGTGGAATGGTGCGTAGTCGCCAGTCATTTGTGGGGCATAATCGGGTAGAGGCGGATTCACCTCCTTTAATGAAGTAAATATCTCCTGATAATATGAAATTAATATAAAACGAGAGAGAATAAACTTGTAAAGGCCTTTAAGATCATGTTCGTGCGTTCCCTAGTGTTAAGGGACTCACGGTCCAGATGAACCAGAAAATTCGGGCAGAATTAGGCAATAGGCAGATTCGCCTATTCGCACGGAGTGATTGTTCACGAATTGTTTAGATCTAGGTTCGAAAAGTTCTCAGGCAAAAAATATTCAAAATTTACGCTCCACGTAGTGCAAAAATTTGTGCTAGTACGTAGGTTGATTCCTCATGCAGGTAGCTTTCGCTGAGTACGAGTAAAATTCCCGATTTGTGCACCCAAAAGTGATAATAAAATTACGAGGTGTGACTGGTGACATGATATCCTCAATACAGATAAAAGCAATTATTCTTATTAATAGTGTGGACCTTCGTGTCATAGTGGCAGAAATTAAGATACAGTTTCACACTCACTATGTAGCTTCATAACGAATAGGAAATGCATGCCGCTGGTTATCAAAACACGTTAGAGTCACAAGGTGCAGTAATATTGACAACGGCTATTAAAGAGTGAAGTGACATTGCTTATACAGTTTAGAACATGAGTTCAATGCCACAACTCAAACATGATAACATGGTATTGTGACTCCCACTAAAGACCAAATGTATACGCATTCCCCAAGATAAAGTTGTCCATACAGTTCTTATTTCAGTCTAAACGATTTCGTACGTGTAATCAAATATGTTCAGGCCGAACATACACGTAGTTCATGTATAAACAGACTATTTAAATTGGTGGGTGTTTAGTTCCCCAAAAAGAATTGAAGTTCTGGGTCATAGTTCAGCCCGTGTTCCACGCATTACAAACGCATGATCCACGTAGCCTCCCTACGTCTCAGTGTAAGTTCTCTGTTGCCCCCCTAATGTTTGGAGGGATTATGTCTATTCCGAAGAAGCGTACCTTCACTTCATCCTCAAGTGGTTGACATGCTGCAATATGCAGCGCAACCGGGTATTTGGGATCTCTTCTTTGAATAGCCCTCATGTGTTCTGCTAGTCTCTCTTTGAGGGGTCTGATGGTGCTGCCCACATATATTTTACTACATTGACATTCAATGATATAGACCACGTATCTGGTTAAGCATGTGATGTTATGTCTGATTTTATATGTGACACCATCATGCCCTGTAAACGTTTTAGTTCCATGTTTACCCCAAACACACAAAGAGCAGGATCCACATTTGTAGAAGCCTAAGCTACGTGTAGTGAGCCAGTCTGAGGCTGTAGTGTTGTGTGGGACTGTGGGACTAAGTTTATTTCTCAGAGTACATCCCTTTCTATACGTAATGGCTGGTCTCTCAGGTAGCCATTCTCTCAGGGCTGAATCATCAGTTAACAATTTCCAATGTCTGTTAAAACTTCTGGAGATGGTGTGGTTCAAAGCATTGAACTCAGTAATGAGTCTGATTTTTTGGGTGGAGGATTCCGTATCGGTACGCTTCTTCAAACAATCTGGTCTTAAGGTGCGTCGAACCCTTTTCTCTGCAGATTTTAGAGTTTTAAGGGGATAGCCCCTATTTAGAAATCTGCTTTCCATGTTGGTTAGACAGTTGTCAAATTCTTTTGGATCGCTACAATTACGTCTAGCTCTCAGGTATTCACCATAAGGTATCGCCTGTATCTGGTGTGTAGGGTGAGAGCTGCAAGCATGGAGAATAGAGTTACACGAAGTGGGTTTCCTGTAAAGTCTACTATGGAGTTCATTTTCTTTCACGTAGAATTCTAAATCTAGGAATTCCATCTTCTCTTTACTGTATTGCATGGTGAATTGTATACCCCATGTGTTGTCGTTCAGATATTTAAAAAAGGAAGACAGCGAGTCTATTGTGCCAGACCAAAGTAGAAAACAATCATCAATATATCGACCCCAAAACAAAATGGAGTCGATATACATTGAACCTTTGGGGCCCCAGATGAGGTCGGTTTCGAGGGCCCCCATGAACAAGTTAGCAAAGGAAGGGGAAAATTTCGAACCCATTGCCACCCCCTTCATCTGGCAAAACCATTTACGGTCAAAGATAAAGTAGTTATTGTCCAAAATTATTTCCATCATCCGTAATAACATCTTCGTGTGAGCCCACAGCGAAGCTGGTCGATTGGATAGTGTTTTCTCCATTGCTTGCATCCCCAATTTGGGATTAATGCTGGTGTACAAAGACACCACATCCATTGTGACTATTAAAGTACCTGGTTGCCAATCAATATCTGACATTATCCCTAGGATGTGTTTGGAGTCTTGGATGTATGAGGGTAAATTTTTGACCAGGGGTCCTATAAAAAGGTCCACATATTCCGCTAGTCTCTCTGTAGGGCCCCCAATTCCCGAGACTATTGGTCTGCCTGGCGGGAATGGTACATTTTTATGTATTTTGGGCAGTGTGTACAACCACGGAAAGGTTGGTCTAAAAACCTTTATATATAGATATTCGTCATCATCCAAAAGGCCAGATTGTTTCCAGTCAAGCAGCGATTTGTTAATTAGGATGGTTAGAGGACCCATAGGATTGTAGGAAAGTTGTTCATAACATGAATTATCACTGAGTTGTGTATGTATCTCGTTGTTGTAATCAGCGAGATTCATGACAACCACATTGCCCCCCTTATCAGCCTCCCTAATAATAATATTAGGGTTGTCGCTAAGAATAGAGAGTGCAAGACGTTCCCCTTTAGTTAGATTATCCTTATACTTAAATTTGTCATTCAAATTCTTAATGTTCAATTTGTTTATGTCTTCCAGGACATGCCTATGAAAATTATCTATAGCATTACCCCCAGATAGAGTAGGGGTCCACCTAGATTTACTTTTCAGGCCACTGGCCATACCATAATCCGTTTCAATGTCTAGTTCCTCTAAAAGCCTCTCCATATCATAGGGGCTTTCTTCTCTATCTGTTAAAGAAAGAAGCAGATGAGTTGCTTGAACATCTTTAATAGTCAAAACCTCTTTATCAAGGACAGTGGGAGAGGGTCCAGAGTGACTAGTGACATTAGATTGACCAGCAAAATATTTCTTCAACTTCAGATTACGTACAAATTTTAAAATGTCAATTTTGCTCTGACAGATATCACCAGTTGTGTATGGGTTGAAATTCAAACCTTTGCCAAGTAAAGAGATCATGTCTGTGGTTAGGGGAAAGGAAGAGGGGTTAATTACTTGAACCGTGTCTCCTGGAATGGTTAATTCCTTTGTGTGCCTGACCTGAGTTTCCTCCGGTATTCCTCGTTTGGAACTACGTTTACCCCTGTGGGTTTTGGGTCTGTGGCGCCCCTGGTTGGTACTGTTCTGTTGCCCTTTCTGATGCGCTCCATCTCTAAAAAAAAGGGAATATTGATGAGTTCAGTATTGTCTATTCTTTCATTCTCAGGTTCACCGAGTCCAGTAGAATTCAGTGAGGAGGTACTACAAGTAATTGAGCTCGCCGTAGTCGATCTACCCGTCTGGGAGCTTTGTTTAGATTTGGGAATCAATGAGTCATATTTCTGATCATAAGAGTAGACCCTCCCATTTTTATAATCAGCCTCATCCCTTCTGATTTGACGGGCTTTCCTGGTCTTGATATCTGCCTGGTGTTTAAGTAGAATTTCATCCATGAGAGTATAGTTCTTGACAGTGGATTCAGGTCTGTTGAGATCCTTAATCTCTTGTTCTAAGGTGGCTATTTCCAATTGAAGTTTGGCAGTTTTGCGTTCGGCACTCTCTATAAGAATGTCCATTAATGTCATGGAGTTCTGGTTAAGAGACTCCTCCCACTTGACCATCAAGTCAATATCAAGATCGTCATACGTGGGAAAAGTCTGAGAACGTAACCCTCTGGGAATTTGTTTAATTCTTCTGTAATGTTTGAGGGTGGTTCCATCCCACCACCGGGAATTCTCTTGTTTTTTTAACCTTTCAAGTTTGATAAACTTATCCCTGAGTCCCTCCACAGGTGCAGGACCTGTAGTGGCAGAGGCCTGGTGTGTAGGCATTCCTTTCGCTAAATTGTCAAAAAGATCTGCTGCTGCCTTATCCCTGTCCATGATAGGGATCAGAAAAGAGAGTGAAGTAACTAAGTAAAGTAACGTGGAGGCGCCCAATCTGAAAAAGCAAATAGAGAAAGTAGCTGGTAGGGTTTGAAGGAGCTTCAGAAATGTTGGGCGCTCTACCTAGAGTCTACGTTACACTCCGTAGGGAAAAGGTATCTAAGGCGTGGTGCGTGAAGAGCGAACGGGAAAACCCTGAACCGTTCAAAGAAAATCTGAAAGACTTTCACAAACTATAGGAAGCAATGCTCTCGCAACCACAATACAGTGTAAAACATGCAATAAACAGTAATAACAATAAGATAACAAACAACAGCAGATCTTTGTGTTCCTATTCCTTTTCAAAAGACGTTTATTGGATCCACATTCAGCCGACACGTGTTTCGTCGTGTTCAAAAGTGGAGTCAACACGACTCTTCAGGGCTGATAAAATAAAAACAACATGTGTATAGTACATTTCACTTTTAACACATCTTGTACACTGTTCAGTGACAGAGAAGTGCATGGTTGTGAAAGGGATTTTCAATCCACGGGTTGTTATGTGACTAGTGTCCGTCTCTGTGATTAAAAACCATGCACATCCACATTTCAATTTTGTGATGGTGGTGCATAGTGTTCGTGAGGAAAAAATATTTTTTTATTTTATATTATTTTAATTAAAAGAATCGCGTGAACCCGTTTTCTCATGCTCACGACGATCCCACACTTAAAAAGGATCAGGGTGTAAAAGTGTTTTTGCTCAATTTGATAAATAAAAAGGTGAGTGTGCCGTCATCCAGCATTCAGAGTGGGTCTATATTCAAAAGGTCATACGCCCCATGCAAATCAGATGCAACTACTAATACCATTTGTCGCATGCCTGGTAGATAGACCCAAGCATCTAAGGGTCGATGCGAAAAGTGAGTGTTGTTGGTAGAAGGATCTGTGTATCACAAGGGTAAAAAACGGGAGAAGACTAAGAGCGGGCAAGTGGTTGTAATCGCAGGGTGCCGTGCAAAGTGTTGCTAATTATGGCTTACCCTGTGTATGTGCTGATGGGTGTTCAATGTCCTTTACATCAAGAAAACCCTTGTTCCGGGTTTGGAGCGACAAGTAAGACTGCTCAGATAACGGTTTCAAGCCCAATGTGGCTCGTCAGTACCAAAATGAGACTGCATGGAAAAAAGATTTAAAGCTATGAGTGAGGCGGGAGTAGAATAAACATGGTAGTGACAATTAGTTCACTTTATACATCGTGTGATCATTCGCTGGTCCGTAGTGTACATACCTAGACACGTGTGAGTGTCTGACCGTACTGGGAGGGGATCCAAATTTAAAGTTTGAACTGGTTTATAGTTCAGTTTCTCTGTAGATTTAACGAACTAAAAGGACAAATGACAAAATAAAAACGGAAGAGGGAGTGAGAAGTCTCCAAGGGTCGAATGCTATGCATCAGCGAAGGTAACTTCACAGAGTACCGTGGTCTCACCTGTAGCTCGGTATCCCTCCTCTGTGTATTCCCGGTCGCCGTGTTCCAAGGACGGACACGTGACCGGAAACCGGAAATGCTTACATAGCATTTGTGCATTGACGACTAGAATGTGACATACGATTCACTTGGTTGACTGTAATCCACCATGTTAGGTGTGGAATGGTGCGTAGTCGCCAGTCATTTGTGGGGCATAATCGGGTAGAGGCGGATTCACCTCCTTTAATGAAGTAAATATCTCCTGATAATATGAAATTAATATAAAACGAGAGAGAATAAACTTGTAAAGGCCTTTAAGATCATGTTCGTGCGTTCCCTAGTGTTAAGGGACTCACTGTCCAGATGAACCAGAAAATTCGGGCAGAATTAGGCAATAGGCAGATTCGCCTATTCGCACAGAGTGATTGTTCACAAATTGTTTAGATCTAGGTTCGAAAAGTTCTCAGGCAAAAAATATTCAAAATTAACGCTCCACGTAGTGCAAAAATTTGTGCTAGTACGTAGGTCGATTCCTCATGCAGGTAGCTTTCGCTGAGTACGAGTAAAATTCCCGATTTGTGCACCCAAAAGTGATAATAAAATTACGAGGTGTGACTGGTGACATGATATCCTCAATACAGATAAAAGCAATTATTCTTATTAATAGTGTGGACCTTCGTGTCATAGGGGCAGAAATTAAGATACAGTTTCGCACTCACTATGTAGCTTCATAACGAATAGGAAATGCATGCTGCTGGTTATCAAAACACGTTAGAGTCACAAGGTGCAGTAATATTGACAACGGCTATTAAAGAGTGTAGTGACATTGCTTATACAGTTTAGAACATGAGTTCAATGCCACAACTCAAACATGATAACATGGTATTGTGACTCCCACTAAAGACCAAATGTATACGCATTCCCCAAGATAAAGTTGTCCATACAGTTCTTATTTCAGTCTAAACGACTTCGTACGTGTAATCAAATATGTTCAGGCCGAACATACACGTAGTTCATGTATAAACAGACTATTTAAATTGGTGGGTGTTTAGTTCCCCAAAAAGAATTGAAGTTCTGGGTCATAGTTCAGCCCGTGTTCCACGCATTGCAAACGCATGATCCACGTAGCCTCCCTACGTCTCAGTGTAAGTTCTCTGTTGCCCCCCCTAATGTTTGGAGGGATTATGTCTATTCCGAAGAAGCGTACCTTCACTTCATCTTCAAGTGGTTGACATGCTGCAATATAAGGGCAACCGGGTATTTGGGATCTCTTCTTTGAATAGCCCTCATGTGTTCTGATAGTCTCTCTTTGAGGGGTCTGATGGTGCTGCCCACATATATTTTACTACATTGACATTCAATGATATAGACCACGTATCTGGTTAAGCATGTGATGTTATGTCTGATTTTATATGTGACACCATCATGCCCTGTAAACGTTTTAGTTCCATGTTTACCCCAAACACACAAAGAGCAGGACCCACATTTGTAGAAGCCTAAGCTACATGTAGTGAGCCAGTCTGAGGCTGTAGTGTTGTGTGGGACTGTGGGACTAAGTTTATTTCTCAGAGTACATCCCTTTCTATACGTAATGGCTGGTCTCTCAGGTAGCCATTCTCTCAGGGCTGAATCATCAGTTAACAATTTCCAATGTCTGTTAAAACTTCTGGAGATGGTGTGGTTCAAAGCATTAAACTCAGTAATGAGTCTGATTTTTTGGGTGGAGGATTCCGTATCGGTACGCTTCTTCAAACAATCTGGTCTTAAGGTGCGTCGACCCCTTTTCTCTGCAGATTTTAGAGTTTTAAGGGGATAGCCCCTATTTAGAAATCTGCTTTCCATGTTGGTTAGACAGTTGTCAAATTCTTTTGGATCGCTACAATTACGTCTAGCTCTCAGGTATTCACCATAAGGTATCGCCTGTATCTGGTGTGTAGGGTGAGAGCTGCAAGCATGGAGAATAGAGTTACACGAAGTGGGTTTCCTGTAGAGTCTACTGTGGAGTTCATTTTCTTTCACGTAGAATTCTAAATCTAGGAATTGCATCTTCTCTTTAGTGTATTTACTTTAAATCTTTTTTCCATGCAGTCTCATTTTGGTACTGACGAGCCACATTGGGCTTGAAACCGTTATCTGAGCAGTCTTACTTGTCGCTCCAAACCCGGAACAAGGGTTTTCTAGATGTAAAGGACATTGAACACCCATCAGCACATACACAGGGTAAGCCAAAATTAGCAACACTTTGCACGGCACCCTGCGATTACAACCACTTGCCCGCTCTTAGTCTTCTCCCGTTTTTTACCCCTGTGACACACAGATCCTTCTACCAACAACACTCCCTTTTCGCATCGACCCTTAGATGCTTGGGTCTATCTACCAGGTATGCGACAAATGGTATTAGTAGTTGCATCTGATTTGCAAGGGGCGTATGACCTTTTGATTATAGACCCACTCTGAATACTGGATGACGGCACACTCACCTTTTTATTTATCAAATTGAGCAAAAACACTTTTACACCCTGATCCTTTTTAAGTGTGGGATCGTCGTGAGCATGAGAAAATGGGTTCACGCGATTCTTTTAATTAAAATAATATAAAATAAAAAAATATTTTTTCCTCACGAACACTGTGCACCACCATCACAAAATTGAAATGTGGATGTGCATGGTTTTTAATCACAAAGACGGACACTAGTCACATAACAACCCGTGGATTGAAAATCACTTTCACAACCATGCACTTCTCTGTCACTGAACAGTGTACAAGATGTGTTAAAAGTGAAATGTACTATACACATGTTGTTTTTATTTTATCAGCCCTGAAGAGTCTTGTTGACTCCACTTTTGAACACGACGAAACACGTGTCGGCTGAATGTGGATCCAATAAACGTCTTTTGAAAAGGAATAGGAACACAAAGATCTGCTGTTGTTTGCTACCTTATTGTTATTACTGTTTATTGCATGTTTTACACTGTATTGTGGTTGCGAGAGCATTGCTTCCTATAGTTTGTGAAAGTCTTTCAGATTTTCTTTGAACGGTTCAGGGTTTTCCTGTTCGCTCTTCACGCACCACGCCTTAGATACCTTTTCCCTACGGAGTGTAACGTAGACTCTAGGTAGAGCGCCCAACATTTCTGAAGCTCCTTCAAACCCTACCAGCTACTTTCTTTATTTGCTTTTTCAGATTGGGCGCCTCCACGTTACTTTACTTAGTTACTTCACTCTCTTTTCTGATCCCTATCATGGACAGGGATAAGGCAGCAGCAGATCTTTTTGACAATTTAGCGAAAGGAATGCCTACACACCAGGCCTCTGCCACTACAGGTCCTGCACCTGTGGAGGGACTCAGGGATAAGTTTATCAAACTTGAAAGGTTAAAAAAACAAGAGAATTCCCGGTGGTGGGATGGAACCACCCTCAAACATTACAGAAGAATTAAACAAATTCCCAGAGGGTTACGTTCTCAGACTTTTCCCACGTATGACGATCTTGATATTGACTTGATGGTCAAGTGGGAGGAGTCTCTTAACCAGAACTCCATGACATTAATGGACATTCTTATAGAGAGTGCCGAACGCAAAACTGCCTAACTTCAATTGGAAATAGCCACCTTAGAACAAGAGATTAAGGATCTCAACAGACCTGAATCCACTGTCAAGAACTATACTCTCATGGATGAAATTCTACTTAAACACCAGGCAGATATCAAGACCAGGAAAGCCCGTCAAATCAGAAGGGATGAGGCTGATTATAAAAATGGGAGGGTCTACACTTATGATCAGAAATATGACTCATTGATTCCCAAATCTAAACAAAGCTCCCAGACGGGTAGATCGACTACGGCGAGCTCAATTACTTCTAGTACCTCCTCACTGAATTCTACTGGACTCGGTGAACCTGAGAATGAAAGAATAGACAATACTGATCTCATCAATATGCCCTTTTTTTTAGAGATGGAGCGCATCAGAAAGGGCAACAGAACAGTACCAACCAGGGGCGCCACAGACCCAAAACCCACAGGGGTAAACGTAGTTCCAAACGAGGAATACCGGAGGAAACTCAGGTCAGGCACACAAAGGAATTAACCATTCCAGGAGACACGGTCCAAGTAATTAACCTCTCTTCCTTTCCCCTAACCACATACATGATCTCGTTACTTGGCAAAGGTTTGAATTTCAACCCATACACAACTGGTGATATCTGTCAGAGCAAAATTGACATTTTCAAATTTGTACGTAATCTGAAGTTGAAGAAATATTTTGCTGGTCAATCTAATGTCACTAGTCACTCTGGACCCTCTCCCACTGTCCTTGATAAAGAGGTTTTGACTATTAAAGATGTTCAAGCAACTCATCTGCTTCTTTCTTTAACAGATAGAGAAGAAAGCCCCTATGATATGGAGAGGCTTTTAGAGGAACTAGACATTGAAACAGATTATGGTATGGCCAGTGGCCTGAAAAGTAAATATAGGTGGACCCCTACTCTATCTGGGGGTAATGCTATAGATAATTTTCATAGGCATGTCCTGGAAAGACACTAACAAATTGAACATTAAGAATTTGAATGACAAATTTAAGTATAAGGATAATCTAACTAAAGGGGAACGTCTTGCACTCTCTATTCTTAGCGACAACCCTAATATTATTATTAGGGAGGCTGATAAGGGGGGCAATGTGGTTGTCATGAATCTCGCTGATTACAACAACGAGATACATACACAACTCAGTGATAATTCATGTTATGAACAACTTTCCTACAATCCTATGGGTCCTCTAACCATCCTAATTAACAAATCGCTGCTTGACTGGAAACAATCTGGCCTTTTGGATGATGACGAATACCTATATCTAAAGGTTTTTAGACCAACCTTTCCGTGGTTGTACACACTGCCCAAAATACATAAAAATTTACCATTCCCGCCAGGCAGACCAATAGTCTCGGGAATTGGGGGCCCTACAGAGAGACTAGCGGAATATGTGGACCTTTTTATAGGACCCCTGGTTAAAAATTTACCCTCATACATCCAAGACTCCAAACACATCCTAGGGATAATGTCAGATATTGATTGGCAACCAGGTACTTTAATAGTCACAATGGATGTGGTGTCTTTGTACACCAGCATTAATCCCAAATTGGGGATGCAAGCAATGGAGAAAACACTATCCAATCGACCAGCTTCGCTGTGGGCTCACACGAAGATGTTATTACGGATGATGGAAATAATTTTGGACAATAACTACTTTATCTTTGACCGTAAATGGTTTCGCCAGACGAAGGGGGTGGCAATGGGTTCGAAATTTTCCCCTTCCTTTGCTAACTTGTTCATGGGGGCCCTCGAAACCGACCTTATCTGGGGCCCCAAAGGTTCAATGTATATCGACTCCATTTTGTTTTGGGGTCGATATATTGATGATTGTTTTCTACTTTGGTCTGGCACAATAGACTCGCTGTCTTCCTTTTTTAAATATCTGAACGACAACACATGGGGTATACAATTCACCATGCAATACAGTAAAGAGAAGATGGAATTGCTAGATTTAGAATTCTACGTGAAAGAAAATGAACTCCACGGTAGACTCTACAGGAAACCCACTTCGTGTAACTCTATTCTCCATGCTTGCAGCTCGCACCCTACACACCAGATACAGGCGATACCTTATGGTGAATACCTGAGAGCTAGACGTAATTGTAGCGATCCAAAAGAATTTGACAACTGTCTAACCAACATGGAAAGCAGATTTCTAAATAGGGGCTATCCCCTTAAAACTCTAAAATCTGCAGAGAAAAGTGTTCGACGCACCTTAAGACCAGATTGTTTGAAGAAGCGTACCGATACGGAATCCTCCACCCAAAAAATCAGACTCATTACTGAGTTTAATGCTTTGAACCACACCATCTCCAGAAGTTTTAACAGACATTGGAAATTGTTAACTGATGATTCAGCCCTGAGAGAATGGCTACCTGAGAGACCAGCCATTACGTATAGAAAGGGATGTACTCTGAGAAATAAACTTAGTCCCACAGTCCCACACAACACTACAGCCTCAGACTGGCTCACTACATGTAGCTTAGGCTTCTACAAATGTGGGTCCTGCTCTTTGTGTGTTTGGGGTAAACATGGAACTAAAACGTTTACAGGGCATGATGGTGTCACATATAAAATCAGACATAACATCACATGCTTAACCAGATACGTGGTCTATATCATTGAATGTCAATGTAGTAAAATATATGTGGGCAGCACCATCAGACCCCTCAAAGAGAGACTATCAGAACACATGAGGGCTATTCAAAGAAGAGATCCCAAATACCCGGTTGCCCTTATATTGCAGCATGTCAACCACTTGAGGATGAAGTGAAGGTACGCTTCTTCGGAATAGACATAATCCCTCCAAACATTAGGGGGGGCAACAGAGAACTTACACTGAGACGTAGGGAGGCTACGTGGATCATGCGTTTGCAATGCGTGGAACACGGGCTGAACTATGACCCAGAACTTTAATTCTTTTTGGGGAACTAAACACCCACCAATTTAAATAGTCTGTTTATACATGAACTACGTGTATGTTCGGCCTGAACATATTTGATTACACGTACAAAATCGTTTAGACTGAAATAAGAACTGTATGGACAACTTTATCTTGGGGAATGCGTATACATGTGGTCTTTAGTGGGAGTCACAATACCATGTTATCATGTTTGAGTTGTGGCATTGAACTCATGTTCTAAACTGTATAAGCAATGTCACTTCACTCTTTAATAGCCGTTGTCAATATTACTGCACCTTGTGACTCTAACGTGTTTTGATAACCAGCGGTATGCATTTCCTATTCGTTATGAAGCTACATAGTGAGTGCGAAACTGTATCTTAATTTCTGCCACTATGACACGAAGGTCCACACTATTAATAAGAATAATTGCTTTTATCTGTATTGAGGATATCATGTCACCAGTCACACCTCGCAATTTTATTATAACTTTTGGGTGCACAAATCGGGAATTTTACTCGTACTCAGCGAAAGCTACCTGCATGAGGAATCAACCTACGTACTAGCACAAATTTTTGCACTACGTGGAGCATTAATTTTGAATATTTTTCGCCTGAGAACTTTTCGAACATAGATCTAAACAATTCGTGAACAATCACTCCGTGCGAATAGGCGAATCTGCCTATTGCCTAATTCTGCCCGAATTTTCTGGTTCATCTGGACCGTGAGTCCCTTAACACTAGGGAACGCAGGAACATGATCTTAAAGGCCTTTACAAGTTTATTCTCTCTCGTTTTATATTAATTTCATATTATCAGGAGATATTTACTTCATTAAAGGAGGTGAATCCACCTCTACCCGATTATGCCCCACAAATGACTGGCGACTACGCACCATTCCACACCTAACATGGTGGATTACAGTCAACCAAGTGAATCGTATGTCACATTCTAGTCGTCAATGCACAAATGCTATGTAAGCATTTCCGGTTTCCGGTCACGTGTCCGTCCTTGGAACACGGCGACCGGGAATACACAGAGGAGGGATACCGACCTACAGGTGAGACCACGGTACTCTGTGAAGTTACCTTCGCTGATGCACAGCCTTCGACCCTTGGAGACTTCTCACTCCCTCTTCCATTTTTATTTTGTCATTTGTCCTTTTAGTTCGTTAAATCTACAGAGAAACTGAACTATAAACCAGTTCAAACTTTAAATTTTGATCCCCTCCCGGTACGGTCAGACACTCACACGTGTCTAGGTATGTACACTACGGACCAGCGAATGATCACACGATGTATAAAGTGAACTAATTGTCACTACCATGTTTATTCTACTCCCGCCTCACTCATAGCTTTAAATCTTTTTTCCATGCAGTCTCATTTTGGTACTGACGAGCCACATTGGGCTTGAAACCGTTATCTGAGCAGTCTTACTTGTCGCTCTAAACCCGGAACAAGGGTTTTCTTGATGTAAAGGACATTGAACACCCATCAGCACATACACAGGGTAAGCCATAATTAGCAACACTTTGCACGGCACCCTGCGATTACAACCACTTGCCCGCTCTTAGTCTTCTCCTGTTTTTTACCCTTGTGATACACAGATCCTTCTACCAACAACACTCACTTTTCGCATCGACCCTTAGATGCTTGGGTCTATCTACCAGGTATGCGACAAATGGTATTAGTAGTTGCATCTGATTTGCATGGGGCGTATGACCTTTTGATTATAGACCCACTCTGAATACTGGATGACGGCACACTCACCTTTTTATTTATTAAATTGAGCAAAAACACTTTTACACCCTGATCCTTTTTAAGTGTGGGATCGTCGTGAGCATGAGAAAACGGGTTCAAGCGATTCTTTTAATTAAAATAATATAAAATAAAAAAATATTTTTTCCTCACGAACACTATGCACCACCATCACAAAATTGAAATGTGGATGTGCATGGTTTTTAATCACAAAGACAGACACTAGTCACATAACAACCCGTGGATTGAAAATCACTTTCACAACCATGCACTTCTCTGTCACTGAACAGTGTACAAGATGTGTTAAAAGTGAAATGTACTATACACATGTTGTTTTTATTTTATCAGCCCTGAAGAGTCGTGTTGACTCCACTTTTGAACACGACGAAACACGTGTTGGCTGAATGTGGATCCAATAAACGTCTTTTGAAAAGGAATAGGAACACAAAGATCTGCTGTTGTTTGCTACCTTATTGTTATTACTGTTTATTGCATGTTTTACACTGTATTGTGGTTGCGAGAGCATTGGTTCCTATAGTCGTGTTCAATATCTCTGTGGGAAATTGCATCAGGAAACTGTCTTTTGAAGATGTGTTTTGGGACCCCCAACTTTTCTCCCCCACTTGAAGAAACACTCCATACAACAGTTGAAGTGAGTGGCAAACTAGTTTTGAAAATGTAGTGAAGATTCATCAAACAGTACCAACGTTATTAGCAAAACAAAACACTGTTTACCTATGGAAACTACATTGTGTGTGCGTGTATGTGTGTGTAATTATTCACTGAAAAAAAGCCAAAGGTTATAGGGACATTATAGTTAAGAACTAGAATTTTTTTTAAACCTTAGAAATTCACTGAAAAAATCAAAGGTTACTGAGAGGTTATAGGTAGGCTCAGATTTCCCTCATTCAAAACCAGTGAAATTCAGCAGTTATAGTTACTTGAGCTAGTTATAACTTACACCCATGCAATGCACTGCTTATGACCACACATATTACATCACTCATGACATGGTCAGTGACATCACTGATGACATTTTAAAGTGCATCACTGATGACATCATCAAGTGAGTGTAAGTGTTTTTGAGATTTTATGGGTGTTAAACATGTATAGTAACCTACTACAAAAAATACATTAGTATCCTAGGTGCACTACTACTGAGTGATACTACTTCTAACATATATTATGCAATTGGCTATGTGACTGTATCCTTTGATTATGTATCCTTGTGTGTATAGGTTTTTAAGTGGCAGTACTGAAGGCAGTCTCCATGGTGAAAAGTATGTAAACCATGTACAGAATTTGGATCCAAATAAACTGAAGAATTTGAAACTTATCAGCCTATGCATTTACTTTCTCACCAAGGAATCCACAAGAAACAGCTGAGAGTGTGCTTTAGTGTTTTTTGGTGCAGTCATTATGAGTGCAGGTCTCTCTTTTGCAGTCCAAGGGTCCAGTATGACAGTCCTTCTTCTTCAGACATTTCTTTTAGGTCTTTTGAGGATTCACAAACCAATCCCATATTCCAGAACCTGTGAGTTGTTACTTGGTAAGTTGGGACTACAAGGCTCACGATGCACTTAGCCAAATCCCAAAAAATCTACTGAACGCTGTCCAACTGGGTTCTCCAAGGAGGAGATGTTACATGTGGAGCTTTACTGCAGAGGAGACCACCATGCTTGTGTAGTTCATAGTCAGGCACCACAAATGCCTCTATGGCCTGCCACCCTACTGCACCAGTGGGACACAGAAGGCAGCCCTATGCAGCAATTAGCCACTGCTGTCTCAGCATTGGGGAAGGGGAGGCGCACAGTACAGGACATTAAAAAAAGTGGCAGGACGAAAGGCAGAGGGTGAAGGAGGAATACTCCAGGATCGAATTAAGCGGGATCCTCCCTGCTGCATACCCTGGACCCCGCATCCATCTCACCCCACTGGAGGAGGATATCCTCACAACAATACACCCCCATTTGATCCATGGGCTGCCTGTCAGTGACGTCTGCTACGTGTTACCAGGTAAATGGAATGAAAAGAAAAAGTGCATGAAAAATTGTCTGAATTACGCTGTCATTGTGAGTAAGGAACTTGTCCAAAGTGTATATAAAAATATAGTCAGTCAGAGACTCATGTGTCACCCTCTATGTAGCACAACAAGTCCCAGAATCCTTTGAATTAGAAAAGGCTAATCCCTCCCCCCTCTTGAAAACATGGGCACAGTACTGCTGCCGTACTTACACAACCCTGCTAAGTAGCAATTGACAAATATTAGCAGAGAAGCGCCAGTACCAATGTGACATGCAATTTAACCCTTGCACAAACACGGATGTGTTGCATTTACATGGCGGTGCACTGTGGCTTAGGGATAGACAGATGTGTGTTGAATCTGATGGTGTTTAGGGGGGCTTTGCTGGAGTTGTGTCGCATGAGCGTTGCAACTCTAAAAATGTCCATGGACTGCCAATACCTAACTTGCTGCGCCACTCCTTACATCTGCTTCAAGCAGGCGTAAGGTTGCGTCGCAGCGGACCCTGAAAGGTGACTCTATGAAATCTTGTAGATTTCACTGAACCACTTTTACGCGGCATATCCCAAAGGAATACCCACCCTGCCTACATCAAAACTGACGCAGGCCCTACGTTGCGCAGGGCCTGGGCCATAGATGCGTCACGTTGCAAATAATTCTAAATGTGTCGTCTGTTGTACACCACCGCTGTGTCACAGAAGTGAAGCAACAGCAGTGTAAATCTTATCCAAGTGGCTTGTAAACCTGCCACAAATTCTCCAAGAAGCACATCACTCTGGGCCAGCCTAAATCACGAAGCAGAATGTCAGAGAGTCATCATATCAAAATATGTCATACACATATTCTGCTGTCCATTTTCCACTCTGCCAAGCCATTTCATCCCCAACACACCACTGCTCCTACCTGCGCCGTCTGCAGCAGTACTTCACAACACTGTTAGCACGCAGAAGATATGAGGAAATTCCTGAAAAGTCCCAAAAGCACATTTCCCATTTGGTTACATTTCTCTCTTCTCAACCATTGACACATCCAGCCAGAGCACAGACAACTGCAGTAGCAGAGGTCACCGCATCTACGGGGAGGAATCGCCAACGTGCAGAGGAAGGCATGACAACTTCACTAACTGGTAAGGCAAACTGGCCGGGAGATGGTCAAAATGCATACATTGTCAGGAGACGACAGAGGGACAAATAGTGCCCACCTAAGAAAGTCAACCAGAGATGCAAAATTTGCTTCATTACAAATGGAGTTGTCAATGGACATTCACCTTTACCATATGACATTTGTGAACAGCGAAAGACAAAATATAAAAGGTCTTGGCTCATCATACTTTGTAATTGTGGTACACAACATGGATATCACCAACAGCCCCATGCCGGGGAATCCAATCCTGTAATCGTGTACCACAACTAGTCAAAAGGGTGTGCCCACTATATTGTAGTAGTGTCTGTAGACCTAATCAAGAAATCCTATTTGCACAGATATGGAAATGATGAACAAGCAGTGAGGTACCAGTCTCAGTAGTATTGACAATGCATCCACTGTAAAACTTCAAATCTTTCCAATATACATTAAATTGCACAGTCCACACAGCTGGTCATGTACTGCTTACATTGGATGGATTATTTTTGGGGCACCAACAAAACACCATAGTGAATCTTACCTCTTGATTCGTAGGCATGTAATTGTGATATAGGCAGCATCAAGGTAGTGGGCCCATTCTAAGTTAGATGTGGGATCACTCATTACATCATGTATGACACACTACTGAACGGTGGTGACCACAACTGCTTGTGCTCGTCCTTTGTGCCAGATATTTCGTGCATCACATGTGGCAGCAGAAATGTAAAGTTGCAAAGCACATTTATCATTGTAGGTACAATGTGGTCCTCCCAGAATCCAAGACACCCACTGACTTCTGCTACTAAGTTGGACGTGACATCTGTTCAGGGACCACACACTGCTCCGGTACTGGGCCAAGGTAAGTCAACCTGGATGAATACTCATTAATTGGGCCTTTCACCTCCACCGTATTTGTTGTACAACACTGTTGTCGGGCATCACAATATGCTCACATATGGCATTTGAACACATGGCATATCCGACCCTGGTGGCAAATGAGAGGCTGACACAAAATATAAGCCAAGTGAGTGCACAATGGATATACAATAGAACAATGTGTCATATGAACTGACCAAAACACAACAGGCTTTCAATTGAATGATAGGATAAATCCCTAGCAAAATATACATGGTTAAATGAAAATTAAATTGGTATGACTGATGTGTACCTTTGAGATGGGTGTAGGGGGTGCTAAGGTGACTCCTCATGCAGTTACACCTGCAAAATGAATTTGCTGAAGAGCAACACGATAATCCAGTGCAGGGGGGACGTCACAAAGCTTCTCACATCATCTGCAATGTGTGATCATAACCAAAAGTTGTTTTCTGCTTGCCTCCCTTCTATGATATTCACATGTATAGGTGAGTGTTTGACATATGAGGTTTGGATGACTGCTGCACAAGACACCATCCATTGTCAGCTGAGTAGTACCATTATGTTGGAAATAGAGTATGGGAAGATAGGACATTGAAAGGATGGACATTAGTAATCTGTGTTCTTTCATTCAAAAATGAGCTGGGTGACCTCATGGGTAGAGAAGCACAAATGAGCAACATCATGCCCCTGGCTACTGCACAGCTCACACATGAACTACTTTCTGACTTGTCAACAGACAACATTACACTCATGAAAAATTGTAGTCTCAATGGTAAAGGTGAAATCAGTGTGATGCTTATGAGTCAGGGTCCTTCATCCCCTTCCTTGAAATATCAGTAACCTTCTCATACAAGTTTGTCAGTTGATGTGTCATCTTATTGATGTCAGTGCTGCATGGAGGTAACAGCTGGCAAATGCTGCATGTGAGCAGGTGCCCACATGTAAAGTCAAAGAGGTAAACATGCTGCACACTGTCCTTGATTTTCCGCTAATGGTTATTGAGAATGACATGTTGGGTCATAGCTACAATCTGTTGTACTAAAATATGGACATGTATGTCTCATCACAGGTGCTACTGTAGGGGGAGCGCAGTTACACTCCTTTCCAAGCGCGCAGCCTTTTACGAAATTCACACGAGAAAGAGTTGTCCATTTATCACTTTTAAAGGCATTCAAACTACTCAAAAATATTTGTATTCACTTGTGTATTGTTCTTTAACATGACACACGTAGGATGAAATGTTTTCATTACTGCTTCTCATGCACCAGATATGCCCATCCAGGCCTTTTTCTGGGCATGCTTGAATCCATTAAAACATCCTCAGCCTTGAAAGATCTAATACCCAATGCATTTCAAGCCATTTGTGGCCCTTCGTCAGGGGTTTGCTGCAAATAAAAGAATTGTGCCATTTAGGTTATGTCAATTAAAACATCCCCACATCTTCACAAAATTGCAATTCATGCTCAAAAACGTTCGAGGTTACACAGGTGACCCTGCCCAGGGTTTTCCCTCTAACAATGTAATTATGCACTCCTAACACTGCAGACTAAATGAGCCTCTACAACCCTTCCTCTCCCCTCCTCAATTAACGTTCCGATAACCAATGTAAAAAACACACTTAGCCCCTTCATACGCCTATTGCCGCTAGGTTCTAAATGCACAATGCTATGTTGAAAAACCACTGAAACTAGCTTTCATACCTTCGTGGCTGCTTCTTAATTCCTCAATATTGCATCTTGTATTACCCATCAGGAAACGCGTTTTGCGTGTTGCTGGCTCACCACCTCTTTTAATTAGTACACCAACACTCCACCCCTTCTACCTGACCAATACTTACGGCCCAACACTTTCAAGAACTATCCTTTCTGCCTTCATTCTTCATAATGCACTAAATAGAGGCTTCATCTCAAGTGTCGGTGTCTTGTAGATTTCACGCAGCCCTTTTTAGGAGGCGTTCCTGCACCAGACTACCCCCCCACCCCCAGTGCCAGAACGCTTACATGTGGTGCAGGGCTGTACAACGTGACGCATCTCCCAGATGCGTCACGTTGTAATTATCCAGCAGCATGGCGCTTGGTTTGTGCCGCCGCTGCATCACAAAAGTGACCTAACAGTGGTGTAAAAGAACCGGAACACATTATATCATACAGGAAATTTTATACAGGAAGTGGGAGACAGGAGATACATCACAGGAAGTAGTTGGCAGTCATTTTGTATTCATCCTGATCCATCCACAATCAGTAATCAAATCCAATGCCATCGTGCTGTTCTGTTGTATAAAAAACTGAAATGACAGTACAGGTGAGAATCGTGAATATGTAACAAAAGGAGGAACAGACCATTTGATGTCATTTCTGCACAGGCAGTAGGGGGCTGACACAACATCAAAACCCAGTTTCATTTTCTCCTACTTTGCATTATGGGATATGTAGTCCATATTGAGGGCTCATTATCAGAACTGTGTGATGGGTTACGTAACATTGGTGTGGAGCAGTGTGGATATATCACAGACACATGGGGGCAGATTTACAAACCCCGTATGCCACATTTGCACCACAGTTGTGCCACAGTTGTGTCACCTTTGTCACGCAGCGGCAGCGCAAAGCCACCCCCATGCTGTGGGGTATTTTCAACGTGACACATCTGGAAGCTGTGTCATGTTATAAAGCCCTGCGCCACAGTTGGGCGCAGGGAGGGTGGGGGGGGGGCGTTCCGGCACTGGAAGGCCTCCGAAAATTGGCTGAGTGAAATGTACAAGATTTCACTCTGTCACTTTTATGGCCATGCTGCATCAAAACCCTGCGCCTGCTTGAAGCAGGCGTAAGGATTAAGGCAGCATGTTAGGCATAGGGTCACCGCAAGCCTTTGCTGGAGCTGCATTGCTCTTGCGACACAACCCCAGCAGTGCTTCACCTTTATGGCAGCAGATGCGTCACTCATCTGTCTATTCTTGTGACATGGTGCGCCACATTGTAAATGCGGCGCATCCATGATGGCGCAAGGGGTGTCTGCGGTGACACACAATAACTGGGGCATCCCTGCTGATATGCAGGGATACACCAGTTCTTGTAAATCTGCCCCATGGTGCCTGATTTACCCATGACATCATCGCTCACATTCTGGGCCCATCATTTGTTGGGGAGTCAAATCTGTTGAGGTCAGTTAAGGCGTGAGTATGCAAGGGTTATTGCCTTTTGTGATTAGGTGACCCATCCTCGTGAGGTCCAGGTATGTCTCTCAAGACATGTATTGTTCGTCATCAGCGTGAATAATTGTTTTTAGGGACGTCTACTACATGATCGCTGACATGGGCACATTACCTGAGGCACACTTCAGCTTTTGACTACTGTAAGCAGCTGTGATGTACATGCAGTTAGTGTGGCTTGCAAAGTCATCTCAGGGTGGGATTTATTGACACAGTTGTGTCTATCCAAGTTTCATCATTGACAACAGACAGCAAACCACATTTTGACCATGACACTACAGGTTGCTCATGTGAAAAACGTGGCAACAAGCTGATCACGGACTTGCATGCCCTGACGTCGGTCATGTGCAATGGCCCGGTTTTCCAGATTCAGAGCTAGCCCAGGTTCCAGAGGCATGTGTAAGCCATGCGTTAAAGCAATGTTGTGCAAAACACAACAGGCTAATATGATATATTTCATCAGAACAAGTCCCTGACGATAAAGATACATTCTACAAAGTGAAATATAGTCAATAAAATAAAATGTAAAAAAAGTTAATCCCTGACCTGTTGCCTCCTCCTCAGTGCCAAACAGGTTGAACAGCTCCTGCTTTCAGTTGTACATGACCTGCCATGGCTACATATATATTCAGTATAGCAGTATAGCAGTCAAAAGCTTATTTACTACAATTTTTTTGCCACTGCATTGAAACGTGATATCTTTATTTTTGTGTCACTCTCTTTACAGACGCTAAGTAGGAAAGGGGGACACTTAGGGCCTGATTAATTATGATGCTGCTCCGACGAGCATCCAACTGGCATTGTTGCGGTAAAGGGACCAATCAATAGGTAGTTGGCATTCTCGACTGCCAAATTAGGATCCAACTGCAGTGGAGGACATCAGAAACATGCCTCTTTCCATTAAGTCTTGGATAAGGGCCGCAGCACAAGCCCTGATGCCAAAAGGCATGTTCTTGAACATCCCAGAACACTGTGTCAGGCACCATGCGGAGGGCCACGGTGGACAGGGGCCCTGTTAGGGGCCCCAAAAAAACCTTTTTTGACAGCCTTGTCTTGTCGGAAAAAATTGACAGGAAATGGCTGGAGGAAAGGTGGATCGTAATCCCCACGGTGGCGCCTTAAAAGGCACCACAGCCATTGTGCAGAATGTGATCCAACCAACCGCCTGACGGACTCCTTGAGCTTATCATAAGCTGTTCGTTGGTCCCTGGAGCAATGTGGGCCGATCGACCGAATCGCAAATTGGCGGACAGACCGCGGATATAGATGTCAGTTAGACAGCACGTCGGTGTTGGTCTCATCAACATCGTAATGAGGCGCATAGTGTCTTCCACACATGTTCGAAAAACAAACCACTTGAGAATGAGAATGCTAAACCAGAATGCAAAACGTTACTAGATTGAAGTTGATGCAAGAAGAGGTGGGCAAGTGAAAGGCCAGAGCGCACGTTTTCTACATCTACACATGATTTCAATCTGAATGATTGTAAATCCTAGTCAGGATTTTTCTGTCCAGCTTTAGTGCTCCATCGCTCTCTACCTAGATTTGTGCTATGATCCCACTGCATAAAGTAGAAGGAGAGTTACTTAGAACTATTTAATTGACCCATCATCATGTCAAATTTCAGATACTAATTGGATCCATGCTTCCAAACTGCTTCTAAAATCAAAAAATGTTTCTGAATTGTGTAAATAGGTCATTTGATGTACGCTTGGTGTTATCTCCAAATGCACAAGGCAATATGTCCATTTGTTCAGAAAGCCAAACTTGCACAGTTAGGGCCGTTAAAAATTTTGCATGCATCTGGGCACAGCTGCACAAGGGGCCAATAATCCCTCTTCAATGAATTTACCTGTCTGTAGAATATACATTAAGGCCCAGATTTTTTATGATTTTTCATCGGGTTTGTGTCATTTTTATGAAGCTGTCCCAAAGAGACATTATTTCTGCTATTTACTAAGCCAGACAAAGCCTATTTGCATGGTTTAGTAACAACAAAGTAACGCATCGCTGTGTATACACACTGCCTTTGCATGATGTGGCATTACAGGTTTGGAGCATTGGAGTTCCCATGCATCTTAACAACAATTTTTTGGGGATCAAAGCATGGGTTTCCGCAACAGACTTGACATCTCTGATTGTCTATTTATAAGGTGCAAAAGGGCATGAGGCACAATCCCCTATACCTCTAATTGGTAAGCCACTTCTGCTGTGGATGATCGCGAGGTCTTGACTTTCTCACGGACACTGCGATAAATACTGTAAACCACTTGGCACAAAAGAGGCCCACATATAAAAAGGAACATTGAAGAAGAAAAAATAACTGATACACAGGCCGCTGATTACCCTCAATCAGATTGACTGATTACAAAAATGGTTCAAATATGGTTATGTGAAAACGCACCATAAAAAACTATATGAGCCCTGAAGACGTCCGTGTGTGGACGAAATGCGTTGGCAGTTGCAAAGCGTTTTTTTTTAAAAAGAAAAGAAAATAAAGGATAAAGTTTGAATAAGAAATACATAACATTGACTCACCTTTGTGCAACAACTCTATTATAATTCTGAAAATTGTTTGACCTGCTAAATAAGTGTGCTGAGTTCCCATGCATCCACTCATGTATTTTGACAAAACTCAGATTTACAAAGACTTAAAGATTTTTAAATGTGAGTTTGCACCAAAATGGTATTCCAACCTGAAAAACGCATGACAAGGATAAATATCTCTATTTTCCTTTAAGTCCTCTTTCCATGTTTTCATTTCTCCTTGCTACTATCTCTATATTCTACAGCACACATAGAAAGAGGAATATGCCTCTAAGGACTGTTTTTGGGCAGGAAGGTATCACTTTCTGCACCAAAACAAAGTAGCCCTGAATGTAAGCACCCTTTCGCCATGCTGCTAATTTGCCTGCATCAGAGTTAGGCAGCTCTAAGTGCGCAAGTATGCCAGTGCCGGATGAGAGTTGGAGAGAACCATATTTTAGTCGCTATGGCGCTGTCTAGCTCTCTCCCATTCATCCAATGCAGTGTAGCAACCCTGCTTGCTGCTATGTGCAGTGTGAACTTTTAATAAATGTGTCCCTAACTCTGGAAATCCACAGCTTACTACATCCAACGTACTTTTTGGAAATAAAAAGCCCAGATTCTCAACACTGTCATGCAACAAAGCGCAGCCTCAGCTGCACTGCAGGGAGAGAGCAGGTGAGCACCATATTCACAGAGGTGAAATTGCACTTTCCTCCCCATCCCTAGCCGCGGCACTGATTTCAGCAGCCATGGCCAGGCACATACCTTTGGGCCATAGCGCTAGGGTGCATGCCTGAATCTAGCATTGGTATTTTACAGGAAGGAAACACTTCCTGTACAATAAACTATGCCTAGACATGCCCAAAAGAATTTCCTACTTTGTATGTGTGCTGCACCGTGCAGCATGCATGCAAAGTTGTATACTGCATTCTAAAGCATGACAGTTTAAATAAATATTTCAAACTTCCATTGTGTCTCTGTTATATCATATTGTGGGCAAGTACGAGTGTAAGAGTGAGGGGCGCTAGAGGGCGCACTGCAGCATGGCCGCACTGCCGTGAGGCTCCTGCAGCCCGGAGCTCTCATCCGTCTATTTATCCTGCTACTTATCACCATCCCCTGCCCTGACCCTGGATTTTGCCTTGGCTGGCCACTGACCACACTCGGTCCAACTCCTGGGCTGATCGGAGGTTTCTAGCCGTAGCTACAGGTCCCGGAAGTTTCACCGCCGGACGCTCTGGAAGGAAGGCGATCTGCGGCCCGGCGTCTCAGCCTACTCCGGTCCGCAGCTGCACACGTGGGGTGGAGGCCCGATCCCCTCCCCCCTCAGAGACTCTCCGTGGCTTCCCGCCTGGACACGGCCGGCGGCTGTGCTTGGTACGCATGACCGGTGGAGCCATGGATGCAGTATCGCTACAGGTGTCGCCTTTGACTGCGGCGGAGGAGCTGCGCCGGGGGTGCCGATCTGCCCCCTGACTCAAGCGACTGCCATTACACAGAAGGGAGTGGCGGGGCGTCCGCGCCTGCTCGTGCCCCCAACTGTGGTGCTTTCCTGACCGCCTGGACACTGGCAGGTACGGGCGGTGGTGAACTGTGGTGGGGGAGGCGGCTACTGGAAGTGTTTGCAGGCCACACTGCTGGAAAATCGCCCTTTACACCGCTTAGCGCCATTTTCGTCGCGGCGGTTCTTACATGGCGGAGCCTGCCGTGCTGGGTGCAACGGCGGGGTGCTTCAGTGACTATGATAACGCCAAGCTCATCTGAATGAGTTGTTAATTGCTGCCTCCTACTGCGCATCACGTCCCACACTACCCGGGTCTATACTGCCCTGATCACTGGGGGACGACGTTGATGCGGGCACCTGTGCACTATCCCTGTCGCAATTAGTAAGTGGCGCCACCATCTCTGCTCTGTGGTGTGCTATGCTGGGCCACTGGGGTGCTTTTTTTTCTGACTCCCTTCGTCTGCTATCATAGTGGCTGCCCTCTGTCACCCCGGGGGTGGCTGCAAGCTGTGACTGTTGGAGGGAGCTGTCAGCGCTGCGTGCATATGTGGGCCATACACCCCAATTTTGGACCTTGATGTGCTCCGTGCTCTTTTGGGTGTACAACACTGACTGATAACTGTAGGCTTGTACCTGGGGATCCCCTCGCCTTTCCCTATACATTGCGGTAAGAACTACTGTGAACTGTGTGTGTTTAATCATGGGGAAACCGGACAATAGGCAGCCTAAGCTCTTATTTGACACTGCAGCTTCTAGAAGGGGCACTCGCTTGGTGCAATAGGCGGGAAGCTCGCGATCCCCCCCCCCCACCTGCCGCTGATGCTAGTCTGCAGCCCAGCACCCCGGATTTCCAGCAGATGATGCAGGAAATGCGGCAAGGCTTCGCCACCATTGTGGATAAAGTGGACAAATTATCCTCAAAAACTTGATATCCATGAGGAACGCCTGACTACGGGGGAGCAGCGCATCTCGGACCATGACGACACTGCGGCCACCCATACCACTCAGTTGGCGAGGATGGACAATATCCTGAGAGTAATCGCCGCTAAGAATGAGGAGTTGGAGGCGAGAAATCGGCGTAATAACATACGCGTGATAGGCGTGCCGGAGACGACAAATGTGGGGAAAATGGAGCCGTATGTGGAAAGACTACTGGCTGGTGCAATTGGAGCGGAAGCGTTCTCCACACAATTTATTGTGGAGCGTGCACACCGATCCCTTGGGCCGCGGCCGGCCCCAGGCGCGGCACCGCGTACTATCATTGCGCGCCTCCTGAACTATCGGGATCGTGATGCGGCTCTACGTGCGGCTCGCACTACCCGCTCGCTCTCCTTTGAGGGGGTCAATTTCACTATATATCCGCATTTCACTCCGATGGTACAGGAGCAGCAACGCAAATTCCTGGCGGTCAAGAAAAAACTTAGAGACCTGCAAGTGGACTACGCTTTGCTGTACCCTGCGAAACTGAGGGTGACTCATCAGGCGAAGCAGACTTTCTTCACGAATCCGCAACTGGCCGAGGACTTTGTGAAGCGCCTCCGGAGGGAGCGGGCGGATGCTGGCCGGCAGGATGAGGAGAGACAGGATGGCCACCGCTCGGCGGGAGAGGAGGAGGACATCTGAACAGGTTTCTAGTGGCATGACGGCTGTGATGCACACTTTGCACTGACACTTGTGGTTCTGCCACTGATGTCTGGGGTGTTTTTTTCTCCGGGCATGTACTGTTGAGGGCAGATGTGTGGATCACCGATCTGATTCGTGAGTCTGCTATTTGGGGGTTGGCGTGGGGGCAATGGTTGATGGTAATACGTTGCTCCGGGCAACCACTCCCACACTGCTCCTGAGTCGGACCTTCGCCCTCCGGCTGGAGGGGCGGCTTAGTGTGCGGGGGTGGTACTGTGCACCTCTGGTATGCACCCCACTGGGAATACCCCACTCTTATTGAGTTTCTTTGTACGACTGACCTTCTGGATGGATGGATGGATGAATGTTGTGAGGGGAGGGGGGTTGGAAGGGGGTCCTGACAGTTCAGGGTTGGTCAGGTGGGCGGGGGGAGGGGGGACTGCGCTAGCAGTTTATCTTTCACTGGTTGATTGTGCTGGACGAACGTTGTTATTTGGATGTGCCGCATGCCTGTTGCACGGTTGTTCTTATTTGTATTGGGGAGAGGGGGGGTTGGTTCTGTGGAGGGAAGACAGCGAGGATGAATGTGGTGTGCGGTATGCGGAGGGGACGGTACTTGCAGCGGTGTCACTCCACTGTCTTGACTTGGGGATTTTGCCTGGTGCAGTGTTGCATCATGCTCTTTTGCATATTCTTTATGAGTGATGTCCGCCGAGGTATTCGATAGGATATCGATTTTGTCTTGGAATGTTCGAGGGCTTAATGATGCCAGGAAATGTCGTAATGTGCTACACTATCTGGATCGACATACTATACAAGTGGCGTTGCTGCAGGAAACGCATCTGCGCCAGGCGCCTGCACATGCGTTCGGGGGGAGGTGGGCCACAGTGAGGAAATTTTCATCATACTCCTCTTATGCACGTGGGGTTGTTATACTTATCAAGAAATCACTCTCATTCCAGGAGCTGGGGTCACGGGTGGACCCAGATGGGAGATATGTACTGTTGTGGGGGAGGATTGGGCAGGTCACTGTGCTTTTTGTGAATTGTTATGCACCGAATGTGGATACACCTGCTTTTTTTCTTATACTATGGGGCCATGTTCTTGCAGTAGACGCCTCACATGTTGTATGGGGAGGAGATTTCAATTTGGCGATGCGAGCTCTTGAGGACAGATCGGAGGGGAGCTCTCAGTACAATGTCCAAGCCAGGGATGTCTTGCGAGACATAGTGGAAGAGGCAGGCCTGATTGATAGTTGGAGATATGTACACCCCACAGGGAGGGAGGGCACGCATTTCACAGCGCAGGCCCGTACCTGGGCGAGACTGGATTATGTCTTCCTCTCCAGGGGACTTGTGGCAGGGTTACATGGTGTGGCACGCCTCCCCAGGACGTACTCAGACCACTGTCCAGTTAGGGTTATGTTCTCGGTGCCTGGACTACACAGGCCACGGCCTCCTTGGAGACTTTTTCCTTCTGCCTTGTTGGACCCCATCTTTAAGGCGGATCTAGGCGAGGAAGTGGAGGCTTTTTTCCCGAGGAATAAGGGTTCTGTGGATAGTGTGGAAATGATATGGGAGGCATTTAAAGTTACAATTCGTGGGGTCACGATATCCAAGAGCTGTGGGGTACTTAGGACTATTGTTCGTACGCTCGCCAGCCTGGAGGCTGATTTACAACAGCTAGAGCGCGGGATGCTGGATGGCCCTGATCCTGACCTCATGCATCAGTTTAGGGGTAAACTCTCAGAGTACGAGGAGGAGGCAACCAGGGAGGCGAAGCATAGGGGGAAATACTGGACGGCGAGGAGGTACTGCGAGAGTGAGAGACCTGGAAAGGTTCTTGCCGCACTTACGAGACATCAGAGGCATAGTTCCGATGTGTTGGAACTGGTTTTGCCTGATGGCACGCGCTGTAGGGACACGAAGGAAATTCAAGACACGTTTAAACGCCATTACACACACTTATACACTTCACAGCAATCATGGGATGTAAGGTACGAGGAGTTTCTGGACGATCTGGCGCTCTGTTGGCTATCTGACAATCATAGGGCGTTTCTGGGTAGACCCCTTGAGGTGGAAGAAATCAGATGTGCCATTATGTCCCTTAATAATGGAAAGGCTACAGGACTGGATGGTCTCCCCGCCGAATTCTATAAATGCTACGTGGATATTATGGCTCCGGTGCTCCGGGAGGTGTTCGAGGAATCCCTTGAGGTGGGGAGATTGCCGGGGTCTATGAGGGAAGTTGCTATCACCTCGCTGCTCAAACCGGGAAAAGATCCTCTGGACGTAGGGTCCTATAGACCTCTGTCATTACTTAACTGCGATGTTAAAATATTGGCGAAAGTGTTGGCGACGCGGCTCTCGGAGCTTATGCCTGTTATAGTCTTACCGGACCAGTCCGGATTTGTGCCTGGCCGGGCAACGTCTCATAACCTTCGAACACTGTTCTCCCTAATTCCGACAATAGCACCAGAGCTCCCGGTGGCTGCTGTTTTTTTAGACGCTACGAAAGCGTTTGACTCAGTGGAATGGGGTTACTTGATAGATGTTTTATGCAGAATGGGGTTTCCTCGGATATTTATCTCCTGGGTCAAACTGCTGTATACTGACCCGGTGGAGCGGGTGGTTGTGAATGGAGTGCTTTCCTCCCCTTTTCCAATCACGAGGGGGACTCGGCAGGGGTGTCCTCTTTCTCCCCTCCTGTTTGCAATTGCCATAGAGCCTCTTGCTTGTAGGGTTCGCCAATTACATCAACAGAGTGCGTTTAATTGTTTTCAGCGTCAAATTGGGATATCTCTGTATGCTGATGATGTTACGCTTTATGTGAAAGATCCGCAGTTGAATCTTAACGCGATACTACGTGAGTTTGTTGCCTTTGGCGGTATTTCTGGAATACATATCAATTGGCAGAAATCCCAATTCTTTCCGCTAACTGCAGCGGTTCGTCGATTCCCACTTGACTACCCTCTGGAGTGGTGTGATTCGGAGCTACGGTATCTTGGTATTGTAGTGGCTTTGCACAAGGAAGAGACGATCAGGCTTAATTATGGCGTCGCCATCACTAAACTGGCAGATAACATTACGAGATGGATGACTTTACCTCTGTCCATGGCGGGTAGGTCATCTCTGATGAAAATGGTGGTGTTGCCCCGCTTCCTGTACCTGTTTCAGAATATTCCGTATCACCCTGGGGCGTATTTTTTCACGCGTCTCCGCTCGGAGCTGATTCGACTGTTTTGGGGGGGCAAACAGCCGCGAGTGGCATGGTCTACATTGACGTTACCTTATGTTGATGGTGGATTTGATGTCCCTGATTTTGAACTCTATTATGTTGGCGCCCAGGCGCACTATGCGTACCACTGGATGCGCCCCACGCCGTTTATGCCTCAGGGAGCTGCTGAACAGTGGGTTGCTCATCCTCTCCCATTGGAGGGCATGGTACTGGGGAATGTTGGGGACATAGATACACCCCAGACAACAGTGACGTGTACGATTGATGCTTGGAAACGAGTTGCGAGGGCACTGGATCTTGCATTCCTCTACTCACCTGCGCTACCTCTGGTGTATCACCCTGCTCTGTCCTTGTTGCAGGAGATGGGATTCCAACGCCTGTGTAAACGTCTTATGATAGTTACTTGGGGGGACCTTTTTCGTGGGGGCACCTTCCGTACACTTGAGCAATTTTTGGGAGGTGGGGTATACTCTCCGTTGGAAATGTTCTATTATGTCCGATTACGGCAAGGTCTGAGGATGCTGCTGCCTGAGTTCCCCAAGGAGCCGGGCGTGGCTCTACCGCTTCACATGATGTTGCTCTCCGATGCGTCATTTGGTGTCTAAGTTGTATGGTGCCATCAGGAAACAGCGGGTTGCACCATCTAGTCGGGTACGTGAACAATGGAATGTTGAGCTCGGAATATCTATCTCTGATGAGCAATGGAAGTACTGTTGTGGTGTGACTGCCAATATCTCCTCTAGCTGCCGTTTAAAAATCATACACTATAAATTCATACAACGATTCTATTACACTCCAGCTAGGAAACTCAGGTTCCGGTTAGCGGAAGACGATAGATGTGCTCGTTGTCATGCGACGGGTGCCGATTTTCTTCACCTGGCATGGGAATGTGGAGCTATTTCAGAGTACTGGGTGCAGGTCCATGACGCCCTTCAGGTCATGACCGAGGATGGGGTGTTGTTCGACCCTATGGTCCTATTACTGGGATATACCAAGGAGGTGCCGGCACTCTATCGTAGATTTGTGGATGTGACTCTACTGTTGGCGAAACGGAGAGTGGCCTGCTGTTGGGGGCGGGGCAGGGTACCGCGGTTCGGGGACTGGCTGAAAGATGTCCTTTATTGTCAGGATCAATATAATGTATACGCAGACATGATGCCTGTGCGCTGTAGGCCTAAAGACTTTTGGAGCCCGCTGCAGGTGTACCTACTTACCAGGGCTGTGCAGGACACTGATTTGGACAATGAAGATCGGGTTGGGGTGGGTTGACGGGATACTGTTTGATGGGACTCCGCCTCTGTCTACTAAACGCCGTATGACACAGCGACCGGGGAGGTCTCTCTCTACTGCTGTTAGGTCACTTACGTGGGTTACACTGTACGGTCACCGGGGGGGAAGCGGGGGATCACTGCCTACTCTTCTGCGACCCTGCTTAGAATGCCCCAACTCAGGGACTGTTGCACTATGGGTATGCACCCACCGTACTACTGTTGTTCCCCTTCATGTAAAGATGTATGCTTTGTACCCACACTGCTGATGTACTTGTATGTTCTGTATAGATATGCTGCATTTCATGTGTTTGCTAAAATTGTGATGCCACACCTGCCTACCTGTTACCCGCTTGGACTTAACACCTGTACTATTCATCTGCACTACCGCATTGCACTATCCCTGAATCTTCGTATGCTGTGTATATGCGTCACTACTGTCTTTTTGCTTGTCTTCCAATAAAAAGGTTTAAAAAAAAAAAGTAAGAGTGTAAGGCGGTGATTTGTTACTGCGATCCCTGAAAGGTCCGGGAGAGTTGTGTTCCGGGGTGTCAAAACACTTGGCTCTCTGGAGGGCAAGTGTGACACTATAGCTAGTCAGACTCAGGCTCATGGTTACTAAGGTGGTATGGTGGCTGAGTCCCTGCCTACTGACAGTCTATGGTCCCAAGCATAGTTCTGTTCCTGAGCAGAATCCCTGCAAAGCCATGTAACTCCCCTTAACGCAAAGTAATGCAAAGCAGCAATTTGTGCTGCTTTGTGTCACTTTACGATACAAACCGGTGCAATTCTAATTTGCGTTGGTTTTTAAATCCCCAAAAAGGTTAAGTGTAGGGTTAACGTTACAAAACATGATGTTAAACCTTTGAGAATCTGTGCCAAAATATCAATCGCTACACTTTTGGAGTAACTTGGTTAGGTAGATTCAGATACTGATTAGGGGGAAGCGGCCTTTACAGTTCGGTCTAAGCTACGTGTGCTGTTTCAATGCAATGGAACAACACTTGACTGAACCATGCATATGCCATAACCACACATATGCCTGAACCGCTTATTTGTGTGGTTAAGGCATTCAGCAGTCTAGATGTGTTGAACAGGAAGGATCAGGAGAGGAAGCTCTGGGATCCGGCCTGATAAGTGGGGCTGTGGCCTGGTTTTGTCCAGGAGAGGGACAGTTTACGGGTGTCGGGTAAGCTTTATGGCTCAGAGTAGGGGGACTGAAGTTGGGACAGTTTTTTAGGCAAGGGGCAGGGTTTTAGGGCTCACAGGAGGTAAAGTAGTTGTTTGGGCTGGGGTTGGATTTTAAGGCTCAAGGTGGGGGGAAAGGGGCAGTTTTCAGGGCTGGGGTTAGGTTTGAGGTTTATGGTGAGGGGGCTGGGGTTCGGGGCTGTTTGTTGGGCAGGGCATGGTTTTAGTCCTCAGAGTAGGGAGGCGGGCAGTTTTAAGGGCTGGAGCGGGGTGGATTGCAGGGCTGGAGTATCAAGTGTTACGGCGCAGTATGGGGGACTGTGGTGTGCACTTTACCAATAATATCCCTTTAGCAATCATGCTTTTACAATGAAATTCATTGTAAAGACAAACATGGTTAGGCGTGCATGGTTGTATCATACAACCATTGGTAAGGTATGCCCACTACCTGACTTACAGCTACTGTAGTAATTCTTCATTCTGAGGTGAAGGCACAGAGGTGTGAGAGGATTGGTGTCTTACTCGTCTTACTTATCCCATAATGAATGAATGAATGAATGAAATGACATTTGTAACGCGCAACTATGCCCGATGGGCGTCAAGGCGCCTAACGCAAATAACTAGCTCACAGCAGTCAGAGACAGGAGCTTACTGATATGCTTTAGTGAAAAACCAAGTTTTCAACTCTTTCCTGAAGAGATCAAGTGAAGGCAGTGATTTGATCTCCAGGGGAAGTGTGTTCCATATCTGGGGTGCCATAATGGAGAAGGCCTTGCTCCCCCAGCTAGCCTTCTTAGCGCGTGGGATTGCCAGTTGGTTTAGCTCTCCCGAGCGTAAGCATCTGTTCGGGACATACCTAGTGAGCAAGGATCCAAGGGCATTAGCCGGACCTGCCATCAGGGCACTATACGTGAGGCAGAGAAGTTTGAACATAACTCTGGAGGGAATAGGGAGCCAATGGAGATTCGTCCTAGCCAAGGTCATAGAGGACAGCCAAGGCAGGGCCAAAACAAAACGCGCCGCCGCATTCTGTACAACCTGCAGGCGCTGCAGAAGGCCCTTGTTGGCCCCGGCGTAGAGTGAATTACAATAGTCGAGCCTTGAGCCAACAAGAGCGATCACAACCTGCTTACGTGCCTGTGGGGAAAGGTAGTGGACGATTCTTTTCAGAGTCCTGATGACGCCCCAGCAGGTGGCCACCGTCCTATTGACCTGGAGTTCCATGGAGAGCCGGGTTCACAGAGTGGGTCAGGGACACCATAATCTGCGTGTCGTCGGCATACGACACTACCTCCATCCCCTGGGATCTTACTAGTCTTGCAAGGGTGGCCACGTAGATATTAAACAGGGTCGGACTCAGTGCCGACCCCTGTGGCACCCCGCATTGTAAAGACTTAGCAGGGGAGAGGTACTCTCCTAGCATTACACGCTGCTCTCGTTGATGTAGGAAGGAGCTCAGGAGACTGAGGGCCGGTCCTGCTACCCCTGCCTCCCTTAACCTAGATGTTAAAGTGCAGGGAGACAGGGTATCAAATGCTGCTGTAAGGTCCAGCAGTACAAGCACGGTAGTTTGACCCTGATCTACTTTCCTTTAAGAAAACGGGATTTACAATATGGATCAATGTAGCCGCACTCACTTCTTGTAATATTTCCTGCATTTAAAGCCTATTTCCTACCAATGTATTTCACTTGTTTTTTAATGGTGAAATGTTGTGGGGAGGGGGCAGTCGAATTAAGCTTTTACTGCATTCCCTGTACCGGGCAGATCGGAATTACTGCCCTTTCTCAAAATGAGGACTTTTATTGGTTGTTCTCATGGAAGCCTACTTTTGTTAAAAATGGATGCCTGGCTGACACCTGCCCTAGTACAGGTTGTCCAGATAGCATCCACAAATGCATGTGGTTTCATCTGTTTTTTTCCAATGAAAATGACTTTTCCTGCTACTTTGCACATATTTATTATACATTAAATTCCACGAAATATACTTTTCTTTGCATCTTTTTGCAGTGGTAGACTATTATTTTTATTATAAGACCTCCCAGACCCCCTTAACTCTTGATCCTTTCCTGTGTATCCGTGCCGTCAAAAATGCAAGTTGCAATTATCCGTATTTTGCGTCCTCAGTTTCAAAATCCCCAGAAAATAGCTTTAAGCCTTTTCTCTATCTTCTCAGCCAGTTGCCAGTTCCTTTATCCTAATCCAAGTTGAACGCATCTTCCAATACCACCCTGAAAGCAGGAGCTGTGAACAATGAGTACAATCCAAATTAGACGAAAAAAGGCTACCGTGCACAATAGTTCTTGTTATTAAGGCTTACAAATAATGAATTGCATTTCTTTACAAATAAACCCTAAATTGAATCCGTGGTGCATTTAAAAAGAAAAGATCCATTATACCTTCCAGTTTTATAATATATTCCACATAATCTTCTTAAAATTAATTTTTGCTTGAAGAAACAGAAGGGCTTAAATAGGTGCAGCATGCAATTCATTTAAATGCTGCAATTCATTTTACATAATACCAACTATTAATAAGTATATGAACAAACGTGTGTTCTTGCATGAGAGTTCAAACCTTTAAAATGAAAATACATTTTTTATAATTTGAAAAAAAGATAAACAAGACAAGCACACATAACATCATCACGGTATCTTTATTTTTGGGTGCCTTAATTTAAGATAAGCAGAGTTGTATATTTTTGATGATAGAGAATCCGAATGTTCGCCTCCAGAGCTGTCAGGATAATGCACTATACATACAACAATATCCCAGAGTCTACACACATATAGAACCACGCGTTCCTCTCCTAACCAAGGCTCTCTCTACAAAAATAAATCCTGAAAAAATATTCAATACATTTTCGAATTCCCATCACTCACCATACCAGGTGACATGCTTCATCATCTGGGTCTCCTTTGATAGTCAACCTGTTGACTATAAGGGCTCCAACAACACCATATTTATAGAGGAGCCCAGGGATGTTTTATATCACTATACTCAATAGTCTCTTCACACAGATGTGAGCAGAAAAAGTTTTTATGGAGTGTATGGGAAAGAAATGCAGTGCAATAGTGAGTGTGAAGTTAAAATTAGAACATGGCAAGACCAACATTTTTATTCATGTCTCCCACAGTCCAAATTAAAAACAGTGCAAAAAGACAGTTTCAACAGATAGCTGTCTCTAATAGTCAAATGGTCAACATGTTTCAGCACATCTAGGCAATCCTGTGCCTCGTGCTTTCATCAGGACCGATCCAATTATTTTTGCTACTGCAAAAGTGAAAAAAATTTAAAAAATCAATATAACGTGTGTCCATGCATTTGTCCCAATTGGAAACAATATGACCTAGTCACCTTTATCTTACTGTTCACAATCCATCCTCGAAAAGTACTCGTATCTCTTGAAGTATCCCTAGTATTTGAGGGAAATACCTCACCCCACCTGGTAACGGCTCAGGGTAAAGGAGGCACCGCTCTGTCGGCCGGTACCTCTGACAGTCATCCTAGCCGAGATATTTATTTTTTATTTTTTTATTTTTTAGTATTTTTATTTCACATCTGTGTGAAGAGACTATTGAGTACAGTGATATAAAACATCCTTGGGCGCCTCCATGAATATGGTGTTGTTGGAGCCCTTATATTCACCAGGTTGACTATCAAAGGAGACCCAGATGATGAAGCATGTCACCTGGTATGGTGAGTGATGGGAATTCGAAAATGTATTGAATATTTTTTCAGGATTTATTTTTGTAGAGAGAGCCTTGGTTAGGAGAGGAACGCGTGGTTCTATAAGTGTGTAGACTCTGGGATATTGTTGTATGTATAGTGAATTTTGGGGCATTTTATCCCGGAAAGTCCTTACACTCCGCCTCTGACCATACCTAAAATTTGGTGTGTTACTGTCAGGATAATGGCCATAGCTCCTTCTGCACTCCCTCTTCAGACCCTCAGTGCTTCCATTTCTCATACACATCTCTCCTGATTTCTTCTCATCTCAATCCTTTCATATTAAATTTTTTCCTGTGCATCCAGATTTAGCTGACTCAAAGTGCCTGTGTGTCTTACTATAATGCATAACAATGCAAAAAGACATTTCTTGATATTCATTTCCCTGATCAATTGTTAAATATATGGTATGTCCTTCCTCCAAATCACCATTTATTTTGCACCAGGTTGCTTAACCTGAGCTCAAAACCCTGCCCCCCCAACCTCCCCCCCACTGGATCAACACCCCATTGCGTACAAAGGCCATGCGCAGCTGGGGCCTAGCTGCCCGTGGGGGCTGGATGCAAGGTCTGACCTGATGCCGGGTCCTGCTCCCAAACCCAGGCTGCGCACGACTGAACCCTCTACCAACTGGTCAAAGACCATGTCACTAAAACTTGCACACTTGCCTTGCACTGCTTATGACATAAATTATTACATTACCCATGACATGTTCCATGATATTATTGAGATCATCACCAATGACACCTGAAGCAACATCATTAACCTCATCATGTGCAAGTATCTCTGAATTAGACCCACTTGTCCCTTTTGCAGATGGATCATTAATATGACATTTGTTAGTCCAGTTCAATGGAAGCCAACCAAGACTATAACTGCATTAGGTTGACCATGACGCTTGATGAATTGATTATATGACGCGACGCAGCAGTCTTTCAGACTAATCATAATGTTGGATTTCCTCTAGCAAAGGCACATGGCAGCTGCCTGCTTATTCTTTCTTTATAGATTTTGTGTTTGGTTCTTGGCAGCCCATGATACACTTATTTTTGTAATAATGCAATCTGAACATAGCCAGAGCCCTGATGGCAAAACCGAGGCACCCTGGAGTTAGCTTGAAATTTGTTCACTAAATATGTCAATGCAATGAATTAAATTAGTTTGATCACTCAGCAAGTGTGAGATTACAAATTGTGAAAGCTGAAATAAGGAAACAGTCAGAATTAAATGTTGCCAGTGAGTGCATCTGTGGTCCGCAGGTACTCTTTTTGGGGACTTGGGCATATCATACAATGACCCACAAGAAGAGAGAGAAAGACTTCAAAAAGAAGGAAGAGAAAGATGAAAAGCAGTGGCAAAGGAAGAAAGCCGGGAAGAACAAGAACATGTAAGAGTGAGATAAAGGAGCAATGAGAGCATGCTAGAGAATAAAATAGGCTTGAGGTGAATTCAAGACTAGATAGCCTTGGTATTCAACATGCAGCAGCAGCGCCCTTCTGGGAAAGAATTGGGCCCTGGCACCGGTTTCACAAATTAAGCAGTGGAAACAGTAGGAGAGTACTTGATTTGTGACGTCTTTCACCTGTGCCCATTTTAGACAAATGTGTCTCATGCCCAATGACATTGACTGCGAGTTTTATTGATAGTTCTAATGTGTTCAAAGCAAAAAGTTCTCTTTCTCTAGTTAAAATAATAAGAGAACGTGCCTAGGACGTTCCAAACCTTAATGTCTAAAGGTGCACAATTTCAGAGATGCTCGTATCCAAGATTCTTCAAACAAAAAACATCTGATTCAGCTGCAAGTATTCCACATCAGGCCAATCGTTACATTAATTGTACTCTGAGTTATTCTACTCCCCTCATAATATAAAAAGTCCTCTCCCCAATGAAAGGGGAAATTGCACTTTGAGGCTTGACAGCTGAATAGCAGTAACAACTGTTGTAATGATGACCTGCCTATGAAGGCTTTTCCAGACTTTACTGTAATTGAATGTTCTGACCTTCTATAGACTATTACAGAAAATAAAAAAAATGTTTCAAGTATAAGAACATAGTGAAAATTACAACAGTTAAGCTAAAAGCATTGCCCTTTACAGGTCTGAAGAGGCAGACAAATGGGACAATGGTTGTCTATTTCTTGGCAGAGGAGCGTGCTCTAGGACATAAAAAAGCTACCTGATTGGGAAACACTTTCATTTTTTATTTACATTTGAGGGGAGGATAGTTGATGCTGTTGGATTGCAATTCTCATATTCTTACTTTTTGTATGTACATTTTGCTGTACAAGTAATTCATGTTCTAGGCTGATTTAGGGTATACTGGATGATTGTATGTGTGTGTGTGTAAATTCACTGAAAAAAGCAAAGGTTACAGGATTGTTATAGTTAGGCTCAGATTTCTCTCGTACAAAACCATAGCATTTCAGCAGTTATGATAACCTTAGCTAACTATAACTTACTCACCCACAATGCATTGCTTATGACCTCCAATATTAGATCCCTCGTGGCATGGCCAATGGCATCACTGGTTTTAAAGTGAATTTCTAAGGTTTTTCAAATACTATTTCAAAACAATCATGTCCCTGTAACCTTTTGTTTTTTTAAGTGAATTTCTATTGCTTTTTAACTTGTAGTCATGTTTGCAGAGAGGTGGAGACAAAGGGTGGGCCTTTGACTAGATCTCAGGAATCCTGCTGTGTCAGACTTACTCAAGGTAATAAGAGGCCTTCTGGACCCCCAAGAACCCTTAGCATCCAAGAGGACTTCATCCCCCAACCAGCAGTGCACCAGGAGATGTATTTGCAGTGTGGTGGAGAAAGGGAGCAAGGCCCCTGAATACCTCTCATCAATTTTGCTGTGTGGATCATACTGAAGGTCACAGGAGGGCTTGTAGGCCCCAAAGGACACCTTAGATCCTAGGGGACTTAATCTTCCAACCTGCAGCGTGCCAGGAGGGGCGTTTGTATAGTGGTGAAGGAAGGGATTGTGTTCCCCAAAGTCCACTCAGCAATCGTGCTGTGTGGGACTTACTGGCAGCAACGGGTGGCTTGTTGTCCACCAAGGACCCTCAGCATGCAAGGGGACTTCATCCTCCAACCAACAGCGTACCAGGAGAAGTGTTTGCAGAGTGGTGGAGAAAGGGGGTATGGCCCCTGTAGACCTCTCTGCAATCCCGCAGTGTGGGACATACTGGAGGTAACAGGAGGACTTGTTGGCCCCCAAGGACCCTCTGGAGTGAAGAGGACTTCCTCCCCCAACCAGCAGTGTGCCAGAAGGTGCATTTTGAGAGTGGTGGAAAAAGGGGGCATGACCTCTGAAGTCCACTCAGTAATCACGTTCTTTGGGACTTACTGGATGTAAAAGGAGGGCCTGTTGCCCCAAAAAGGACCCTCTGGATTCAAGGGGATATTCATCCCCCAACTAGTAGTACACCGGAAGGTGCATTTGCAGGGTGGTGGCGAAAGAGGGTGGGGCCTCTGGCAACTTGCCTTCCAACTTTTTTTGTAAATTTTGTAAAATTTATTAGGAGAGGATGCAACGTGGCCCCCCTTCCTGAGGCCGATATGGGGCCTGGGGACCTCATCCTCCTGGGCCAGGCTTTTTTTTTTAAATGGGGGAGAATGCCTTCGTGTCCCTCCTCCATAGGCTGATTTTGGCCTCATGGACCAGATCCCCTGGGACCTGACCTTTTTATTTATTTATCTTTTTAAAAACAAAAGAGGAGTCAAAAAGGGAGCCCCCACCGGTCAACTTTGTCCCTGTGTACCCCATTCCCTGTGGCCTGGCCTCCATTGTGAATGCCCTGTCCTACTCAGAGCACACATGTACCACTGATGGGAACAACAGGTGGAGCCTCAAGGCTGCCACCGTCCCTGCCAGTTCCCCACCTCTTGTGGGAGTCAGCATTGCTTTCAAACAGAGTGAGCTGCTCTTGCTTGCTCAAAGCGGAGCACGGTTTGCTATGGCTTGGCAGGAGCAATAAAGCTCCCGCCAAGCCATAGCAAACAGCTATGTCCCAGAGGTGGGCACCCCGGGACATAGCAAGAGCCAGCCCTGGGGGGTGGTGGCCCCAAGGGCTGTCTATGGTGCCAGAAGGGGAGCCAAGTGGACCCGCAATTGTTTCTAAAAATGGTCCTGGGAGGTGGTAGTCCCTGGGGCATGAATAAGCCCCAGGAGGGGGGCCCGTGCACCCCCTCCTTTTTATGCAAATGACCCCAGGATCTGGGCAACCCGGGGTTGGATTATTAAGGAAGTGCGGAGCCCGCTCTTCATTTTTAAAAAAACAATTCAGTGGGATCAATGGATCTGCCCACATCTCTGTTTTTTATAATGCTTTATTAGACAGCCTCCTTCCTCTCCGGCAGAACCCAGAGCATCTTCCTCCCCCATTCCGTTCCAAAGCCTCCGAGATCATATGCGGCATACCCCAGGGATCCTCACTCAGCCCGACGCTGTTCAACATTTACATGGCCCTGCTCGCACACGTAGCCTGACAGCACGGCTTCAACATAATCTCCTACGCTGACGACACTCAGCTGATCCTCTCCCTCACCAAGGACCCCATCAGAGCCAAAACCAACCTCCACGAAGAAATGAAGGCCGTCGCCGACTGGATGAAGACTGGCCGTCTGAAGCTGAACTCGAACAAGACGGGGGTCCTCGTCCTCGGCTCCAACCCTTCAGCCTGGGATGACTCCTGGTGGCCGACAGCACTGGAGGCAGCCCCGACACCCACCGACCACGCGCGCAACCTGGGAATCATCCTCGACTCAGCGCTCTCAATGACCAAGCAAGCCAACGCCGTCTCCTCCTCCTGCTTCAACACCCTCTGCATGCTCCGCAAGATCTACAGATGGATCCCAACAGATACAAGAAAGACAGTCACCCAGGCCCTCGTCAGCAGCAGACTCGACTATGGAAACGCCCTCTAAGCGGGAGCCCCGACCAAGCTCATCAAACGACTACAACAAATCTAAAACGCCTCAGCATGACTGATCCTCGACATACCACGACACGGCCACATCACCCCCCATCTGAGAAACCTGCACTGGCTCCCTGTCAACAAGAAGATATCCTTCAAGTTCCTCACCCACGCACACAAGGCACTCCACAGACTGGCCCAGCCTACCTCAACAGACGGCTCTTCTTCTACATCCCCAACCGCCAGCTACGCTCCATTGACTTCTCACTCGCCACCGTCCCACGCATCTGAAGAACAACGACCGGTGGGAGATCCTTCTCCCACCTCGCCACTAAGACATGGAACACCCTCTCACTGAGCCTACGACAGACCCAATACCTGCTGACCTTCAGGAGGATACTCAAGACTTAGCTGTTCAAGCAGTAGTGGCCCTCCACGCCTTGAGACTCTCGCGGGTATGTAGTGCACTTTACAAATGATTGATTGATTGATTTATTGACTGTAGGGTCTCTGTGAGAACCCCTAAGCAGCCTAGGGAGTCAGGGTGTTTCTACCATGCCCCCTTTTTTATTTATGTTTTTCATGTGATTTCATTCAGCTAAGGCCCAAGATGGCTCCCAACATATTCTGGTTTGAAGTGCTGGCAGCAAACCAGATCTCAGCATGAGATCGGTAGAGGTCACAAACCTGTTGCGTCCATATATGTATATATATCATGCTCCAGGTGCACACAAGCAAACAAGAACGCACTCAGCCAGCAGTACCTCAAGGCATTTATTCGGGTAAGGAACAACTCCGCATTCCGATATGATTTCAGCTCTCATGTTGATGATGTAAGACAGATGCATTTCTGCTGCTCATCTTCAGAGGCTCGACACTGAGTGTGTGCTTGGACATTCCCATATTATTAATATTATAAACCCTCAGAGGGGCTACTCTAATGAGTTTGAGCGCAATGTCTTGTGGGATTTGTAGTACGTGTCATAAAATCTTCCCTTGATGGGTGAACTTTAATAAGGCTGGTTCCATTTCAAAGCTGTTCGATGGGCCTTGGAGCGCGGTTTGTTCAGAGATCCCCAACTAATGCTTCACTTTGCAGGCTCGGCAAGATTCTGGGCCCCGTGACCCCCAGTGATGGCGGGGTGGTGCGTCCTTCGCGGCCGGGATGCCGAGTAATATATCAAGCTCCAGGTGCCCACAAGCAAACAAGAACGCATTCAGCCAGCAGTACCTGAAGGCATTTATTCGGGTAAGAAACAACTCTGCATTCCAATATGAGATCAGCTCTCATGTCGATGATGTAAGCCTGATGCGTTTCCAAGCCGCTGCTCGTCTTCCGTATTGAGCCTATAGTTACTCACCCAAAGAATCAATCACTCAATTTACTAACCTATACAGTTAAACACACACCACCTCTCTGATTCATACAGGTACTAACACATACTTACTCTCTTATACAATCACTGACACAAGTACGCAATAAATCCATACAGCCCCTCTCGCAATCACTCACTTGCACATACAGTCAATCATATACTCCAACACTCACATATACTGCCTTACACATTAGCAGTTACTCACCCATATACCACTGAGACATCCATTCACTCAACGACAAAGCTATATGCACACTCACTCACCCATACAGCCCCTAGCAGATGCACTCATCATGAATCCATATACCTAGTCAATCACCCACTCACACATCCATGTTGGAAATCAAACACCCTCATAGCCACTCAGGCACCCATACAGGTACTCACACAACCAATCAAGAACCCATACATCCATTCATGTACCTACTTACCAACCCATGCAGTCACTTAGACACCAACTGACATTCACACAGATTAGTCATACATTCACTGAGACACATATGATCACTCACTTATACAGTCAGTCACCACTGAATCATCCATACAGACATGCATACACACATTCATTCTTCAATACACATTGGCATATAAATATATATGACATTCCTAAACTTTTTAGTAGCACTTTGTCACTAGATGATGTCATCAGTGACGTTATTTTAGATGTCATCAGTGATGCCATCAGGAGGGAACCAGGATTGGACATCGAAGTCCTCTGATTGAGCAATATCATCGAGGATGCCAGCTTCACCATTTTCATGCTGGAGTTATTGCTGCCTGTGATTGGCTAATAAACAGCCAATTGTGAAGCCGAACCATATGAATAGAATTGGTGCTGTCTGCATCAGGCATTTGTCTCTGCCGCACTGAGAAAGGCACACAGCTAAAACATATATGCAGCAAATAAAGTTTAATTGAACACCCCACAAGTGTTCCAGGTATCTTTGTAGTAGTTGTGTAACTAGTGGGTCCCACATTTTTTTCGGCACCCACAGCTAGTTCCGTGACCTTGGTGGGGAATAGGTTTTGGCGTTTCTCTCAGACCTGCCTGAACCGTCGGTGCTTAGCCCCATTGACCAAGAGAGGTCATGGACTATTCAAGCCCAAAGACACCAGTCATTTGTTGGACCCCCACAGAGGGTCTGCTATCTATCCAGCGACAGGCGAGGGGTGCACAGAGTCACTGAATAGTGGCAGCCCATGTGAAAGATTGTTGTGGCGCAGAGGACAGTTGGAAATGACAGCAGCCAACATCCAGCACAGACATCAGGAGAGAACCGGGCTTGGACATTGAAGTCCTCTGATTGAGCAATATCATTAAGGATGCTGGCTTCAACATTTTGATGCCAGAGTTACTGCTGCCTGATGATTGGCTAATGAACAGCCAAGCTTAAAGCTGAACCATTTAAAAAGACTTGGTGCTGTCCGCATCGGACGTTTGTTTCTGCCACACGATGTCACTGACCATGATGTAATATGTGACATCATCCACAGAGCTTTGCTGGCACAAGAGTTATAGTTAGCTCAACTAACTATAACAGGCGAATTTCTCGGGTTTTATATGAGTCAAATGTTCAACTAACTATAACATCCTGAAAACTATAGTTTTTTTAGTGAATTTTAAGGGTTTTTTAAATGTTAATTCCTAACTATAACGTCTGAAAAACCTATGGTATTTTCAATGAATTTCAAAGGTTTTTTAAATGTTAGATTCATATTTTAATATTTATAAACCCTATATGTTTTCTATTTTTTTTTAAATATTTTGAAACTCTGTTATGCTTTTTTTTTACTTCAAAATGTATGTAATGTTTTATATCTTCCACTTTTTTTGGGAGAAAACTGCAGTCCCATACCGGTAGTGTACCAAGTTCCAGCACCACGCGCGCGAATCCTATCGGCCATATTGCTAAACTCGTAAATGATGCGCATTTCGTATCCGATGGGTTCGTGGCACCGCGTTCCGCGTAACATCATATACGTATGAGGTCGCACCAGCCGCTTCTTTGGTGTCCGACGGGTACGCTGTACCAAGCCACACGTTACGTCATATACGTAAGGGGTCACGCCTGCTGCACGTTGTGTATGTGATGAGTGCACGCTGCCAGGCCCTATGTTACGTCACAGACGTATGGTGTCACGTTGGGTACGACATTCCCTCATTTTTTTTATGTCTCAAAACTATATCTAAATAACTTTAAAGTGTATATGAGAGCAAGCAAAAATCTAAAATATTTTAAGCATTTATATATTTCTAACTGTAATAAACTTATATTATGATAAATATATTTTCTCAAAATCGGGTTGGGTGGGCCTCCTTGTGCGCTCGATGCGCGTTTGCCATGTGACCTTAAAAAAAAAGCATTTGATTAGTTCATAACGTTTCCCATTGTAACAGTTGGAGGACCCCACCCATTCTCTCTACAGCTTTTGATGAGACACACCGCTTCTGCTTAGAGAGCTTTTTTGAAAAGTTTTTTGCTATGTACACAAATCTTATACTACACACAATTTGCAACAATCATCTTGATCTATATTCATGGTCTGTACATTAGCCTTCCACGTGTGATGGCAATGCATCTGAAACAGTACATCAAAAAACAAATGTGTGTTACACGATGCCCCTGGTGTGTGTACGCATTATTGTGCTGCCTTTCAGCCTGGGTATTGGTGGCTCGAAGGGGTATCATCAGCCACGGGCAGAGTGCACATCTTAGATCACATGTGACAAACAGTAAAAAGTAATGTGTAGATTTGTGTTGCAGTGTTCTCTATTGTCAGGTTTTACCAGTATAGTAGTGTGTCATATGTGAGACTTTCAGATTCATGCTTGACATGCATTCCTTGACTGTAATGAATGTTATCACGAAGTATGACTTAGCCTCACTGCTGATCCTCCCTCCATCCGAGCACATTCATATGTGTGCGCTTTGCGATAGCAACATTTTCAATAATACCGCGTGTCTGCGCTTATCCACAAGCTTGGCAACGAAATGTGATGTTGTCCATTCAATGTTTTTGAACAGCATCTGATTAGCGATAGTTGCCGCCCTCCCAGTACATGCTAGAATTATGTAAATTGCGCATTGTGCAACAGAAACACACATAAGTACATTTCCTGGCCAGGCAGGAACTGAACAATGCCCAGGTCCCCGGAATAATTATTCACAACCCTAGCCTGGCCTAGCATATGCAAGCCCAGCCCACTTTGCATACGTATAAATAGGATAACGACACATGTCCCAGTTCTTCCACACTGCCTCAGATGATATGGCCGCATCCACCTTGCATATCGCAGTGTGCAATAAAAAAAGAAGGGATCCATGAGGTGTACACCATCCTGGCAATCAACACAAGATATGAATTGTGAACCCTACTGGCCGTCGTGTTTGGAAAAGGATCCATGAGGTGTACACCATCCTGGCAATCAACACTGCATATGAATTGTGAACCCTGCTGCCCATCGTGTCTGGACACACAACAATGACAGCAGGTGAGCAGTGGGGCCTGGGTGCATAGGGGCTTGCAACAATTCGCTGTGCTGCGGATTGGATGGGGTGCATCAGCCTGGGTGCCCAGGTTTGAACAAGCGATGTTGCCGTGCGTAATGTTCTGATCTCTGACCTCAATCAGTCACATCTCTGTCTCATTTTAAAGACCTGCTGGATCCTGCTGTAGGCCTGAGCCAGTGGGTGCCACTGCCCTACAGACCCGTGGTGTTGGCTTTTGGAACACTATAGTCAGCTAATTACTAAGTGTACATGCACACAGCCTTGCGCCACTGCATTACACACGCACATTATGCTTCTAGCATGCGCTCTGTTCATTTGTATGTAAACATTGGCATAACATTTTATTATTTAACCGTGTCTATTCTCGTGCACTCAACTCCTCTTTGAACCACGATTACCACTAACAGTTGGTAGATCGTACTTCAAGAAGGAACGATGCACTCAACTGGTGTTCTCTACTAAGCTTGAAATAAAACTTCATTTACCTCAACACTTTTGCAGCATTATATTATTTCTCCCTTTTCTTTATTCGGTTCATAGCAAAAACCATAAAAGTAAACTACATAGTACAATAATGTCAAGACCAATTTAAAAATATGACAAGATAGTTGTGCAAATTTTTACAAACCATTTGATACAAATATGTGTAAAAAACATTCATTATAAATATCATTAAAAGAGACAATACTAACAAATAGGACAATTTTAAAAAGAGACAAACCCCTTGATCATAATTCCCCCAAATATGGGAATCTTGTAACCCTAGATAAAACATTCCCTTCGCAGTGCATAGTCATAATTCTTTTGGGCTTGCTGCCCACAATCATTACATGAGATTTTGTAATGTTCACACCTAAATTAAGGGCTTTCATAAAATTAGCAAATACATTTAAAAGACATTGCAGCCCCAATGCTGTGCGTGCTATTAAGGCGGCATCGTCAGCATAAAATAATGCCGGAATAGAATACTTGCCAGCCCGTGGAATATCTTTGCACGCCTCTGTTAAAACTGCACCCAGATCATTAATATAGAGGGTAAAAAGTTGAGGGGCTAAAATACACCCCTGTCTAACACCGTTAATGATCCCAATCTTGCCCGTACAGTTACCTAAGCTGTCATATCTCACTGTGGCTGTAAGGTCCCTGTGCAAATCAGCAAGAAAATACACAATGTTTTTATCAATGCCAAGCTTAAGGAGCAAACCACAAAGTTTGGACCTATTCACACGGTCAAAGGCCGAGGATAGGTTCATAAAGGCTAGATATAGCGTACCCCTTTTGGCAATGGTGTCTTTTCCAATTAATAGCTGAAGGTTGAGGCTCTGCTCTATAGTGCCTCTTCCCTTCCTAAACCCATATTGCAGGCATGAAAGGGTATCTGTATCCTCCAACCAAGCTGTTATTTTGCCTAGGACCACTCGCCCTAGCACCTTTACTGCAGAGTCAATGAGTGAGATAGGGCGATAACAACTGGGATCCCATCTATTACCTTTCTTAAAGATGGGTATGATGACAGATTCAGACCAAGTGTCCGGGATACCTGCTGTACATACCCTATTAAAAACATTTGTTAAAATTGTGGACCAGGTCCTGACATCTGATTTAAAGAGGTCGGCTGGGACGCCGTCGGGCCCCGGAGCATTATTGCTCGTCATCTTCCTGATGGCGTCTGCCACCTCTATCTTAGTGACCGATAAAGTATAGGGATCAGAAAAAGGGGTAGGCAAAATCGCCTGCCCAAAATTTTCCCCTTCATAGACTGATTTAAAATGGGAGCACCACACCTGTTGCTGAATACCACAATCTAATCGGCCGTTACAACGGTCATGGAAAAAGGGTTTGTTTACGACAGCCCAGAATTTGGCGCTATTCCTGAGCACGTCTATGGAAGTTAATTCTTCCCAGGCCGCCTCCCGAATCTCACGTCTTCTGGTTTCCAGAGCTTTATTGAAACTTTTCCTTAATAAGGCGACAGTCGCCCTATTCACTGGCTTACAATCCAGGGCGTCCTTTAGCTTTTTATTGGCTAACGAATAATTTCTGTCAAACCACCCCATCTCTTCAGAAACCCCAGTTCTCCCTGTACGTTTGAGGTCTGCAGAGATCTGGGTACAAATTATTGAGTAAGCCTCTAAAACCTCCTCATTCCCTGCTTCCAGATTCAAACATACGTCCAACTCGGATCCTACCTTCCTTGTTAAATTATTATGGAAGTCACCCGGTATGACTCTACTCCATCTGATCCTACGGGCCTGGTCTGTTGGACGAATATCAAATTTATCTGACCTGTTACGAGCTATCTTTGGTTTTTCAATCATGTCAAAAACACTTAGGACCACTGAGTTATGTCTATGTATTTATTTTTATATAGCGCATAATTCACCAATAGGTCTCAGAGCGCTTGCGAGACAACTGGAGAGAAGGGAAATGCGACCAAACAGGTGAATATCCAGTGATCTTATCCCCCAATGCTAAACTAATAAAAATATAGTCAATAATGGAGTGACTACCATTCCCTTTGAAGGTAGCTGTCTCCTCATCCTGCATGGGTGGAAGCATAAGACCGTTATCCGCCAAGATTGTTTAAAGGAGATCTCCCTGTGCAGAATATTCAAAGTGGGTATCCCCTTGCTCTACTGGACCTAATCGGTCTAATGACACACAGTTATCAGGAGAGGCGTGGATATTAAAATCTCCCATAAGTATGATAAAACATGGATTTTTGTTGCCCTCCTTATAATCTGTCAAAAATAAATTTAGGGTGGCCAGATGGTCAGTTGTGCTAACTCTATCATATGAGTTATAGAAGTTACGGCCAATATGTATCATCAAACTATTTTGCATTTCCTAAAAAGCGAATTTTAAGGAATTGCTATTTAGGAAATGCAAAATGGTATGTATGAACAAAATCGCTTTTTATTTGCGATTCCTTAAGCTTCCTTAATTGCGAATTCGCATTTTGCGAATTCGCAATTAAGGAATAATTTCCAATGCATTCCTATGGGCCAGGAGGCCCATAGGAATGAATGCTAAATAATTCTCAAATTGTGAATTCGCAATTTGCTAATCGCAATTTGAGAATTATTGCAAGGGTGCAGGGGTGTCTCAAAGACACCCTGCTGCACCCCTGAAAAGAACATGTGTGTGCATATGGCACACATACATGCCCTATGGGCATGTGTGTGCATCATATGCCACCTTTAAAAATGACAATTTGTGCATTTCTGGAAGAATTCGCAAGTTACCATCAACTGAAAGTTGGTGGTAATTTGCGAATTCTTAAACAAAATTCGCAAGCTAAAATTGCTACATACATAGCATTTAAGGAATCGCAAATTTGCGATTCCCTAAATGCTATGGAAAAATAAGGAATCGCACAAGTTTGCAATTCCTTATTTTGGGAATGTTTCATACATTCCGAAACGTGCAAAACAGCCGTTTGCGAGTCGCAAAGGCCGAAATTCTGCAAATTTCGGCCTTTGCGATTCAAAAACGGCTTGATACATATGGCCCCTAATGATTAAAATACTTCCCACCCCACTCCGGTAAATTTGAACTGCCAAGCAGTTTCGTGTACCTGTATCTACTTGAATATGGGTACCCGGTATAGCTGCCGAAATTAAGGTAACCCAACCGCCCTTCGCCCTCCCCATATTAGACGGAACTGCAAGAATAAAATAACTCCAGTAACCATCCACACTCAAATTAATCCCGGTGTCCCAGGTTTCTTGTAGACCTATAATATCTCCCACACCAATAGACTCTCTCCATACTGGGTCATCTATTTTATTTTTAAGCCCAGCAACATTCCAAGTTACCAGCTTTATAGCTGTGCTCTTAGGCCCTTGATCACGCCCATCTACAGGGAGGGCGTTTCTCACTGGTGTGGCTGCACTGGGGGCTCTAGCTGGGGAAACAGGGATAGTGATTTCTTCTTGAGTCCCTAGTCACTCATTTTCATCTAGATTAGAGAAGGTGTCAAATCTGTTAAAGACTGGAACAGTAAATTCAAAAGTACCTCTCTCTTTAAATAAGTCATTACACACAGGCCTTAAGCTAATTGGGGGGTAAAAGAACCCCAAAGGGAGTACGTTTACATAGTCACCTTGAATTCTGACTGACCCAGCCTGTCTTAATATGTCATCGACCAGCCTCCTGGGAAATGTGGTCCCAGCCCTCGCGGCACAGCCGTTCCCCTCATGGTGTTTTTGGAGAGACTCCGGTGCAGCCGTTCCCCTCATGGCAAGAACAAGGTCAGGAAATGCCAGGTAAGACTCCCAGTCAATTTTTAGCAGCGTCCCAGTGAGCGCTCGTCGCTCTTTGCTTTTCTAGCACCTCCGGGCGCAGGAGTGGTGTCAGTGGCGTCAGGTGTGTGCCTGGCCGCCGGGGCACCTGGGAAATGTGGTCCCAGCCCTCGCATTGCAGCTGTTCCCCTCACAGTGTTTTTGGAGAGACTCCGCCGCAGCCATTCCCCTCACGGCAAGAACAAGGTCAGGAAATGCCAGGTAAGACTCCCAGTCAATTTTTAGCAGCGTCCCGATATACGGGGAACGTCGTTTACGACGCAACTTTTAGCACACAGTGCTATTACAACGCGGTTTTTAAATCGCATTCTATTACAATGCATGACTCTGGGGGGCGCTCAAGGATAGGAATACTTTTAATTTACTATCCAACACCTTCCCTAGTGTCAACGGGGACAGGTGTTGGAATAGTAAATTAAAATATTCACTATC